>NC_089588.1:31601197-32201197 GCF_019320115.1 Miscanthus floridulus | reverse complement strand
GACATATCGGTGACGTACAAGTTAAAGCATAACATGGTTCATCATGATCAACAAGAACAGATTTAAGAGCAAATAGAACTTCTTTCATGTTAATTGATGATTCATTTGTTGGTTTGCTAGAGTCTTTATCATGGCCTTTCTTTTTCTTTTCAGCAAGTTCCTTTTCATATCGCACAATTTCAGCAGGAGTTAAAGGAAGTAAAGCAATGGTCTTTCCTTTAAACATAAAAGTATATCTATTTTGCCTACCATGATGTACAACATTATTATCATATTGCCAAGGGCGGCCTAATAAAAGTGAACAAGCTTGCATAGGCATGACATCAAATTCAGCATAATCATGGTATGATCCTATAGAAAAATACACATGAGCAGATTGTGTTACCTTTGCCTTACCACTATTGTTGAACCACTGAACATGGTATGAATGTGGAAGAGCTTGTGTAGATAAACCAAGAGTCTTGACAAGCTCAGAACTTACCAAGTTATTGCTGCTCCCTCCATCAATTATAGCACAAACATAGAAATTATTGACAATGAGGAATATTTGAAATAAATTATAGCGTTGTAGCTTGTATACTGGCTCAACTTGTGTACTCAAAACACGCTGAACAAGGATTAATTTGTAGTCTGCAGTGCATGTCACACTATCAATTACCTCATTAGGATCTTCAGCAACATTAGGATCTTCAGCACTATCCGCAAATTTATCTGCATAAAGATCAGTTGCAAGTGCAAATTCATTCTCTTCATCACTAGCACTAGCATACCCACCATCATCAGTAGCAATATATGCGCGTTTGCTGGGGCATTCTTTAGCAATATGTCCCATGCCCTTGCAACGGTGGCAAACAACTTTAGAAGAGCTGCTAGAGGAAGGTATAGCAGATCTACTAGAAGAAGGTGTGATAGAAGAACTCTTCTTTACAGGCGCTGGTGGTGTCTGCACATTAGAAAAATTACTCACCTCGGTTGGGCGTGAAAGAGTGGACGGAGTTGTGGAACGCCTAGGTTGTCGTCCCTATACTTCCCTTTCAGCTTTAAGAGCATAATGATATAATTGGGAAAATCTAGTCCATTCTTTATAGTCCAGAACATCCTGTATTTCACGACGCAAACCTCCAAAAATCTAGAACACTTATCCATTTCATCCTTGTGTATGTTACTACATGCTAGACCAATTAAAAGCTCATGATAATATTCCACAACAGTCTTACTATCTTGATTTAAACATTGCAGTTTTAATCGCAGATCACGCTGATAGTACGGAGGAACAAATCTTGATTTCATTCGTCATTTAAGTACAGTTCTGGTTTGAGGTATTTGAGCATTAGCATTAGCATTAACATTATTGCAAATATCATTCCACCAGAAAAGAGCAAAACTAGTAAACTCACTAGTAGCAAGTCTAACTCTATATTCTTCAGGTACTTGATGGGAGCTAAATTTTTGATCTACGGCTATCTCCCAATCTAAATATGTTTCAGGATCAGCAGAACCAGAAAAAGGAAGTATCTTAAACTTGGTTTTAGAGAAATGATCATTATTACCTTGGTTATTACCTCCCATACCACGTCGATTAAAGTTCAATCAATTACGGTTACGTGCATCCTCAACACATCGTTGAGCTTCGGCTTCAGCCTCCGTGTCGCCATCCTCCTCCTCAGAGAGATCTTTATCATCATCATCTTCAGGACGTGGTTCAGGATGTCGTTGTTCAACATCTTCAATCCTCTTGGCCAAGTTGGTGATTTGTTGAAGGATCTCATTGAACTTGTCATCAAGAATGGGACGAAGCTCATTCTTAGAAACGTAGTTATTGAAATCTGTAGGTGTGTCCCTGTTTCCTTTGCCGCTGCTTCCGACTTTTCCTGACATGGTTAGTAGAAAGAAGAAGACAACACAAATAGTATTATCCCTACCAACTACTTAGGTTGTGGACAAAGAAAAACAAGGCACTCAACTCTCAAACGTCTTACCACGGTCTTATAAGTGTTCTTACCAAAGCAACAGGCGGTGCAATCGGTCGATGACTGTGATACCGTTGTAGCTTGAGTGTAACAGTTGCAAGGCGAACCTGTACTTGATTAGAAGAAAGTGAAGCTTGAACAGGCACAATATAGTAGCAAGGAATAGCAAAAATTTAATTCAGAAATTACAAGATTGAAAAGTAGTCCCAAGCTAGTCTATGTCGCTAGCCTAAACTCGTCCTGGATCTAGTTCAAGCAAGCAATACAATACAACTCATCACAGGGACTCAAAAGGATGCAAGCACTTCTGAACTTTTTTTTCACTTTCTTTTTCTTTCCTTCTTTATTTTTCTCTCTTTTTTTAGGTGCGGCTTTTTTCCTTCTTTTGGTTTTTGCACCTCTTTTCCTTTAACTCTTTCTCTTTTTTACTCAGAAAAGTGCTGCAAAAATAATTGTAAATAAAAATATCAAAAAGCTGCACTATAGCATGATCTAAACTCTCGGCCAGCAAAGCAGTATCAGCAGTAAGACTGCCTAGGCGTGGACACCCTGATAGGAACTTTCCTTTTGGATTAGCGCAAGGAAAAACCAAAGAGATGCCCAATAAGGATCACAACTAACCAACAGTAGAAAATCTTGTGTGCATATTATTTTCAAAGGAGACTATAACTGTCATTTAATGCTTTCCTTTCTTTCTAACTGTGCGCAAGAATAATCCACCAGCTACAACCATGGAGATCAGATGAGATATCCTTTTTCAACGTGGAAATAAGGATCAGGATAAAAATTTGTACTATATGTTTCTCTCAACTTGACTTATTCTTTTCCCTCAATTTGCTCACATAACAACCAATAGGGATGCAAGATTTGGCGAAAAGGAACAAACTATCACCACACTGGAAGACAAGACTTGACACTAGACCAAGAACAAGATCAGAACACAACGAACACTAATACGCGGTGAGGGACGACAGTTCAATAAAGCAAACTGAAATTAAAAAAATTACAAAGGCACAGCGGAGCTATAGGACTAGAGATATGTGATAGTGTATATATTTTTTTGGCTTTTTTTGGACTATAGGTAATGCAAAAATAGTAACAATTCAAAGGGAAAAACAAAGTTATACCTAACGGGCAACAAGGTCTCTGATACCACTTGATGTAGACTAGGCCCGATATTTCGAAAGGTATGATAGCGTCGATTGGTGAAGACTCGACGTTCACGATCTAGGCTTTGAACCAAGACTGATTCGGACCTCCGCAACCGTTACACCACTGCTCTATTGGTTATCAACCACACGAACGCGATTGACCTCGCCGAGAAGGCTTTCCTGCAAGCAAATCGAGAACACAAGCAAGAACGGGATGAACGCAATCTAAAATTTCAAATAAATATGAGGCTTATGATAACAAGAAAAAGTTCAAGTCTTTATTCAAAAGGACTAATCGTCACAGGCGAACAAGATCAAGAACTAGGGCCCTAGTTCACAGCAAGCAGCCTTGGCGGCACAGTTACAGCAAAACGATGTCTGTTTCGCGAGGAAATCAAGAACTAAACAAAACCAAAACCCTAAGGAGAGCGACGGCTGCTAATTATAGAGTCTTGAGCGTCACCCCCTGGACACGCCCCCTAATGGGCCCAAACACGATACACGGTCCAACGGACCAAAAGACGGTGTCGCAACACCCTAGCAGATTCTGGATGCTGACTTGTTTCGATGATTCCCATTGATTCTGAAGGTCTTTTGATGTGAGACAACTTGGATTGACTTCCTTATCAAATTAGCTTTCCAACCATATGTGGATCATCGAAAACGAAGTCCGGATATGTCCTGGGTGACCAATGTAAGACAGACTGGTCCTGAAACCCGAGATGGGTTCCAACTTCAGTTGGACTGGGCCTCCACCAAGAGAAAGATAAATTGGACGCCCATGCTGGACCTCCTCCTCTCCTTGGCTTGTATGTGATGAAGAAGTGATGTCCTCATCACCGAGGGTGCGGGCTCCGTGTTGCCAGACCCCAAGGGCGTGGGCTCCATCACGTCTGACCTCGAGGGTGCGGGCTCCGTCTCGTCCGACCCCTCGGGCGCGGACTTTACCTCGCCAAACCCCTTGAAGGGGGATTCCGCCTCACCCGACGGGGGTCTATACTGCCTCCAACCACTACGGGTCTAAGAGTATGAACCCAGGGTCAAACTTCTAACACCAGAAGAGGAGTGGTGCGTCTTGACGTGACTCACGGCCACGACATGCCATACCTAAGGATTCACGTCACCAACAGTGTTGGGCGTGCCGGGGCTATGCTACCTAATCCCCGTACGACTTCCGACGGGGGTATCTGCTAACCATGACGTCCGCCAGAACGGAATGGAGCGCCACGACCGAACAGGGTCGCGACGTGGAGCCATCCCCGTCATCATCTACAGGACCGGCAGGACCCGCGTAATGGAGATGAAGGGCGCCATGACCCCGAAGGCCTTCTTCGTCCTCGCTTTTCTCTCTGTCTCTCTCTTTCTCTCGTGTAACCTGTGCCTTACCCTTCAACTATAAAAGGGGAAGCAGGACACTCACGAACGGCAAAACGCTGAAAGGAACTGAGTTCACAACTCTATTCGATCCTTCCATTAAAGACTTGGGACCTTCTTTCTCTCTCGCCTGTTTGTAACCCCTACTATAAACAAGTGCCGGTAACACGAGCAGCCTCAAACTGGACGTAGGGACATTCCGCCCGAACCAGTATAAACCCTTGTGTCCTTCGAGCACACGATCCGGGCCAGATGCGCAAACACAAATTTACTAGTCGGCGGTTCGAAACACCGACACCAGAGCTCACCAGAACCTTAGCCACCGCCACGTTCCTCAGATCTAGAGGAGGAGGACGAGGGCTCAGATCCAGAGGACGACCATGAGGAGGAGGGCTCAGATCTAGAGAAGGATTGACTTACCTCGTTGAAGTCGCCGCCGTCGTCATCGTCTCCGGTGGGAGGAGTGGGAGCTGGGTCGCTGGGGAGTGCGGGGTCGCATGGAGGTCGCGGAGGAGTGAGGGACGAAGGGAGGGAGGGAGCATGGGCGGGCGGGCGCGGCCTCTATCCCAGGGGTGGCCCGGAGAGCGAGCGAGTGGAGCAGTAGCGAGTGCGTGCGAGGAAGCAGGGGGAGAGCGGGTGGATGGAGCGGCCGTGAGTGGACGCGGGGGAGCGTAGGGGTCATGAGATGGGATAAGAAGTGGCGCGCTGAGATTGGTGTGTCTGGCCGCCCGGATGTTTGTTCGTATCGTTATCGTTCCAGACAGGGTAGTAGTTTGAAGTTGGGATTGGCCGAATCAACCGGAGAGCAACTCCGAGTCTCAGATCTCGTTGATCCGGTTAATTAAACCAGTAACTGACAAACCGGCCAAACCGTTGCAGACTTCAATGCCGCCTGGACTGGAGATTCCGCACGCAGGGTTTTTTTTTCCCCGTTTTCTTGATTGATGAGGGAGCAGAGCACGCAGGTTTCTGAAGAAGTGAAGAAGCTACTATAAAACTGATTAGGTGAAAAAAAAGGCAACTACAGCTCATTTTGAACGCTTAGAGGCGCTCCAATCTTATTTATTAATTCCATCACACTATAAAACAGCGAACTTTTCACTCAACAAGTTACAGTTTTATTACAATTTTACTCCTCTCATATCCCCGTGTTTCTTTCTTTATCCATGTATACATGTTTTTTTTTCCTTTTTTCTGGCCGCCATACATACGAGGTGAAATGACTTCTGCCCGCGTGGAACGCCGATTGGTAAAATTGTGCCCTCATGTACTTGCACATCTAAATTCACGCTCATAGTAGAATTCTTGTTTGTCTATACGCACTTAATACATGCGCGAACTTCCTTGTTTATTTGGCCCCGTTCGCTTCGCTGAGAAAACAAGCCGAAACACTGTCCCAGCTAATTTATTATGAGAAAAAACATTGTTCCGGCTCAAACTAAAAAAGATGAATTATAAGAGAAGCGAACATGACCTTTGTCTCTTATTGTCGGTCTCTTTGTCTCGGCATCGTAAGCCTAACTGTCTTTTAGTGCTAATGGATCAAAAAAAAAAAAAAGGCCCCAAGTCTCTTGTGATGGAGACAACCTGGGTCCTTGGCATAGCGTCTACTGCAGCCGCGAATTCACTTCTCCATTGTCCATGGACCAAGCAAGAGGCCACCTTCGTAGGTATTAATCGCATTTTGTTTATATGATTAATCGTAACTGCATTAGAGCATCCGCAGTGGGAGGGTCGAAACCGGTGCGATACAATAAATGCTAAGATAGAACCCGGTCCTATACACTGCAACTATGGTTCGATGAAGGACCGGCTCCTTCGCATGGAACCTGTGTCGAAGAAATAAAGAACTCTTTCCTGGCATTGCTGCTCGCGCAAAGGAGAGGAGGGTGCAGTTGATTTTGGGCCCACGTATGGACTCATGCTGGGTTCGATACATTGCTGATAGAAGAACATGTGACGTCTAATCAGTTGTGGGCTCCAGTTAATACCCAAGGACGGGTTGACACACTGTGGATGCTCTTATGTATCGAGTTAACCTCCGGTTCATTTCGAATAGTGTTTTATAAACATGTGTGCATGCCACACATGCAAAATTATTAGTTATATAAAATTACAACATATTTTATTTGATCAGTATGATAATTTATTATTAATATCTCATTTATATCATACAAAATATAGAAAACAGAAAATGTTAATACGAATATAGTAGCATCACCTGTGTCTCGCAATTTTTTTTTTCTTTCAGAAAATTAATTCGTCTGCTTTTGTGAAAACTCCATGCTTGCTAATCCCAAGCTTTGGCTAGAACGGGAAACACGAAACGGGACAAGGAATCGATGCTTCCGTAGCTACTGAACCAATCAACCGGGATTATATATGGTGCTGACTCCTTTTCACTTTACAAAAGCAACGATCGACGACACTCCCGATCCCAATGCAAATCATCGCTTTTGTGGATGGAGTGAGCAATATTCTGGAAATTGAACTTTTTGGCATGTTCATATGAACTTATCAGCCGACTTATCAACTTAAAATCTATAATATTTACCTCTTATAATAAAATAGCTTCAACCGACTTATCCACGGCCTTTAATACCGATCTGGATGGAAGGACGGACCACCGAAGATACGGCTACCGACAGGCATGCTTATGTACGCAGAGCTTCAACATTAATCAATTCGGTGCCAAGTTATTGCGGTGCACAACAGGATGCAGTACTGGCGCTGCACGTGACACTGCCAACACAAGAAGTCATGAAACACGTTGACGTGTCCGTCTACAGGCTATCGTGCAAAAATGTATAACTAATTCAATGGTACTTAGGAGTATTTTGTATCCTACATGTTTGTACTTTTTTTTATATAAATTTAGTAAAGTATAGATTATTTGACTTCTCAAAATACGGAAATTGCATTTTTTTACAGAGGGAGTACCTTTGGTGGGCGCTTAAACCTCTTGCCTGCATTCCATATGTAATAAACCTCTTGCCTGCATTCCATATATATTACATATACATATATGCACATGAATAATACACACATGCGAATTCTGTTGTGCGGTGATGATGGCTACAGGCTGGCTAACTTCTTATAGAGTGCTCCTACTGGTACCAAAGAGGGAGAGAAAGATGGACCAGCTGCCTGCACTTAGTTACACACATATATCAAATACATTAATGTATACTGAATCAGATCATTGTGGTCACTCTACCTACCTCCTCCTCAAGTCGATTCTGTCGCTCGCATGACGATCGGTTTCCTTTCATGATGACACTACTGTTTTGTTCGCAAAACAATACATTTCCTGATGAGAAGAAAAATTAAACCACGGGATCGGCCTAAACACCCATATGTGTATGGCGACGCCGCAGCGAGAGCGCTATTGACACCTCCTTAACGCCGGCAGCCGAGCTGTGTTAATTAGGGTTGTGAGCCTGTACGTGGTGACAGATCCATATCTGTGCGCCACACAGCAGCGTCAGCGATGATGGGTACAGCGACATGGAGCAGCTAATAATATAACGACCGATGGGTGAGTCACGAGAGATGAAATCCAAATCCCGGCACAGAGATCTTGTTACGATTTGCTAATCGATCTCCCCTTGTGTGGTTCACCGACGCCGGCACGCCGGGCATCATCGTCATCATCGTCGTCGTCGACCTCGCACTTGCACGAGCAAGGAGGCCAGGTGTATATAGGTCATGGCGCCACGTACGTCGGACGGTAGTTGAGCTGTGCACGTACACACGTGACGCGTGACACGTCGGATCCGGTCTCGTGCGCGCTGCGCCAGTGATCTTCATAGAGGGAAGGATGCATATGAGGTCAGCCATGCACTCTCGCTCCGATCCCAGGAAGGGCTCTTTTCTTTTTTGTGTGTGCCTTGGGAGAAACGGAGTTGACCTGTCAATGCAACGCAACTACAACGACGGTCGAGGTCAAAACTGAAAAGCGCCCGTCCCGTACGTCATCAAATTGCTAGATTCCACATAGGCAGTCAGCCACGTGCATTTGCATACACTCCACGACGATGTGGGCAATTATTCTTTTTCTCTCTCTCTCTCTTAAATTAGGGCATGATGGCAACCGTTGCCCCCGCAAAATTCAAAACATAGAAGAAGAAAGCAAAATTCGAATTGAAATTTAATTACTGTACTTGAGGGGAGTTCAGTGGGACCGATTTTCCCGTGTTACTGCCTCCGTCCCTAAAAGATATAACTATGTGTTTCACGTTGGACCAAATTTTTAATAAATAGTATTCATATTTATGGCTCCAATTTAACCTGTTATGAAAATACATTTCATAATTAATTTAATGATATTTATTTTATACAGTAAATATTTTTACTTTTTTATATATAATTTGTGTATACTAAAAACATGACACTATTCTACAATTGTATTCTTTTGGACGGAGAGCCGGAGATGAGAGCATGGTGCCTCGTGCTCATGCATGTTCGTGTTTAGACTCTCAACGGTGTGGGATCATGCTTAAAGATGGCAACGGCCCCGATACCCGATACCCGACGGATATTTGATCCATTAGGGGATGAGAATTGGATCATATCTTTACCCGTGGGCATCTAAATGGACAAGAATCCATCCCCGACGGGTATAGCGGGTACGAAAACGTTCCCTGTTTACCCATCCCCGTTACCCGTTGGGAAACCCGACTATTTGAGCTGTCATGCGAGTATTAGGCCCAAAGAAGCTCAACATAGGTATTTTGGCCCAAATCTGAACAATCATATATATAGTTTGTGTGTTCTAGGAACCCTAGTTCAATTTTTCCTCACCATCTTCGCCAGCAGCATAAGCACGCCTGCCTCACGAGCACTCGTATCCCTCGCTTCCTCAGTTCGGTCTCTCTGCCACCTTTACTCGTCCTCCTCGCAACCTCGCTCCTTCTCCTCGGCATCTCTGAGACTCCGACACTTATACCCGGGTGAAGAAGAAACGTCTCCGATTGCAAAGCTGCGACCCCTAAGTGTCCTTGTTTATCGGGTATGCAGTACCCGTCGGGTATCTGTTACCTGACCGATGCCCGACGGGTACGGGGATGGGCAAGAATCTATACTCGAGATAGTTAACGGGGATGGGATGAATTCTCCGTAGCGGGGAAGAGAACGTTCCGGCGATACCCGACGGCGATGGGATCATGCAAGATTTGACTCTGGGTAATGGCCCCGTTCAGCTTACCCAGAAGCCGGCTTGTTCGGCTTCTTTTTTCAGCCGAAACAGTAATTTTCTCTCATAACAATTCAGCTAGAACAATGTTTTGCAGTTAGTTCCAGTCAAGTTTCAGCAAGCCAAACGGGGCCAACTTGGTAGAGTTGGCTCCGAACTGGATCAGTTCATGTACTCGTCTGGGTGAATGGATGAAGCTGAGAGAGGCGGGTGCTGAATCCACTGTAGGCAAGGTAGGCCAAGATATGTGCCTCGACTGAGGATGACAGATGTGCTCCGAGGTGCACACCAATGTTGAGGCAAGATGTACTTAGTTCAGTGTTGTAAGTATAATTAGCTACGTATTTCAAATTTAATAGGATTAACTTTAGATTTAATGTGACCTGTAGTGTTAGCACGGGCAGGTACCAGTAACAGGAGAGGAAGGAGACTTTTTCACCGCGGGGGCAGGGCCCAACGTCAAGAAACAGGAGGCCGCATTAAACGCAGCCTCCCGCGGATCCCCCCACTTTTCTTTCTTCTTTCTTTCTCATCTCACTTGCAGTTCCCCTCTCTCTCTCTCTTCCTCTGTGTCGCCACCAAGGAAGGAGGGAACGAGCGAGCGCCGAGCCCGGGCCTTGGAGGCACCGACCGACGCCGGCGGCAGCGGCAGCGGCAGCGGCACGGCGCCATGAGGCTGCTCCAGTGCGAGGCGCCCGCGTTGCCCGCGCCGGCGTCCCCGTCGCCGTCGCCGTCCCCGTCCCCGTCCAGGACGGTCGTTGTGGGGATCAGGCGCGACGCCGCCAGCCGCGAGCTGCTCACCTGGGCGCTCGTCAAGGTCGCCAATGCCGGGGACCGCGTCGTCGCGCTCCACGTCGCCACCGCCGCCGACGGTACCGCCCGCCGGCCCTTCCTCCTCCTCCTCCTCCTCCTAAGTCTTGTCTAGTTAATAATCCACACAAATCCCACCCGTTTTGTTTTGAAACCGGTAATCCCTGGAGCGTTTCTGCTGCTGGGATTTGCTGCTTGCTTGTGTGGATTATTGAGCTCCGTCCCGTTCATTCGTTTATTACTACTTCGATTCGCTCACCATGCAAACTTGGAAAGCCCGTTTCGTTCCCCCATTTGACGATTTTGATGAGGTGAAATCAATCCCCCACCCTATTTACCTTTTCTCTCACTCTCTCTCGCCTTTTTTTCCAGGATTGCTCGTGGGGCTGGATGAGCGGAGCAGGGCCGCAGACTCGCTCGCCTCCGTGCTCGCCGTCTACGACGGCTTCTGCAACCTCAAGCAGGTCCGTCCCTCCGGCCCTCCCTCCCAAATCTTACCGTTTTATTACAAGTTTCATTCACTCTGTTTTTTCGCTAGCCGTTTCTCTGGGTTTCGTTCGATGCTTCTGGGCGTTCAAAGCTCTGACCTTTTCTCCTGGATTTCGCTTTCAAAGATGCTCTCCGTGCGTGAAATTTTTGGTCCAGTCCAGCAGCCCGTCAAATTCCTCGTTCGTTTCAGAGTCTCCACTTCTCTGCCGTATCACTCCTGCTGCCGCCACTTTCTTTCTGGATGGTCATGTTTGTCTCTTTTCTTTTATTTTTTCCAACGCCTTCAAGTTTCGGACACCTTAGATTTTTTTTACAACCACCGATCTAGTACTCATCTTTCCTACTACGATTGAACTGCAGATTTATTTATTTCATTTTATTTTGGCAACAAAGTTTGCCTTCAAACTTTTCATTTTTTTATTAAAGGCTGCCTCAGAATTCTCATCAATTTGTTCTTCAATTAACACTCACAGATTAATTTGGAGCTCAAGGTCTGTGAAGGCTCATCTATCCGGAAAACTCTGGTCAGAGAAGCGGCTGCTTGTGGTGCGGCACATCTCATCCTTGGCGTTGCGAACAATTCCCGGTCCTTCGGGTACATAATTTGATACATTGTCTTACCAAGTATTGCCATCTTTGTCCAAATACATTTAGTTCTGATACAAGTACATATAGATCCTCCTTCACATCAGTTGCCAAGTACTGCTCGAAGCGAGTTCCAGCCAGCTGCTCGGTCCTTGCAGTGAACAATGGCAAAGTTGTTTACCATAAAGATGCTGGACACGGGGTGCAACACGAACTTTACCAAAGCACTAGCGCAAGTATGTTGCTCAATAATTTCATTTGCATTTGTTCATTCTGTGGTTTTCAGAGCTGCTATGAATCCAGTATGCTCAAGTGTGGATTTTGAAATGCAGTACCTGAGACACCGAGGAGGAGCTACCGGAAGCTCTTGTCGACCATGATAGGGGACAAACTCTGGGATGAGAATGGAAAGGACAGAAGGTGCATGTCTCGTGCCATCACCATGCCAATGAGGTCTCCCGCGCGGCCAAAAGAAGTTTCACTAGCATTAGTCCCAGTGAAGGGTTGCCGACATGAATCGCCAGAAGTAGCAACTGGCTGGCCCCTACTGAGGAAGAAGTTCTTGCCAGTCCGGAAAGCTTCCGTACCTGACAAGTCGAAGATGTCTGTGGTGCAGTGGGCAATGCGGCTCCCAGGCAGGTATTCAGCAGTATCACCAGTCCATTCAGAATACAGAACCACAAGCCCGGACTCCACGAGCACCAGTCATATCCTCCGTGACCATGTGGTTGTTCCCTCGAGGAGCAATTCAGGAAAGTCTTGTGTAGTGATCGAAGAATTGGAGAAGGAAACTCCAGAGGAACTGACCTTGCTCAAAGAGAAATTCTCATCCATTTATTCTTCATTCAGTTACAGTGAGCTTGCAAAGATCACTTCTGATTTCTCGCCAGGTATGCATATCTGGTTTTTCTCTGTTATAACACCTACTTCTACATGTATCTCTGTCACTTCAAACTTTTGTAGGCATAATATAGTGTTAACCTGTAAGATTGGTTGTTTGTGCAGAGTGTGTAGTTGGACAAGGAGGCACCAGTCAAGTTTACAGAGGCTGTTTGGCAAATGGCAGGGAGCTAGCAGTGAAGATCCTGAAGTATTCTGATGAGGTACTGAAGGAGTTTGTGTCAGAGATTGAGATTGTCAGTTCTCTCAGCCACAAGAATGTGATATCCCTCGATGGTTTCTGCTTCAAGAATGATGACCTTCTGTTAGTGTACAAGTACTTGCAAAGAGGCAGCCTGGAAGAGATACTGCATGGTGTGTTTAGCTGCTTCATGACCTGCTAGCTTTCTGCGTATGCTGTTGCTATGTAAAGTGATCTTAACCTTGTTATTGTGCAGGTGTAAAAGAATGCAAGAGCATATTTGGTTGGACTGAGAGGTTCAGCGTGGCTGTGGGAGTTGCTCATGCTCTGGATTATCTTCATAGTGATAACAACAGTCCTCCAGTGATCCATAGGGATGTCAAGTCATCAAATATTCTCATCTCAAAATGCTTTGAACCAAAGGTAATATTTCTGTCAGATAGCACAGAATACATCAGTTAGTGTGCTGTATCAAGATTAAGTGATCTCAAACTTTCAATATGTGTGTGATGATGCAGTTATCGGACTTTGGTCTCGCAGTCTGGGCTGCTGATGTGACATCTCAGATGACATGCAATGATGTTGCAGGAACTTTTGGGTTAGTTGTCTGAACAATTGTTTCACAGTTTTGCCATCTGTAGCAATTGCCTTACTGACATAGAGATGTCTTGACAGATACTTAGCTCCTGAATACTTAATGCATGGCAAGGTGAACAACAAAATTGATGTGTATGCTTTTGGTGTTGTCCTTCTGGAGCTCATCTCTGGCAGGAAACCGCTTTGCACTGGTTGTCCAAAAGGGCAGGAGAGCCTAGTGATGTGGGTAAGTGGCATTTTGTTTCTACCAACTACCATTATCTGTCAGTTCATGTTTGATTTTTGTTAGAAGTAATGGTTATTTTCCTTTGGTTGGAACAGATAATTAATTGCCGTTTCTTTTGTGCAGGCAAATTCCATCATACAAGGAGGAAAGCTCACACAACTTGTAGATCCAAACTTGCCCACTGAAGGCCATACCGATGAAGTTGAGAGGATGATCCTTGCTGCATCCCTCTGCATCAGACAAGCACCTCAGAGCCGTCCTGAAATTGATGCTGTAAGTATCCCCCTTCTTGATGCATGCTTTGCGCAAGTGTTCATGCTGTTTATATTTTTCTTACAAGCATCTGGATGCACACACCAGGTTCTGAAGCTTCTCGAAGGGGACACTGATATCCTCAAGTGGGCAGGATCACAAGTCGGGTTGTCATGCGAGAGCAGCAACAGCGATGAATTTGTGATGACACCGCCAGCGCCAAGGAGCAACACCAACATCCAGTCTTACATCAACCTCGCGTTCGATGTCGACGATGATTCCGCCTCTGTCAGCAGCAACGACTTCATTGCAGCCAACACCTCCTTGGAAGAGTATCTGAAGGGAAGATGGAGCCGGTCGTCGAGCTTTGACTGACCACCGGTCCATGGCAGAGTTACCCCTTATTAGTGTATAGATCTTTTTCGCAGAGTTACCCCTTATTAGTGTATAGATCTTTTTCTTTTCTTCTTCGAATTTAAGTTTCAATTTTGCGCCTTGGATGAGAGTCGGCACATACAATGCCCTCCACCAGGAAATCCTTTGATTATGTCATAGTTCTTTTTTTTTTCTTTTTCTTTTGGGGGTCTCTCTTCCTCTCTGAAGAGGCGCCCTGTTGTTTTACTGTCTGAAGAGACTCATCATACCCAGGTAGTCTCATCCAAAGGGATGACAAATAAAGTAGGAATCATATGAAATGAAACTGTGGCTTTCTTTCCACACCCAAATCAATCATCTTTATTCTGTACGGTGTCCTTGTTCAGGACTATGGTTTATCAAGGAAAGAAAAAGATTGTTTTTGTGCCTTCTAAGAAAAGTGAATTCTGCCAGCGTTTTGACTGAACATGTTCAGCTATATACAGTGCCTTGAATTTTCATAACTAGTTTTATTTTCTTGGAGAAATTCCTTATATTATATAGCTCGAAGATGATAAAATTAAGTCAGAATCTGCAGAATTCATACTTTTTTTTGCGACGCAGAATTCATACTTGTATGATGATGCCATCACAATACAATACAATAAACCATTATATTAATCTATAAACTACACAGGCTATGACGATGCACGCCCAAGAATTATACACCCACTGTCGGTTTCACCGGTAATTGTCAACTGCAGCAGGACAGCGAGCGATCTGAGCAGGTCGGTCGAACAGATTCGTTGAAAAGACCGAGAAAACGAAAGCTAAGGTTCATCATCATATCACAAGAGCCAACAGCCAAGTTGGAGCATGTTACATCACATGGAGCACGCACATGGACAAAACCCCAGAGACACTGAAAGGGATCTTGAAAAGTACTATCGCGCGTGCATGACAACATGAAAAGTACTGTCGGAGGTGCTCATAAGGGTAGGGTTTATGTACGTGTGTTCATAAGGGTGAGTGTGCGTGCGTGTTATGGACGTTGTCGTTGTACTTTGTAATTCTAAAAAACATATCCCTTTTTGCCTGAATAGGGGGGCACAAACCCTTTATTCTTTTCTGAACCAAAAGGCTGGAGCTCTGCCGCTCAATTAAAAAGAATAGCATGGGTGTTGTCATTGTACTGTGTAATTGTAGAAAAAAACATATACCTTGAATAGGGGGCATAGACTCTTTATTCTTTTCTGAACCAAAAGGTTGGAGCTCTGCTGCTCAATTAAGAAAAATAGAGGTTCAAACAACATGACACACTCTCCTACCCACATAACAGTCGGCGTAGCACTTGACTACAACACAATCGTTGCCGAGCTTTGTGCAGAAGGGTTCTTGGCCTTGATATAGAAAGCAGAGGAGGAAGGCAGGATAGGAGGAATAAAGATCTGTCATATATAGAGTTCCAAGCATGTTTCACCTGTTGTTTGCCAACGACTCATTAATTTTGATTCTTGCAAATGGGGAGGATGCTACGCATTTTTAAGGTATACTAGACCTCTATAAAGAGTGCTATGGACATGTCATCAATATATAAAGAAAAGTCTGTCGTGATATTCAGCAGAAACACCAAGAGTAAGAAGACAGCAGCTGTCATGCAAGCTCTGAACTTAACCCAGGAAACCTTTAATGACAAGTATTTAGGTTTACCCGTACGTGTTAGGTAATCGAGAACAAAAACCTTTGAATATTTAAAGGATAGGGTGTGCCAGCAGAAACAAGGATGAAAGGAGCGGTTATTGTCAAATGCTGGTAAAGATGTTGTAAAAAAAAAAGGCTGGTAAAGAAGTGTTCATAAAAGCTCGGGGGCAAGCGATTCCGACCTATGCTATGGGGCTATGGGCTGTTTTGACCTAACTAAAGACATGTGCGACCAGATAAGCCATATCATCTGCAAATATTGGTGGAGTCAACAAGACAAGGAGAAAATGCATTGGGTCAGTTGGGATAGAATGAAGCTACCAAAAGAAAGAGGTGGCATGGGGTTGATTAGGGACATTCACTCTTTCAACATTGCCATGCTATCTAAACAAGGGTGGCATTTGGCTCAAAATTCCAACCCTCTGTGTGTGCCAGATTCTCAAAGCAAAGTACTTCCATTCAACAGATGTTCTACATGCACGACCATACGAGGGCACGTCGTCGTACACTTGGAGAAGTATCCTAAAAGGTGTGGAGCTGTCAGTAGCCATGCTGATTGAGTGCCTGAAGCTTCATCTGAAGATGGTGGAAGATTGAGAATTGGGCTCGTGGTGCATCGGCAGGCCAGGCCGAAGAAGTAGAACCCGAATGTATATGGCCCACTCTGGAGCATGCAAGGAGTTGTGCGTCGAAGCACTAGAAGCCATCAGCTACCTGCCTGCGGCTACAGAGGTAGCGATGCCCAAACTGAACTCGAACTATCCAATCCTGTCCTCGTTACCTATCTCTGTTCTTCTTCTTCCCCACGCCAGTGCTTTGCTAACATTGCCACCGTAGAGCCACCTGGCCTAGGACTCCATTGAAAATTGGAGTATGTTAATGCGACATTTAGGATAAATAAAATTTAATAGGACAACAGGATAACACCATACAAATGTTGAAGGCCACGCTATAGAAGCTCCAGTTACATCTCCAATAACCTTGTAATTCTTGTATGGTCGTACTAATGGTTCATCTTGTGCCAATGCAATACTAACACGCACCATAAAAAATTCTTTGCCTAGCTGAACACCCTCAATTTTCTGTGTTGGATCACAGCTTACTACTGTAGCAAAGGCAACATCCTTGCTTTGGTTTTTCATGCTCTTTAAAAATACTTTTGTGCCAACCTAGTTCACATATAAAATTGTATGAATAAATAAGAACACAATGGAAACATAGTACAAACATTAATTAGACACTCATGCCTTCAATGAATTGGCAGCCGGCAAATTTTTAGTATCATGCTCATATTTCTGCAAAATTATATTACGTGGAATATTAGTTTGTAGTTACATGAATTGTTAGGAAATAGGAAATAGAAATTCTTTTTGGAAGATGTGTCTTATACATTAGCAAGTACAGCTGCAGTAGCTCCTGTTGACATCTTCTTATTCTGTGGAGCAGATAAAAAGTCACAGCAAGTTAGCTAATAATTTGAAATTTGCATATAACATCAATATATTGCTAATAGATTATTTACCTGGAAATAAGATGCTTCATGATTTGAGCAATTGGAAGATATTTCCTGGTCCACAACCTTTAATATATGCTAGTTTGATTACAACACTCTGGTCATCAATTTAATAAAATTCGTATAACAAAATAAATGACACTGATCACCTTGGTTGTAGTATACTTGTTTTTGTCCAATCTTATATCATTTTGGTTTGATTTGGCCTATAATAAAATCATAAATAGTAGTCAATCTCTGCAAAATATGTGCTGCTAGAAATAAGTATATGAATTTTTTTCTCGAACAGAAATAAGTATATGAATTAACCTTATGTGCAGCGGAAACTTTATTGGCTTGTACTTTTTTTTCATGATGGGCATTAGCTTCCTTGCTCTACAGTTAGATACAACAAACAATCAGAATAGGTGACTTTCATTACTATATACAATGGTAATGAAATAAAATTGAATTATTGAACCATAAGTCTAGTATAAATGAATTTGCATGTTATGTCAAGATGTACTAAAATCTCTTTTTCTAGAATGACACACAAGTCAGGAGATTTGAAAGCAATAGATGTAGCATTGGTATCCACAAATACAAACACAATGAATTGCTTTTCATCCATGTTAAGTTATGTGCACTAATCTTATCTTCAGTAGAATAATATTTGTAGTGTGTCCGCTCAACATTAGTAGTTTGTTCCCTCTGTAATGGAAAAGAATAACTAAATTTTCTTTACACAAATCTGGTTGGAGAATCATGCCCATTCAATCATATCGTTATACAATTCAATTGATCAACCATGCCAAATTCTTCACTTCGAGGTTCACTATATACTCGCTATTGAGAGACAATAGATAATACATCAGAACTAATTATTCAAAAAATAATTTTACATAAAAGATTATGTTTTGTTAATGCTCCATAGAGACACATACTTTTCGTTTTGAATTTGGCACATCAGTAGAAAAGCCATCTTGCAATGGAACATCTAAACATTCCTGTGACAAGAAATCAATATTTTAGTACAGAAAATGATCACTGTAGAGGTTATGTAAATTTACCCATTGGATATGTCTTTGTTCCAAGATTTTTGTCTTTTGTTGTAATTCTAGTACTGTAGCATCTTGATTTTGGACTTGACGTCCAAACTTTTCCATTTGAAGTCTTAGAGATACAACATCTTCACTCGATTTGTCATCCAACGAAGTCATATTTATATTCTTAAGGCGCTTTGAAGTTGACAGTTCAAAAACTTGATTTGGATTTGGAACAAGTCCCAAGCCATGCACATGACCAGGCTTCTCTTCTCCTAGTACTCTATTTAGTGCATCTCTTCTCCATGCAACCTTTCCTTGACTAGTGTCTGCTAAATCTGGTTGCTGCCCTATGAGTTTCTTCAAATCATCCTGCACATAGCCATAATATGAATCAAATAAATTTGTAAAGGTAGTAGAATAAAAAAACAAAGTTGAGCATTCATAATTAAATCACCACACGTGCATTCGTGTCCTTCTCGGTTTTAGTCTTGTGTGTATGGATATACAAAACAACCCTGTGAGGGTATTTCTTTTTAGGATCTTTTTCCTCTTGTTGAACATGAAAATTAATATCAAGGAAATGATAATTATTATATCATATATATGAATGCAGCCAGAGGTGTACACACAATTAGAGTGGCAAGAATATTACCCACTCCTCTCTATTTCGAGCAAAACTCTTTGTTCCAGCAGTATGGGTTGACTTCTTCTTTGTACAGTTTATCCTATTTGCCTCACTTATATCCTGTCCCAAAATAACAAAATACAAAGAAAAGCATTTAAGTTATGCAGATTTTTTTTGGAAAATTTAGTATGCATTGAGAACCGCATAAATCGAACAATATGTAGGTACCTGTAATTTCTGGGTCATCCAGTTATTGACAAGTGCAACCCACTGGTCAGCAATTACACCGGGTGGCACATTGTTGCAATTGGTTTCCATGCTCTTGTGCACATCAAAATAAATTGATTTTAGATTTGACTTGTGTTGCCTCCATCTCTCTCCGAGGGTTCGCAGTATCCATTTTTCCATGCATAAAGGGTAAAGAAATCTCATCTGCACACAAATAGCAGAAGGCATATGGTTAAAAATTTATAAGTTAGATATTAAAATTTAACAAATAATATTATCGCATAACCACCAGAATTGTATACCTTTACTTGCTTTAGTATATCCTTCTTATTTTTTTCTTCGTTGGTGTTTCTTTCTTTCTTTCCTATTAGAAGTCTCCAGTCCTTGTAGCTCAAGCTACACAAGCACCCATTTCTAGCCACCGTGCCAAGAAATTTTCCTAGAAATCCAGCTTATACTCCAATTGGCTGATCAAGTTCATTACATGCAACCACAATTCTATGACCTTTAGGAAGGTTTCAAATATCTTTCAGTTTGGTCCTCCCACACTTTACTCTACCTTCAGTTTCATCTAGCCAACGGTACATTGCAAAAAATAAATATTCACTGAGAAAAATTGTAGGAAAATTCAGTTTATGCTAATTAGAATTGTAGGTTATGAGTTACCTTGGACATTAATCTCATTGTCAATATGGTCTCCTCCAGCACTAGTATGAACTTCAAATGCTGCAACATTTTGTTGAGGGCTCTCTTGCCTAGTATCTTGCTCTAACATATATTCATCATTACTTTGAATTGTGCGCTTTCTTGTAGTCACCATGTCGGCTGCACAACATCATTAAAGGACATAGTAAATATAATAAACAATATGTAATCTTTTTATTAAACAACTAGATATTTGTATTAGACTATCAAGATTGTATTTATTAAGTCACATACCATGGTGGGGTTGGATATGCTAATCTTGGATGAAAATAAATCATTGATAACTAACATGACTTAGAATATTTGTCCTTGAATAATCAAATATACATAGAAAAGTAAATTATATGTTCATTCTAATACCTTTATTTTTTTGGTTTAGATTTGGATGGTTCTTTGTTGGACTTGGTAGGTGCTAAAGTGGCCGGTCTCTGCCTCGTCACAAACAAATTAACCGTCTTTTCGCTCTCACACTCATTGAGCATTTCCATCATCACATCAGAATCTTGTTCTATTACAACCAAGCTATCTGTTCTCTTGTAGTATAGATAGTCGACTGATATGTACCCAGAACCCTCGATCAGATCAATCAAGTTGAAAAAGCATATCTCATCTCTATCCAGTTCCCTTTGCACATGTTTATGTCCTTCAGCTTTTCCATCACATTCCAGATTTATGGTCCAATTATCCACCGCCATTGCACAATCTAAATAAAATTTAGCACTAATAGGAAAATAAGAATAAAGCATTGGATAATTCACAAAGAATAGGCCAGAAGTTTTTTTCCCTCCCTAGAACCATGAAATGGACCCATTCAAAAGTCTGTTAAATCCAGCATCCTATCTTCCCAGAAGAATTGCCGTTTCCAATTTCTAGCTCCTATATATTGTAATATAAACAAGGGAGAAAGAACTCAATCTGAAAAAAACCGTTGAAACATATGCATTATGCAACTTCAACAGTTTCATTCACATGCTCCTTACCTCTATCTAATTAAAGATTCAAATGCATATACAACCTATGATGCTCTTATCAGATGGCAACAACCATATTATCGTCTTGGCATCACTTATACAGGAGTCTGTCAGCCATCTAACCGCATTGGCTATAAGCGCAAATCCTATCAGTTCAGGTGACATTCTCCCTTTGAATTGTATAGAAGCCATAATTCTCCCTGGAGCTACTCTTTTTGTGGATTCACTAATTGACCACAGAAACTGTATCGTAATTAACAAAGAATACTGACCCCTCGTCTTGGGTTGTGGCTGAACAAACTGATCGATACACTAGGCATTTAGACAGGCTCAGAGGCTGGAGGAGGGGGCGGTGGCCCATAGGATCCTTCGTGACGGGCGCTGTTCAGGGGCGGCGGCCGGTTGATGGCTGCGGTCTGCGGCACGGCGCCCTCATTGCGAGTAATGGAACAAGGAGAGAGAGAGAGAGAGAGAGAGAGAGAGAGAGAGAGAGAGAGAGAGAGAGAGAGAGAGAGAGAGAGAGAGAGAGAGAGAGAGGGGGAGAGAGGACCAGGGCTGGGCATCCGTGGGCACTTGGGCGGGTGACAGGGTTTGTTTAGCGTACCTACAACTTGGCCAGGGAATGATGGTGACCGGGACGAGGCCGTGGATGCCGCCGCCATCGATGGAGCCTTTCCTCCAATGGTGAAGATAACGCTGTGGCCGACCTAGGAGCTTCGGTCAGTTGGTGGGAACGAGGATTGAGGAGGGCCTTCGAGTTTTTATTCGCTAGATTAGATTAGAGCAGCAAACTGTTACAGAGCGGCAAATGGATTTCTGGAGGGAAAATTTGGTGGGATAATTTCAATCAATGTTTTAAGGAGGCAAACTAATATTCCACGCCTCTCGATTCTGGATTTCTGGTGCTTATATATCTAAAAAACATATATCTAAAATATACTATAAGATTTCGCTATCTAAAAGAACATTTGATGGACATCCTGTACGGTCCTTGTATCTAAAAAATATACTACTAGATTTCGCTATCTAAGAGTTACTTTATGAGTAATGACCACGTATATTGGTTTTGTGATAGTATTAATAATATGTACCAAATTAGTCTATTTTAAAGTAATGACTAATGGCATCAATTTAATGTGGCCAATTATATTACTTTCTATTAATAAGACAAATATTAATGAAAAATAGTTTCTTGGTACTTGGCATTCTACTTAAAAGTAAATAATAAGGGAGTTGCTATATTTCGAGTGCTTGAATCTATGTTCATCTAGTTTTGAAATGAGTATTCAGGACCGTAATAAATTCAAATGAAAAAGTCGTCAACTATAAAGTTGCATAACTTCCCGAGATCTACGACTTTTATTTTGGTCATTTCTCCATCTGAGGTTATTTGAAAAATTCGAATTTCAAATGTGAGGAAATTCATGTGACTTTTCTAGGATAGATGATTTCAAATGAAAAAGTTGTCAACTATAAAGTTGCATAACTTCTTAAGATCTACAACTTTTGTTTTGGTCATTTGTCCATCCGAGGTTGTTTGGAAAATTTGAATTTCAAATGTGAGAATTTATACATAATTTTTGAACGATAGATGATTTCAAATGAAAAAGTTGCCAACTACAAAATTGCATAACTTTTCGAGATTTACAACTTTTGTTTTGGTCGCTTCTCTATCCGACATCCTTATCTACAACTACACACTCACTTATGATCATAGAGCATATGGATTCCTTTGGTATTAACTTCTATTCAATCTGGTGAAACAAATACTTAGCATCAAAACAACTTTAAATAAAAAAGCTGTGAACTACAAAGTTTTATAACTTTTCGAGATCTCCAACTTTTATTTTGGTTGTTTCTCCATCCGAGATCCTTTTCTACCACTACACACTCACTTGTCACTTTAGAGCATATGGACTCCTTTGATATTAACTCTATAAATCTTATGATACATATTTGAATATCCAAACGACCTCAAATCTAAAAGTCTAAACTACAAAGTTGTAGATCTCGAAAAGTACTACAACTTTGGTATAAAGTTCGTCTTTATCGAACATCATATGAAAAAGTTACGAAGTTTTTTGTGCAACCTATCACAAGGTTACGAATATATTGATAAAAAAATATATATACACTAACAAATGCATGTGTAGTCTAATGGTAGAGACGTGTTAAATTTGTTGGGGGCTGGGGGTCGTGGGTTCAAATCATGATCAAAGTTGTTTTTTTTGTTTTTTAGAAATCACATCTTGAAAGGCGTTTTTTAAATCACATCTTTTTTTGTTTTTTAGAAATCACATCCTGAAAGGTGTTTTTGTTTGTATTTTTTAGAAATCGCACCTAAGCTGTGGCGCACCCGTAGACATTTCATTTCAATCTTATACCTTCACAAGGCATTTTTTTGTTTTTTAGAAATCGCACCTAAGCTGTGGCGCACCTGTAGACATTTCATTTCAATCTTATACCTTCACAAGGCGTTTTTTTTTTTGTTTTTTTCAATATATTTCCTGTCGACAGAGATGATGGGCCTGTTGCCACTGGATTTATGATGGACATATAAACAATTATATTCTGAAATCTCAAATTTCAAATGTGATCTTTGTTTTGCCGACACCATACAACTTGTGACCCCATACAACTTGTGACCCCATATAATTATATTCTGAATTCTCAAATAAAAAATTGTCAAACGCTGAACATCACGTTTATTGAAGTTTTCTAGAGTAAAAACTCAGAGGAATACACAAAATTACAACTTGGCAAAACAGCTCAAGATGTTCATGCATTGTAGCAATGATGTTGGTTTCTGGACCATGACCTGAATAATACAAACAGTTAAAAAGAAACTTGTCAGCTGGTACATAATCTTAGTACAACTATACAATATTGAACAGTACAAAAATCAAACATATCTGACCTTTAATTTTGTTGAGCTAATCTTCTTGATCAAAACTTGTACTAGGATCTACCTTTTTTGCCTCTACAGTTGTACCCTCTACATCTCTTCTAGTCCATGAATGACTATTATGTGCATTAGCAAAAACATCCTCAAGAGTACTGACATGATAAGGTTCACATTCTACATCATTCCACACATATCCCATTTCAAATACCTACATGTTGTCTGAACCAGTCAGGAAACTCTTTATTTTGTATATTCTCAATTTGTTTCAAAGATAGACGATGTTGACGATTTCTTCTTTTGAGATCAGCGGCATGCTCTCTAAAATGGAAATTAACATGGATTCAGTTTTAAAGGAACATATGTAATATGTTGATAGGTGTCAGTAACACTTACTTCAAGTACGGAATGACAGCTTCACGATTCAGTTTTAAAGGAACATATGTAATATGTTGATAGGTGTCAGTAACACTTACTTCAAGTACGGAATGACAGCTTCACAATTGTATAGTACATATCTATGTGCTTGCAGTTTCTCTAGATCGGTTAAAATAAAACTGGATGGTCTTCCCAATGGTTTTCCTATAGGAGAAAACAAAGAGGAATCATGTCCATATAAGTTAGATTCAAGATGATCCTGGTTCTCATCATTCCTTGATGGTTTGTTATGTTTTGTGGAGAAACCTTCCAGGTACCTAGAACAAAACACCATACACTCATCTGCCAAAAATGAATTTGCCATTGAAGCCTCTGGATGAGCTTTATTGCGAACATATGACTTCAGTTTACATAAGTACCTGCAACATATGGAAAAGCATCAATTTAGTTGGTTATATATAACAAATGATCCAAGCAATGAACTTGTATTAGTTAGACTCGGTACCTTTCAATGAAGTACATCCATCGATAGCAAACTGGTCCACCCATCTTACATTTAGTTGCTAAATGTACGACTAAGTGAACCATAACTGTAAAAAATCCAGGAGGAAATATCATCTCCATTTTGCATAGTGTAACTTTAATTGATTATTCCAAACGGTCAAGGTCGTCAACCCAAAGCACTTTCGAACATATTCCTCGAAAATAAGCAGACAACTCAAACATTACTGCTGTGATATCATCTGGAATAATGCCCCTTAGAGCAATAGGCATGAGCTGTTGAAGTAGAACATGGCGGTCATGTGTTTTGAGACCAATAAGTTTTCCTTCAGCACAATTTACAGATTTTGATATATTTCTAGAGTAGCCATCGGAAACTTTTATGTCTCGAAGCACTTTACAAAATGTTTGTCTCTCACTTTTCGACATAGCAAACCTTGCAGGTGGCAAGTAGAACTTGCCTGAAGGTTTTTCTTGTGGGTGGAGGTCCTCCCTAATGTTCGTCTCTTTGAGGTCTTGACGAGCTTGTAAATTATCTTTTGACTTTCCATCTAAACCAGATAGTGTACAATAACAATTTTCAAACGCATTCTTCTCTATATGCATCACAACAAGATTGTATCGAAGAATATTATCATCCCAGTAAGACAATGTGAAAAGACTACTTAATGCCTTATAAGTTTTTGACTCCTTGAAATCACCTAATGCAGTGATTTCATCCAAAATTGGACGGTCATAATAAGTTTGAGGCTCTGTTCTAAGCTCCACTGTTCCATCAAATGAATTCCCATCCAAACGAAAAGGATGGTCAAGAGGAAGAAATCGACGAAGACCCATAAAACAAGCTTTGCGACCATGCTTCAGACGTTTGGTCCATGCATTTTCACCACAAGGTGGACATGCAAAATTTCCATGAACCATATGAGAAGCAAGCATTCCCAAGCCTGGTAGGTCACTAATGGTCATTAGCATTGCTGCTCTCAAATCAAAAGTTTTGTTTCTTGATGCATCATATGTTGGCATACCATTTTGAAATAAATCTTTTAGGTCCTCCAAAAGTGGTTTAAGGAACACATGAATTTTGTCCCCAGGACTAGTAGAACCAGGAATTATTAAAGACAACATTAGATAATGCTCTTTCATGCAAAACCATGGAGGTAAGTTATATATTACCAAAACAACTGGCCAACAACTATATCTAGAACTCAACATCCCATATGGATTAAACCCATCGGTAGCTAAGCCAAATCGAATATTCCGTGGATCTGACTTAATTTGTGGAAACTTTTCATCAAAGTCCGTCCATGCTCGGGAGTCAGCTGGATGTCGTAGTGCACCATCCTTGATGCGCTCTTCATCATGCCATCTTAGGAGAGGTGCTGTTTCTTTGCACATAAACAGTCTTTTTAGCATGTCTTTAATAGGAAACTATCTTAATACTTTACAAGGCGTTGCTTTCCTTCTTTGCTTCTTTGTTAGTTTGGTTTCAGGTTCCATACCTTTCCACCTAGAAGCCTTGCACTTTGAGCAAAAATCATCATTTTCCTTGTCTTTCCAAAATAGTTCACAATCATTTGGGCACACATGAATGCTTTCATAGCCCAATCCAAATTTGGAAATAATTTTCTTAGCCTCATAAAAATTTTTGGGCAGTTCCTTTCCATTTGGAATAGCATTCTACAAAATACCAAGTGGATCACCTAATGATTTATCTGACCATTTGTTCATGGATTTTACATTGAACAAAAGCACAAGTAAAGTTAGCAGCGTTAATTCACATCTTATAGAACTCTTCTGCTTCTAAATTTGGCCCGTTGACAGGTGGATTCGAAAGATTAGCGGTATCTGTCATAGGTATGTCATCATACATGTGATAAAATGCATCATGAAGCAGCTGACTCATGTTATCATGCCTTTCTTCATTCTGAGATTGTGGTTGTTCATCAACGGTGTGTTGTACTGAAGGGTCACTATGAAAATCCCAATCTTCATAATTCTCAAGTATCCCATTGCAGACCAAATGTTCATATATTTCATCCCTGGATAGGAGACTAGTATGCACGCATGTATGACATGGACAATAAATCTTGGTATCTTCGGGCTTATCTTCAAATGCAAATTCAACAAATCCTTCTACACCAGCTATGTACCGAGTAGAATCTTTAGGATAGCCCAAAAGAAGCTTGATGATTTTTAAATCCATTGTGAAATCATAAAAAGCTATTGCTGTATAAATAAATAGAGGCCGTAAGTTCAATGCTAAGAATCGCATATAGCAACTTGAGCATTACAAACACTGTAGTCATATGCTGTGACTGAATTTTAATAGTAATGCTTCAATAAAGAGCTAGCAGGACACAATAGTCAAGTCAGTGAGGGCAAGCATGACCCTTGATTTTGATTTAATTAATTGAATGGAGTACTCGCAGCTCATGATTCGGGGTCAAATTGCACGATCTCAACAACAAGAGGGTGTGGTTTGCAGGTTGATTGGCTTAAGCAATTGGAGACTTGAAGACATACGTACCGGCGTGCTGCTCAGCTCTTGCAGTCGCTATCTCGCAGGTGGCCGTGTCCGCCGCTGCTGCCGTTGTGGTTAGGCTGTAGACCCTGGGGAAACCACGAAGAGGGTTTTTACCTGCCCACATCTGTTCTTAAATAAAAGAATAACAGTAGATGGTGGGGGGAACTTGTTACACCGGTAGAGAAATAGAAAACAAAAGAATAACAGTAGATGGCGGGGGAACTAATAAAAAGTAATAGAGCACATGGTGAGCGGAGGGGCAGAAGACGCTACCGCTGGAACATTTGAGATATGGATAACCTGTTCCAACATTTCACATGCGTTGCTGCTGTGTTGCCGGCAACACATAAATTAAATGTTGGTGGGTATCCGTTGTTAAATGGGGGTTTAGGTAGCCGTGCTCCCTGAAGCCGCAGCAGAACTCGAGCGAGGCATTCCAACTGAGTCAGGTTATAGGTCGCCGAGCAGCAGTCGCTGGGGCTGGTGGCGCGTGTTGCGAGTGAGGTGGTTGATCCCCGGCAATTAGCAACTAGCAACCGGAGGGCCCGAGTCGAACGGGTACGGCTAAACCTGGGAATGGTTTGGGCTGAAACCGAGTTTTGTGGGTTGGTTTTCCATTTGGGCCTCACGGTTTGGGTGAAAACTGGCTAAAGAGTCTAATGGGCTGGTTTGGTTTGGGGTTCTAGGTATAGTAGCCTGGTTCGGTTTCCATCCGTCTCCGACGCCTGACGCCTCTCTCTCGACTCGCCATGGCGGCTAGGATTTGCTAGTCGCTACTCCATCGCCCAATCCACCACAAGCCGCTGCCTTCCTCTCACCCTGCTGGCAGTAGGCGAGCGCGGAGCCACGATTTCACGAACCCGTCGAGGCCGCGGCGGAACTGCGGCGCGCCAGAGGGAGACAGTGGGTAGGGAGCGGCGGCGGGGAGAGGGACTGAGCGTGCGCAGCACGTGCCCGACGGTGTGCTGTGTGCAAGGGCAGAAGCCAAGAAGGCCGCCGCCGGGTCTTCAGCGTGTGCAACTTCGGCAAGACTGGTGTCCAGGACACAGGGGACTAAGGTACTGCTCCTCTTCTCCTGCTCGCTCTGTTTGTGAATCTAATCGCTGCCTTCGTGTACTGTGATAAACTAGTACCTACTTAGTCCATGAGATGTGTAGCTGAACTTTAATGAGTCCATTTGTTCGGGTATTTGTTCAGTCTGGTACTCAAGTTAGACCTTTTATTGGCTTGTGCAGTGCTGTATGGGGGTGTGAGATGGGACCTTTGTTGGTTTTTACAGTTGGTATAGGTTGGGATTTATGTGCTCTATGTTCATTCATAGTATGGTTTGACTTGTATGTTAACTCAGTTCTTGTGAAATAATATCAGCTACCAAGTTTATATGGCATTTTTATACGTCAGTACATTTGATTTATATATGTCATTCCTATTTACAGTAGCACCACATGACTGTAGGTTTGCCCAGTAAGATGGTATGATTGTAGGTTTTCAGATTTAGATATAGGTTGCAACTTGGAAGCATTAATATAGAATTCTTTGGTGCTTATATAAGCACCATCTACATGCGGTCATGCCTGATGTCCTGAACTCCTTATATAATACCAGCTACCAAGTTTATATTCTTATAATCAAATATTATAATCAAGACACTGTCGAGGTACACAGTAGGATTCAGGCAACTGTCACACCTAATTCTAAGGATAAAATTGAATGCACTAAACTCATGTGTGCCCAGGGATCAGTCACACATAAGTTGACAAATTATAAAAAGTATCGTCACGGTGTATCTTACATAACGATTAATAACATCACATAGTCTCACACAACACAGCGGAAATAAAAAAAAATTAGCTCTCTCGTGGTAGCTCCAACACAGGGATGGTCAACTGGTTGACCACAAGCCTAATAGTCCTTAGGGAACTCCTCATATCCGTTGTCATCTGTTACCCATCCGGGATTTTTATCCAAATATTGAAAGCAAACAAGCGTAAGTACTTCCCGTACTTAACAAGATAACATAGGGTTATGAAAGCTCAAAAAGGTTGACTCTGGTTTACTACAGTTAGCACTTTTAGTAGGTCAAGATTTTATCATCAACTATTATCAAGTCATGCTTAAACTCCCATTTAAACCCACATAATCAGATATCTGAATCATTTAGATCATATTATCATCGTATAACATCATAAATGAACAACAATAAGTAATCAGTTATTCTGTAAGTTTTCCGGGCCGCTCATGACCGTGAGCACGGCTGTTATAACAGTTTGTAACCCTCTGCAGAGGTTGTGCATATTCACCGCGAGTCATGTTTCCCCTATGCCCGGGTTAATTACTCCTATATCACTACCAAGGTGAGCGGGCGGGGTACACTATGAAGCCATTTCATAGATTTCTCTAACAAGTTAGGGCCGCTAGGTTTCCTCGACAGATAGATGTAGGAAACCCCCTTTCCTATGGCACATATCCATCGCGGCTATACACATAGGAATAGAGGCAGCCCTATACCCTACGTGGCAAGCTCCTTTTGCGCCATAAAGGTAACCTCTAACAAGCTAGAAAAGGTCCTATTACTGAGCTAAAGTCAGAGCCATGTGACCCTCACGGTTGCACTGTCAGTCCCAGCTTTTGTCGACAGATAAGTCCTTATGGAGGGCCGAGAGCATCATGATCAAAAGTCATTTGCTCCTTCGCCCTATAATTCAGTTGTTTAAAAGCAACTTTTACCTTTTCTTTCCATAGAACCATCATTCATTATGTAAATCATGTATAGTTACATTGAGCGCTAGCAAACTACCCATATGCATATAACCCATAGGAGAACAAGGAACATGATAATCAATCACTAGGATGTCCTTACGGGTATCAAAATTAGACACATGCAAATGAATAATTAATAAATGGTGAATAGGCATCAAGGTAGATCCCATGCTATACTTGCCTTGTTTAGCAAACTCCTGCTGGCCCTGCTGGTCGTCAAAGAACTCTTGGTATCCAACGTTCTCCTCACCGTCTGAACGCGACCAACACAGCAACATACAACATTCCAAAGGCATTCATGCAAAGCAAACAATCCTACAGTTAGAACAGTACACCAGCAGTATAGAAAACAAGATAAAATGTTTATGAACAGATTCTATGTCTCGCTACGATCATGTCAATGCGAAGTTCACGAAAAACGGAGCTAAAACGCGAAAGTTATGATTTAAACGGGATTTCCTATAGCAATTTATTTAACTAAATCTAATCTCAAAATTTAAATGTTGCAAACATGGTTAACAGTGGTATTAACATGTAGAGAACTTAATTGTGAACCTAACGAAATTTGAACGGGTCAAATCGGAGCTATAACGACGATTTTATAAGCAACACAGTGCAATGACATTTTTGTAAATACTAAAAACGTATTTTGGACTAAAACAGTATATTTTACGTTTTCAAAATGAGAAAGCGTACTCAGGAGATGTGTTATGGACTGCGGGTTAGGATTTAGAAAAGCTCGGGGACTCATTAGCAAAACTGACACGCGAAGGGGTATCGGCTTATGTGAGCCGTTGGATCAAGAACGATCGGCTCAGATTAGAAATGAGAGAGAGGGAGAGGGCAGCGGCCGGGAACAGTGCGGCCACGGCGGTGCAGCCATTGCCAGCGGCGAGGACTCGCCGGCGCGATCGGTACGGGGGCTACGGGCCATGGTTCAAAGAACCGAGGGCACCGGGAGAGAGATGGGGGGCAGGCGAACTCGGCCAGGCCTAGAGCGCGGCTGTAGGAGAGAGCCGAGGCGGCGGTTGCCATGGCCGGCGGCTGGAAGCTCATCGGCGCACGTGGCTAGGGCACTAGAAGCCGTGAAACAAAGAATTAAGGGCATGGGGAGAAAGAGGGGAGCAAGGGGATTCTCATCGTGGGGAAAACGGAGTCGACGGTGGCTTGGGGATGGCTGTCCACGCGGAGGGGCGGACGGCGGACCTCGGCTTGTCGGTGCGGCGGTTTTTGGCTTCCGCTGCGCCTGGCGAACGCGAAGAAGGAGCGGGGAAGGCAGCAGAGGGAGCGACGAGGGGTGACGGCTCCGTTTTAAATGAGGCCGGGGAGCGGGGCGACGCGCCCACGGCGCCAGGAGCGGGGCGGCGGTTGCGGCTTGGACCGGACACGGCGGTTGCGGGAGGTGGGCGAAGGCACTAACGGGCGGGGCCGGGTTGTCAGCGGCTAAGAGGGAAAGGGGGTGCGGCAGCGGTTGTTGCCTGCCCGAGCTGGGCCGGCCCAGGAAGGAAAGCAAGGGGAGGGGGAAAAGGAAAGCGAGCGAGCCGGCTCGGCCAGAGCAAATTGGGCCAGCGGGAAAAAGGCCTACGGGCCAAAAATGAGGAAAAGAGGGGAGGGGAAGGAATTTCCTTTTTTTTTCTTTTTCCAAATAAATTTTCCAAACTCATTCTCAAAAGGTTTTTAAAACCTTTTAGCATTTGAAACAAAACCACCCATCACAGAAATAAATATGCAATAACATGAATGCATCAACATGTTTCTATCCTTATATTTACTTTTAATTTCATAAAAAATATTATTTCCTAAATTTGAAATGCACGTATAATTGCATAAATAAATCAAATTTTACTATTTTAAAATAATGCAAATTTTTAGGTGTTACAGCAACTGACTTGCATTGGTGGTAGCTATCATCCAACAAGCCCACAGCTAGGTCCATCTTGGTCCATAGATACATAATAATATAAGGATGATAAATCATATCCACGGTTGGCAGCAGCAAATGTACTGACGTATAAATCTATCTGTACCATATTTTAGGCTGAAACTTCACTGACTATGTGTAAAGTAATCTGTTGCTCTTTCACCATGTGAACGCACGGTAGGGGCAGGCGCCGAAAGGGCTCCTTGCTGTTGCACTGTAACCGCAGCAGGGGCAGACGCCGAAAGGCTCCCCTACCGCACTGTAGCCACGGCAGGGGCAGACGCCAAAGTCAGCCCTGCTATCACATCTAGTCACTATAGCAGCATGGCAGCCTGGCATATCTGTGTACTAGAATTCGATGGGTAGAGTTTTATTTATAACTTCCCACTGCAACTCAGTAAAGTGAGCGAGTTCAGTTTTGCCATATCGTCTGCAGAGCTCCGGCCAACGCTGGTGCTTGTGCTGTGTGCGCGCGCGGTCTGTTCTCCCTCCCTTCTTCTATCTCTAGCCATAGTGTGTGGTTGGCAACGCCGGTGAGCGGAAGGCTCACCCGTGCGGGAGATCCCGGGGCAACAAGTGGTATCAGAGCCGTACAAGCGCCGTCGTCGTACTAACCGCTGGCGATGACGGATGGTTTGGAGATGGGCGACAGCAGCGGCGCTGCTGTGGCTGCCCAGCCACGACAGAAGGTCGTCGTGTGCACGGTGCGGGAGGTCAGTGACACCAGTTGGCCGACGTTGATTCGCACCAACTATGGAGAGTGGGCGGTGACCATGAAGGTCAAGCTCAGAGCCCGACGGCTCTGGAATGCCATTGACAAGGGCACCGACAACGAAGAAGACGACATGTCAGCGTTGGAGACTATCCTCGCTGCTGTGCCAGCGGAATACAGGGAGCCATTGGGGGCGAAGAACTCTACTAAGGAGGCGTGGGAGGCCATTACAGCGATGCGCGTCGGCTCCGACCGTGCAAAGAAGGCGACGGCCCAGCTGCTGAAACAGGAGTACGCCACCCTCAAGTTCAAGGATGGTGAGTCAGTGGAGGACTTCTCCCTTCGCCTGTAGTCGCCCATCAGCAAGCTGAGGAGCCACGGCGTCACCATCGACAAAGAAGAGGCGGTCTCCATGTACCTTTAGTCTGTGCCGATGAAGTACATCCAGATTGCTCTCTCCATAGAGACGATGCTGGACTTGTCCACTCTCACCATTGAGGATGTGGCAGGCCATGTGCGGGTGGTGGACGAGCGCATGGAGCAGGCCACAACAACGATGGATAGTGTCAAGCTACTGCTGACAGAGGAGTGGGCTGCCCGGATGAAGAAGTCCAGTGAAGCCTCCTCCAACCGTGGTGGCGATGGCAAGCACCGCGGCATGGCTTCTTCGGAGAAGAAGAAGAAGAAGGTCGACTCCAACGCCTGTCTGCGCTGCGGGAAGACAGGCCATTGGGCAAAGGAGTTCCCAAATCACAAGCAGGAGAAGAAGGCTGAGGCTCATTTAGCGCAGGCTGATGAGGATGATGAGGCCACTCTCCTGATGCCGACGTTCTATGCACTACACGACGTTGAGGCCAAGGAGAAGGGAGAGGTGATGGCGGTGAAAGGGCATGGCAAGGCTCTAAAGGCTGTCATGCTCGACGAACCGCGTGCCCAAGTCCACCTTGGATGTGTGGGCGGCGAACAGGAGCAGCAGTGGTACCTGGACTCCGGCGCCAGCAACCACATGGTGGGCTCCAAGGAAGCCTTCTCCGAGCTTGACGCCAACATGACCGGCACGGTGAAGTTCGGTGATGGCTCAACGGTGGCGATCCGAGGGCGCGGCGCCATCATCTTTAGGTGCTAGAACGGTGAGCACCACACACTGACGGATGTGTACTACATCCCGCAACTGCGTTCAAGCATCGTCAGCATCGGGTAGCTAGACGAGCGCGGGTGCGAGGTACTGATCGAGAGCGGAATTATGAAGATTCGGGATCGGGAGCGGCGTCTTCTCGTGAAGGTAAAACGCTCACATAATCGATTGTACCTGCTTGACTTAAAAGTGGAGCAGCCGGTGTGCCTAGCAGCACAGCACACTGAGGAGCCGTGGCTGTGGCATGCCCGGTTCGACCATCTCAGCTTCGACGTGCTCGATTGGCTAGAGAAGATGGTCCGAGGGCTGCCCCACATTAAACACGGAGGCGAGCTATGTGACAGCTGCCTGGCCGGGAAGCAGAGGAGGTTGTCGTTCCCAAAGGCGGCCAAGTATCGCGCGGCGGACGCTCTCGAGCTCATCCACGGTGATCTCTATGGGCCAGTCATGCCAGCCATAAACGGTGGTCGGCGGTACTTCCTCCTGCTCGTGGATGATGGCAGTCGCTATATGTTGCTGCAATTCATGACGAGCAAGGACGAGGCGACGGAGGCGATCAAGAAGTTCTAGGCACGCGCGGAGGCAGAGAGCGGCAAGAAGGTGCCCGTGCTGCGAACTGATCGTGGCGGTGAATTAACTTCGGTGGAGTTTGCTGCGTATTGCGCGGATCAGGGTATGGTGCGACACCACACCGCGCCGTACTCACCATAGCAAAATGGCGTGGTGGAGCGGCGGAACCAGACGGTGGTCGGCATGGCTCGATCCATGATGAAGGCTAAGAGCATGCTGGCAAGGTTCTGGGGTGAGGCGGTGACCACGACAGTGTTCATCCTCAACCGTGCGTCCACAAAGGCCTTGAAGGGCATGATGCCGTTTGAAGCTTGGTATGGGCACAAGCCAAGCGTCTCCTTCCTCCGGATATTCGGCTGCATCGGCCACGTTAGGAAGATGAAGTCGGTCTTCACCAAGCTGGAGGATAGGAGCACACCGATGGTGCTCCTAGGCTATGAGGAAGGTACCAAGGCATACTGGCTCTATGACCCACGTGGAGGCAAGGTGGTTGTCTCGCGCGACATCATGTTTGATGAGAAGGTAGCCTGGGAATGGGACAGTCCGGGCACGGGGGAAGCTGGCGGCTTCACCAACACCTTCGTCGTCGAGCACTTGGTCATCCACGGTGGTGAATACGCTAGAGAGGAAATGCCGACCACTCTAGCAACAGAGCCGAGCACTCCTAGGGCACTGCTGAGCACTCCAGGAGTGGTGTCGAGCACTCCGAGAGTGGTGCCGAGCACTCTAGAAGTGGTGCCGACCACTCTAGGACAGGTGCCGAACGCTCTCGTAGCAGAGCCGAGAGGTCTTGCAGTGATACCGACCACTCCAAGTCTTGTGCCGAGCACTCCTACAGTGGTGCCAACCACTCTAGGAGTGGTGACGAGCGGTCCAAGACTTGTGTTGAGCACTCCTGCAGCCGAGGTGCCGAGCACTCCAAGTGTTGTGCCGACCACTCCGGCGGAACAGGGGACTCCATCAACGCCGATTGAGTTCGCCTCACCTCCAAGCGACATCACAGAGTTCGTGGATGCTTTCCACGATGGTGAGGAGGTGCGGTTTCACAGGCTGGATGACATCGTCGGCGATACAGGGTGCTCAGGCCTGGCGGGTCAGCTGCTCAATGACCCAGAGCTGCTTCTCGTCAGTACAGAGGAACCACCCACTTCGCGCTGGCCGAGAGCGATGCAAATTGGCGACGGGCGATGCTGGAGGAGATGAAGGCGATCGTGGAAAATGAGACTTGGGAGCTCGTCGATCCACCTATAGGATGCCGTCCGATCGGCTTGAAGTGTGTTTACAAGGTCAAGCGGGACGAGCACGGCGCCATTGTCAAGCACAAGGCGTGCCTCATCGCCTGAGGCTTTGTCCAGCACGAGGGCATCGACTTCGAGGAAGTCTTTGCGCCGGTAGCGCGCATGGAGTCTATCCGACTGCTGCTAGTTTTGGCAGCAGCAAATGACTGGCGCGTCCATCACCTGGAGGTAAAATCGGCCGTCTTCAATGGCGAGCTGGCGGAGACGATCTTCGTCAGGCAACCTCCGGGTTTCGCCGTCAAGGGAGCAGAGCACATGATGCTCCAACTGCGTAAGGCGCTCTACGGGTTGCGGCAGGCCCCGCGAGCGTGGAACGCCAAGCTTGATGCCACACTGGGCGAGCTTGGGTTCACGCGGTGCCCAACCAAGCATGCGCTCTACACGTGGCGACAGGGGAAGGAGGAGCTCATCGTCGGTGTGTATGTGGACGACTTGATCATCACCGACGCGCGTGCGGAGGACATCGACAGCTTCAAGCGCGAGATGGTGGCTCGTTTTCAAATGAGCGATCTCGGCGCGCTCTTCTACTACCTCGACATCGAGGTGAGACAGGGGAAGGAGGTGCTCATGTTCGGTCAGAGCGCATACGCCTCGAAGCTGTTGGAGCGGAGCGGCATGACTGAGTGGAAGCCGTGCGTGACTCCGATGGAGGAGCGACTGAAGCTGACGAAGGCCAGTACCATGGCGAAGGTAGATGCAACACTCTACCGAAGCATTGTCGGCGGTCTACACTACCTAGTCCACACGAGGCCGGACATTGCGATCGCTGTGGGCTACGTCAATCGCTTCATGGAGGATCCTCGAGAGGATCACTGGGCTACGGTGAAGCGGTTGCTATGCTACGTCAAGGGGACGGTGGATCAGGGGATCGTCTTCCCCAAGACCCGGCAGAAGTGGGCTGCAGCTCACTGTGTTCAGCGATGCAGATATGGCGAGGGACATTGACAGACGGCGGAGCACTTCTGGCGTGCTCGTCTTTCTCGGGTCGGCTCCAATCTCATGGCTGTCGCTGAAACAGGAGGTAGTGGCGCTGTCCACGTGTGAGGCAGAGTATGTGGCGGCGGCCACAGCGGCGTGCCAAGCTATGTGGCTACGCCGGCTGCTAGGCGAGCTAACCGGTGTGGAAGCTCACCCACTAGTCGCGAAGGATCCGGTTCTCCACGACCGGAGCAAGCACATCGATATCAAGTTCCACTTCCTTAGGGACTGTGTCGATGGAGGGCAGATCGTCATCTAGTTTGTCGAAACTAGTCGGCAACTCGCGGACGTCCTCACCAAGCCGCTCGGCCGTCTTCGGTTCACGGAGCTGAAGAAGATGATCGGCATGGTGGAGGTTCTAGGGTTAGCAGCAGGATTAGGGGAAGAATTGTAAAGTAATTTGTTGCTCTCCCACTGTGTGAACGTGTGGCAGGGGCAGGCACCGAAAGGGCTCCCGGCTGCTGCACTGTAGCCGCGGCAGGGGCAGGCGCCAAAAGGCTCCCCTGCCGCACTGTAGCCACAGCAGGAGCAGACGTCATAGTCAGCCCTGCTATCACATCTAGTCACTTTAGCAGCATGGCAGCCTAGGATATCTGTGTACTAGGATTAGATGGGTATAGTTGTATTTATAGCTTCCCACTGCAACTCAGTGAAGTGAGCGAGTTCAGTTTTGCCATCTCCTCTGCAGAGCTTCGTCCAACGTTGGTGCTTGTGTTGTGTGTGTGCGCGCTCTGTTCTCCCTCCCTTCTTCTACCTCTAGCCATAGTGTGTGGTCGGCAATGCCGGTGAGCGGTCGGCTCACCCGTGCGGCAGATCTCGGGGCCAACACTATGTACCTTCCAAAGCTGAGTTGTGTTTGGTGTCTTAATATTTTAATTATTTTTTGCTCTTGTAGAGTTTGTCCTCGTGTGTTTGTAATTTCAGTTTGGAACTCATGAGAGTTTGCACTGACTATGTACCTTCCAAAGCTCAATTTCTTCAAGTTTTAGTAGGAGGTTCCAACGCCAGCCGATCCCATGTGCACACGCCACGGTCAGGCTGCCGCACCAGCACGGCACACACAGGCTACACACCGAGAGGAGGAGACAATCCAAGCCCTTGCTGCACATCTTCATTGTAGCATATATAGGTGACAACAGATTGGCCAGCACAAGATTGACCTTTTCCTAGTATGTTCTTGTTGCTGAAATTGACGAGTACAAGCCCAGCCAGTGCAGATTACTACCTGCAACCGTCAGCCTCTTGACTTACTATTTAAAATGCAAATTTGTGATTTCTTTAATAGCAATTTAAATATGCTTTCCTGTCTGTCATTGAGGGATTAGAGAAAACATAGTAATACAGATTTGTGGTTCTTTGTAAACTCCATGCTGAACCAACTATAAGTAACATGGATCTTTGGGGTATACTGATTACTACCTGCAACCGTCATGCTGTACTGCTAGTTACAGTACCTATTATATGAAGTTCCTGTCATTTATGGTTATTTTGTAAACTTTTGCACAACATAGGGGTATCATACTATTCGTTTGTGGAGCAGGGGTACTCTCATATGCAGACCATCATCTGTTTTTAGCTCATTTACCTGATAGAGTCTTCATTTAGCTGATTATGTGATAAAATTCATGGCTGCAACTGCCCATTTTGGGTTCAGTGACTGTTCTTTACAGTATGAAGTTTTGAAGTTTATTTTTTCACAATTTTAATGATTAGTTGATTTCATGTGGCAGTCCAGAGAAACAGCTTCAGAAGATCATCATTTCCACATGGGGAAAGTGAGAGCAGTCCAGGAACAACTTGTTAAGAGTTTACTTCTCCATGGTTCAGAAGATCACAGAGTATGAGTGGATTAACAAGGAGTAGCAACTACATCGAGCACTCGCTCGCCTCTCACGCCTCCGGCACAGCCGGCCTATTCCTTCTTCTTTTTCTTTCCCCTGCCTCACGTCTCCTTCCTCTTAACAGCTAACACGCTCACTCGATCGTTACGACATCATCATGGGCCGACCTTCCACTCTGGGCCTTGATAGCGTGTATTGGGCTTGATCATCCGCCTAGGCCGGCCTGGTACCATTCTTCCTTCCTCTCCATCCGCCATCTTCCCGCCTTCACCCTTGTTGATATCAGCATCTCCTGGTACCGTGACATTCCTCCCATCTTGAGATCCAGCTTGCCCCCAAGCTGGTGCCGCCGGGAAAGTAAGCTTCAGGGCTTGTTCGTCCTCCCAGGTTGCAAGATGCTCAGGCCATTCCGACCAATGAACCAGGATTTGATCAGAACGATGAGGTTTAGTACGACGTCGTTGCAGAATCTTCAAGGGGTACTGGAATGGAGATGGAGCAGGGGGAATGTCAGCACTGACCTGCATAGAAGAGCTGACGGCGAGTTAGAGTTGAGAGACATGAAAAACTGGGTGCACTGAAGACTCTGCTGGAAGTTGGAGTTTATAAGCCACAACGCCAATCTTCTGAACAATCTTGAATGGACCAAAATAACGATAAGACAGCTTCTGATTCACTCGATGGGCCAAACTGGACTGAACATAAGGTTGTAGTTTGACAAACACCGATTGACCCACTTGAAATGCACGTTCAGTCCTGTGTTTATCAGCTTGATGTTTCTGACACTGCTGAACCCGAAGAAGTTGCTGATGCAGCAACTGTTGCATAAGATGACGTTCTTTGAGCCAGACTTGCAGATCAGCAACAGCACAGTCTTGGAGATGATCAATACCAAAGTGACGGGGTTCATGACCATACAGTACTTCAAAAGGTGTGCATTGCAAAGAAGGATGAAAACTGGTATTATACCAATACTCTGCTAGAGGTAGCCAATCTCGCCATTTGCTAGGACAAGCATTGACAGTACACCTGAGGTAAGCTTCTAGACATTGATTCACTCTTTCGGTTTGGCCGTCCGTTTGAGGATGATAAGCTGTGCTCATTTGAAGTTCAGTGTTGGACAAACGAAAGAGTTCTTGCCAGAGATGGCTTGTGAAAATTTTATCTCTATCAGAGATCAAAGCAGAGGGCATACCATGCATCTTGAAAATATTATCCATGAAATGCTTGGCAATTTGCAAGGCAGTGAAAGGGTGAGTTAAAGGTATGAAATGGGCATACTTGGAGAATTTATCCACCACTACTAGAATGCAGTTGCCTCATGCCCCATCCGTTCCTCGTGCCTCGCGTCACGCGCTGCTTGCGCCTAGCATTGCCCGTGCCTCGCGCCTCGCGCTGCACTCCGCCGCACCTCGCGCCTCCCAGCCGGACTCACGCTACGCATAGTCGAGGCCCGTGGACCGTGGGCGACCTTCGCACCATGGCATCGAGCTTCACGTCAACGAGCATCTGTTAGGTGGCAACAAGTAGCTGAACACACGTTACAACAGTATGTTTCATGCGTTTCAGATGTAAGTTGCATATGTTTCATTTGGATGTTGCAAAAGTAGATCTTGTGTTGCATATGTTGTAATGTCTATACACGTATGTTATAAGTGTATATTTCAAATGTTTCTACTGTTTTCAAACGTATGTTTGCAAGTGGTTTATCTGAATGTTGCATATGTTGCACTGGCTATACACGTACACTGGACTTGTATGTTTTTCAAATGTTTCAGTTGTTTCAAACGTACATGTTGCAAGTGTTTTATCTAGATGTTGCATATGTTGCAGTGGTCATACACGTATGCTACAAAGTGTATGTTTTCAAATGTTTTAGTTGTATCAAACGTATATTGCAAGTGTTTTATCTAGATATTTTATATGTTACAGTGGCCATACACATATGTTGTAAGAGTATATTTTAAATGTTTCATATGTTTTCAGATGAATGTTGTAGCAAATACTACATGTTGCAAGTGTTCCACGAGCAGGCGCGGGAAGTGGGCGCAGGCGAAGCAGGTGGTCCCCTCGGGCACAGCAGTCCCCGTGTGTGCGGGAAGCGAAGTGAACGCGGCGGACCCCACATGCATGTGCAGCAGCAGTCGCATGCGTACCGCAGTAGCAGGCACTTGTGTGCCGCAGCAGCAGGAAGGCCGGCCCGACAGGCACGGCAGCAACAGCATAAGGCAGGACGTAGCAGCATCGTGCGGGCGAGCAGAGGCAGGAGGTGCATGCATACATGAGCGTTTCGAGTCGTGTTGAGTCACATGGGTGTCGTGCTGTGTCGGTCGATGTTGTGTCTGACAATTTTGGACCCCGTGCGCGTTATTGTTATGTGTGTGTCGGTGCACGAGGCGTGTTTGATGTTATCATTTGGGGCGGGCAGCAGGTGCGGACATCCAGACGTCCAGACACTATCCACTCCCTATCTCCTTTATCGAAAAAAACACGGCATCTATTGGTCACTACTTGACTCACTCTCCAGTGTGCCTTGACTCCACGGTGCATGGGTACCGACTGTTATGTGACAGCGCAAATATTTTTATTATTTTTAGAGGTTTATTCATATGCCAAATTTCTTGCATAGAGTTTGAATTGCATTATTGACTAGATGTCTTATATATAAAGCCTTTTTCTCTGCCAAGTTTATATTAGCAACCCTTGCAACAAGGATGTGTCACTTACTTTTTTTTTTGCAACCAGTTCTTGTTGCTTATTTCCATTCAACAACAATAAACAAAGCAAGGTACTGGAATTTAAAAGCATGGATTCATAATCATATACCTCCAAAATCTATTTTGATTTCCAGTTAAAAGCTTAAACCTCGAAATACTTATGAATTAGTCCATTAATCACATAAGACAAGACTAAAAGTGCGAGTCAACAACTTTTTAACCACTTAGTATGAGGTTTCGAACATATTTGATTTGAAATAAGTCTTGACAAACTCTCTCCGTATTGTGTAGCTTAATTATCCACTTGCTCCATATGTTACAAAATAATGGATGTTATATGATTGTGTAGAGATACCAATGTTATAGCTAAAAGATCAAAATATCTCTTATGAGAAGGTGAGAGATAGAAACACTAATGTATTGGGAAAAGAGAAGGGTGTATTAGAAAGCGAGAATGTTAAGTATTTTGGGACAAAACCTGAATGCTATAAAAAAACATCAAGTATTTTAAGACGGAGGGAGTACTCAACATGCCTCCAATTCTGATAGGCTTCCAAGATGTAGTACCATTACCTATATAGCTAAGCAGGCCGTATTTGTTTGATCCGTTCGTTGGCCTGGCCCAATAGCATGGCCAATTAGCCCAATAAAAAATGATTTCCCATCCAGCCGCACGGACGTTTTGTCTCCCTGACTCTGCGATAGTGCGATCCCAATTCCCAAACTTCTTAGTCTCGATGTCTCCTACCGCGCTGTGCCCAGATGTTGGAGAAGATTGATTATGAGCGTATCATTGAAGATTCCATTTCAAAGAACACTAAAAGAATGATGCTATTCAAGTAAAGATAATACAACATAGGTACCATTCTTGACATATCTTATTGCAATATAATATATTATGTCGTACATCTTATTTTAGCCCTATTTTTTTTCAAGTTAGTAGGCCTCATTTTTTTAGTTTCATACAAGACCTCGGATTTCCTCGGGACAGCCCTGGCACACATCAACGATAATGGGGAAAGAAGGGGCCAGGGGCGGGGCAACGGGTAGGCGGGACCGGTAGAAGACATCAAAAGGCAATATAGAATAAATTATATATAAATAAAATAGTGAACAATATATAGAGAGGTGCATACATATGGGAAAGGCGTGACCGGTAGAAGACATCAAAAGGCAATATAGAAATGATTTTCAGTAACGAGAATTTTTTTGAATAGAGGTGGCTCAATCTACAGCTGATTCGACAAGTCTGATGGTTATCTTTATTAACTGGTGACATGGCTGAATCATGTGAACAAAACAAAAGCAATGGTACAAATAGAGGATCCAGTAGAATCATCATGCATAAAAATACTAGTAGGAGAAGTTAACTAATCCCCTGTGCTACTGATGCACACGACACAGAGCTATGCTATCTAGGATACCTCGCCGACATCATCATCTCTTGCTCCAAACTGTATCTTCTACTAGATTCCTCAGGTCTCTGCCTTTCACTAGTCCCTGATGGATAGTATCCCCCAATGCTACCATTCACAAATTCTTCAGTTACCATATCATCTTTCTTGTACTTTTTGTTGGAACCTTGTTGAAGTCCTTCTAGTGTAAGTTCAACCTGTCGCATCGTTGGTCTTTCTTCACCTCTTATGTTTATACAGGATGCTGCAATCATAACAACTTGTTGTACTTCTGTGCCTCCTTCCTCTAGAACCTGTGGATCCATTATCTGGTCAAGGTTTCTAGAGGCAAGTAGATTGAGGAAATGTGGAACAAGGCCACCATATTCATTGGACAAATGTGAACAAGTTGGTTTCTTCCTGGTGAGTAGCTCCACAAAAATTACACCAAAGCTATAAACATCACTTTTCTCGGTAAGACGACCGGTTTGAAAGCACTCGGGATCCAAGTATCCGAATGTTCCCTGTATCCTTGTTGTCAACCCTGTGTTGTCTATCGGAATGTACCTTGAAGCTCCAAAGTCGGATATCTTTGATGTCATTGTATCATCAAGAAGTATGTTGCTAGACTTGATGTCTCTATGGATTATTGGGATTGAAACTGATGACTGAAGATAGGCAAGAGAAGTAGCTATTTCAGTTGCGATCCTCAGCCTATTGCTCATAGTTCAGTTGTGATCCTAACGACTACTAATCTATATATTTTGACATCTATCCATATTTTTTTTCTTTGCAAGGCATCTCCATGTATGTTTGAATATATAGTCAAAACCTTAGCTTAAACCATATTTTTCTGATGCCATCAATATAGATTTTAATTTTAAAATTTTAGTCTTATTATAGTTACTATACATTTTTTACCCTAAAGAGTAGCCAAAACTTTTGTACTTATTTTATACTTTATTAACTCTTCTTTTTTATTTTATTGACAATAAAGATTTTATGCCATAGATTGCACCCTTGAGTACTACAATTGCACACCAGTCATTTATAGATGCACCATATCACTTAAGATCAGCGATCAAGCTTGAAGTGAGATGTAAGATAGGATAGCAGCGATAACCTCAGGAGGATAGTATTATTTATTGGAAATAAATCTCAAATACAAGTTATTACAACCACCATTAGTCTGTATTAACCTCCACAGTTTCTCAAGATGTTTGAATTTTTCTTATTACATAATTATAGACCCAATAATGTTTCTTTATTCTAACAAAGAGTTCTTACAATTATACTATTAATATAGACATGTAAAATATTTTAGTTAAATGTATGCACAAATACAAAATATTTTTATACAATTGTATGTCACAATTATTAATATAATTTTAAATGATTTGTTACTATCATTAGTAAATTAGTCAATATTTTTCATGACATATAAAACATAACATGTATATTTATTGCTCATGCATGCATATGTATTTGATCTGCATTTTGGCAAAACATGTAAATATATTAATATTAATAGAAGTGGGTAATATGATAACATTGTGGTTATTTAAACATTTTTTTGTAATAAAAAATGTTGGTAATTCATATGTAGATTTGAGAGGATATTTTAATTTTTTAATAATCAAAGAAGTTGTAAGTACGACACAAATTTAAGAGCTTAAGTAAATTATCTATCAACTATAGGTGGGTAAGTATAGGAAAATTTAGGGTTACCTTAAATTATATTCATAATTGGTGGGTAATTTACATACATATTCATAGATCACCTTATGTTTTTTTTTGCATTTATTAATGTGAGCAATTATTTAGGAAAAAACAGATCAAATGGTTACTATTATCAATAATGATTAGAGTATGTTTACAAATTGTCCATATGATTGTGGTTTTGATGAGAATTTATAAGATATATTTTTTTCTAGCATTTCTTGTGCTCACAATTTAATAAGTGATTGGCTAAAATAAATAGTGCTCGACTTTCCTATAAACACCAAAGCATACTTCTAAGTCAAACATTCTTAACTTTGACCAGCATAAGTTAAAAAAAATCCGTGTAGTTTAACATGTGAACTACATACTATAAATGTATTTCTCATATATTCAATTTATAAATATAAATCTTATGTTGGTAGCCAGTGTAATTTTTTTTTAAAGACCACTAAGGGAATGAAGTTCTTCAAGTAAATAACACGATATGAATATGTTTGCTAAGCTTTAGCCCGTACGGGAGTGGGAGTATGAGTTGACCATTTGCCTGCTGCTTACTGTATTTCAGTTGCGTGCAATTGAATGAATCAAATTGAATGAATTACGTAGCTTGAGTTTGAGTAGTAAACCAACCTTGACAGCCACCGGCGATGTAAGGATTGCCTCCATAGCCGACCTCGCAGTTGCATATGTAGCCAATGATAAAGGCGGTGCAAACGCTGTGTTTGCTCTTGCATACGTCTTGGGAGCAGGTCTCATTGTAGTGGTAGATGTCGAGTCGTGGCAGGTTCCGCGTGATCTTCCACTTGAGGAGAAGGGGAGCCTCCTGGAGCTCGTGGGCGCCCACCAGCTCGCTCTGGTCGACCCACCCCTCCTCCGCGACGAACACGTTCACCGGCGCAAGCTGCTGCTCCGCCGTGTGGTTCCGGCCGTGGATCCACTCGGCCTGTACTTCTCTGGGCCGTGTACCGGCGGTGAGGGTTGCCTGACAGCAGTCCATGTTGGTTTTGCAATACCTGCCTTTGGCATAATCCGGCCCATACACCTCCGGCCCCAAGTTGCTGCAGAAGGTTGTGCAGCCGCCGACTATACTTTGGGTTTTGTCCCCAAACTCAACGATGAGCGTCGCCTTTTGGCGAGCCAGTTGACGCCATTGGACATCCGTCAACCCTGGAAGCTTCACCTACCCTAGGCGATGCTCTAGCAACTAAAATAAAGGGAGGAAGAAGACGAGGCGAGCATGGCCATGGTGGCGCGCATGGCGGCGGCGCGGTCGGCTCACGGCGGTGGATGCGCGTTCCTCCCCCGGAGGGGCTGGCATTGGCCAAAGGCCAGCAGCTACAGCATCCACAAGGTCTAGCGACTACGGAACGGTAGAGAGAGTGAGCGGTGTAGGCGTGAGGTGGCCTGGCCACGGCGAGCTCGGACTCGGCGGCGCTCTGTGGTCGTGGCGACGGTGCGGCGATGGCCCTAGGGGCTTTACCTATGCTCAAAGAGCGTTGCTAGCGGGTCGATGGGGTAGCGCGCGATGCGGCGGAGTTGTGGGCAAGACGAATCAAACAGCGGTGCTACGGTGGTGGTGCTTGGCCGGCGAAGACACGACGGCGGCGGCGCTACTGCTTTGCTCCGCTCTGGAGCGGCGCGTGGGCGAGAGAGAGAGAGAGAGAGAGAGAGAGAGAGAGAGAGCGAGAGAGTGAGTGAGCGCGTGAGGGTGTGGGTGACCGAGTGCTCTCCCTTTTGACGCGGCAGGGCGGGCCGGCGCCGGCGTATGGCCGCCAATCGGCACGCGCGGCCTGCGCCTGGTTGGCCACCACAGCGTGTGGCGAGGTTGGTTCAGGCCTAAAAACAGCGTCTGAAACCCAATTTTGGAACCACTAGAACTCCTAAACCATGATGAATTTGGGCAAAAAAACTTCACCACATGGTAGAGTTACAGGAGTACTCCAAGTTTTCTTAAATAAGTTTGGCCAAATTCTAAATGGTTTTCAAACTAAAAATCCCCAAAGTGTGCTACATGAAAACTGTAAGTCAGCCTAGGGACTTAGAAAAATTTTCAAGTTTCAAAACAACATCAAGTTGATTTTTGGAAGCCCTATTTGACCAACTTAGGCACTGATTTAGCTCTTGACCCTTAAACAAAGTTTGTTCTACATGACCTAAACTACAACTTTTATTTAGGTCCCACTGTCATGAAAGCTCTTTAAGTAATTAGTCAAGTTAGGTCAAACAATCAACTTAATAAAGGCATTTCTAGTAATACTAACACTTAGAAGCATTTTTGGACCAACTCATGAATATAAGCTTGGTTCCATTTTCCATCCTAAGGGTGTCTAAGTTGTTTTAGTGACCAAACAACAATCACTTGCATTAGCCAAGCATGATCACAAGCATATACATGTATAATTAAGCATCACATGTGATAACATACAGTGAATATGAAAGGAAATTTTCATATGCAAATGCTCTTGAATGAATGGGTGATGCTTATGCTCATGCAATGCAAGTGCAAAATGCAAGCTTAACACTAGGGTGTTACAGTCCCGTATTTGGAAATCATTTTCGTTGAAAGTGATTGGAACCAATGACCAGGCTTGCTCGTAATCTCTTCTGGCTCTTTTTGCTTTCGTGCTCCTGGTTGGACCCGCCTGTCATGGCAAAAATGTGGCCATGTGATGGGAGTATGCTATTTACGGTTTGGTTTTCGTGCATGTTTTCTTGCTTTCCTTGCTGCTGTTGACTTGACTGCTATTGCTCTCGATGTACCGGCGAGGATACCACTACTGACTGGAGCGGATATTGGGGCAACTACTGATAGGGCTGATACGCTTTATGATGTCAGGCAAGAGGTCGCGGAGCTTGGCCTTGCAAAAATGTTGGCTGTTGTACTAAGCCGCATCCTAGCGGATAGTGAGACTGGCGGCCATAGTATTGGCTGTGCATGCTATCGACGCGCGGGGCGTTGTGATAGATGTGCTTTGGTGCTTCGCTGCTTCTGGAGGTTTCGTCCTTCTCCTTGAGCTCTTTCGCCATCTTGTTATACTTGCAATCTCTGGTTGTATGACCGGCGTTTTCACCGCATACGGCGTAATATGGTGATCTTTGGCCTCTGCTTCTTCCCCTGTTATCGCGTCCTCCTCTTGTGCCGCGTCCACCCCAGCCACCGCGTGAGTTTTGATCGAATGGGCGGTTTGAGTTGAACTATGGCTGGCTTGGCTGAGGCTGCTCTGGCACTAACTGGCCTGATTCCTCTTGCAAGTTATTGATTGCGCGGTAGGGCCTCACGTTTCGCTGGCCTCTGCAATCTCTGAATTTCTCGGACCAACCTTTCCCTTTCACATTCGGCCTGTTTGAATACTCGTTGGGTCTGCTCGGCCCTATTTCTTGCCGCGGCTTGCTGTACCAACTGGTCCCTTTCGCGTTGTAACCTGATGATATCTTGCTGAAACTGATCGAGTTTTCTCAGGTCTCTAGCTTGCTCGATGATTTCACTATCTTCGTCTTCTTCCCGTACTTCATTTCTGTCTTGATCAAGCTGGACTTCCTAAACTACACCATCAGGCGTCTCCTCTCAACCGATGGGAGGCACTGTGTTGTCTCCCGTTGTCTGGCGTGCTGGTGGTTCCGCCGTTGCTGCTGCTGCGCCATCTTGCGTGGCTGTCTCTGCAGTCGCAACGGTCACTGCCTTGGATTGTTCCACTCTATCCGCCGATGGTTTCGGCGCCTTATTTTATGGTGGCATGATAAGCTCGAGCGACAACCACGGTGGGCGCCAATGTTGCTTTAGGCCGTAACCTTAGAACCCCGTGTTGTCACTCAAACTACTGCCAAAACCGAAATGAACAGGTGGCGAAAAGGTCCCTGCAAGTGACCTGACTTGTATATCATTAGTTGGGAACAGGGTTCCTCTTTCCTTTTACAACCCACGCGGGGGCGCTATTTATACATTTCAGTAGCATTTTACATGGACTCAGTTATCCCCACAACTACCCTGATTCGAGGGAATATTCCATTTCACTGAGGGCATTCCCGTCTTTTCCTTCTCCGCCTCCCTAAGGCTTCAACCACCCTCGTTGCAAGTTAGTGGTCCTGTCGGCCAACTGTAGCCGCCCGGCCCACGTGCAGCCCCTCCTCAGCGACGAAAGGGCGAAGAGTTCCTACAACATTAGAGAAAGCCGCCTTGCAAAAGCGTTCAACCCCCCTGTTTACTTCACTCGATGGCCTGGTTTCGCCCGATTGGACGAAAGCCTCGTCCCAGCGAGCCCGCTCCTGTGTCGTGCGAAAGCACTCTGACGACCGAGCGCTCCCTTTCGCCCTCAGCGTGACACGAAAAGCGCCGATCACTGGTGGCTTTTTCCTTTCACCAGCAGGGGGTGCGAAATCCTAGGGTCGTAGCCCAACAATATGCTATAACAATGTACTGTAATATGTGGGACTTAGCGACGATTTAATTATGTTCGGTGCAAAACTTATCTAATACACTCATAATGATTTATTTTTGTTTTTATCTATGAACAAGTGATGTTTAATAGCTTATTAGGAATAGTTTTAAGTCAGATTCTATGATTTTTTTTGAAAACATTGATTTTTTTGAATTTGATTTGATATTTCTGATATATCCTGTTTATCCATGATCTCTGATAAATCTTTATTTCCAAAATGAAGACCCTGCGTGCGCCACATAACTCCACTAGCACCACCACAACGCAAATGGGACCTCAAATCCAACAAGTTTGGGGGTTAGGGATTCGCCAAGGGTAGAGGTGAGAGTAGTGCCAACAGGCTTGTGCATAAGTTTGGAAGAGAAAAAAGAGGGCCAGTGGGTTAAATGCCTAGATCTTGTCGTTAAGTTGGACCATACCGAGTTCTGTGGCTCAGCATAAACTGGCTCGACATCGAGGTTCGGGGGAGCAAGCGCCATGTCGAATCCTATGTAGCAAAAGCGATCGACGTCTATGCTAACGTGACAGGGTACGGTGTTGTCTGACATGACGCAGGGCCATGTGCCTTGGCGCTATGTCTTATGACACCGAACTTTGAGTCCATTATGAGATAAGGCTTCTCAAGGTAAAAAAGAATCCAAGCAGACAAAATGCAAAAAATTCACAAATAGCCAGAGGGAGATTTATGTCGACTGCCTAAGACTTATTTGATACAACTCAACTTCACTAGTGAATTATTTTTTTTCTAGCTTTGGCTCGAAAAACAGTTCTATCGGTAGAGCTAAATCTATTTTAGTAAACTGTTTAGTAAAACAGCTATGTCGAAAAGAATGGAATACCCATAACACTCTTCTGTGTTTTTTTTTCTTTTTTTTTGTTTTCTCCATTTTTTTTCCTTCCCTTTATTTTTCTTCTCTTCTCTCTCAAACCTTCATCTCTTCTCCTCACCGCGTGCTTGCTGTTCTTCGTTCTCCTCACCAGCACGAAAACACGCGCGACCCCGCGGAGCTCGAGACACGCCTGCCTCCTTGCGCGGCCGTCTCTCCCGGCGCCGGTCGGGTCTGCCCGGCTGTTCCGCGTCGCCGTCCGCGAGCACGAGCTCCATCCGGCGGGTTCGCGCGCCTGCTCCCCAAGATCCAATCGCGACTACATCATGTCAAAATTGGCCGGCGGCGCCCCCCCGCTCCCCGAGGATCTCGTTTTCTGTGAGATCCTGACGCGTCTGCAGGCGAAGCCCCTCCTCCGGTGCCGCGCCGTCTGCCGCTCCTGGCGCCGCCGCCTCACCTCCGACGCCAAATTCCTCCTCGCCCACCACCGCCGCCAGCCCTCGCTCCCGCTCGTCACCTCCGGTGACAGGTCCACCGAGGAGAGAAGGATCGACGCCCTGGACCACCGCACCGGCGAGCGGCGCCCCGTCGAGCAGACGACGGGCGGGACCGGCGGCGCCGAGGACAACCTCCAGGTGCTCGCTTCCTGCGACGGCCTCCTCATCCTCCTCGCCAACGGCGGCCTCCAGATCTGCAACCCGGCGACCCGCCAGCGCGCGCCCCTCACGCTGCTCCACGGCGCCTCCTGCATCTCCGCGCTCTACCCTCACGGCCCGTCTGGATCGTACCGAGTGCTATGCTGCTTCAAGAGAGCCGAGGACGGCCACGCTGTGTACCACGTGCACACTGTCGGGTCCGGCGAGCTGAGGCGCGTCGGAGAGCCTCCCGCGCCGTGGGCGTCAGGAGATATGGCAAGGGCGATGCCGGCGATAGCATCGTTTTACCCGCCCGTCCTAGCAGACGGCAGGATCTACTGGGAACCGGTAAGGCTGCCCGGTGGCAACGGCAAGGGCAACAACATGCTCGTGTTCGACACCATGGCCGAGTCCTTCCAGCATTTGCTGTCGCCCGTCGACGGTGGTGCATCTCTTGAGCTGTTTGAGATGAGCAATGGTGCTCTTGGATTGTACGACAACCATGGCGGCACGGCTGATCTTTGGGTGCTGCAGGATCACAAGAGCTGGACTTGGTCGTTGAACAACCGGATCAAATTTCCGGCAGATGTTCTTTCTGTGATGCCAGTACTGGACCCAGAGGGAGATGTGCTCGTCCTTTCTCTCAGAGGGGAATCAAGCTTTGAGTGCCAACATCTGCAGCACATCTCTGGTGGCAATGGCAGTTTGTTGGCACGGTATGAATGGAATTATTCTCTGAATCTTTGGAGGCACAGGTTCAAAGAAAGTCTTGTCTGCCATGACTTCTTCTCGATGGGAGGAAATGCTGGTCGTGTTGATGAAAAACCACTGTTTGATGGTTTGTCAACCGTGGCGCTGGTTCGTGATGATAATTCTGAGCCGCATTGACAAAAAAAAAGAAGAAGGTATGAATCCGTGCTAGCAAAGCTGTTGCATCTCAGCAGGATGGAGTCACTCCTGATGATTCTGAACTGTCTAGTAATAACAGCACTGGAGATTAGTAATAACCTGAAACTATTCCTCTAGTCTGGTATTTATTTCCCTTTTCACATGAGCCATGAACACTCTTTATTTTGGTTATGTCATGCCTTTTTAACCTTGTGTCTTTTATTTATAATAACTTGCAAGTATCTCTGGTAATATTGATGCTGCATAGAGATTTCAATAAGCTGATATGTCTGCCTCTCTGTGTAAGCACACAATTTCGATTTTGTATTTCTTTGCTGTGCAAAGTCTGGGTAGGGCGCAAAGTATCCAATAAGAAACAAAAGTACAATGAGTAACCTGCAACCATTGCCTCTAGTTTCAGGTGCCTTTTTCCCGTCTTCACTTGAGTTATGAACACATGATGAACGTGCAGAATAAAGTGGTTATGTTGTGCCTTTTTTAGCCTTGTAACCTTTGTTTTTAACTGTAAGTAACTCTGGTAATCAATTGATGCTGCAAAGGGATTTAGATAAGCAACTCCCAGTGTAAACTTCTCTACTTGGATTTCTTCATTAGGCCTTTTCCCTATTTGTACTAGTTGTGTTTAGCGCATATTTTCCATTTGTGCTACTCCTGGCATACACCTTTTGCTGTTCTTGTCTTTCTTTCTTTTAGTATAAGCTTTTTTTTAATGTAAAACCATATATTATACTTTAAAAGCTTTGAGCTACCTAATTGTGTTGTGAGTGAAATTAGTGCTTGACTAGAAATCATGCGCAGCATTGCCGCGCGGATGATCCTGTGTCGGGCAGCACCAGCCTGCAATACTTCAGCCAGCCGCTGCAGGCGAACAGGACCGGATTCCATACACATTGTGTATAGCCTGGTTGAGGAAATCATTCTCAAGAAAGGATAATGGCTATATCAACTAGAATAGAGAAAAGGAAGTTCAGAATATGTGGTAGGCCTAGATAGTATAGCGATTCAGAAGAACTCGTGATAACCAAAGAAGACATGTCAACATCTCATTGATCTGATTTTGTGTATATTGCAGTATATACGACGAACACCACGGGGCCCCACATGGAGATACACAAAGGTGCTAGAACTCCTATATATAATGACTGCAGCATGCAATGGCTATATAACCCTTCTGTTCCAAGTATGTCTTCTATTTCCATGTTCCTGCTTGTTGAATAGTCGCTGCAAGTGTGTAACTGGGAAAAACAATCAGAATATGTTTTTTTTTTGCTACCACAGAAGCTAAAAGGCAAGTTTTATAGGACGGCGATTAGACCTGCTATGTTGTATGGTGCAGAATGTTGGCCTACGAAAAGACGACATATTCAACAGCTAAGTGTCGCGAAAATGCGTATGTTGCGTTGGATTTGCGGTCATACAAGAAGGGATCGAGTTCGGAACGATGATATACGTGAGAGATTAGGAGTAGCGCCAATTGAAGAAAAGCTTGTCCAACACCAGTTGAGATGGTTTGGACATGTGCAACGGAGACCTCCAGATGCACCGGTGCGTAGTGGAATCCTAAGTCAGGATAGTAACGTGAAGAGAGGCAGAGGAAGACCGAAGTTGACTTGGGTAGAGGCAATAAAAGGAGACTTGAAAGGATGGAATATACCCAAAGACTTAGCCTTAGATAGGAGTGCTTGGAAGACAGCTATTCACGTGCCTGAACCTTGATTGCTTCTGTTGGGTTTCAACTCTAGTCTACCTCAACTTGTTTGGGACTTAAAGGCTTTGTTGCTGTTGCTGTTGTTGTTGCTGCTGTATGCCTATGCTGAGTTTCAATTATGGGCAGTATACTTTAGGTTTACTCAATCAGAACTATGGAGATTGGAGAATAGGATAAGCGTGATACATTTGTCTCATGTGGAAGGGAACTTTGCTAATATCATGTGGAACCGAAAGTGATGATGGAGCTTAAGCTATAACCTGGTCTAGCCAGAGATGCTTTTTTTATTACTTATTTACCTTTTTATTTTTCACTTGTTGGTTTAGAAAATTAGAAGGTTTCAAATAAAGATGAGTTGAGTTCCAAATGTGCCCAGTAGCAACTCCATCTATGGGATACAATTCAATATAGCAATGCATCAATAATTTTTGTAAGATCATAGTTTTATAAGAGAACAATATTTTCTGAAACTAAGCATATCTCACAGATATTGTCATAAAAACTGAGGCCATGCATAAGTATGCATCACTAAGTTTCTTTCAGTGGCACAGCACAAAAATGTCTTGTATAACCTTTAATTAATGATGAAGAGCTAGAGTACTCGAAGGGTGATGCATTAAACTTGACTGCCTAAGAATGGGGAGACTGTCTAGGAGGTAATGAATGCTTGTGACATGGTTGTGTCGCAGGCAACATAAGCATCCATTCCATAGCATACTGAAGTACTGATATAGGTCCTTGACTGAAGCCATACAATCTACTACATGGGATACATACAGTACTACAAGACATTGCTAATGCACGATCATGATTGAAGCACCCACTGATTGAAGGCATACAACTACTACGTGTAGTGGCTCCTACACCATACGACTATCTCCTGAACATCTGTGCTTTGTGCATCTAAAAGAACTTCACAGCAGCTGGGCTTGCAAACAAAGAATATTAAACAAATAGGAATTCCATCTTAAATTCACAAATTTTAGACAAGCAGTCATCAAGCATGTATTTTATCAGTGAAAAAAAAATCTATGATAGCTGAAGGAAACATGTGTTGGCATCTTGCCATATCTAATCCTATTGATTTCTGTAATATTTTGGAAAGAGGCTATGTGCATGCAAAAGAATTTCACAAACAGCTGGGCTTGGTAACAAAAAATATGAAGCAAATATGAATTTTCATCTCATTCTAATTCTAAAACAATGTCTTAGGGATGAAAAGTCAACAATAACTTAAGACTGCTCATCCTCAAAGCTTATGTTTCTGCTTTGCGAGATCAATTTGTTTTAGACATCTTCAAATTAACAATTCATGAGACACGCACAAGCATCACAGTGAATATCAAAGAGGACCGGCTAGAAGCAGTACTGCAAAAGAAGGTCTCAACCACAGCCCGGATAAGCATCGATTCATGGCTGTTTACCTCATTGCCTCATGGGCATTCCGTCGAACACCACCTTTGCGCTATTGATGTCACATCCAGTCCAGCGTTGGCGAGTGCTACCGGGGCAGTGAACGCCAATTTAGGTGGACGGGATGCCGTTGCTGCCGTCCCCTTCGGCTTGGGGGCCGCTGGGCATGGCCAGCCGCCCAGCCTGCACGCCCCTTTCCGTGGCTTCACCTGGACTGCCGTTATCTGCAGCTCGCGGCGCGTGGTGGTGCTGCCAAGCGGGCGCTAAGGAGGAGCGGGGGCGCTTGATACCCGCAGCGGCGTCACGTGCTGCGAAGAAAAGCTCGGCTCGCCCCCGCACCGCTCCAACGGTGGACCGCGCTCACGTCGTCGAGGGCGCACCCACGACGCGGTGCCCGTGCAGGTAGTCCACGGCCATAGCTGCGCGCCGCGCCAGTGCGGAGGCCGCGGCTTCCGCCGGCGCGGAGGACAGAACGTACGCCAGCACCGCTGTGGGTGCGTCGGCGGCCGGAGCGACGTGCGCGGGGGGTCGCCGGGGCCACTAGGGCCCCCACCCGCGCTGGGAGGAGGAGGGAGGTGCTGGAGTCGAGGGCGAGGGGAGCGGCCAAAGAATCGGCCCGCGACGAAGGTTCGTGATGGCTCGGGTCAACGATAAAGCGGGCGAGGGACCCGACCGATCCGCAATCGGACGGACGAGATCGCTTGCTCGCCCGATCCAACGGTTAACGGGTTTGCGGGCGACGTCGCACGATGGTTTGCCCGCTTTTGGAGGCAGGATTCCTATATAGAGATTGCGAATTTCAGCTCATTAAAAAATCACCTGCCAGACTAATAGAACCATAATTAGGTGTAACACCATCTGACTGTAAGTCTGGTACCGTGGGTGCATTTCACTCAACTGTCTCAATGTCAATGGTAGAAGTGAGATTTAGTAGCGTGTTTGCTTCCTGGGATTGGGAATCAATATTTCTGTTTCACCTTATTTGTTGCCTCTGTATAAACCATGCTATGTTTTGTTTGTTTTCTTGAATATTGCCTTCATCAAAACGAAAATATACTTTATACGGAGTGTAGCCCATCCTATATACTCCAAATACCACTCTAGAAATGTGCCTCTAAGAAGCTGTGTTCCAGTCTTTTCAGTTATACAAAAAAAAAAAAATGGCTTCTTTAGTTATTGATGATAATTTTGGTATACTAATGTTGGTGGTGAGGATGAAAAACCGTTGTTCCAGCTGTTGCTAACTGTGTTGGTGCTTGTTGATGATAATTCTGGGCTACACTGAGGAATTCATGGTGTGGCCAAGACGGTTGCATTGTAGCAGGAATAAGTCACTCGTGAAGATTTTGAATTATCATTATTGTTTAGTATTTCTTTCTATATGTATGTATGGGTTGTTTGCAAAGTGCTAGCCATTATGCAACAAAAATCCATACGTGTAACCAAGATTGACACGAGTCACCAACACATGATCGATCTGCATGCAGAATAAAGTGGTTTATTATGCCTTTTTAGCCTATATATGCCTTTGTAACTGGTAGGTGTCTCTGGTAATCAAGTGATGCTGAATGGAGATTTAGATGAGCAACTTCTTTATCAAATGCTGATACTTCCAGAGTAAACACTATTTGCTTGCCGTTCTTTTTACTTCTGTGAAATCTTCAGTATTTTAAAGCACATTATCGATTTGTGTGTATTTCATGGTGGTACTCTTGGCATGTCCTTTCTTTGCTGTCCTTAGCTCTTTCTTTCCGTAATACTTTTTGGTTTTGTTATTTTGATGTGCCTAAGTTTCGAAAAACCAAATGGTGGTGTCAGGAAACTTACTAATTGATTGTGAATTTTACCCCATCCATATATAAACTGCTTGACTAAAAGGATCGTGAGGTTAATCAGTATTTTCGTAGTGGTCTTAAAAAGTCCTTAATGGTTTTATGACCAACGTTATCATTCTGTTGACGCTGTGGGTTGGAATAGTTCCCCTGCAATCAAAGAAACAAACACTCTTGTGTCCCCCAACTCACTGACACCTTTTTGTCGAGTTTTTTTTTTAAAAGAAATTTTATTCAAATGCTCTTGTGTCCCCCAACTCACTTGACACCTTTTTGTCGAGTTTTTTTTTAAAGAAATTTTATTCTGCAAAAGTTTTGCACCAAACCATCCAATTATCATAGGGTTTATTGCAAAAAGGACAAGTTAACTTTATCATACGCCTTCTCGAAATCAACCTTAAAAATGGCCCTATTTATTTTCTTTCAATATAGTTAAACTGTTTCATGAAAGATTGTGACACCTTCCATGTATCATCTTATCTGCTACCTTGTTGATCCTATTTGTCGAAACTTTTGTGAAGATTTTGAAACTCAAATTTAGTGATAACATCTTAACCTTTTGGCAGTAATGTTATAATCCCAAAGTTTTGAGACTAAAAAGAGATAGATTTCCTTCATAGAAATCATGGAATATATCCAACAAATCGGATTTAATTGCATCCCAAAACACATGATAGAACTCAGCTAGAAAACCATCTGGACCAGGTTCTTTGTAATGTTCCATTTGGAAAATGGTTTCTTTAGTCTCATCTTCGCTGAACACTACTGTTAAAAAACAATCATTCTCTTCTTCAGTTGTGGTATGCCATCACTCTGTTCTCCAGCATAGTGAAATTATTCTCTTCTTAAATATTGATGGGTGCAACTTATCTTAAATTTCCAGCATACTGAAATTATTTTCCTCTTAAATAGTGATGGGTGCGCCTTATCTTAAATTGTCATTTTTGTAATGAATTAGCACCTCTTGTTTTGTTCTCCCAAACCTCTGCCACTTGTTCATAGAAACCTTCTCGTAGTTACCATTACAGTTCAAATTTGAAAGCCTAACTCACTATTTTACCAATAGGTCTATTCCATTCGTTCCAAATTATAAGTCACTTTGATTTTTTTGTTCATCTATTTTATTATGTATCTAGATATATTATTATATTTAGATGTATAGTAAAATGGATGTACCAAAAAAGTCAAAACGAATTATAATTTGGAATGGATGAAGTATTAGGTTAGGTGAACACCCCCTAGCAGCATGAGATTTGTTCAGGGAGGGAGAATTGATCAGAGAACGACTCAAAGGTGGTAGTGATCCACAGCAAACTCTAACGCGCTACTGGTCGCGCTTGGGGCGTAGCGCGCGAGTGGCCAGGTGGCTTGGCCAGGCCTACGCATCCACATGCAGAACGAAAAAGCTCTTGTGGGTCTGGTTGTGTAGCCTGGAACGTGCACAAGGATCATATCATGGCCAGATCTGGCCTATGTATATGCAGTAGCAACAGCCCACTTTCGCGCCTGATAATATCAGTTTTTTTCTTATTTTATCTACTTTAGTTTCCAGTTTCTATTTGTCATTTTCAGTTTTATTTTTTGATTGTCAATTTCAGTTTCTGCTTCTACTAATTTCAGTTTCATTTTATCTACTTTAGTTTTCTTTTTCAATTTCAGTTTTTTTTTGTGGTTGTCAATTTCAGTTCATTACTTCAGTTATTTCATTGTTTTTTTAGTTTTAGTTAAATGAGTTAGGAGTTTTTTCAATGTTTTTTATTTTCTGTTTTCAGTCAAGTTTTTTTCAGTGTGTTTTTAGTTTCAGTTTTCAGTCTTTTTTAAATATTTTTTAGTTTCAGTTTTCAGTTATCGTTTTAGGTCTGATTGCCTTCCTAAAAGCGGCATATCAGTCGGCTCACCTAGAATTAGCCTTGGGCAAAATACCCGATACCCACTACCTGAACTCATACCTGAAGTACCCGAACCCAAATTACCCGATTACAAATTCGGATAGTAACTTTAGATACCCGAATTTAATTAGGGTAATAAGTCGTGGTACCCGATTTGTACATGAATGCAAACACAGAACCCCCAACCCTACTAGTCGGCCCAACAGGCAACGGGAGAGAAGAGCCCATCGCGGCAGCGTCCCAGCGACCCAGCCCCAGACAATTCCCCACCCCACGAGTCCCTGTCTTCCCGAGACCGAGAAACACAAACCTAGCGGCGACGGCGACGAACGGCAAATCTAGCGGCTACCACGGCATGGCGGCGGTGCGGCGGTGCCTCGGGCCAAGCAGTCGAGGTCGAGGCGTCCAGCCCTCAACTCCTCCTCGAGACCTCCCCAGGAGCCCACGGAGCTAGGCGACGCACTCACTGGTCCCAAGCGCTGGCACCGCTGCACCAGCAGATCGAGTGACGAGGAGACTAGGAGGTGCACGCACCTGGTCTTCCACTCTTGTCTCTTGTGATTGTGGAACATGCTGTTTGGTAGTTGGTACTTTGGTATTTGCTAGCTAATTAAAGTTTCCCTTATGCATTTTTCTCTCTGATATGCTGGATACAAAACTGCGTTTACTGATTAGGATTGCTGCTGAAATTCTACACAGTTTGATGGTTTTTGTGAATTTCGAGTACACCGGGTATTGCCCGAACCCGAATCCGAAATATTGGGTACCTGAAAAATCGGGTGGTGTTTTTTCGGGGCAAGTTTCGGGTACCAAATTCTATTACCCGAATTTCTCATTACCCGAACTACCTACCCGAATGCCCAGGCTTGCCTACAATGTATAAGTTGTCATGAAATGGTAGCCATTGCACACGTAAGTTGCCACAAAAGTAAAGCATTCTCTTGTTTGGTTATTTTCATTGTTTCTTTTAGTTTTAGTTAAATGAGTTACGAGTTTTTTTCAATGATTTTGTATTTCCAGTTTTCAGTCAAGTTTTTTCTTTTTTTCAATGTTTCTTTAGTTTCAGTTTTCAGTCAAGTTTTTTTTAATATTATTTAATTCCAATTTTGAGTCATCCTTTTAGGTTCAAATGCCTTCCTAAGTCCTACATATTAATTGCCACACCTATAATGTATAAGTTGTCACAAAAAGGTAGCCATTGCACACTTAAGGCCCCGTTTAGATCCAAAAATTTTTGGATTTTGGCTCACTGTAGCATTTCGTTTGTATTTGGTAATTAGTGTCTAATTATGGACTAATTAGGTTTAAAAGTTTCGTCTCGCGATTTCTCGACCAACTGTGTAATTAGTTTTTTTTTTCATCTACATTTAGTACTCCATGCATGTGCCGCAAGATTTGACGTGACGGTTACTGCGCAAAAATTTTTGGATTCTAAACAGGCCCTAAGTTGTCAAAAAAGAAAAGCATTCTCTTGTTTTGGGCCGGTAATCTCTTAATAAATACCCTTGAGTTGATAGCTGGTCATGTTTCTCGGCTCCTACATTGGGTTGCTTAATAATCCCTGCCCAGTTAGCAATTTATGCACTACTATGTAACAATTTTTTTATTTCATAAAACAATCGATGTGCATACTATGTAACAACTTTAGTATATTTTTGCAATAGCAACTTTATTATTACATGGTAACAACTCCTTAATAAATCTTCTACCACATATTTATACATAAGTTGCTATTAGAATAAAATTCTTCAAAACATATGCAAGTGAGTCTATTTTTGTTTGTCTCGCCACGTAAAACACACCGGTGCAATCAGAATTGAAAATAGGTAAACCCTTCTAAGAGTTATAGCAATTTAAAATAATGTTTCGCTTTTTTAATAGGCTGTCACTCGGATAGCGATATTTGCATGTAGTGGAGGGGAGGGACTCCCGTGGAGCGCATACAGTGGGTCCGGTCGAATGCATGATGGTGTCTCGCACTGGCAGGTCGCGCTTTTATCTGCCTCCGAGACGAGTGGGCTAGCAAGATGACTACCATCAGACTTATCTGACTGAACCTGCTCCAAAAAATAATCTGACCTGGTCGCATCGAATTAAATTTGGATAACACACTTTAACTAACAGGACCGCTCCTTAGCCGGATGGAATGTTAAAGCCAAGCTGTCATCTATTGACCGTACTAGCCTAAGTGCCTAACCTTTACGGCTTTACCTGCCCAGTCGTGCAGAGTACTACCTTTCCTAGCACCACATCTATTCAACCTTCATCCAAGATGAATCGTAAGGGGGCAAACATAACTCACCACAAATTCACATCACATTAGTGAATATTAGTACTTAAGTGTTACAACACATTGTTTTACACATTATTAGTTTATGACATCTCACGCAAACAACTATCAACTCTACGGCACAAGTCGTAAAACAATATAATTTATTCCATATATTATTCACAGCCCATGCCACGACCATGAATTATAGCTCACAAAAAGGACTCCTAATACTCCCAATCCGTCGATGGATTGGAAGCGTAGAAAAACCCACATGTAGGTCATCCTCACATGTAAAACAATATAATTTGTGTGCAGTTATTCCAGTTTTGGCCGTGTCGTGGCAGGCTCTGTGCGTGACCGTGAAATCGAGCAGAAGTGGAGCCTACTGCAACCTAACCACCCGGTGTTCCTTGGCGACCCACCCCTGCTCCGCGACAAACATGCGGTCACGCCAAATCTTATTGAGCGCGCGTGCGCCGATAAGATTAGCGTCGCACACGCAGGGCCGTCTCTAGGGGGCGTGCAGCCTCAGCGACGGCGCAGGGCCTCCAATTCTGATAGGCTTCCAAGTATGTAGTACCATTACCTATATAGCTAAGCAGGCCGTATTTGTTTGATCCGTTCGTTGGCCTGGCCCAATAGCATGGCCAATTAGCCCAATAGAAAATGATTTCCCGTCCGGCCGCACGGACGTTTTGTCTCCCTGACTCTGCCATAGTGCGATCCCAATTCCCAAACTTCTTAGTCTCGACGTCTCCTACCGCCCTGTGCCCAAATGTTGGAGAACATTGATTGAGCATATCATTGAAGATTCCATTTCAAAGAACACTAAAAGAATGATGCTATTCAAGTAAAGATACTGCAACATAGGTTCCATTCTTGACATATCTTATTGCAATATAATATATTATATCGTACATCTTATTTTAGTCCTATTTTTTTCAAGTTAGTAGACCTCATTTTTTAGTTTCGTACAAGACCTCGGATTTCCTCGGGACAGCCCTAGCACACATCAACGATAATGGGGAAAGAAGGGGCCGGGGGCGGGGCAACGGGCGGGCGGGCAGTGGGCGGAATGGCCAGCAGCGACGTCGCCGCGGCCAAGGCAGTGGATGAGGAGGCAACACGGTTAGGGTTTCACTTTTGCGACCATCTATGGCTGGCGGCTCTAGAAGAAGGGGCCTTGGGGCGGCCGCAGGCCCGGCGGTGGTGGCTGCGCGTTCCCAGGCGATCGCTAGCTGCGCGTTCCCGGGCGTGGACCGACCGTGTTCGAATGAAAGATATCTTTTCTCACCAGCTACGCGCATGCACGCGGCTGCCTTTTTTTAATTTAAATAGTTTAGCAAAAGTGTTCCGTGGGCCGGCGCACCTGGCTAAACAAGCAAACGGAGCACCCCTCCTCGGCATCACACTGTTTAATTTTATTCCTGGCTGCGCATGGCGTCTGCGGTGATTCCTTCTTGGATTGATAAAATAAATTATATATAAATAAAATAGTGAACAATATATATAGAGGTGCATACATATGGGAAAGGCGTGACCGGTAGAAGACATCAAAAGGCAATATAGAAATGATTTTCAGTAACGAGAATTTTTTTGAATAGAGGTGGCTCAATCTACAGCTGATTCTACAAGTCTGATTTGATCTGCTATATGGTTATCTTTATTAACTGCTGATATGGCTGAATCATGTGAACAAAACAAAAGCAATGGTACAAATAGAGGATCCAGTAGAATCATCATGCATAAAAATACTAGTAGGAGAAGTTAACTAATCCCTTGTGCTACTGATGCACACGACACAGAGCTATGCTATCCAGGATACCTCGTCGACATCATCATCTCTTGCTCCAAACTGTATCTTCTACTAGATTCCTCAAATCTCTGCCCTTCACTAGTCCATGATGGATAGTATCCCCCAATGCTACCATCCACAAATTCCTCGGTTACCATATCATCTTTCTTGTACTTTTTGTTGGAACCTTGTTGAAGTCCTTCTAGTGTAAGTTCAACCTGTCGCATCGTTGGTCTTTCTTCACCTCTTATGTTTATACAGGATGCTGCAAGCATAACAACTTGTTGTACTTCTGTGCCCCCTTCCTCTAGAACCTGTGGATCCATTATCTGGTCAAGGTTTCTAGAGGCAAGTAGATTGAGGAAATGTGGAACAAGGCCACCATATTCATTGGACAAATGTGAACAAGTTGGTTTCTTCCTGGTGAGTAGCTCCACGAGAATTACACCAAAGCTATAAACATCACTTTTCTCGGTAAGACGACCGGTTTGAAAGTACTCTGGATCCAAGTATCCGAATGTTCCCTGTATCCTTGTTGTCAACCCTGTGTTGTCTATCGGAATGTACCTTGAAGCTCCAAAGTCGGATATCTTTGATGCCATTGTATCATCAAGAAGTATGTTACTAGACTTGATGTCTCTATGATTATTGGGATTGACACCGATGAGTGAAGATAGGCAAGAGAAGTAGCTATTTCAGTTGCGATCCTCAGCCTATTGCTCCATGAAAGTGACCTTTCTTGGCCTTCAATATGAAGATGGTGATAAAGGGTCCCATTGGGAATAAACTCATACACCAACAATGGCACCTTAGTCTCTAGGCAACATCCAAAGAGTTTTACCACATTCTTATGGTTGATCTGTGAGAGGATTGCTACCTCATTTATGAACTCATCTATTTCTTTCTTCATGGTAATCTTTGACTTTTTGATGGCCACGACATGTAAATCTGATAGTATTCCTTTGTAAACAGTACCATGCCCTCCGCCACCAATCTCACGAGCTGTGTCAAAGTTGTTTGTGGCCTTTGCAAGCTCATCCAATGGTATTATCATCCTTTCTGCAATGTCTGCCTTTTGGGACAACAGCTGTTGCAACAATTGTCCACGATTTTGCTTGAAGTACTTTTGTTTCTGTACTTTCATCTTGCGTTGTTTAAACTTGCGGAGTAGGAAAAATATACCCAGAACTATCAGAAGGAGCGCTGGGCCACTTGCAACTGACAAACCAATAATTAAACCTGAAAATGTACATACACATACACTATTATGATCATTTTTGCAAGCTACTAATGTACTTACAATGTCAGCAGAAGGATCCAGTGGCTCTCACCTTTTGGGGCCTTGTTTTTGACGCAGCCGGCGTTCTCATAAGCGTTGCCGTGCATTCCTGGCGGGCACCGGCACTCGTAGTGTCCACGCAAATTGTGGCAGTAGCCGCCCAAGCATGATTTGCGTATCGCCGGGTCGTTACACTCGTCAATATCTGTAGCCAATAAGGATGGACAATATAGAACAATGGAAGCCATTCCAAAGAACTATAAACTAGTGAATAGAGATATCCATGAGGAGGAATGTGTACTCGGGTAAAAGCATGTGAGGATTAATGTCGAGGCTTCATTGGGACCGCTAGTCACAATAAATAGGATTTTTTTTCTAGCGTAATAAGCTCTTGTTCCATCCATATCTTTAACATCATAAACCTATATTTTAGCTTTCAACTTGTAATCCTAATGTTGTTGCAACCATTTATCCATATAATATGTTGAAACCCTAGTGTTTATTGTGTCTTATTTGAAAATTTTAATTTTAATTTTATTAAAAAAGAGTCTAGGTCCTACGTTACATTCACTACTACAATTTTTTTCGCCAACACCATTTTAACCATTGGTTTTGTAAAAACAGTTGGTGGTGATTTTCATCGTCTGTCCATAATATGGACCGTTTCAATGCAGGCGGGGTCTACTCACCCGCGTGTCACCCCACATTTGGCATCCTGGTAGGGGCTCGGATCGACAGACCAACTGGTCTCCTATATGCTTTTTTTCTCCCACGGACCAACTGGTCTCCTATAACTGATGCGTGAGTGGCGATGGGCTCAACGGTCGGCCAACATGCTCATCATCATGGCTCACCGAGTTTTTTCATTAATTTTAAAAATCATTATCACCATTGACCGGCAATACGAGCCTATGGTGATATTTCATTATCAGTACTTATTGCAACCAGAGATGATAACCTAGCGGTAATAATTCATTATCACGCTGATTGGAATTGGCGGTGATTACCATAGTTACAGGGCCCACATTCATCACCACCAAGTGACGAAACTGATGGTGATGAGCATTCTATATTATTCATTCTTAGCTACGACAACAGTGTGCAAGCTAAAGCAACAATAACTTATATTAGTATATACATGTAGATTTAGGAGATATTTTTCTATATTTTTTTTATAAGGAGGTCTCGATACTTTTTCTTCTGATTTAAGGGTTCATGTTTTTTTTCTTGTCTCGAGAGGACTAAAAGGAAGGCTTCAGAAGGAATATTTCATTAGTTATACTAGTAAGACACCACTGGACTCAGGTTCTTTGCCGAGTGCCTGAGGCACTCGGCAAAGGCCAAATTACACTTGGCAAAACCTTTGCCGAGTGTGGCACTCGACAAAGAACACACGGCAAAAAATTGATCGGTAAAGCCCTCTTTGCCGAGTGTCTTTTATCGGGCACTCGGCAAAGAAAAGCGGTCGTCACGTCGCCGGCCCCGTTGACGGTGGCTTTGCCGAGTGCCAACCTGTAGGCACTCGGCAAAGATTTTTTTATTTTTTTTAAAAAAATTCTTTGCCGAGTGTCAACCCTGCAGGCACTCGGCAAAGATTTTTTTATTTTTTTAAAATTTCTTTGCCGAGTGCCCACTGGCCGGCACTCGGCAAAGTTTAATTTTTTAATTCTTTGCCGAGTGCCCTATTTCCGGCACTCGGCAAAGTTTGAATTTTTTTTAAAATTTTTTTTTGCCGAGTGCCCTCTGGGCCGGTACTCGGCAAAGTTTGATTTTTTTTAAATTCTTTGCCGAGTGCCCTTTGGCCGGCACTCGGCAAAGTTTGATTTTTTTAAAAATCTTTGCCGAGTGCCCTCTGGGGCCAGCACTTGGCAAAGTTTGAATTTTTTTTTAAAAAATTTGCCGAGTGCCCTCTAGCCGGCACTCGGCAAAGTTTAATTTTTTTTTAAAAAAAATCTTTGCTGAGTGCCCTCTTACCGGCACTCGGCAAAGTTTGATTTTTTTTAATATTCTTTGCCAAGTGTCCTCTGGCCGACACTCGGCAAAGTTGGAATTTTTTTAAAAAAAATCTTTGCCGAGTGCTATGGTCATGGCACTCGGCAAAGCTGGAAAAATGGTTTTCCATCAGCCCATTTTCCTAGCTTTGCCGAGTGCTGCTCTGACGATGGCACTCGGCAAAGGGGTCCTTTGCCGAGGGCAACACTCGGCAAAGTGACCCAAAACGACCATTTTTAATTTTTTTTACGTTCCATCATGACAAATAAATTCATACAATCATATATCTCATCCATCACATATATATCTCATCCATCACATATATATCTCATCATTCTCATATATATCTCATCCATCACATATATATCTCATCCATCCACACATCCATCCGCACATATCACATCCATCACAATATATATCACATATATAATAATAAGTGCTCAAGTCCATCCAAATAAATCCACAAGTCCATCAAAGTCCACAAGTGCATCACAAGTATATCAAAGTCCATCACCAAGTGAACAACAAATAAAAAAAATACAACGTGCACTCATCTCGGCCACTGCGACTGTGGTGAAGGCCCAGTTGCATCATTCGGAGGTGCATGAGGTGGATTATTCGAACCACCGTCAGATGGAGACTGCACAAAGGAGTAAAGATTGTATGTGAAACAAGATTATTTAGATAGCTAATCTAGGAAGGTAGAGGCCATACAAGCAAAGCACAAGCGAAAGAAAAAACTTTCATACTCACAGGAGTAGCTGCAACTGCAGGACGTGAATGCGGAGGTGGAACCAATAGCCCAGGTGGTAGAGACAAGCCCACACGTTGCCCAAGCCCTTGTAGGAACTCCATAATGTCCGTCAGCCTCTGCGCCTGGGCCTGCCGCTCGGTCGGCTCGGCGTCTAGCTTGGCCGCCAGCTCCTAACGTTGCCTCATTTCTTGTTCCAGCCGAGCCTGCAATATTCCACTCCAATGTTTCAGTAATGCAAAGCTAATTAAGGTGTGTAAATATCAATGTATCGTAAAACAGGAATAACCTCGAGTGCGTCGACTCGGTGCTGTGCAGCGGTCGGCCGTGTGCGAATGGCCGGGCTCTCGCTCGTGCTCCGTGCTCGGATCTGGGAGAGAGAGGGAGTAGAGGCCGTGTCGATGACGCCGTCGCCAAGCCAGAACCGCCCATGCTTCTTGCCTTGCCCCGCCCTCATGACGGCCTCTCCATCGAAGTCCTGGGTGCTCGGATCGTGGTCTGACTCATAGAGCGACCTCGCCACCTCAGTGTACTCACTAATGCGGGAGTGGACGCTCGGGTTCGTGTATGCCTCGGGTGGGTCCTCCAGGTTGAAGGAGACGTCGGATGTCGCCTTGCCCTTGTGGGCCATACACCATGCCTGAAGTCCGAGCAAGCCTGACCACTATGTGACGCCGACTGCGAGAAAGACAGGATGATGATTACAAATCAGGCAGAACTGAGCGTCACAATAGATAAATGAATTCACGTACCCATGCTTGTTTGTATCCGGCGAGGCTGCGGCTGCCTTGATGGTGTGCTGGACCTTGCATCTGCAAACGACGGTCCCGGGCATCCCTGTGCATCTTGAGGTATTCCTCCGTGAGCCACCTCTCCACCATCATCGCCCAGCACTCGGGATATGCTTGGCACCACCAGGGAATCATCTACTCATCATCAAGTATTGGACATATAAGAAGATCAAATTAAACCAACTTAATCTCAAAACGAATCAATATTGATGTTCTTCATTTACCTCAAGGTACTACTCCTGGGTCAGCTGCATCTCTCTTGCATCTTTCTTGGTTTTCCTCTCTCCAAGCTTCGACCCAAAGTAGGTTACGATGGCCTGGATGCGTGCCTCGTGATGCATGTCGGTGACGAGTTTTTTACAGGCTTTGGTAGTCACCTGCTCCGCCCTGGCCTCAAATCTCTCCTCGCATCTGTAATAAGTCTGCATACAAAAGCGATGTATCCATTCATTATTTCAAGAAAAGTCCAATGAATGCGACATATTGAGCAATGTTGTGCGCGGGAGACTTACCCAAAGCTCTGCCTTCACCCGCGCCGCCTTGTTGGGCTACTCCACATTGGTGGCGACGGCGTAGTGGTCAAACGAGTAGGCCGGCTCCATCTTCGATGCGTACGTGACAATGCCGGGGAAGTGTCGCCTGCACAGAAGATCCAGGATGCCGTTGACTAGCCGTGCGTTACCACCCGACACAACCACCTAGTTCCTGCACAAGTGATTAAGAAAAATTATTAGTTTTTTTCATCATATCATATGAAGTGGTGGTGATAACATATAAAGTTACTTACTTTTGCCCTTCGGGGCGAATCACTAGGCGTTGGTGAGGAAGCGGAGCCTGTGGGAGGCTCGCGGGACCTCGCAAGTAGACACTCGAAGAGGAGTCAGAGGAAGCGGAACCCGTGCCTGCCGCCTCCTCCTCCTCCGGCTCCTCCTCACACGACCCCTCCTCCTCGTCCGTCTAGCGAACCAGCTCATCGTCCGACTCGTCCATGGGCGCCACCTCCTCCTCCGGCTCCTCCTCACATGGTGTGGGAGCAGATGGCCCCCTCCTACGGTTGGCGGTCCTCTTCCTCGTCCGCCTGACCGATCCCTCCGCTGCCCCCTCTGCCTCCTCCTGCAGCCGGCGTGGTCTTTGGTAAATCGAGTTCACGGACCTATGACGGTCGCCCGCCATCTTTGTTCAATCACCTACAACAAAAAAGAAAAACAAGACGTAATTAGAAATAGGTGCAAAAATGAACAAAACATAATTACAAAAAACATAGTATTACATGTATTAGAAATAATCTTCATGATTGAGATTAGCTGGATCATAGGTCTCGTCATCACTATCAACATTGTCCAACTTATCAACATTATCCGAAGGAGGAATGTTGTCTTCATTGTCATTGCCTAAACATAATCGCTCAAGCATTTGTATGTCCTTCAGATTTCGCACCTCGTCTCCAGCGTCCTCGTCATCATCCCTTTCATTGTCTACTTCCATTCCTATCTCTTCGGTTAAGTCTATGTCAAACCTCGCTTGTAGTCCCTCTTCTTGATAGAACTCTCCATCATATGTGTTTGGGTTGAAGTTGTAATCTTCATCGTTTGGGACAGGTAGTTTACCGTGTGGCGATACCTTGTGCACAATAGACCAACCCTTAAGATGCTCGGCGTCTTTGCACGCGTATGACGTATAATAAACCTGGACGGCCTGTTGAGCCACAATGTAGACATCTTTTCCTAGATAGACGAAATCCTATCGAATTTTGACTAGCCCAAGCTTAGGGGTCCATCTTGTTACTCCAGGATGAAACCAGTGGCATTTAAATATGACAGGAGTAAGAGGTTTGGAACCATAGAATGATAGTTCATATATTTCTTTAATTCTTCCATAATAGTCGAGTCCATCAGTGCCAGGCGTAACAACTCCGCTGTTTGTGGTTTTTTGATTGGGCCGACTCTGCTCGTAGCTTGCTGTGTGAAAACGATATCCATTCACGTCATAACCGGTAAATGACTTGACCCTAACGGCACATCCGTTTGCAACCTGTCTCAGCTCGTCACTTATAGACGCATCAGTTTGGGCTTTCTGTTTGAACCAACAAATGAAATCGGGGCTCCCTGGTCCCGCACCCCGTGAAAGAAGGGTATCATTTTCTTGCGGGGTAGGTTGCCTTGATCCATGCCAGGATTGACGAAGAAATTCCATGTACCAACGAAAAACAAGGGGGTTGGACGAAGAAACAAGGCCATACGGCGAAATGAAACAAGTTCGTTCAGAACTTACCCAATGAACGGCTGCACCTCGACAAGGTTGGTCAACACATATAGCATGATACTGCACCACTCTTCATTTTTCAATTGCTTAGTGGTCGATGCACTTGCGCTTCCGAGTTGCCCTTGGAAAAGGCTGAGGTTCGATTCATTTTCGCCAGCATTGCAACGAGGTGATGGATTATAAACACTAGGAAGTTTCTCAGTGTAGTATTTCTCTGTGAAGTTCGACACCTCCTCTAGAATGTTTGCCTCTGCAATGGAAGCCTCAATTTTGGCTTTATTTCTACATTTTTTGCAAAGAGTCTTCAGCCATCTCTCGATTGGATAGCACCAACGGTTCTGCACGGCCCCCCCCATCCGTGCCTCATACGGGAGGTGCACAATCAAATGCTGCATCGGCAAGAAGAAGCCGGGTGGAAAGATCTTCTCCAACTTACAAAGCAACACAGGTGCTGCTTTTTCCAAGTCATCAATGATGGTCCAAGAGAGCTCCTTGGCACAAAGCTGGCGGAATAAGTAGCTCAACTCTGCTAGCACTTGCCAGACATGCTCCGGGACATAGCCTCGAACCATCGCCGGAAGAAGCCGCTCAATCCATATGTGGTAGTCATGACTCTTCACCTCGTTTACTCACAGAGTGTCTAAGTTCACTCCCCTCTTTAGATTTGCTGCATACCCATCAGGGAACATTAGCATCTTGATCCATTCAAGTACTTCCCTCCTTTGGTCCTTTTTCAAGATGAAATCGGCCTTAGGCCTTCTCCAAGTCTTACCACGACTAGGAGGCTGCATCTCTTGATTTGGTCCATCGCACAATGTTGCCAGGTCCACTCTAGCCTTAGGGTTGTCCTTAGACTTTTCAGTGTCCATGAGTGTTGCCCAAAGTGCCTCGGCGACATTCTTTTCAGTGTGCATTACATCAATGCTATGTAGCAGGAGAAGGTCATCGAAATAGGGGAGCCTCGTCATGCCCGAGATATGAGTCCACATATGTTGCTCACCATATCCCACAAAATCACCTTCTTCATTAGGCACGAGAGCATCTATCTGAGCATGAACCTCGGCACCAGTCATCATCCGGGGTGCATCAGATATCACTTTGACACCTTTCGTAAAGTTCTTGATGTCTTGTCTGAATGGATGGTCAAGAGGTAGGAATTAACGATGTCTGTCGAACGACGAATACTTGCCACCCTTCTGCAACCAAATGAACCTCACACCTTCCTTGCATATTGGGCAAGGGAACTTCCTGTGAACACACCTAGCGCAGAATATCCCATACGCCGGAAAGTCATGCAGGGAGTAGTGGTACCAAACGTGCATTTTGAAGGTTGTCTTTGTAGCTCGGTCGTATGTCCATACCCCTTCGTCCAAAGCATGGACCAATTCATCAAACACGGGCTCCATGAACACACCCATATTACTCCCTGGGTATCCAGGAATTATCAACGACAAGAATACGTTATGTCGTTGAAAGAAGACATCGGGGGGGGGGGGGAGATTAAGGGGGATAAAGAAGACGGGCCAACATGTGTATGGGGCAGCCATCATTCCATAAGGATTGAACCCATCTGTTGCTAGCGCGACACATACATTACGAGCCTCATCTGCTTTGTCACGATGTTTGTCATTAAAGCGGATCCAAGCTTCACCATCGGATGTATGTACCATCTTGTCAGGATTGTACCATTTGCTATTTTTGTGCCATGTCATCTATTTCGTGGATTCCTTGGTCATGTATAGCCGTTGGATCCTCGGTAGGAACGGAAGGTACCATAGGATTTTCACGGGGATCGTAAGTTGCCTCTTCTGGCCATCATCAGAGTCTACCTCCAGGTACCTAGAGGATTTACACTTTGGACAGAACTTTGCATGCTCGTGTTCTTTCCTAAATAGGACGCACCCCTTCGGACAAGCATGTATCTGCTCATACGGCATCTCAAGTGCTCGAAGGAGTTTCTGTGACTCGTACATGCTCTTTTGCAGAATGTGGCCCTCCGGAAGCAGGGTGCCAATCACGGCCAACATCTTATCGAAGCCAGGTCGACTCAAGTTTAACTCGGACTTCAACCCCATTAAGCATCCAATGGCATCTAGTTGAGACACCGTTGACCGATCGTGAAGGGGTTTCTGTGCTGAGTCCATCATGTCGTAGAACGCCTGTGCGGCTACCTCCATCTCCTTCTTCTCACGTCCCTCATCGAACTGTCCTTGGTGAAAGTCATCTAACATGTCTGGTACCTCGGCATCAGCATCAAAAGCCTCCACCCGTGGGCTCACCACCTCCTCTCTCATACGATGGGCTTCACCATGGTGGACCCACCGGGTGTAGTCCGGTGTAAATCCATTCTTCACCAGATGTTTACCCATTTCCACCTTGTTTACCCTCCTCCTATTTCCACATTTGATGCAGGGACACAAAACTAGGCAATGTCCTTTAGCAGCCTTGCCAAATGCACTGTTCAAGAATGCATCGGTCTTGTTCATCCATTCCATGGTGTAATCACTCTGACTTCTCCAGCCCGTGTACATCCACTAACATCATCCATCCTCTAACATATGTATCAGCGAGTAATGTAACCATCAATTGCATCTACATGGTGTTCCTACTATCTAATAGGTGACGATAGGTCCTAATCCCACCCGCGGATGCGTAGATGAGGTTAGTTTCCATGCTCTACTCCTATCCGAGATAGAATTTTGGCAGCACCTCCCCGCTGTTCTCCAGATACACGTCTTGCCAAAGAAGAGTGCGTATCCAGAGAACAACAGGGAGGTGATGCCGAAACTCTATCCCGGACCAGAGCAGACCATGGAAACTAACCCATCTACGTATCCACGGGCTGTCCAAAAAACGTGGACAATCCAAAATAGATACGGTCATAGATATGCAAAGATCTGCAAACCTCCAACCGTATCTCTTTCGAACGGGAGACGCCTAACTAGGTTATGTGATCTACGACCATGATACGGAAAGAGGGGTTATACCTAGGGTGGCGGTGGAGTCAGGCTAGCGGGGCCATGGTGGGTCGGTGCAGTGGCGAGGCGGCACGGTGCAGGCAGACCGACACGGCGACGGGAACTCCGATAGGCTCTTTTCTACAAAAATGGAATAAAATACTGTCATTTAAAAAAATTCGGCAGAACCTCCCCTGCACGGTGAGGTTTCCAAAACTTGCAAAAAACAGCGGCACGATGGCCGACAAGCACATATGTCTCAAGAGAAGCCATGTAATTTGAATATCAATCCATGCAGAAGAATATATCCAAGTAGTACCACTACTTCTACTACTACTTCCATTAATGCTACTACAACTACCACTAGTTCTACTACTACTACCACCACTATTGCTACAACTACTACCACTACTTCTACTACTACTACCATTAATTCTACTACTACTACTACTACTACCACTAGCACTACTAGTACAACTAATACTACTACAACTATCACTACCACGACAACAAAAAGAGAGAAGGCATACCTGACGGGCGCCGGGGGTAGGGGCGGGTGGCATTGGGGTCGGGCGGTGTTGGGGTCGGAGTCGGGGTCGTTGGAGTCAGAACGGGGTCGGGCATGGGCGCGGCAGGGGCAGGGCCGGCGGCCGGGGGTAGGGCCGGCTAGGGGGTAGGGCCGGCCTGGGGCGGCTGGGGGCAGGCCGCGGGCAGCGCGGGTAGGCCGGCCTAGGGCGGCCGGGAGCAGGGCATGGCCGGGGGCAGGGCGCGGGCAGCGTGGGCGGCCGGGCGGCACGAGCAGCGCGGGCGCACGGGCAGGCCGGGGGCAGGGCACGTGGGCAGCGCGCGGGCACTGGCGGCGTGGGCGCAGCGTGAGGCACGGGGGCGGCGCGGGCGTGGGCGCGGGGGCTGGCTTTCTGGCTGTCTGTCTGACGCCGGTCGGCCGAATTCGCTTAAGTCCAGATGGGCTCTTTGCCGAGTGCCGGATCAGGGAGGCACTCGGTAAAGATTTATTTTTTTTAAAAAAATTCTTTGCCGAGTGTCCCAGATCTAGCACTCGACAATTTTTTTAATACTTTGCTGAGTGCCCCTGGCACGGCACTCGGCAAAGATTTTTTTTTTTAAAATGTCTTTTTTTTTGGAAAAATACTTTGCCGAGTGCCCCTGTCCCGGCACTCGGCAAAGATTTAATTTTTTTTAAATGTCTTTGCCGAGTGCCCTGTGAAGGCACTCGACAAAGAGGAAATTTTTTAAAAAAATCCAAACCCTCTTTGCCGAGTGCCTTATCCGTGGCACTCGGCAAAGACCCCCTTTGCCGAGTGCCATGCCCCGGCACTCGGTAAAGTTTTTTTGTTTTTGGCCTCCAAATTTTTTGTGCAGCCCTTTAAAAGCACCAGGAACTCCTAGTTACAATTTGGGGATTTTTATGGCTTTTTGATATATTTAGTTACTTTATTTCATTTACTTGAATTTTTTCAAAAAATATAATTTTGAATTGCACGTGGTACGAATAATGGAATTTAATGATTCAAAAAATGATAGTCATGTTACTGAGTGTAATGTGAGGCCGTATCTAGGAACGTACCTGGAATTTCGGACATCTTGTTCATGAAACATGACCGCGAACTTGCGTGCAAAGTGTTTTTAAATTCTATAAAAAGCAAATGAAGTCCGAAAATCATGAAACTTGTTGAGATGTCGTGATATCATATGTGGAGGCTATGATAAAAATTTCAGAAGATTTTGTACACGTTTGTCATGTACAATGTTTACAAACCAGGACATCTCTACATGTGATAGATGTCCTGGTTTGTGAGCATCGTACGTGACAACATGGTCGAAACTTTTTCAAATTTTTTCCACGGCATACGCATACGATATGGCGACAACTCGACAGGTTTCATGATTTTCGAAATTCGTTCGCATTTTATACAATTAAAAAACCACTCCCACGCAAGTTGGCGACGTTGCCCCGTGAGCACGTTGATCGAAATTTCAAGACAGTTGCTGGATTTAGCCTAAATTTACACTAAGAAACAAGGATAACATTTTTTGAACGAATGTAATCCATTATTCGATGCACCTGTAGTTCAAACTTACAATTTCCGAAAAAATTCAACAAAACAAAATAAACTATAGAAATATGCCAAAAGGCAATGAAAATGTCCCAAATTTAAACATGTTGTTTGTGGTTGTGTACTAAAGCTTCAAAAAAAATTGGTGGCAAAAAACCAAAAAAAAAAATTTATTTTGCCGAGTGCCTAGGGTTGGCACTCGGCAAAGTAATAACTTTGCCGAGTGCCGCCCAGCTGGCACTCAGCAAAGAGCTGCTGAATTTTTTTTAAAACTTCGCCGAGTGCCAGATCACGACACTCGGCGAAGAAAATTGACCGAGTACCGCCGATCTGGCACTCGGCAAAGCCGCCCTTATCCCTTCACCCGCGCCCGGCCGGCGCGCTCTCTCTCTCTTTCTCTCATTTCTCTCTCCCTCTCACCTCTCTCTCCCTCAGCCACTGCCGCCGCACATCGCCGGCCCGCGCCTTCGCCCCGGCCACCGCGCCTCCCCGCGCGGGCCCCCACGGCGCCCGTCCCCGTCCGCCTCCCCGTGCCGGCGCCTCGCGTGGCGGCCCACGTGGCCCGTCCCTGTCTGCCTCCCCGCGCCGAGTCCTCGCACCCCCCCGCCCGGCCTCCACCGCCCGCCTGGCCTCCACCGCCCCCGCCCGGCCTCCACCACCCGCGCCAGCCCCCTTGGCGACCACCTTCCCCGCCTGCGCGCCCCCCTCGGCGGCCACTACAGAAGAGAGGAGGAGGAGGCAGGGGAGAAGAGAGGAGAAGGGGAGAAGAGAGGAGGAGGGGAGAAGAGAGGAGGAGAAGGAGGAGAGGAGAAGGAAGGTGCCGTCCTAGGCCCGTCGACCCTCACGCCGCTGCAGTCGTCCCCACCGTCGTCGCCGACCCTCGTTGTTGCCATTCTCGTCGCGAAGGTATGCCCTACACCTATAGTAGTTAGTAGTTAGTAGTGTTAGTAGTATTGTTAGTAGTAAGTAGTGATAGTAGTAGTGTTAGTAGTAGTAGTGTTAGTGTTAGTAGTAGTTGTAGTGGTAGTAGTACTTGTTGTTGTACTACTTTGATACTTTCATCTGCATGGAAAGAGAACTAAAGTACATGGCTCGTCTTGGTATATATATGTTTGTTGGCCTTCGTGCTTATGTTTGGTATATATGTGGTTGTTGGCCATCGCGCCTATGTTTCTTACAGGTTTTGGAAACTCCCCGTGCAGGGGAGGTGCTATCGAAATTTTCAATGGATTCTAACCTATTGCCTTTTTATGTAGGATAAGGACCCGTGGGAGGGACTCGGTGACCCCGACCGTCTTCGTCAGCGTGTACTGTTTTATTCATCGTTCATTGCTTTTACACATCTACCTTGCCTTTGCATTGTTTAAACATTGCGGGTGGAATGTTGTAGGCCGACTTGCGGAGGTTGGAGGCCCAGCAGGCGGCCCAGGCGAAGGCCCATCGGCTAGAGATGGAGGCTGTACAAGCCCAGAGGGCGGCCGAGGCGCAGAGGCTGCAGGACATGTTCAGCTTCATGGCGAGCCTTCAGGCCTTGCCAGGTGTGGTTGTGCCCCAGTCGCTGCTCGCTCCAGTTATGGCTCCTCCTCCTCCTGTAGGGACTCCGGTGAGTATATATGGTTGTTTATTCCTTTAGCTTGTGCAGCCCTCCTGTAGATACTCATGAATTCGCTTCTCCTTTGTGCAGCCATAGTCGGCGGGTTCGAACCCGACTCCTCAAGGTAGCCCTTCTCCATAGGCCGGGTGGCCAACTGGCCCTCCTCAAGGTGGTAGTTCACACTCCGGGTGGAGAGGCTGGCAGTAGGTACCGTTTATTTATTTTTTTTCATGTTGCATGGACTTGTGTTAGACTTAGCCTTATGTTGGACTACTACTAGAGACATATATATATTGTGATGGATATTGTCATGGATGATGCAAATGTATGTGATGGATTATGGACGATGGATTTGTATGTGATGTATTATGGATGGTGGATGTGTATGTGATGGGTTATGGATGTGTATGTGATGGAATATGGATGTGTATGTGATATATCATGTGCTGTGTGTTGATATATATGTGATTTCTTTGTTTGTGCTGATGGAAAGCAAAAAACAAAAAAAATAGCATTTTCCCCTCTTTGCCGAGTGCCACACTCGGCAAAGAGGGCTTTGCCGAGTGCCGTGACCATGGCACTCAGCAAAGCTGGGAAGCATAGACCCAATTTCCCAGCTTTGCCGAGTGCCAGAGCCATAGCACTCGGCAAAGATTTTTTTTTAAAAAAGAAAAAATTCTTTGCCGAGTGCAAGAGTATGGCACTCGGCAAAGAATTTTCAAAAAAAAAAGAAAAAAATTCTTTGCCGAGTGCCGTTGAGGTGGCACTAGGCAAAGAGGCCGTCAGAGTTGACGTCGGATTTTTTTTTGCCGAGTGCAGACGTGACACTCGGCAAAGGCTTTACCGAGTGCCCGATATGAGGCACTCGGCAAAGAAACCTTTACCGACGGGTTCTTTGCCGACTGCTCTTTGCCGAGTGCGGCACTCGGCAAAGCCTTTGCCGAGTGCAATAGGGGCTTTGCCGAGGGCCCTAAGCACTCGGCAAAGAGCCCGTCTGCAGTAGTGAACGCTTTCTTCTTGAAAAAAACTAATGCAGTATCATTTGCTTATCATGTATGGGTAAGTTCTGTTAAGAATGCCCGTGTACTTGTTGAGTTTTACATGTGAGGATGCCATGCATACTGGTTTTTCTACGCGCTTCCGATCCCTCGGCGGATTGGGAGTATTAGAGATCCCTTTTGTGAGCTGTAATTCATAGAATCATGGTCGTGGCATGGGCTATGGATAACGTATGAAACAAATTATATCGTTTTACGACTTGCACCGTAGATTTGATAGTGTTTGTGTGAGATGTGATAAACTAATAAGTGTAAAACAATGTGTTGTAACACTTACGTACAAGTATTCACTAATGTGATGTGAATTTTTGGTGAGTTATCTTGGATGTTTGGCCCCTTACGATTTATCTTGGATGAAAGTTGAATAGATGTGGTGCTAGGAATGGTAGTTCTGGATGACCGGGCGGGTAAAGATTAGGCTAAGTGCAGTGAATACATGACAGCTTGTTGGTGTTCGGAGAACGGTCCCATTAGTTAAAATGTGCTATCCAGATTCAGTTCCATTCCATGCGTGCACCGGTGCAGACCGACCAGATCAGATTATTTTTGGATCGGCAGGATCCCGTTTGTTAAGTCGCGACATCCGTTGGATAGTTTCAATCTCGGCTAGTCGGCTGAATATTACCGAGTCACTCCAGCTACTCATATGAGGGAGAGAGGGGGCGGCGGATCTGGGGGAGGGGCGCCGCCAGTGAGGGAGGGGAGGGAGGGGGCGGCGGATCTGGGGGAGGGGCGCCGCCGATGAGGGAGGGGGCGGTGGATCCGGGGGAGGGGCGCCGCCGGTGAGGGAGGGGAGGGGCGGGGCGGCGGATCCGCGGGTGGGGCGCCGCCGGTGAGGGAGGGGAGGGGCGGCGAATCCGGGGGTGGGGCGCCGCTGGTGAGGGAGGGGAGGGGCGGGGTGGCAGATTTGGGGGAGGGGCGCCGCCGGTGAGGGAGGGGAGGGAGGGGGCGGCAGATCCGGGGGAGGGGCGCCGCCGGTAAGGGAGGGGAGGGAGGGGGGCGACAGATCCGGGGGAGGGGCGCCGCCGGTGAGGGAGGGGAGGGAGGGGGCGGCGGATCCGCGGGAGGGGCGCCGCCGGTGCCGGTGAGGGAGGGGAGGGGCGGGGCGGCGGTTCCCCGGGAGGGGCGCCGCCGGTGCCGGTGAGGGAGGGGAGGGGCGGGGCGGCGGATCCGGAGGAGGGGCGCCGCCGGTGATGAAGGGGCCGGGGAAGAGAGGGAGGGGAGGGGCCGGCCGCCGGCGGGAGGAGGGGAGGGGTCCGGCCATCGGCGGGAGGAGGGGAGGCGCCGGCCCCCACGCGGGAGAGGATGGGAGGGAGCGAGCTGGGAGGGAGGGGAGGCGCCGGCCGCACGCGGGAGAGGATGGGAGGGAGGGGAGGGGGTGTGTGCGTGATTTTAGGGCCGGCGGGGTTTTTTTCTTCTTTATTTTTTTGGCTTTGCCGAGTGTTGTTTTTGGACACTCGGCAAATCTCTCTTTTTTCCGGGTGTTTTTTTGTGACACTCGGTAAACCCTCTATTTGCCCAGTATTTTTTGTTTGACACTCGGCAAACCCCCTCTTTGCTGAGCGTTTTTTTTTCCGCATTCGGCAAATATAAAAACACAGGGCAAAATTGAGGTTTCCGGTAGTGCATGCAGGCAACCTGCAGCCTACCGTTCGGAGACTTGGACCACGCCTCTCCTTCACAAATCTGAAAATGACAGCACCCACAAACGGCTGATGCAGTGCCCGTGCGCCATCTCCAATTGCCGCATTCCCATCCCATGTGGCATGCAGCCGATGTGGTCGGGAATATGCCTCAGCCGGCAATGGTGTCACAAACAAGCAAGGGGAAGAGCATCTCCAAGAGTATAAAAAAATACTCTAAAAAACAGGTTTTCCAACCTTTCCAAGACGTATTGGGAGAAAAAAAGCTGTACCTCCAACAGTTCCCAAGATTGGATTCCAAAACTTCATCTTCTCCGTCTCCTCTAATGGCCTTGGCGAGCGCAAGCTGCGTCCCCACATCCAGTGCCATGAGTGCGAGCATGGCGAGGGCGCCGCGCACCTCCAGGGCTCGTCGCGGATCCGGCGCCCGGAGGGGTCGCCCTCCCTGCGGAGGCCACCGAGCAGGCCACCGGCTCGCCGCCGCCAGCCGCCGGAAGGAGACAGCTCGACTGACGGTATGACGCATCTCCGTGCGCTTGAGCGCGAGCTTGGCGTAGCCGAGTGCCTCCTCGACGGGCCAGTCCTTGACGATGATGTGGAGCATCTGCGCGAAGGTGCCCGCGTCGATGGCCTTCTCGTTGTTGCGCGTGAGCCCCACGGGTGGCGGAGCCGCTGAGGAGAAGGCGCGGGAAACCTCCCGCGAGGATACGCGCACTCTGCGTATCTTTGCGCGCGTGGATGTGTTTTCTTTTCTTTTCAGAAGTGCTAAAAGATTCGTAGGTGAATTTAGAAGTTTTTGGAGATGGTTTTTTTCAATCTTGCTAAAAAATAAGGATTGGAAGAGTGTTTTGGATACTCTTCGAGATGCGTAGGAGAGCAGAGCAGGCCCCTCGTCTCTCACTCCACACATCGTTGGACAGGTAGTGGCTGCTGGGCTTCCTGTTACGCCTGGGCCTTCTAGTAGCGGGCCAATTACTCTCCATTGGCACCTTTGGATTATACTCTCTCCGTTCTAAATTATAATTCGTTTGACTTTTTTATTATTTGACCACTCGTTTTATTCAAAAAAAATGTACAAACATAGTCAAATTTAAGTCATTTTTGAAGATCTTTTATTAATAAAACAAGCCACAACAAAAGTAATGATATTTTACATAAATTTTTGAATAAGACGAGTGGTCAAACTTAGGATAAAGAATATCAAACGAATTATAATTTGGATCTTATTCAAAAAAAATTGTGCAAACATATTCAAATTTAAGTCATTCTTGAAGAACTTTTATTAATAAAGCAAGCCATAACAAAAGTAGTGATATTTTGCACAAATTTTTGAATAAAATGAGTGGTCAAACTTGGAGTAAAAAATGTCAAATGAATTATAATTTGGAACGGATGGAGTAGCCTATGACAAACGGCCACCGTTGATGTTTGTTGTGGATAACTAGCACCCCCTGAGGCGTTCTCTGATCAGGGCTTCCTCGCTAAACAAATTGTGGGTTACTCATGCTGCCAGGGGGTGTTCACCTAGTTTAATAGATCTATTGGTGAAATAGTGAGTTAGTCTTTCAAATTTGAATTGTGCTGGTTACTACGGGTTGGTTTATTCCATGATTTCTATGCAGGAAATCTATCTCTTTTTAGTCTCAAAACTTCAGGATTATAACATGCCAAAAAGGTAAGGAGTTATCACTAAATGTGAGTTTCAAAAATGTTAGAAGTGAATGTAAAATGAACAAGATTTGGAAGAACTATCTCTTTCATTTATCTCTGAAATATATATACGAGTGAAGGGGTGTTACGAAGGGACACAACTGTTCCCAAAGAACATAACCTTTGGGAGTAAAACTAACTATCTAATCATATCTACTAATCTTATACTTGATGGATGCGATCACTTCATGAACAAGCGTCTGTTCGTGGTGTCTGTTCGTGGCATCATTTCACAACACTCCCCCTTGATCGAATCTTCCTTGAGATCAAGGTAGTTGTAAGCTGAGATTCCTCGGAAAACCCTATAGAAAAAATCTAAGGAATATGTATATATAGATATGCCATAAAAACTCCTTTAAACCTTATTGGAAAATAAGGAGGAAATAGCATATATGAGTGTGATTTAAATAAACCACTATATTATTGGTATCCCATTAAAAAACCCAGTGGAGAAAAATATTGGAGATACGACATAAAGATAACTCCCCCAAAAACTATTTAGGAAAAATGTGAGGGGCAATATAAAGTGATATGCCGCTAAAACTCCTATAAAAACCTAGTGTGAAAATTAGGAGAAAATATGACGACATATTATTGTTATCGTCTCTTAGATAACTCACATGAAAAACCTTTTTAGGAAAAACCATGGATGAGTTGTGAGGGCAATATGTGTCTTTGATATTTCCTAAAAAAACCCGATGGAAAAAATAGAAAATATGACACATTAAAAACCTTTTATGAGAAACCTTTGTGAGGAAAACTCATAGAGGGAAAAGAGTACAACATGATGTTTGAACAGGTTATAATCCAGGACAAAACTCCCCCTGAACCTTGCAACTCTCGAAGTCACTGAATACCAATTCCATGAAATGTGGATGTAGGTATGGACTTAGTGAGTGAATCTGCAAAATTATCGCAAGACTACTTTTGCTAGATGTTTATTTCCCAATATGTTTTAATTTATGGAGATAAAACATGTTATACAATATATTTAATCATATTGCTCTTATATGACCTGTTTGCATCTTGACAATACAAGCAATCTTATCTTTGTAGATAATGGTTGGTGATCTTATTGAATCACATTTGATCACTCTGTGAAGTCATGCATATATGATGTTTCAGAATGATAAGTGGAATTTGATACCTCATGTGAGGAGACTCCCCCACAAGGAAATCAGTATGTGATCACGTAGATTAGTCACATAATAACATAACAATGCAATAGATAACAATAGTTCATTAGTGCATTGCAAAGAGATAGGGATGTATAGGGGCCTGCCTTGGATCTGCTCGGTCAGGGGTTCATTGTCACACCCAATTTTAAGGATAAAATTGAATGCATAAAACTCATGTGTGCCCAGGGATCAGTCACATATATAAGTTGACAAATTACAAAAGTATCATCACGGTGTATCTTACATCACTATTAATACAATCACATAGTCTTACACAACATAGCAGAAAATAAAAAGGTAACTCTCTCGTGGTAGCTCCAACACATGGACGGTCAACTGGTTGACCACAAGCCTAAAAGTCCTTTAGAAACTCCTCATATCCATTGACATCTGTTACCCATCCGGGATTTTTATCCGATATTGAAAGTAAACAAGCGTAAGTACTTCCCGTACTTAACAAGATAACATGGGGTTATGAAAGCTCAAAAAGGGTGACTCTGGTTTACTGCGGTTAGCACTTTTAGTAAGTCAAGATTTTATCATCAACTATTATTAAGTTATGCTTAAGCTCCAATTAAACCCACATGATCAGATATCAGAATCAATTGAATCATATTATCATCGTAGGATATCATAAAGGAACAACAATAAGTAACCATTTATTCTGTGAGTTTTCCAGGCCGCTCGTGACCGTGAGAACGACTGTTGTAACAGTTTATAACACTCTGCAGAGGTTGTGCACATTCACCGTGATTCGTGATTCCCATATGCCTGGGTTAATTACTCCCATAACACTGCCAAGGTGAGCGGGCGGGGTACACTATGAAGCCATTTCATAGGTTTCTCTAACAAGTTAGGGCCGCTAGGTTTCCTTGGTAGACAGATGTATGGACCCCCCTTTCCTATGGCACATCTCCATCGTGGCTATACACATAGGAACAGAGGCAGCCCTATACCCAACGTGGCAAGCCCCTTTTGCGCAATAAAGGTAATTTCTAACAAGCTAGAAAAGGTCCTATTACTAAGCTAAAGTCAGAGCCATGTGACCCTCATGGTTGCACTGTCAGTCCCAGCTTTTGCCGACAGATAAGTCCTTATGGAGGACCAAGAGCATCATGATCAAAAGTCATTTGCTCCTTCGTCCTATAATTCAGTTATTTAAAAGCAAATTTTTACCTTTTCGTTCCATAGAACCATTAGTCATTATGTAGATCATGTACAGTTACATTGAGCACTAGCAACTACCCATATGCATATAACCCGTAGGAGACAAGGAAATAGGATACTCAATCACTAGGATGTCCTTACGGGTATCAAAATTAGACACATGCAAATGAGAAATTAATAAATGGTGAATAGGACATCAAGGTAGATCCTATGCTATACTTGCCTTGCTCAACGAACTCGGGCTGCTCCTGCTAGTCATCAAAGAACTCTTGGTCTCCAACGTTCTCCTCACCGTCTGAACTCGACCAACAAAGCAACATACAAGCATTCCAAAGGCATTCATGCAAAGCAAACAATTATGGGATTACAACAGTACACCAAGGCATAAAAACAAGATAAAAAGGTTCTTAAAAAGAATCTATGTCTCTCTACGATCACATAGACGCGAAGTTCACAAAAAACGGAGCTAAAACACGAAAGTTATGAATTAAACGGGGTTTCCTATAGCAATTTAATTAATTAAATCTAACCTCAAAATTTAAATGTTGCAAACATGTTTGACAGTGGCATTAACATGTAGAGAACTTAATTACGAACCTAACGCAATTTGAATGGGTCGATTCGGAGGTAAAACGATGATTTTATAAGCAAAACAATGCAGTGGCATTTCTGTAAATAGAATGAACTATTTTTGAATTTAAATAAAATTAAATCTGGGATATTTAAACCGGTCGAGGACTGCGGGTGTAAAAAGAGTAAAGCTGAGGGGCTCTTAAGCAATTCTGCCTCGCGAAGGGGTATCGGCCATCCACGGCCGTTGATCAAGCGATGGGTGGCTCAGATTAGAAAGGGGAAAGAGAAGGTGGGCGAGTGGGCCGACGGGGGAAGCTGGGCCAGCTGGCCAAAAATGAGGAAGGGAGGGGGAGGAAAAAGAATTTACTTTTCTTTTTCCAAATCAGTTTTCTAAATTCATTTTCAAATGAAGTTTGAATCCTTTTGACTTTTGGATCAAAACCACTCAACACAATAAATGAAATGCTACAGCATGAGTGCATCAACATGTATCTATCCTTATGATTGATTTTAATTTCACAAAAATGTTATTTTCCTATATTTTAATGCACACATAATTACATAAATAAATCAAATTTAACTATTTTAAAAGAATGTAAATTTTAGGGTGTTACATTCATCAACGAGTTCTAACTCTTGGACCTCCTCTACCACCACTTCTTCAGAGCCCTCATCACCTAATAAATCATGATGCTTGATGAGCACAATGCATAAGAGTAAATGACATGATATGATATGCATTGATGTTGTTTGATTAGGATTTAATCATATATAACATGTGTAGGTGGTATAATGTAAGTGTTCTGTGGATAGTATTGACGGACACCCCGTCACTAGGGTCGAACGCTACGTGGTTACAGTCCATCAACAAGTTGGTGAAAGTTTCTAAGTGTTTGACTATATGGACGCTCCATCCTTGACCACGGATGATCCATGAATGTTGGATAGAAACTGGCTAGTCTCGAGTTACAAAAATATATTCGGACGGACGGTCCATGGTGACTTATGGACCCTCCGTGGGTTTTGGGACTTAGGTGTTTTAGATGACTAAGTCTGTAAGATGTTCACGGACACTACATCAAAGGTCGCGGATGCTCCGTGAACACAAGTCTGTAGCCTCTGGGTGTTTCTGGTATGTGAGTGAACTGACGGGACGTTCCGTCAAATGTGAAGGATGCTCCGTCGTGACTAGTCTGTAGGCTTCTAAGTTCTCTAATTTTTCTAGGTGTGAAGATGTTCTCACGGAATGTTCCATCAGGAGTGGCGGAGGCTCCGTGAAGAACTGGCTGCTCTCGGGCTAGAAATTATTGCCCAAAAATATTCTACCGGATGCCCTGTCGCATTTTACGGAGGATCCTTCAGAATAAGTATGTGATCTCCCTAAGTGCTCTGGCTATGTAAGTGTATCGATGGAGCCTTCTGTCAGAAGGGACGGATGGCCCGTAGAATGAAGTTCAATGCTGAAACTTGCATCTCGAAATGTAAATCTTGTTCTAGAGTTCTTGCATGTCCAATCCATCTTTAGGGTCTGTCTCTAGCATCCTATAGAGCATATCTAGCTGGTCAAAAGGATTTACATTGTGTGCAAACTAACCCTAGGTCATTGGATAGCTATTTCTATGTGTATGTGCATGTGAAGCAAAAAAATGTGCAATGTGCTCGGTTTGAGCTTACCAAGGGCAGCAAGATGAGGTTGCTTTGCTTCCTTAGGTGATGGAGAAGCTGGTTCTTTCCATTGGTGGCTCGAGCTCCTCTTCTTTGTGACTCCTCCACCTTCCTAGCTCCAATGTGGTGAGGAAGAGAGGGCTCCAATCCTTGTGGAGCTTAGCTTCTACACGAAATCCATGGCCTTCTCTTGCTGGTGGTGATCTCCAATCCCCCCTTCTTCCTCCTCCCTTGATCCTCCTTGATTGAGAGTGTGTGAGAGAGTAGAGAGAGAGTGTGAACTAGAGAGAGAGCTGGACACCTAAGTGTTTGTGCATGGGGTGAATTGATGGACAGTCTGCCATTTTTGGCGGACGCTCTGTTAGTGCACGAAGTGCTGAGCAAAGTCTAGCAATTGTCAGTCTGTGTAATTGCCTTGACGAACACTCTGTCATTCCGTCAAAACAAGTAGTGTGCAGGTTTAGTCTAGTTTCTTCACAAGTTGATTTCTAGATTGAAATTTAAATGCATATGATGCTCATGACGATGGTGAAATTCAACATGTCATGATCAGGTCATGACACCATTAAGCGAGATTTACACAGTCATCGAGCCCATTGAGCCCATCGAGTCCGCTAGAGGGCCCGTCGCCGTCATCCACACGGTTGTCGTCGTTGTAGCCTCCGTCCACCTGGTCATCAGCGTAGCTCCACATCAGCTAGATCCGGGGACTTGGCGGCCGGATCCACAAGCGCTCGTCGGATCCGCATTGGTGGTGGGGAGTCGATGGTGGTGGAGCTATTGCTGCCGTGCCAGAGGGTGTGGCAGACCCGCCTGACATAACTAAATCCCAAGCGTACTCGCCATCCATTTGGCACTAAGTACCTAAGAGACCCAGCTAAGCAAACAAGTCCGTCGAGCACACCACCATGAGAGAACTCGAAACAATCCACGATTTACCCAAAATCATAAAAAGGAAAAACTTACAGCACAGGAACATTTCATACATAACTTGGGTCCATTTATTTATTACAAACCAGTTCGAAGTTTAAAAGCGGAAGCATAAATAGTTCAACGACTCATACAGAGGACGAATTTACAAGTGTTTTTGCCTCCGTATGCCCCTACATTATTTGAAGGGAAATTAACTAAGTGATGATAGATGTGACACCCTCGTTGTGCCCACTAGGAGAGTACCACCATTGCCATAGGACTACTACTCCACGTTCTCACCTACAACATTGGGAATAAAACCCTGAGTACTGAAGTGTACTCAACAAGACTTACCCATCAAATATGGGAGTAGTCTCCCGACTCCCAAAGGATATGCAGAGGGCTTTTTGGTTTGCTGGTTCTTTTTCTTTTGCAACAACTTACTAAAGGTAAGTCCTTATATTCAAGTTTTAGCAGTCAAGTGTAGTTTCATTACTTAACCATTCTACATTTGCACCTGAACTACTTTCAAGCAAGCGGTAAGTAATCAGATGATCAAGTTTTCCCTCACCAACAAGTTCTCCTCCATGGTTACAGTTGCATTTCTACGAAGGTAGACAGTGGCGAAGTGGTATCCATATCCGAGGAGAGACGGCGATTGCAATCGATTTACATCTTGCTGGGTAATTGCTGGGTAAACCCAGACACACGCCCATACTAACCTCGCCAGGTTAGCATAAGGCTACCATTCCCTACTCTTAAACTAAGGTCCAGTATTGACCCAGTCTTCCCTGGGAATCTGACCCACCGGCCATGCATCATTGCAAGCTCAACGCGTGGTTACAACTGTGGTTCCCACCTCCCAACTACTACCCGAGGGACCGGCGTAGTGGCTGACAAACCCCATGGGTTCCCTTAGCCCAAGAGAGGTAATAGGTTTCGCGGTCAACCATACATGGGACCTTGCTATGTGTTGGTACTTTCAAACTTCACCAACAATCTAACATCGGACGGACCTCAATCGACACGGGCGGAAGAAAGCACCCAAGACCAGGTCCTGTTGCTCCTACCCACACAACACAACTTTCCACCCGGTCTCAATTTATTTTTCCTTCCTAGATCCATTCATGAGATAAGAAAGTGTGGACCTATTTATGAGCAACAACAGGTTACTCATACTACCAAGTCTCTAAGCATAGCAGCTACTCAAACCTATTAACTAGTACGACTCATAGGTCAAGATATATATATGCATGTAGGTTTCACCCAATTCCTAACTTAATGCAACAAAAACAGAAAAGTGCTAGAAATAATTGGGTCATGCACCGGGGCTTGCCTTGGGTAGCTTCCGTGGCAGCAAGCTCAACAACAGTGCTAGTCACAGAGTCAACAATCAGTTCTTCCTCTTATTCCTCGATGATCTCCTCAAATTCCTGGGCTTCGGAGTTGGAGTTTTTCGATGTTTTCCGCTTCTACATGCATGCATAATGCAAGAATAAGCATAATGGAAAATACCTACATACAACATACAACGCTTTAACCATGTATTAATTAATTTCATTAATTCATGTACTTAATCAAGATTAATATTCCCATCCAGGTTTTAGATTATAGCATTTTAAATTACAGAAATTCAAATAAAACTAGCTCTAATGTGTTAAAACCATTTCAGATTATGCCACAACAGTTGCTCCAAGAAATATGAAACTTAGCAGCACACTAAATCATCACATTACTAAAATAAATAAATATTTTCATGATTTTTAGCACACCAGAACAAGCTATATAAATAATACAATTTATCTTTGTGATTATGGCTTTATTTAAGTACATATTTATTTTACTAACCACATATGACATTTTATGTTACAACTGCACAGATATATTTTCAAGCATTCCATAAAGTCTTATTTCACAATTTTGGGATTTCATTTGGACTTTCATTTCTATTTTACAAATCTGCACAAGTTCTGGAAATAGAAAACGTAATAAAAAATCCATGAAAAAGGAAAAACATCAAACGGCCCAACCGGCCCATGACCTGGCCCAACGGCGGTCCAAAAACGTGGTCCAGGCGGGATCCGCCGCGCGGCCATGCTCTTTTTCTGAAGAGACCCCATTATAGTTTCTATTTGCAAAACTAACTCGAACACTATTTAACTAAGTCATGGATTTGCATCTAGCACCCTTCCCTTAATCGAATTCCTGTTTTTCAAGGTCCCTGGCCGGATCTATTCGAGGTCGCGGCATCTCCTGCCAAACGTCGGCGAGCTCGGACCTCCCCGGCACCAACCATCACCACGATAACACTCTACGTTCAAAGTGCAACCGATCGAGGTATCAAACACCAAAAAATGGTGTAGCACAGAGACGTGGCCATGCATCGCGCCGGGGTCTGGCCGCGGCAACACCAGCGCCGGCGAATACACCTAGCCCAACGCCTCTACAACTACCCTTTTATCCATACATAGGCTATGGAAAACAAGCCAGGAACCCTATTTGAATCGCTACTACACCCAAACGAGCCGGCCACAGAAACGACATCTAAACCTAGTTCAGCGGCAGCGGCAAACGCGTTTCGGTGAGCCTAGACCTTAACCGGTTCAACCATCTACCCTAGGAGCAGGAGGGCCTCACCATAGACATGTAGGACTGGCCGAACGAGGTCGCGAGGCTTGGCAGTGTGGTTGACCATGTGCGCGGGGGTGTTCCCATTCACGGCGACCGCGGCGATGGCGTTCCCGACGATCTGCTGATCCTACGACGAAACTGGTTCACAGGCGAGGCAATTAGGTCAATTTGAAGCTAAATCACCATTCGTTCAAAGAAATGGGGCAGAGATGCGGCGCCATGGCAGAGCACCCGCTCCGGCGGCCATGGCAGACCGCCGCAAGGAAAATGCCTTGCATTACCTCCCTGGTGGACTAAAGTTCGTTGATCCAGGTTCAAACACGATATAATTCCCTAAGGTTTCCATGTCTATGGTGGATTGGATGGAGGTGGACTGTGTGGGATGAATTCGGTGGGCAAAGTGAGCGGTTTACGCCAGCGTCCTCTGTTCTTCTATTTAAAGGGGCGACAATGTTGGTTAAGGGCTGATAGGTGGCAATGTGGGGTGTGTGTGTGCTCTCCAAGTCCAGGGCGGCTATGTGGCACTGTGACGACTTGCCAGGGCACCGATGCCAGCCGGTCGGTGAGTAATGGCGGGGCGCGGCGAGTGCAAGGCCGCTGAGCTAGGCGAGTGGTGGCGAGATGACTGGCCAAGTGATTACAGCGTATGCTAAGGGTCCAGCGGCCGCTCGCCATCCTCAGGATGTCAACCGGGCGCGGCCGTCCTCAGGATGTCCTCGCCATGTGGCAATGGCGCGGCGGCTCGACCATGGCGATAGGGTCGGTTCTAGGTTCGAGGACAGGCTGGGATGGGGCAACGTAGGCTCGGCACACGCCCAGGCCTCCTCTTCGAGCTGACACGGCGGAAGAGAGAGAGAGTGGACGCGAGGTGGTTCACTGGTGGAGCCAATGGCGTGCGCGCATGTGCGGGCGATGACATCGCCACGACGTGGGTCCAGCGGTCGCTCCGACGTACGGACACGATAGGACAAGGGCAAGGCCGGAGTGGAGGCGTGATCGAGCGCTGGCTACTCGTATAGATGGCCAACAGGCCGGCCTGGCCCGGCACGACACGGGCCCGTGAAAGCATGGCCCGATAGGGGTCGGGCCGGCATGGCACGCCGGACCTCCCGGGCCATGCCGAGCTGGGCTTTGTGCCTGGCCGACGGCCCAGGCATGGCCTGCTGGGCTGTTTTTCATGCCAGGCCGACCCAGTAAGCACGGCCTGTCAGGGAGGCCGGGCCAGCCCAAGGCCCGCTTCAATAGGCGATGATGACATCGAGGTCGAGGGGGCCGCCGGCCGCGTCGGCGGCATGAGAGAGAGGAAAGGGAAGAACATGAGGGGCAGTAGGGGGCGAGGGGCAACACGGGAGCGCGGTGGCGGCGGCGGTGCATGGAGCCATGGAGGAGGCCTCGAGGCAGATCCACATCGTCAATGGCCATGGCAAGCTCAAGCTTGTTCATCTCATTCTAGTAAGAAAAATAAAAAAAAAACAACAAAAATCACAAGGCACTAGATCTCACGGATCAATCACAAGTCCACAAGACCACAAAAGAAATCGAAAAATAGAGGAATCGGACAAAAGTCATGCATTCACACAAATCAGAGAAAAGGGAGAGGGAGCTCGGAGGAGAGGCACGCTGCCTACGCCCGGATCCATGGGGGAGGAGGCTGTTGTGTCGCCTCCTGCGCGCAAATCCAAGGGGGAGGAGGCCTCTATGCCGCCCCTGCGCACGGATCTGAGGGGGAGGAGGCCTCTGCGCCGCCCCTGCGCACGGATCCGAGGGGGAGGGTGGGGGAGGGCGCCACCATCGCTGGCTCACCAGATCTGAGGAAGAGGGTGCCACCGTCGCTGGCTGCTCGATGGATCTGAGGAAGAGGGTGGGGGAGGGCGGCGCCGCCGCCAGCACTGTCTAGAGAGATGGAGGAGGGAGTGGGAGAGGGAGGTCGCGAGGAGGGAGGAGGGGCACGGTGCGTGGCTGAGCGGAGCGGAGAGGGAGGTCGTGAGGGCACGGAGCGGAGCGGAGAAGGGCGAGGCGGCGAGGCGACTGGAGAGCGGAGCGGACGAGGAGGCGAGGCGACTGGACTGAGTGTGGACTGCAGAGCGGGCGAGGAGGCGCGGGGGCGCGGGGAGGCCGGGAGGCGACAAGCCGGGCCGCTAGCGGGCCAGCTCGACTGTAGCAGGCCATGCCGTGCCGGCCCACATGCCTGGGGTAAGGCCCAGGCAAGGCCTGCTCCTCTGGGCCAGGCCAGCCCAGGCCCGCTAGCCTCCGTGCCGGGCCGGGCCGACGGGCTCGGGCTGCATGGCCATATATGGCTGCTCGGGGTGGCAGAGTTTGGGTGCCGCGTGGCCATGACGCGCGTCGCGCGGTGACCGTGGCCGACGCCGTTCCCTCCCATTTGGATTTGGGTTTAGGGTTCTGGGTTAGCCCAAGACCCATTTTCTAAGCAGTTTTGGCCCAAGATCCAATAAGAAAACTTGCTGAACTCCCAACACAGTTCAAAGTTGATTACAGGACTTAACTCAAAAAGTGATTAGTTTGAGAGATAAGAGATGATCAACATAGGTTTGCATTAGGGTTTAATAATTAAACCAAGATTAAGATTTTTAACATTTTTGATGAATTTTAAGCTATCAAAATGGCCTCTAATTTGGTCTAGATCAGCCCTAAGCTATTGTTCATAGTTTAGACCAATAAATGGTGAATTAGTTCACCCCCTTGACTTAAGAAATTTGGATAGAACAAGTTGATGAAAATGGCATTGCCATTGTTTTCCAAACTTAGGGTTATTTCATTACCTTTTTTGTTTCCATCATTTTTATATGACCTTTAAGTTTTCAAACACTTGTTTATTTTGTTGTTACCTAAATTTTATTTATACTCAAAATTTCAAACTATCATATAACAATAATTAATCAAACAAATGCAAAAATGCAAGATCAGGACAAGATGAGCATGATGCTTATGTCAATGCAAATGAAATGACCTTGCTTAACACCTAGGGTGTTATAGAGCACGTGCCGACCGGATCCACCGCCGTCGTGCTAGATTTGCTGCCTCTGCCAGGAGAGGACCTTTGTCGCCCGTGTGCGCTGCCGGGAGGGAGCCTGACCTTCCCTGCGTGCGCGCAACTGGAAAAGGGCCTTGGCCGCCCCTGCGCATGCTGCAGGGATGCGGCCCTAGCCAACCACGTGCGCCACCGAGAGAGGCCCTGGCTGCCCCTGCATGCTGCCATGAGTGGACCCAGCCGCTGGAGCGTGTCTCGCGAAAGAGGTGCTACCGTCGGGACTGGATTTAGGTCGCGCCACCGTGAAGGAGCCCTTGGCTGGAGGCGCGGATGCGAGGAGGAGTTCGCTCACGTTAGAGGCGTGGATGTGGGGAGGAGTCCGCTCGCGTCGGAACTGTGGTAAACGAGCAACCAAGATAAAAATAAACGAGCGGTGTAGTCCCAAACACCCCTTTATTATTGGGTTCGATTGGATTTATCAATTGGCTATAACCTTTTATATACTTATAAAGCGACTAGGCTAGTCTTTCCTTGTGTTCACGGAATATCTATGTCTGGAATATATACAGCTCAATTCTCCTGCATAAGATATTCCTTTCCCTTTCATGCCAACCGCAGCTGCATTTAGATGGATCTGTAGGTCTTCAACTTGAATGATCTATCTCTCCCCATGTGCACATGTCAGCATTGATTATTATGAATTTGGGTATAGAGTTTATCTTTATTTAAGTTCATATGAAAATGTTATAATTTTTTTGAATGACTTTTTTTTTAAAGGTGGGGCCTTTTAAGCTTGCCGCCTCCATTCACCGTTTTTTATAAATTTTAGAGGCGGCCTTTACAGAGACGGACATCCTAATAAAGTGAGTGTCTCTATAATAGTCGATTAACATAGATGGTCTCCCTTGCATCCCCGGTTCTATAAATGATTAATAGAGACCAACATTCTGTCTGAGGACTCACAGTTTTTTAGATAATAGAACAAGGTTCCAGCTCCTGAGACTCGCGTGACCATTTTACAGAGGTGACTTTTAAAAATATTCGACTTAATTTATTAATTATGAGACCTGTCTCATAAAATTATTTTTTTTGTAAAAGTGCGTGTCCCGATGATGGATCTCTCGTTGCCTCTAACCTGTACTGCCAGCTGCGCATGTGTTAGTTTATTTGATGGTCGCGAAGATGCGTATTTTGGCTACAATCCACCAGCTTTATGTACCGACTTCACAGGTTTATTCGCTGGCATACCGCGTGGATTTGGTTATTCCTTTTCGGGACGATAATAAGAAAATTAGCGCTTTAGACATGCATGTGAAAGGCATGAGCAGAAAGACATGAGAGGGAGAGGCACAGCCTGAGCTTCCTCGCACTCTCTTCTGAAGACCTCCCCACGGACCCCCCACCTGCCGACCCATCATTGCTTGCCTCAACCCTTCCTACAATTTTGTGTATCTGCTCTTCGTGCTCCCTCTATTGCTGAATAAATAGATTTCTAGATTTATCTTAAATCAAACTTTTAAACTTTGACGATTTTTTTTTTTTTTAAAAACTGTCAAAATTATGACATCAAATTAGTATCATTAGATATACCATATAATATCACTACCGGAGACCAGCTCTTTGCCGAGTGCCAAGTGGATTGCCGAGTGTTTTTTTTCGGTCACTCAGCAAAGAGCTTCTTTGCCGAGAACTCGGCAAAGAAGCTCTTTGCCGAGTGTTTTTTTGACACTCGGCAAAGAAGCTTCTTTGCCGAGTGTTTTTTTTTTGCCGAGGGTTTTTTTTGACACTCGGCAAAGAAGCTTCTTTGCCGAGTGTTTTTTTTGACACTCAACAAAGAAGCTTTTGCCGAGTGTTTTTTTTGACACTCGGCAATGAAAATTTCAAAACACATTTTGAAGCAGTAAATTAATTCAAATGAAAAAGTTTTCAACTATAAAGTTGTATAACTCATCAAGATGTATAATGTTTGTTTTGGTCTTTTCTTCATATGACAAAGTGAAAGTAAATTTGTTCACAAATCTAACATATCTCTCTTTTAGTTTATGAAACTATAAGAGAGATATATAAGATTTGTGAACAATGTTAGAACGACCTTGTCAGATGAACATATGACCAAACAACCAAAATAAACTTTGTAGATCTCGAAAAGTTATGAAACTTTGTAATTGGCAACTTTTTTATTTGAAATCATCTTGTCATGCAAAACTGTGTTTGAATTTCAAAATTTTAAAATTCGAACTTTTCAAACGACCTCGGATGGAAAAACAACCAAAATAAACTCTGTAGATCTCGAAAAGTTATGAAACATTGTAGTTGGCAACCTTTTGATTTGAAATCATCTTGTCATGCAAAACTACGTTTGAATTTCAAAATTTTCAAATTCAAATTTTATAAACAACCTCGGATGGAAAAACTTCCTAAACTAAAAGTGTAGATCTCGAAAAGTTATGAAACTTTGTAGTTTATAACTTTTTAATTTGAATTCGTTTAGGGCCTCAAACAAGCAATTTACACTCGGTTTAGTATAATATGTGGGGAACCAAAACGGAATCTAGACATAGGTGGCAGTATGGTGCAGTGGTTAGAGGAGGGGACGCGTGAGGGAGAGGTCGCCGGTTCGAATCCCGCCGGCCTCGTAGCCGTGAATTTTACGCGAGAAAAATGCCGGAGATGGACGGACGCTAGCCAGTGGGGGCCTCCACCGATTAAAAAAAATTCCCATTTTTTCCGGGATTTTTTCGGTTCCAACTTTGCCGAGCTTTGCCGAGTGCCCGACAAAAGACACTCGACAAATACGCCTTTGTCGGCCCATTTTTTACCAAGTGGCCTTTGCCGAGTGCAGCACTCGGCAAAGCCTTTGCCAAGTGCAAATTGGGCTTTGCCGAGTGCCCATGGCACTCGGCAAAGCCACTGAGTCCGGTAGTATATATTTTTATAATGTGCTCATTTTATATTATAGATATTGTTATTTTTTCATATAAATTTTGCCAAACTTATGATAGTTTGATTTGGGGACAGTGGGAGTACAACAAATCTCCGATACCAATAAGTTCTTCATATTTTTAATCAGTAAAAACATTAATCCCTCTATCACAAAATAAGTGTCGCCATGGTATTCGTGCTCTTAAGTTTAACCATATTTATAGAAAATACTAGCAACATTTGTATATCTAAATAAGTTTATCATGAAAATAGATTCAACTATCTATCTAATGATACTAATTATATATGTACTCTAAATATTAATATTTTTTTGTATATATTTGGTAAAAGTTAAAAGCGCTTGACTTCTCAGGAAGCGAGACCGACACTTATTTTTTAGAACGGAGAGAGTAGCTTATAGTAGTACTACTGATGCACCATCTTGGGTCCTTCCCTAATTAAGGAAGATGCATACAGGCTTTGTAATGATGCTTACCTAAGGTCAGTCTTAATGGAAAGTTTCATGGCGTTATTTCCAACAATGCCACATCAAATAAAATGCAATTAAACTAGAATGAAAGAACCACTCTCGATGTATAGTTTCGTTCTATAGTTTTATAGATATTTAATTCTATGACTCATTCTGAGTTGGTAACTGTGCAAGAAGAGTTTCATCTTCATGAAACTCATTTCTTCTCTCTTCTTAAATGTGGTGCCATGTCATCAAAATTTCTACTTGACAATTTATTAAATACGGATAAAATTTCCAGTGAGACTGATCTTATGCTTGTGTATTTCATTTCATGCATCGGGGCACGTTCCGACACCGCACGGTGGCTACACCAACAACCAAAATTCACCTAGTTAAATACGTGGAAAACAAATGTTGTGCCGTGGTACTACGTGTGTGCAAGATGTGCAGACAACAATCTAGATGATTAACTTTGTGCAAAGATACCGCGTACAAGCTCTGGCCAGAAGTATGATTAACAAACTTTTTAGAAGAAAATATTTAAGGATTAGACTTATGCTTTTGGTTACGTTTCCGAAAAGCAGGGAGTGTAGTAGACACGCTAGTTGACTGAGTGCTTCCCTTACTTAGGTTAATTAATGAACTACATATATGAAACCATAATGTCACGGCCTAACCGCTCACCGGCCTATGAGCCTAATACGATGCAGCTGCTTTTATATATAACTAGCAAGGAGGTCCACGCAAATAGCGCGAGTCTAGCTAGGTTTTTTTTTCATTTTTGTCATATAACATTTGGATGTTTTTTCATAAATTAACTTTTCTAAATAGTGCTTTTATTTGTTTGGTTATAGTAGTCATCCCTTTATTTAACTAAATTGCATCTATCGGTACGGACAACCATATATTCCTTTATTATTTTTGTTCATTTAAAACTATTGTTGTCTTTCTGTCGTCCTCTTTTTTCCCTTTCCTATCAAGTACCCCCTCCGTTCCAAATTATAAGACGTTTTGGCTTTTTGAAATACTCCTATATTGGTTTTACTATGCATCTAGACATAATATTTATCTAAGTGCATAACAAAAGACATGAATCTAGAAAAGCCAAAACGTCTTATAGTTTGCAACGGAGGGAGTAGTTATGAAATTTATAATGATGCCAAATCAAAATAGTATTGAATTTCTTTGATAAGCTTCATTCCTCAATAAAATCAATACTAGTTTTCAATTCCTTCATCCTATTCTAAAAATTTAAAATTTGGACCATCTTATGCATATAAATATTGTCTTAGCTATTCATCCAAATTTGTATATAAATTATCCACTATCATTATTATTGATAATCTAAATCCAAGATCGAAGTGCCTGGTACAAAGTATCAGAAATAACAGAATACTAATCCTAAAGTCACTCGAAAATACGCTGCATCAGCCGAAGTACATAAAAGAGAAGCGGACAACATCCACTCCTCCCTAGCTCTCACTTAAAATTTATTTTTCCTATTTTTTAAGTGGAATAGTGTCAGGGCTTCGCCTTGAATGGTTCTTCGTCTCGTTCGCTTGAACTTATCAGCCTGGCTTATCAGTCATGTTACATTATTTTTCTCGCTTTCCATATCCTTTGCAAATGAGCTAAGGAGCACCGTTTATTGCTTTCAAATGGTGGTGCTTGGATCGGAGCAGGGGTATTTTGCAGAGAAGTGGGAACTCAGGTCGAGTAGGCTCCTTGATTAATAGAGACATATACTTTTAGGAGCCACCATTGACCAGTATAAATGGTTAGACAGGTCTCAGGCAAACCCCCAACCTCTATTAATCATTTACAAAGGTAATCTAAGTATTTATAGGGGTCGTCCTCTTAAGACACCTGCCTCTGTTAATTGATTTATTAACAGAGACGGACATTCTCCTCTAGAAATCGATTAAAAGAGGCGGCATCCTTAAGTGGCCCGCCTCTAGAAATCATTACATAAAAAATAACTCATACCAAAGTTTAGATGCGGACACTGTCTACAACTCTGTAGTCGATAAGTTTTTTATTTGAAATTATTTGGAGTCCAAAAATTGTTTTAAGTTTTCAAACTTTGAAATTTAAAATTTAGAATTTTCAAACAATCATATATGTTGTCCTACTCTGTACCAAAGTGGTAGTTGTCAATACAATCTAGTTGACAAGTTTTTTATTTTGAAGTTATTTAGAGTATCAAATATGTGTTTTAAGTTCTTAGACTTTGAAATTTAAAATTTAGAATTTTCAAACAACCTTAAATGTTCATATGTTAATACCAAAATTGTAGTTGTCGATCACCCCAATGGGTCTGTTTGGTTAGACGGCCAACCCCAACCAGGCTCTAGCAAGCCACCTTGTGGGCTGTTTGGTTGCCTATTTGAAGCCCGAAGCCTGGCCCTGTGAAGCCACCGACCACCCTCAAGCTAGGGTAAGTGGAAACGAGAGGGTGGCCGTTTCCCGTAGCAAGGCTTGCACCTAGGCTCGCTTCACCGCTCGGTGCTTCACTTCACCGCCCGAGAGGAGCTTCGGAGCTCGCCGGAGGACAAGCTAGCCCTGGTCGCCACCGTTCTCCCCTCCCCTTCGTGCGGGCCATGGTCAGATCTCGCCAGAGGACCAGCGCCTCCTCGCCCTTGCCCGCTGGAAGATCACCTCCTCTCCGTCCCTGCTCGTGCGCAGCCTCCACGCGCACCATGGCCGCCGCCATCCTCCTCCTCCTCGTCTGCACGCGAACTACTGAGATGCGGGAAGACCTCCTCACCGGAGATGCTCGCTCATGAATGTGCTTGCTGGAGATGCGCCACGAGCTCCTTCCCAGAGATGTGCATGGAGGTGCTCGCCGGAGATGCGCATGGAGGTCCTCGCCACGAGCTCTCCTCGCCGGAGCTACTCGCCCATGGAGGTGCTCGCCATGAGCTCCTCGCCACGAACTCCTAGCTCATGGAGGTGCTCGCATCTTGCGCTCGAGCTCCTCGTCGGAGATGCACTAGTGGCCATGGCGCCGGTGGAAGGTGCTCGCTAAATGCTTCAATGTGGTAACCTTACTACTCTTAGGATATGGTGATTCTATTCAAGCCAAAGTAGTCAACCAAACACACCAAAACTTAGCAATCACTCCAACCAAACAGGTGACTATTGGTTTGTGCCAAGCTAGTTAAGTCTAGCTTGACTCAGAAAACTAGGCAGGCTTGGAATTGAACCGGAACCAAACACACCCTATGTATCTATGAGTTTGTAGTCTATTGTTTTTTTTATTTAAAGTTGTTTAGAGTATCAAATATTTCTTTTAAATTTCCCTAGTTAAGATTCAAATTTTAAAATTTTCAAAAAATCTTGGATGGAAATAAACCTTTAGGGCTTTATAAATTTGGTCAAACTTACAACAATTTGACAATTTAACTTGCAAACAAACCTTTAGGGCTTGTTCGGTTAGCTCCAATCCCAGAGGATTGAGAGGGGATTGTGAGAGATTTTATCCCTACACCTTAAAATCCCCACCAATTTCCTGTAATCTTCTTGGATTAGAGATGAACCGGCCAAGCCCTTAAGGTGATTAGTCTGTCGGAGGCACTGATAAGGTGGTGAGTAAGTTGGAGAGATGTGGCTGGCAGGTTAATTACTTGGGCGCCGACGCTAGCCAGTGCCTTGGATTTTTATCTCTCGTCACGGCCTTCACGTGCATGTCCTTATGCCCTAGTACTATAGTATTGAGCGGTGTTTCTCGGAAAGAATCACTGCATGCAGGCGCCGACCGCGAGCCACCGTACACTGTACAGCGCCTGCCATGCCTTCGCTCGGGTCGGCCCGGACCTGCGCCTGCGCGTGACTGAATGCAAGTACCGTAGCGCGTGACCTTAAACTTTTCATCTCCCACTAAAAATGTGACCATTTATGGCCTCAATCTAATGGCACGCTTCAGCAGAGATCGAAAACCAAACACAACACCTGAGTGGACATGACAGTATGGATGGGTTCCATAAAAAAAACTCCCTCCCCATCTCTCTCCCCGTCCACTCCCTCTGTGTTCTATGTGGTCTTTGAATATTTTTCATGGTCGATAAAGTATTAAACTAATTATAAATCCTAATATATGCATGTTTACTTGGTCTAGAATGGGACACATACACATATATAGCATCAGATTACTTTTTATTTAACGACGTGAGAACCATGTACTTTATAGACACTGCATGCAGGCGCCATGCCCAGCAAATAAAACTGTCAGGTCTGCCAGCGCTGGCGAGTAGTCGGACACTCCAATACTCGATTTGTTTAGGCTAAAGTGTGCTTGTCGCGACCAGCAAACAAGCTAAGTTTAAGGGCCGCTAGCTTGGGAAGGCAGGCCGGTGGGCAGAGACAGCACGCGTGTGGTAGGTGAGAGATCGATCGATGGTCTGTCATGGGAACACGTTCACCCCTGGCCATGGCCTTGGCCTGGAACGCGCGTCCATCCATAAACGGCACACATATATACCCTCCCGGTGCTCGCATCTCATCACTACTGTAGCACAATCCACAATGGTAGTTCACCAGATGCGATGCGCCGTAGGTAGCACATACTCCTCCATAATGGCGCCAATCTCTGCAGCTGTCCTATTACCAGCTGCGGCGGCGGCGCTGATGGCGATGGCGGCATTGCAGCTCTCGGCCACAGCAGCTGTGCGGCGCCGCCACCGGCACCGGCGGCAACGATAGGGCAGCCCGGCTGCAGCACCACCTGCGGCAACGTTAGCGTGCCGTACCCCTTCGGCTTTGGGCCCTCCCACTGCTACTGGCCGGGGCTCAACCTCACCTGCGACACCAGCGACAGCCACCACCCCCCGCGGCTGCTGCTCGGCGACGGCAGCCTCCGGGTCGCCGAGATCTCTCTCTCTCATCGAACCGTGCGCGTCATGCGCGCCGGCTTCATCATAAACATAACCGGCGACGGCCTAACTTCGCCCGGCTGGAATGGCTCGCTCGAGTTCGGCCACGGCTTCAGGGAGCACGGCTACCTGCTGTCGGCCCGGAACGTGCTCGCCGTCGGCGGGTGCAACGTGATGGCGACGATTTCCGCGGACATCGTCGGGGAAAGAACCACCAAGATCGTCAGCGGCTGTGCCTCCTTCTGCACCGAGAGCGACCGCGTCGACCACTTCATATATGACCATGACGAGGTAACAGACAAGGTCTGCAGCGGCACGTCGGGCTGCTGCCTGGCGCCCCTCACTTCCAGCGGCGTGCCCGTGCGCAATGGAGTACAGGCCAGGTGGCTCTACAGTGGTACTGGTAACCACACCGTGGAGCAGACACTTGATTGGGCGGTGGTCGTGTTCGTCGCCCAGCAGGGGTGGGTCGAAAAGGAACGGCCGATGTACGGATTCCAGGAGGCTCCGCTTCTCCTCGATTTCGCGGTCACGCAGGGCCTGCCGCTCCACAGCGAAGGCAACAGTAAATGCAGCCAAGATGTACAACGCATGGTCTGCAAGAGCGAGCACAGCGAATGCTTTGCCACGTACCCGGGCTACGTGTGCCTCTGCGACCCTGGTTATGACGGCAACCCTTACCTCGCCGGCGGGTGCCAAGGTTAGTTATCATTGCATACTTAGTAGCTCCAGTTACTTCCTTCCTACAGTCCCGTCCATTTGCAAGTAAAAAATTACATTACTCCTAGTCCTATCTCGATCCTATATGCGTGCGTCTTTATAAACCCTTAAATCAGAAAAAAAGTATCGAGACCTCCTTATAAAAGAATATAGAAAAATATCTCCTAAATCTACATGTATATACTAATATAAGTTATTGTTGCTTTAGCTTGCACACTGTTGTCGTAGCTAAGAATGAATAATATAGAATGCTCATCACCATCAGTTTCGTCACCTGGTGGTGATTAATGTGGGCGGTGATAACTATCACTACCGGAAACGTCAACTTTGCCGAGTAATTTTATGTTTGCCGAGTGTATTTTTTCGGGCACTCGGCAAATAAGTTCTTTGCCGAGTGCTGCACTAAAAACACTCGGCAAAAAAAAAACACTCGACAAAGAGAGAGTTTGCCGAGTGTCAAAAAAAAAAACACTCGGCAAAGAGCGAGTTTGCCGAGTGTCAAAAAAAACACTCGACAAAGAGGGAGTTTGCTGAGTGTCAAAAAAACACTCGGCAAAGATGGAGTTTGCCGAGTGTTTTCTTTTTTGCACTCGGCAAAGAAATAAAATATTTTTTCTGGGAAAGAAAGACAAGAAAAAAAATTAAAAAAAAACTTTGCCGAGTGCCTAGATCTAGGACACTCCGGCAAACAAGTAAAAATCTTTTTTCTGAGAATGAAGGAGAAGAAAAAAATATTTTTTTTTACCGAGTGTCCAGATCTAGGACACTCGGCAAAAAAAGTAAAATCATTTTTCTGGGGAAAAAAGAGAAGAAAAAAAAATAAAAAAACCCTTTGCTCGAGTGCCCAGATCCAGGACACTCGGCAAAGAAGTAAAGTAAATTTTTTTTCCTCGGCCGCACCGCCCCGCCTCCCTCCTCCTTTTTCCCGCACCCGCACCCTCCCTCCTCCGCACTCCCTCCTCCTTCCTCCTCCGCACCGCACCTCCTCCTCCTCCGCACTCCCTCCTCCTTCCTCCTCCGCACGGCCGCACCTCCCTCCTCCTTCCTCCTCCGCACCGCACCTCCTTCCTCCTCCTTTTTCCCGCAACTGCACCTCCCTCCTCCTCCCTCCTCCCTCCTCCGCACCGCACCGCCCCGCCTCCCTCCTCCTCCCTCCTCCACACCGCCCCGCCTCCCTCCTCCCTCCTCCGCACCGCCTCGCCTCCATCGGCGCTCGCTCCTCCCCCGAGCTGCTCCAAAGGCGGCCGACGCGCCCTCCTCCCCTGAGCTGCTCCACCAGCGACGGCGCAACCTCAGCGGCCGGTGCGCCCTCCTCCCCTGAGCTACTCCACTAGCGATGGCGCAACCTCGGCGGCCGGGGTGGCCGGATCCGCGACCGTGGTGGCCGGATCCGCGCCCATGGCGGCCGGATTCGCCGTTGCTCGGCCACCACTATAGGAGTTCGCCCCCTCCACGCCTTCCCTCTCTCCCCTCCCTAGATCCACCTCCAGCCCCTCCCTTTCCCCACCTCTGCGGCTCGCACGGGCGCCGATGCGTGGACGGCACCGCCGTCCGCGCGGTCATCGCCGGCGGCTGCCTCAACAGCACCGGATCCCGCCGCTGACTCCGCCGAGGTAGGCCCTGCGGGCCCCTGCTCGGACGCCGGCTGCCTGGCCAGCGAGCCCTCCATGGCCCCCCTGCTCTGCCGGGGCCGGATGCCGGTGGTGGTGGCCGGCCGGTGGTGGTTTTTTAAAATTTCCTTAAAATAAATGTTGTTTTTTTTATTTTCCTTAAAAAATATTTGCGGAGTGTTTTTTTTTGCACTCGGCAAAGTGCTTGCCGAGTGCCCGACAAAAAACACTCGGCAAAGAATGTTTGCCGATAAATCGTTGCCGTGTGTTGGTTGCCGAGGGCAACACTCGGCAAAGAGGTTGCCGAGTGTTTTTTCGGACTTTGCCACTCGGCAAACCTCCCATATCCCGTAGTGTATGGTCATCACCGCCAATTCCAATCAGCGTGATAATGAATTATTACCGCTAGGTTATCATCTCTGGTTGCAATAAGTACTGATAATGGAATATCACCATAGGCTCGTATTGCCGGTCAATTAATGGTGATAATGATTTTTAAAATTAATAAAAAAAACTCGGTGAGCCATGATGATGAGCATATTGGCCCACCGTTGAGCCCATCGCCACTCACGCATCAGTTATAGGAGACCAGTTGGTCCGTGGAAGAAAAGAAGCATATAGGAGACAAGTTGGTCTGTTGATCCGAGCCCCTACCAGGATGCCAAATGTGGGGTGACACGCGGGTGAGTAAACCCCGCCTGCATTGAAACGGTCCATATTTGTTTTTACAAAACCAATGGTTAAAATGGTGTTGGCGAAAAAATTGTAGTAGTGAATGTAACGTAGGACCTAGACTCTTTTTTAATAAAATTAAAATTAAAATTTTCGATTAAAACACACAATAAACACTAGGGTTTCAACATATTATATGGATAAATGGTTGCAACAACATTAGGATTACAAGTTGAAAGCTAAAATATAGGTTTATGATGTTAATGATATGGATGGAACAAGAGCTTATTACGCTAGAAAAAAATCCTATTTATTGTGACTAGCGGTCCCCAATGAAGCCTCCACATTAATCCTCACATGCACGAGAAAAATAAATTCTACAAATTCTCATAAAACCAGAATTACAGGGACATCAATTGGTAGACTCTAACCACCATTAATAATAATATACACCGGACCTATTCTATTTTATAAATCAATGTCCACATCAGCATCGTGAAGAAAATAGGATAAAGTAACCAATGGATATATCTTTAAATTACCCAACTATACCATTAGGAAACACAATTTAATGTAACCTTATAGTTGCATCTAATTGCTGACCTACCTTATGATACATAAACTACTTAACCACTTAAATTTGCATCTTAATCACAACTTCGACCACTATTAAAAAACCTAATATCCTCTCAATCTATATATGATCTACCAACATCTTCTATTACACAAAATTTTTAAACAACCATAAATTGTGAATATATGCGTTTCTACATTACTCATTTATGTTAATATCTTAAAAACTAATTAAACTAAACATACATATTGCACCAAAATGTACATCAAGTACACACATGCTTGCGTAGTAAATATACATGTTATGTTTTAGCAATCATGAAACATATTTCGTTAACAACTCATACAATAATGGTACTAACAAATCATTTAAAAATTATATAAATAACCATGACATATAGTTTATGTAGATATTTTAGGTAAATTCATACATTAACTAAAATGTTTTACATATCTATATTTGTAGTATGATCGTAAGAACCTTTTTATAATTAAGGAATATTATTAAGATATAATTCACATATAAGAAAATTCAAACATCTGGAGAAGTGGTGGAGGTCAATACACAACAAACGTGGCTATAACTAACTGGTCATTAATATTTATTCCCAGCAAATAATATTATCTTCCTAAGGTCAGCACTGCTACCATATTTTAGATCTCACTTTGAGTTTGACCACAGATTTTAAGTCACATGGTGCTGATTTTAAAAATTGTTGCCATTTTAGTACTTGTGCAGTATATGACCTTAAAACTTTATTTTCATACAAAACGAGAGTTAGTAGATTCTATAATAAGCGCAAGAGTTTTAGGTCAACTCTTTAGATTAAAAAATATAAGGCAACTAATAAATTAAAATTTTGAAATGTTATTGATCCTTGCAAAAGCTCGCATGATGGATTAGTCTTACTACCAAATGTGGCCATGCATTTTAACGAAACGTACATCTTGTTGTGCGGTTACCTGGACGATTTACGGTTTGGAAATTTATTCAACAATCATCACCTGCTCCAAAAGTTTTGGAATCAAATTTTATAACATTGTTTGACGTGTCTTGGAATAAGACATTATACTGCTACTCGACGTGTGTTGTTCTAACTAGTATGATCTCGGGTCGTGAGTCAGTAGGTCACATGTGCGATAGAAAGGGGCGTGAGGGCATTGTGGTAGTAAAAAAAGACGAACAGAAGAATACCTTCTCAGTTTAATATTAGACTAGCAAACACGTCCGTATGTTGCAATGGAACCTAATATGTCTTGCAATCGGACTCCTTAACAATGTTGAACGTCAGTTTTTTCCAATTTGTATGAGAATGTGTCGTGAGTTTGGGCATATATGGGATAGAGAGTGCGCAGGGGCACTTTGGAAACTAAAAAAAAGACTGATGGAATCACCACACCTTTAATATTAGGTATATAAATACAGATAAATTTCTATCATGTGTGATTTCGTGGGTTGATTGGCTCCAGATGTCGACGAGTGCAAGTTCCTGGGTGAAGATAGAGTGTGCTTCGGTGTATGCAGCAACACGATTGGGTCACATGATTGCCAGTGCCCGCAAGGAACTTACGGCGAACCCGACGTCGAAGGTGGCTGCGTCGATTATAATTTCAACAAAGGTCAGTATTAATTAAGTACAAAAGCACCCCGGAGTCACACTGGATGCACACACAGGCGCAGCGGTATCTTACATTCATTTACTTGCAGCAGATGCGCTGTCGCCTACGGTGGCTCCGGTGCCGACGACAGGGATGCCCAACTGCAGCACTAGCTGCGGCGACGTGAGCGTGCCGTACCCCTTCGGCTTTGGGCACCCCGGCTGCTACTGGCCGGGGCTCAACCTCACCTGCGACACGCGCCACAGTCCCCCGCGGCTGCTTCTCCACGGCAACGGCAACGGCACCCTCCAGGTCGTCCACATCTCCTTGCGCAACTCCACAGTGCACGTCATCCATCACAGCAGCAACACCAACATGATCACCGTCGCGGTGATCAACTCCACCGACCTTCTGGCTGACGTTCGCCTCCCAGACATCGGCGAGCCCTATGTGCTGTCGACCAGGAACGAGTTCATCGTCATGTCCGGGTGGGACATGCGTGCCAACCTCCACGGGGAGTACAGAAGCAGCAGCAGTAGTAACACCAGCGATAGTATCATCGGCCGAGCTGTCTGCAGCAGCTCCGGCGGAGATCGTGATGCTGGTGGGCCGCCGCCGGTCCCAACACAAAGCCACCGCGGGTACTGCTCCGGCCACGATGGCTGCTGCCATGCGGCCATCTCTGCAGGCAGCACGCCCAAGAGAGTGGAATTCAAAGTGCTCAATAAGAACATCAGCCATCATCAATATGGTAATTGGTCGTGGAACTTCGCGTTGGCGTTTGTCTCGGAGGTGGGGTTGACTGATCAGTGGTACAAGATCTTCAACATGAATGATTTCATCACTTACATGTCATCTCCCGTTGTTCTCCAATGGGCTGTTAAACAAGGCTTGTCAGCGCCTGCTGCCGACAACTCAGGCAAGTGCCCATCTGACGTGTCCAGCCGCCTTTGCAAGAGTGAGAACAGTGACTGCCGACAAGAGAATGGAGGCTTTACGTGCCACTGCTCCAAGGGCTACGACGGCAACCCTTACGTCGCCAATGGATGCCAAGGTCACTAATGCTTTTACCCGAGTACACATTCCTCCTCGTGGATATCTCTATTCACTAGTTTATAGTTCTTTGGAATGGCTTCCATTTTTCTTTATTGTCCATCCTTATTGGCTACAGATATTGACGAGTGTAACGACCCGGCGATACGCAAATCATGCTTCGGCGGCTACTGCCACAATTTGCGTGGACACTACGAGTGCCGGTGCCCGCCAAGAATGCACGGCAACGCTTATGAGCACGCCGGCTGCGTCGTCAACAAGGCCCCAACAGGTGAGAGCCACTGGATCCTTCTGCTGACATTGTACGTACATTAGTAGCTTGCAAAAATGATCATAATAGTGTATGTGTATGTACATTTTCAGGTTTAATTATTGGTTTGTCAGTTGCTAGTGGCCCAGCGCTCCTTCTGATAGTTCTGGGTATATTTTTCCTACTCCGCAAGTTTAAACAACGCAAGATAAAAGTACAGAAACAAAAGTACTTCAAGCAAAATCGTGGACAATTGTTGCAACAGCTGTTGTCCCAAAAGGCAGACATTGCAGAAAGGATGATAATACCATTGGATGAGCTTGCAAAGGCCACAAACAACTTCGACACAGCTCGTGAGATTGGTGGCGGAGGGCATGGTACTGTTTACAAAGGAATACTATCAGATTTACATGTCGTGGCCATCAAAAAGTCAAAGATTACCATGAAGAAAGAAATAGATGAGTTCATAAATGAGGTAGCAATCCTCTCACAGATCAACCATAAGAATGTGGTAAAACTCTTTGGATGTTGCCTAGAGACTGAGGTGCCATTGTTGGTGTATGAGTTTATTCCCAATGGGACCCTTTATCACCATCTTCATATTGAAGGCCAAGAAAGGTCACTTTCATGGAGCAATAGGCTTAGGATCGCAACTGAAATAGCTACTTCTCTTGCCTATCTTCACTCATCGGTGTCAATCCCAATAATCCATAGAGACATCAAGTCTAGTAACATACTTCTTGATGATACAATGACATCAAAGATATCCGACTTTGGAGCTTCAAGGTACATTCCGATAGACAACACAGGGTTGACAACAAGGATACAGGGAACATTCGGATACTTGGATCCAGAGTGCTTTCAAACCGGTCGTCTTACCGAGAAAAGTGATGTTTATAGCTTTGGTGTAATTCTCGTGGAGCTACTCACCAGGAAGAAACCAACTTGTTCACATTTGTCCAATGAATATGGTGGCCTTGTTCCACATTTCCTCAATCTACTTGCCTCTAGAAACCTTGACCAGATAATGGATCCACAGGTTCTAGAGGAAGGGGGCACAGAAGTACAACAAGTTGTTATGCTTGCAGCATCCTGTATAAACATAAGAGGTGAAGAAAGACCAACGATGCGACAGGTTGAACTTACACTTGAAGGACTTCAACAAGGTTCCAACAAAAAGCACAAGAAAGATGATATGGTAACTGAGGAATTTGTGAATGGTAGCATTGGGGGATACTATCCATCATGGACTAGTGAAGGGCAGAGATTTGAGGAATCTAGTAGAAGATACAGTTTGGAGCAAGAGATGATGATGTCGGCGAGGTATCCTAGATAGCATAGCTCTGTATCGTGTGCATCAGTAGCACAAGGGATTAGTTAACTTCTCGTACTAGTATTTTTATGCATGATGATTCTACTGGATCCTCTATTTGTACCATTGCTTTTGTTTTGTTCACAGGATTCAGCCATATCACCAGTTAATAAAGATAACCATATAGCAGATCAAATCAGACTTGTAGAATCAGCTGTAGATTGAGCCACCTCTGTTCAAAAAAATTCTCGTTACTGAAAATCATTTCTATATTGCCTTTTGATGTCTTCTACCGGTCACGCCTTTCCCATATGTATGCACCTCTATATATATTGTTCACTATTTTATTTATATATAATTTATTTTATCAATCCAAGAAGGAATCACCGCAGACGCCATGCGCAGCCAGGAATAAAACAGTGTGAAGTTGTTACATAAGGCTATAGTCGATGCCGAGTAGGAGTGCTCCGTTTGCTTGTTTAGCCAGGTGCGCCGGCCCACGGAACACTTTTGCTAAACTATTTAAATTTAAAAAAGGCAGCCGCGTGCATGCGCATAGCTGGTGAGAAAAGATATCTTTCATTCGAACACGGTCGGCAGGCAGCCAGCAGCCGCGACCTGCCGGAGAGTGGAGACGGTAGCAGAAGGTGGCACCAACGTAGTTCGAGGTCGTTCCACCGAGGGAGAGCAGCAGCAGCAGGTGGCGCCGACGTACGTCGAAGGACACTCCACGGAGGGAGAGTGGTAGCGGCAGGCGGCGCGGGGAGGGGGGGGGGGGGGGGGGGGGGGAGGAGGCGGTGAAGTGCTGCGGTTGAGCGCCGCCGCCACCCGTGGGTGTGGTGGCCGGAGCTTCAAGGTACATCCCGGTTGACAAAACTAGGTTGACAACAAGGGTTTAGGGAACAATAGGATACTTGGATCCTATGTACTTTTCAACCAGCCGCCTCACCGATAAAAGTGATATCTACAGTTTTGGTGTAATTATTGTGGAGTTGCTCACTAGGAAAAAACCATTTTGTATTTGTCCGCTGAAGGCGATGGCCTTGTTTCCCATTTTGTTAACCTACTTTCCGAGGGAAATCTTGTCCAGATAATAGATCCACAAGTTATGGAGGAGGGAGGCACAGAAGTCCAAGAAGTTGCTACACTTTCAGCATCATGTATAAATTTAAGAGGTGAGGAAAGGCCAACGATGCGACTGGTGGAACATACACTGCATGGGCTTCAAAGTCCCAAGAGGTATAACAAAGATGGTATCCTAGGTGTGGAGGTCGAAAACAATAGCATTATGACGAACTATCCATGGTTGAGTGAACAAGGGCAAAGAATTGTGTCGGTGCAGAAAGTGATCAACACGTAAATATTTATAGTTTTGTTATACGTTGTGATCGGAGGTGGCCTAGCACTCAATGACACAGGATTTATACTGGTTCAGGCAACGTGCCCTACGTCCAGTTTGAGTCGGTCGGTGACTTTATTCCTGAGCCCAGGTGCTCGAAGTTTGCTGTAGGGTTACAAACAGAAGGGAGAAAGATGGGGGCTACAAGAGGTCCGGTCGGACTCTGGTCTGCAGGGTCGAGAGTGATGGGAGCCCCGCTATGTGCTAAGTGTTCGAGCGTGTGCTCAGTATAACTTTAGAGTGTCTAAAGTTACAGAGGGTGAATCAATGTAAGTGAACTGATCGATCTTTTTGGGAGAGAGTGCATCCTCTTTTATAGATGAAGGGGATAGCTTTACAAGAGAGAGAGAGAGTGTACGTGTGCTAAGTCTTGTTGCCCACGCCATCGGGTACAAGATGATTGTTCGCTCCCATAACACTGTTAATGTTAGATGCATGTGGGAGATTGCGTCGTCTTCTTCTAGTATGGCAGACGTCCGTGCCTGCCACACTGTTGATGCCCAGAGGTATGCAAGTGGTTTTACTGTGCTCGTCTGGTATGGTAAATGTCGGGGTCCACAACACTGTTGATGCCCAGAGGCATGTGGGGGAGCCTTACCATGTTTGTCTGGTAAGGGAGTTGATGGCGCCTACAACACTGTAGGGCAAATGCCGGTGCCCACAACACTGCTTGAGTTCTAACACGCCAGGAAGGGTGTTGGTACTGTCCTGCAGGTGTACAGGGTATGGTCCTTGGTATTGTGGTTTACTTGAGTGCCCTACCTTACCTTCTCCATCCGTTTCCTGGTCCTTACCGAGCGGGCGTCCCCGGTCGGTTGGTCCCAGTCGGCTCTGATTGCACCAGTCGGACAGGAGCTGTAAGCAGGGGTTCGGTGCATTCCCAGTCGGAGATGCGAGTCAAAGTCAGAAGTGGTATTTTGGCTAGGCCTTCCGGTCGGAGAGACCGTCCGGAGGTGGGATGGAGTCGAAAATGAGCGCTCCAGTCGAGAGGCGGGCTAGAGTCGGTTGCGGGCGCCGTTCCTCCTCGACCAAGCCTTCTGGTCGGAGATTGGATGGCCCTTCTGGCCTGTCGTTCAGGTATTTGGGCCAACCCAGGAGTTGTGCGTCATTCGTAACGTTGTCTACAGGGCCACGCGAGCCTTTGCTAGTGAAGCTGGTCCACGAGGGACATAGGGTTTATGAACCCGACAGGAGCCCCCGAGCTCCCGAACAATTCAGATAGAATCATCTAGGGGATTTTTGTTTTGACGGGGGTGTGCGCGAAAGCACCCGTGGGTGTAGCCCCCGATCCCCTGGGCGATTTGGGTAGAATCGTCTGGGGGGGTTTCGTGTTTTCCTACAGGGGGAGTTTTGTTTTGTCAGCGGGTGCGCGCGAGCGCACCTGCGGGTGTAGCCCTTGAGCCCCCGGGCGATTCGGGCAGGATTGCCTGGGGGAGGGTTCGTCAGCGGGCATGTGTGCGTGCATTTTGGTCGAGACTGAGTTGACGACCAAGGCATCGTGCGCATCCGAGGCAGTTTTTTTAGGGATCGGGCGAGGCGAAATCGTGGATCCAGGCATCGGGCGCAACCGAGGTGTAGCCGAGGGATGGGGCGAGTTCGGGGTCACAGACCTGTGCGTCGGGTGTAGCCGAGGGACAGCCGTGGGATCGAGCGAGGCGGACTCATGGATCCAGGCGTTGGGCGCAGCCGAGGGATGGGGCGAGTTCGGGGTCGCAGACCCGTGAGTTGGGTGCAGCCGAGGGACAGCCGTGGGATCAGGCGAGGCGGACTCATGGATCCAGGCATCGGGCGCAGCCAAGGGATGGGGCGAGTTCGGGGTCGCAGACCTGTGCGTCAGGTGCAGCCGAGGGATAACCGTGGGATCGGGCGATGCGAACTCATGGATCCAGGCATCGGGCGCTGCCGAGGGATGGGGCGAGTTCGGGGTCACAGACCCATGCATCGTCGAGGCATTTTTTGGGTGTCTTGAGTCCCTGAGTCCCGTTTGGGCTTGGTAAGGTTCAGTTTGAGTTTTGTGTGTTACCCCGTCCTCGGTTTCTCACAACCGGAGAGGCTGAGCTAACATCGCTTGCCTCGATGGCTCTGGCTCGAGTGAAGCGCTTGGTGAGCTCGCTAATGGGTATGATCGAGTGAAATCTGGGTCCATCATTCGTGACGGGGTCGCCATAGCCCTCTTGTGACATTCCACTGCTCCTTAACCTGCAACCTAGCAGATGCCTGGGTTGTTTCGGAGACCGACCCAGGTGGCCCGCTGGCCTCCTCTTGATGGAGATTCTGTGGGTTTGGCAGAGGTTTAGGATCGAACGAGAAGGTTGAGATGACCCTGTCTGCTTCGGGGCAGACTAGGCGAGGGTCGCTCAAGGCTCATCTATGTTTTCTCCCCTAGCTCTGTTTGACGCGAGGTGGCCTCGAGCCCTTAGTGGGCCAGCCTTCGAACCCCGGTCAGTCATTGCTCATGTTGAATAAGGCAACTGACGCTTCGTGACGCAACACGGAGCGTTGTGATGCATTTGACTGCATACGCATTGCTTTTAGCCCCCGAGCGATTCGGGCAGAATCGTCCGGGGGGCGTGGGTGTATGGAATAAATGCGTGTGTGGATGTATGAATGATTATATAAAGAAATAGTGGGGGTTGGTAATATTACCTTGATGACTCGAGTGATGGGGTTTGAGGATCTCCAATCGAAAATGTCCAACCAGGATCCGCGCTCGTCGTTCATGATGGAGTCGGCATGGCCCACATGGGGCGTCTCTTTGCTCCTTACCTGTCTCTCAGCGTTCGCCTGAGCCATTCGATTAGACTCAGGAAGCCCGTTGGTCTCTCCTGGCAGAGATCCCGTTTTTTGGGTCTTTCCATTTCCCACCTGGGAAGGCAGAGGGACGCCTACGCGCAGTGGCGCCTTGTTTCTCACGCCCAGCGTGCGGTAGTGGCGGGCCATACCTAGACCACGTCCCATCTGACCAGTCGTTGTTTCGTCGGGCAGGGTGCGTCCCATCGGTCAGGGTGCATCCCATCATATCCCATCTGCATTGAATGGGGGAAGGGAGAGGGTTTTTCGCTCCCGTCGTTTCGCCTTTCCCTGATCGCCATGCCTTTCCCAACTGTTGTGCCCCTTTCTTTAAGTAGGAGAAGGGAGAGGGATTTTGCCCCGTTCTTTCGCCTATTCCTCATCTGGCGTCTCTTCTCTTTCTTCCTTCTCGCCAAGAGCGTCTGAGTGACGTGGTGGTTCCTAGGAGAGAAAAAAGGGGGAGAGCGAGGGAGAGGAGAAAACTCACAAATCCATCCGTGAACCCAGAGAGAAATGTCAGGCTAGAGGTCATCTGTTGTGAGGGAGTCGGTGCTGGAGGCCTTCGTCGAGAAGGAGTTTCTACCGCCGAAGGCGGTGGCACACTAGAGGGCTCCTGGGAGGGCGGATTTCCCGCAACCTCGGGCCGACAAGGTTGTTTCCTTCCTCGCCTTCCATGAGCGTGGGTTAGGATACCCTGTGCACTGGTTCCTGCGTGGGCTCCTCAATGAGTGGGGCCTGGAACTACAGCACCTCAATCCGACTAGGGTGCTGCATATCACCGGCTTCGTCACCGTGTGCGAGGCCTTCCTCGAAATGGAGCCGCACGTGGATTTTCTTTCGGCAGATGTTCTCCGGGCTAACTTTGTCAGTGGGGAATCCACCCAAGACCGCGCCGGTGGGGCGCTTCGTGCTACAAAAGAAACCAAGCGCAGGGGGTTCGTACCCCGTGTATTCCCCCTACGATTCTAATCAGGGGTGGCACGGGGAATGGTTCTACATCAGGAACCCGACGGAGATGTCGTTCCTTCCTTTCACCGGCAGGAGGCCGGAGAGGCTAGACAGCTGGTCATGGGGCCCCACCAGTCGGCAGAAGAAGAAGGTGGAGATCAATGAGGCGGAGCTCCAGAAGCTCGTGCGGCGTGGCCTTGACGGGGTGCGGGTGTTCCACACCCTCTTCCACCGTCGGGTTGATCCGCTGGCGGAGAGGTCGTGACCGATGTGGAAGTACCGCGGCCGGACGGACCCCGATCGTGCGTCGCCGGAGGAGCTACCGAACGATGAGGTCTGGAGTCGCCTTGACCGGGTGTTGCAGCTGAGGCCCAAAGAGAACGTTGATGGAAAGCCCGGACCACTTAACTCCTCTGTGGTGTCCAAACTAGTATGCTCCCCTCTCTTTACTCCATGTTCTTTTCCCCTTTGTTCTCCTATTTTTTGATTGAGTCACCTATTTCGTAGGAACTTGGAGTTTACAAGTCCCGACCGCACCTCCCAAAGGGGCCAGAGGGCGCGGCTCGGCAGGCCACCTAGAAGGAGGCGGTAGATGCCAAGAATAAGAAGAAAGCCGAGGAGGCTCAGCGGAAGCATGAGAAGGAGATCACCCAGCACGTGCGGACTGGGGAAAATAGGAGTGACGTCGAGTCAGAGCTCGAGTCGGAGGACCCCATAGAGGTGGGCGATGACATGATCTTCTCCGAGGAGGAGGAAAGCCGGGAAGTTGTTGCGACCTCGGTGGAGCATCACGATCCTGTGGCCGCGTCCGCTGGTGGCGAGCAGGAGCCAGAGAGGTGCGACAATGTTCCTACGTCGAGGAAGCATGCTGTGACCGAGGACGCCGTCGGCGAACGGGAGGAGAAGCGAACATGGTCACCGCGCCCTCATGTACAGGCGGTCGGTGCGAAGCGGGCGCCAGGTCAAGTCGGGGAGCAGATGCGGCCTCCTGTGCCGCGCTCGGCGGTTGTAGCGGTGAGCGGGTGGAGCGATTCGTCTTGTGCATCCCCACTCCCCTAGTGGGGGGAGAGGCCGCAAGTTGGTGTCGTGACGTGGAGCTCTCCGCCTATTGAACGGCGGCGGTCTCCACCAGTGCCCGGAGGTTCCGGTGGATCATCTATTCCTGGGGTCGTTCGGCTCGGGAAGGCCGCGCAGAAGTATTGCCACATCGGCGATGTTCTGGCCAGCCCGAGCGAACTGTGGGGGATCGTTCCCCCCGTCCATGATGTTGTGTTAGACCTGGCAGGCACGACCCTTAGGCCCCACTTGCCGAGTCATGCGCACGGGGCGCAGTGTGGGGCGCCGAGCGCGCCGGTGCAGGTGGTGGTTGGTTCTGCCGCCGTTGTCGTAGCTCCTCGCTGTGCTCTCGTGTGAGCACGAGGGTCCCCGCACGATGGTCTGGAGGGGTGTGAGTCTGCAAGGACTCCGCTACCACCGACGGCTGTCCCGAAGCATCCGCCATTGTGCACTCTCGGGACGGACGGTGGCTAGGTGCCACATCGCTGATGCTGGAGCTGTCACTCTCAACATCGTCATCCATGAGGTCGAGGAAACAGGTGGGATCATAGCTCGCCATCCCCACGAATTCGAATGCGAGAGGAGGCGGCATCAGCATTTTTTGGAGCCCCCGGGCGTACGTGTCCGCAGGGGACGCGAGGCCATAGGGGAACTGGTCGTACGGTGGTTGCGGTGCGGACAACGCAGTCCCTCTGGATAATCGGCGAAAGATAGTAAATAGCGAGTAAATAACATAACGTATATTGCTCACAGCGGGGTTTGAGCCGAGCGTTTGCTCGGAATGAAGCGCAGGTGCCTCGTTGTTGAAGTCGTTGGGTATCCCGGAGCCGACGGAGGGCGCCCCTCCGACGGGCGCCAGAGCAAGTGCCTCCTCGCGGAGGTGTAGTTCGTCGAACCGGTCAGCGACGAAGTCCAGGCTTCCGAAGAGGAAGGCCTAGGACGGCTCGAAGACGGGTGGAACCCACATCCCAATAGGTGGGAGTGCAGAAAACTCCAACGAGCTAAAGCGAGTCGTATCGCTTGAGCCCGTCATGGCGAAGGTGGCGGAAAAGTGGGCCATCCGATGACCAAAAGTATGAATGTACATCGTCTTCCCCACGGATGGCGCCAACTGTCGATGCAGAAAGTGACCAACACGTAAATATTTATAGTTTTGCTGTATGTTGTGATCGGAGCACTCAATGACACAGGATTTATACTGGTTCAGGCAACGTGCTCTACGTCCAGTTTGAGTCGGTCGGTGACTTTATTCCTGAACCTAGGTGCTCGAAGTTTGCTGTGGGGTTACAAACGGAAGGGAGAAAGATGGGGGATACAAGAGGTCCAGTCGGACTCTAGTCTGAAGGGCCGAGAGTGACGGGAGCCCCGCTATGTGCTAAGTGTTCGAGCGTGTGCTCGGTATAACTTTAGAGTGTCTAAAGTTACATAGGGTGAATCAATGTAAGTGAACTGATCGATCTTCTTTTTGGGAGAGAGCGCATCCCCTTTACTGTTAATGTCATATACATGTGGGAGGTTGCGTCGTCTTCTTCTGGTATGGCAGACGTCGGTGCCTGCCACACTGTTGATGCCCAGAGGTATGCAAGTGGTTTTACCGTGCTCGTCTGGTATGGTAAATGTCGGCGCCCACAACACTGTTGATGCCCAGAGACATGTGGGGGAGCCTTACCGTGTTTGTCTAGTATGGGAGTTGATGGTGCCCACAACACTGTATGGCAAATGTCGGCGCCCACAACACTGCTTGAGTTCTGACACGCTAGGAAGGGTGTTGGTATTGTCCTACAGGTGTACAGGGTACGGTCCTTTGTATTGCGGTTGACTTGAGTGCCCTGCCTTACCTTCTCCGTCCATTTCTTGGTTCTTAACGAGCAGGCGTCCCCGGTCAGTTGGTCCTAGTCGGCTCTGATTTCGCCAGTCGGAGAGGAGCTGTAAGCAAGGGTTCAGTGCATTCCCGGTCAGAGATGCGGGTCGGAGTCGGAAGGGGTGTTTTGGCCAGGTCTTTCGGTCGGAGAGACCGTCCGGAGGTGGGCTGTAGTCGAAAATGAGCGCTCCGGTCGGAGAGGCGGGCCGGAGTCGGAATCGGGCGCCGTTCCTCCTCTGCCAGGCCTTCCGATCGGAGATTGGATGGCCCTTTTGGCCTGTCGTTCAGGTATTTGGGCCGATCCAGGAGTTGTGCGTCGTTCGCAACGTTGTCTGCTGGGCCGAGCCTTTGCTGGTGAAGCCGGTCCACGAGGTAATTGAGAAACCAAGTAGTAGAAGAAACAGTTTGGAGCAAGAGATGATGATGTCTGCAAGGTGCCCTAGGTAGCACTGCTCTGTTTGCACATTAGCATAAGAGGATTCGTTAACTTCTCCTAGGAGTAACTATACATGTGCATGATGGTTAAACTCAATGCACCGTTTCTCACCATCACTTTTGTTTCGGTAGCACGATTCCACTGTATCCACTCTCCACCTTTAGGGCACGTTCGTTTCACACGGAATGGAGCACCGGAACGAATCCGGCCAGGAATGTTAACGTATTTTATACGGACCACCCATCGCCGGGAAGCGATATGGCTGGGAATTAGACGAAACGAACGGGCCCTTAATAAAAGTGTAATCCAGATGTGATCGAGATAGTAAATTGCTTTTAAATTTGTCTTGTCTCACTCATCCCCATTTACCAGTTGATTCGTACAGCTTCTCTTGGAATAACACAACACAAAGTCATGTGTTAGACGGCACTGGTGCCTTGTCATAAACTGCGGGTTGTCCAAAACTGAGCATCCGGCACAACCGCTCAGGGTCGAGATCGCCCGCGTGCTCGGTCGGTGTACATGTCGCCCTCTTTTCCTATACGTACACGTTCAGCGCATGTTATACTGAGTTACTGACGAACACATGAGGCCCACACGGTCCACGGATGTGTGTTCGTGCCTCGTATAGAAAAATAAATTTGCGAAAGGCGCTGGCTTCAAATACTTGTATCGGATCTTTTAAAAGAAAATGTTTAGATGCAGACACTTAAGTAAATAGTTTTCTAGAGTCACCCCAATTAAGTCATATTAGTTTAAGTTTGATCAAGGATAACAACATCTATAGCATAAAAAATACATCATGAAAATATATTTCATAAGAGCATCTCTAAATTTCACTCTCTAAATCACTAGGTAGTTTTTCACCAAAGTCTCTATTCGTAACATTTAAGAAGGATATGGAGAGTCACTTCAAGATGCTCTAATATATCAAGTGATACCAGTTTTAGCTCACAGAATATTGATAATTAATTTAATTTGGGATGGATGGATTATATGCATGCACACTACGTTACTACAACTATGCCAGAATAAGCAATTACTATCGGACTATCATTGCCGATTGCGTTAGATGACAGTGATAAGTGATTGGGTCGAAATGCTCGGACCAGAAGAAATCAAGCCATACAACAACAGGACCATAAATCAGCTCATGGGCCGAATCTACATAAAAATAGAAGATACAAAAGTGCCGGGCGCATTATTAGGTGATTATATCGGAATGCTTGGGCTAGAAGATTGGCGCCTGCGTTTGAGCCCTTATATGTATAAAGAAAAAGAAAAAAAAGTTCATCAGACGATCTTCCACAACTATGTACTCCCTCCATCATAGAAAAATGCAATTCTAGTTACATTGTTGGTTCAATCCATCTCTAATCCAATTTGATTAGTTTTTTTCTTAAAAAAGGTACTACTCCATCCAATACAAATTATAACACGTTTTGGCTTTCTAGAGACATTAGTCTTACTATGTATCTAGATATATTGTATATCTAACTACATAGCAAAAGCTATATATCTAGAAAAGTCAAAACGTCATATAATTTTGAACGTAGGGTGTAATAAAAAAGCTCGACTAGCAATAGGGGGAAGATCGGCCCATGGTTTTTATACAAAGAAGAAGCTCTCGGCAGGGGCGGATTTGGGCCTAGGGCCATGGTCCTAGGCGTGGCCCAAAATCCCCCTTATACTATATGTTGTTTTGGGCCAAATCTTGTCAACTCCCGGCCCAGCAAAGAGGAAGGAGAGGCAGTGGCCCTAGACGTGGCAACTGATGAGCTCCACCACTGGCTCTCGGTACACCGACCGAGAAATACACCACCTGTGACAATGTGAGCGTGCCGTACCCGTTCGACTCGGGCCCTACGGTTGCTAGTTGCTACCGGGGCTCAACCTCACTCGCAACACGCGCCACCAGCCCCAGCGACTGCTGCTCGGCGACCTAACGTGACTCAGTTGGAATGCCTTGCTCGAGTTCTGCTGCGGCTTCAGGGAGAACGGCTACCTACTGTCGACTCGAAACAAGCTCGTCGTCTCCGGATGCAACATCATGGCGACGATTTCCGCGGACATCATCAGGGAAGAACAAAGAAAGGACCAAGATCGTCAGCGGCTGTGCCTACTTCTGCACCAGGAGCGACGGCGGCGTCGGCTTCATAAACGACCACCACGAGGCCACAGACACAGTACTTCCTGCTGCCAAGCACCCCTCACCTCCAGCTGCGTGCCCGTTCCCAATGGAGTCTAAAGGCCAGGTGGCTCTACGGTGGCAATGTAGCTGGCGTGGGGAAGAAGAAGAACAGAGATAGGTAACGAGGACAGGATTGGATAGTTCGAGTTCAGTTTGATTCAAACAATCGATGATCCTATTACACGTGCATCGCTACCTCTGTAGCCGCAGGCAGGTAGCTGATGGCTTCTAGTGCTTCGACGCACAACTCCTTGCATGCTCCAGAGTGGGCCATATACATTCGGGTTCTATTTCTTCGGCCTGGCCTGCCGATGCACCACGAGCCCAATTCTCAATCTTCCACCATCTTCAGATGAAGCTTCTGGCACTCGATCAGCATGGCTACTGACAGCTCCACACCTTTTAGGATACTTCTCCAAGTGTACGACGACGTGCCCTCGTATGGTCGTGCATGTAGAACATCTGTTGAATGGAAGTACTTTGCTTTGAGAATCTGGCACACACAGAGGGTTGGAATTTTGAGCCAAATGCCACCCTTGTTTAGATAGCATGGCAATGTTGAAAGAGTGAATATAATGTCCCTAATCAACCCCATGCCCCCTCTTTCTTTTGGTAGCTTCATTCTATCCCAACTGACCCAATGCATTTTCTCCTTGTCTTGTTGACTCCACCAATATTTGCAGATGATATGGCTTATCTGGTCGCACATGTCTTTAGTTAGGTCAAAACAGCCCATAGCCCCATAGCATAGGTCGGAATCGCTTGCCCCCTAGCTTTTATGAACACTTCTTTACCAGCCTTTTTTTGACAACATCTTTACCAGCATTTGACAATAACCTCTCCTTTCATCCTTGTTTCTGCTGGCACACCCTATCCTTTAAATATTCAAAGGTTTTTGTTCTCGATTACCTAACACGTACGGGTAAACCTAAATACTTGTCATTAAAGGTTTCCTGGGTTAAGTTCAGAGCTTGCATGACAGCTGCTGTCTTCTTACTCTTGGTGTTTCTGCTGAATATCACGATAGACTTTTCTTTATATACTGATGACATGTCCATAGCACTCTTCATAGAGGTCTAGTATACCTTGAAAATGCGTAGCATCCTCCCCATTTGCAAGAATCAAAAGTAATGAGTCGTTGGCAAAAAACAGGTGAAACATGCTTGGAACTATATATGACAGATCTTTATTCCTCCTATCCTGCCTTCCTCCTCTGCTTTCTATATCAAGGCCGAGAACCCTTCTGCACAAAGCTTGGCAACGATTGTGTGTTGTAGTCAAGTGCTACGCCGGCTGTTATGTGGGTAGGAGAGTGTGTCATGTTGTCGTGTGAACCTCTATTCTTTTTAATTGAGCAGCAGAGCTCCAGCCTTTTGGTTCAGAAAAGAATAGTCTATGCCCCCTATTCAGGGTATATGTTTTTTTTAGAATTACACAGTACAAAACACCCATGCTATTCTTCTTAATTGAGCGGCAGAGCTCCAGCCTTTTGGTTCAGAAAAGAATAAAGGGTATGTGCCCCCCTATTCAGGCACAAAGGGATATGTTTTTTAGAATTACAAAGTACAACGACAACATCCACAACACGCACGCACACTCACCCATATGAACACACGTACATAAACCCGACACTTATGAGCATCTCCGAAGGAGATTATGTTTTTTTTAGCTGGTAGATCTCGAAATTCACGAATTTCTCCTCTGCTTTCTGTATCAAGGCCAAGAACCCTTCTACACAAAGCTGGGCAACGATTGTGTGTTTGTAGTCAAGTGCTACGCTGGCTGTTTTACACAGTACAACGACGACATCCACAACACGCACGCACACTCACCCCGATAAACACACGTATGCAAACCCTAACTCTATGAGCACCTCCAAAGGACTGAGCCGTTTTACACAGTACAACGATGAAGTCCACAACACGCACGCACACTCACCCATATGAACATACAAACGTAAACCCTATCCCTATAAGCACCTCCGAAGGATTGAGCCGGATATGTTATGAGCACCTCCGAAGCAGTTTTTTTTTTGAGCCCGTAGATCTCGAAATTCACGAATTCCTCCTCTACTTGTTGTATCAAGGCCGAGAACCCTTCTGCACAAAGCTCGGCAACGATTGTGTGTTTGTAGTCGTGCTATGCCAGCTATTTCGTCTACCATTGAAAGTATAGCTCCGTTAAATTCTAGAATAAATCCAGAAAAATGCGAGCACCAGTGTCAAATCGAGGACTCAAATCTGGGTAGGTAGGTTCCACCACAAAGAGCCTAGTCAACTAACCTATAATCAGTTCGCGCACAAAGGGATATGTTAATACCCCATTTAGTTTAACTCGGTATGTGACCGTAGTTACACACTGCATAATTGAGTCCACCCAGTTCACATGCATACCTAACACGCTAATGTTCTTGACTGTTCCCTTGTTTTATCCGGGAAGGAATCACCGCAGGTGGCATGTGCCAACCAATAATATACCAGCGTCGTCAGCGTGTGCCAATCGAGTAGTCAGGACACCCAATTGACTGCGGCGACGTGCGCGTGCCGTACCCCTTCGGCTTCGTGCCCTCACGCTGCATGCTACTGGCCCGGGTTCAACCTCACCTGCGACACAAGCCACAATCCCCCGCGGCTGCTTCTCCACGGCAACGGCAACGACACCCTCCAGGTCGCCCACATCTCCTTGCGCAAGTCCTTGTCTGGGTGGGACGTGCGTGCTACCCTCTACGGGGAGTACAGAAACGACAGCAGCAGCAACAGGAATAGCAACAATGGCGACAGTATCATCAGCCGAGCTGTCTGCAGCAGCTCCGGCGGGGATCGTGGTGCTGGTGGGCCGCCGCCAGTCCCAACACAAAGCCACCGCGGGTACTGCTCCGGCCACGATGGCTGCTGCCAGGCGCCCATCCCTGCAGGCAGCACGCCCAAGACAGTGGAATTCAAAGCGCTAAACGGGAATAATGGCAACCATCATCATTATGATAATTGGCCGTGGTACTACGCATTGGCGTTCATCTCGGAAGTGGGGTTGACTGATCAGTGGCAGAAGATCTTCAACATGAATGATCAGATCATCAGTTACATGTCATCTCCCATTGTTCTACAATGGGCCGTTAAGCAAGGCTTGCCAGCTCCTGCTGCCGACAACTCAGGCAAGTGCCCAGTGGATGTGCTCAGCCACCTCTGCAAGAGCAAGCACAGCGACTGCCGGCAAGAGAATGGAGACTTTACGTGCCACTGCTCCAAGGGCTACGATGACAACCCTTACGTCGCCGATGGATGCCAAGGTCATGCCACTGCTCCAAGGGCTACGATGACAACCCTTACGTCGCCGATGGATGCCAAGGTCAGTACTAATTCCTCCTCATGCATATCTATTCACTAGTATATGCATGTTTCTCAATGTTTGTTATTCATTACCCCAGATCTGGACATTATTATCGGTTCAAAAAACCCCCTTCACTGTCGGATTTTGAACCGACAGTGGCATACCGGCAGTGATGGGGGGTTGACATCACTGTCGGTTCTTAAAAACCGACACTGATCTACAGACAACAGTGTTGGTTCCTGGCTCCACCCGACAGTGTCTAGTTGAACAACACTGCCAGGTTTGTAGTCCCAACCGACAATGATGGTTGCATCAAGAGTGTCGGTTCTTGGCTCAAGCCAACAGTATTGAGCAAGCCAACACTTGTCGGTTCATGGCTCAAGCCGGCAGTGTTGAGCAAGCCAACACTGTCGGTTCATGGCTCAAGCCGACAGTGTTGAGCAAGACAACATTGTCGGTTTGTTGATAACCGGCAGTGATGGTTACGACAACACTGTCGGTTCGTTGCTAACCTGGCAGTGATGGCCCGTTCGTATTTTATTATTTTATAATTGATTTTAATTTATATTTTTTCGTGGAATCGGGTTTCGCTTTATATACGCTACGTAGACGACATGTCCATCAATATTAAATATTACAAATGTTACGGTTACAGTTTAAATGTTCTTATCCAGATCTCGATCCCTCAAAATAAAAAAGAAATGTTCTCGGACTTCACAGATTGTGCAATGCTTCTCGGACTTCTTACAATAATCTGGCGAGCCACTCTGGGCCATACTGGTCCTTGTACTTCACGGATTGTGCAATGAAAATACTCCATCTTTTTCCAATACCTTGGCTAAGATGAATTTTGCAAGCTCCGATTGCAGTGCGACGATCTCCATGTCTAACAGTCCTTTGGTGGTTATATTTCTTGCGCTGTCGTTCAAAAAAGATGATATCCAAAGAGGAACAGTAAATCATTTTGTTGAATTATTAATAGACATAAATGAAATAGGGATTATACACACCAACTTATCGGCTTCTTCCGATTTCCAGCCGATATAGCGAAGCATTGCCCACATTACATAAAACCCGCATTCATTGTTTTCCGCCGGCTGTGATAGGTACTTCCCCTCCATTTCGACAACCTTGAATGGGACCGGCGTCCCACCGATATGTCTTCTTCGGACACTGAGCAACATTAAAGGGAGAAACATTAGAAAGCGGTATGTGTGATTAGAAAATAATATGTTATTAGGATCGCTTACTAATTCAGCACTGCCACCAGTGCATCCAGATGATGAAATGGTTTTTTCTTCGAGTCCCACACCTCGATCAGATTTTTGGCAAGATTGACACAAATGAAGACAAAATGGTTGCTGCAATCACAGAATCCTAATTATCGAATAATCTTAACGAAAAAAGAAGCATAAAATTAAAAGCCGAGAACACATACTCGCAGTTGTAGGCTAGAAGTATGTGGGTTTTCTTCTTCATCGTGAATTCGTCGAAAACAACAATCAATCTCTGTTTCAGGTCTTCCACGTCACATCCATGGAGGCCTAGACATGTCCTCTTATTGACTCGCAAGGGGTCCAAGAAGCCTATGTAATCCCATTTGCTTTTTAGAATGCAAAATTTTGCTATACACCTACATAAAATCATGGGAAGTGCTCAAAAGTTAACAATTTGTGTCTCGAGAGAGTAGTTAATTGTAATATCGTGCGTGTAGGGTACTTACATAGTCCACAGCGTCAACATTTGAACATCGAGATAGCGTTTCTGGTATAGCTGGAACAAGCACTCCCACTCGACATCGAACTTCTCTTCTTCAGGATAATGGAAAACATGTGGCGAACGGATAATAACCTCAAAACCAAAGTCGTCCGTCTCTGTTGCTTGAGCCATGTAATATTCATGTAACTGGCGCATATATGTTGTCAGATTTTTATACTCATGATCGGGAACCAAAAGATTGCCCCTTTCATACTTCATTGCCGGTGTTCCCGTCCCTTGTACATCATAATAGATGTTCGCGGCCTCTTCCATGGTTAATCCTAGGGTTGTCTTCGACGTACTTCTGTATGTTTCTTAAATCTTTATTGTGTATTTCTTCGTCTCTTGTTGTAGCGTATTTATTCTGTGTTTGCCTTTTGAATTCGGACTTCAACAAAAACGAAGGCAGTGAGGCACAGAGATTGAAGAAACTAACACAATCTTCCTTCGAGATGTGTGCTAGTAAATTTTTCTTTCATCAAGGTGGTAACGCTGCCACTGAACGACCTTTTTCTTTTCTGTTGGTCCACTTTGGGAGCATTAGCGACCGAATCCAAGGACCTTTTCTGTGACTGCGAGGATGTCCTTGATCTTGTTTTGGGCTGAGGTGGAGGAGGAGGAGGATGACGACGAGAATTCTGTTTTCCCGACGCTGATGAAGATGGAGGAGGAGGAGGAGGAGTCTCTTTTCTCAGGGCTGATGAAGATGGAGTCGGACGAGGAGGAATAGAAGGAGACCTCTGTCTTCTCGGGGTGATGGCTCCAGATGAGGAGTGGAGTGATCTCTATTGGGAGATGGTGAGTGATCATCGCGGGTGGGACGAAGACTCGCAGTCGTCCTCATCATCAGAGGACAATTGATGGTCAAGCTTAATGAAGCGCTTGCGCCAGGCCACTTGAGAGCCCTTGTTTTGACCAAGTTTCAGGCCTGTCTTCCGCTACGGGGTACTCAATGGGTATCTTGTTATACTTCTTATCAAGTATTCTAGTCAATGGTGATGCGAGCGTACCCCTGTGGAATTGGGCGGCCATTAATTGTCCGTCTCCCGCAGGCCAGGCCTGGCCGAGCGCCACCTTGTCCTTTGTCCATTCCTAATGGATGTACAACTTGACATTGATGGGTTCATTGATGTCGTCCACCGGATGATGCACATTCGCCTCTTCTTCGTCGAGCGGGGTCGATCCGCAGCTGCTTGTGACCCCTAAACTGTGGGCTAAAGGCAGTAGGAGTAGGGTTTTGTGGTACTCCTGACCCCTTGGATAGCAAAATTTGCTCGACTCGCGCTTCAACAGTCGCCTCAATCCGTGCTTCCATTCTGTCTTCCATCTCTTTTAGTCACCTCAAATACTCTGCCTCATGTTCCGCTCTACCCCTCGAGCGGCTCCGGTAAGTGTTAGATTCTTGGGGAATGCTAGTTTCCAAGGAACAACACCGGTTCCTCTAGTGCGACCAGGGTGCTCCTTGGTTCTGAGTGCTTGGGTGAGCACGTCTTTCTCCCTATTAGAAGTGCGAGTCCCTTGCCTCACCTCCTTAGTTACCTGGGAGATCCTCTAGATGAGTTCGCTCATGGGTTGATTTGTGGAGCTAAAGCTCCCATCCTCGGCGTGCCGTACATTCCTCCCCATACAGTATAATACCGATCTGGCCTCCCAATCGGCGGTCTCAACCTGAACGCCTTCCTCAGCAAGGCGATCCATCTTTTGAAGTTCTGCTTCAAATTCTAGCATCTTTTTGGCGTAGCCACGAGAGCCGAGATGATGAGGATTCGTCGCTTTCTGCGAGTTCTCCTTATTCTTCCTGCTCAGTGCTAAGTACTCCTCGGATAACCTATATTCCTTGAAATCCTGCCAGAAGTCCTTCTGCTTGCTAAACTGTCCACCATCGAAATCTGGCTCTTTATTTTGGAGGACAAAATTCTTGTACAATGTCCCCTTGAAATTCTTGAAGCATGTCCCCATGATTTCTTTTGCTTTTTTCTTGACTAACTCCCTGTCATACTCGGTTGGGAAAGTGAAATACTCTGGGATCTTGACATCCCATATGTAATCCTTCTCACTTTTAGGAACCCTCCATGGGTCATCATCTTTCCCAATCCACTTCCTGTACCTAATCGGGATGAAGTCCCTAACAAGTAACCCGAGGATAGTCTTGTATTTGGTCAAAGCTATAGGCGGTGAGAGTGGATCCCCGAATTCATCGAACTCAGTAATGTGCCAGTGTGCATTCCTACCAATAGGAATCTTTGATACGCCTCGCTTGGATCTAGGCCTTCCTGCTACCCGAACCCTCTGGCTCCTCGGTCGGCGAAGGCTCCTGCTAGAGACACCAAGTAAGTTATGACCCTCTCAATTGATTAGCGTGTGTGGCTACATAGTCACATGATACCAAAGTTACCTGGCCATCTTGGTCATTTTGACCCAGATCGAGCAGGTCGGACGGGGTCCATGGCTGCTCGTTCTCACCATCCTAATTGACAGCCATCACCGTTTGTCGGATCATACGGCTCTCCCATCCTCAGCGATATCAGTCGCTTCTTGTTGCCGATCTGTTCTTCGACGATGGGGTAACAGGCGATGATGAGTCATGGCTGTGACACGATCGTGGTTAGTTTTGGCTGTGGACAACTACTAATAGCATATGTTCATATATATATTAATATGTTTAAAGCAAAGTCTAATAATAAGTCCACATACAACAAAGTCAAATAATAGCATATGTTCACCTAGAACAAATTCATTGTTTGATTGACCACATACAACAAAGTCCACCTACTATTCTACGAAACTAAGCCTACATCAACTTCCAAATAAGAAAAGCAATGACCATAGCCATAAATAAAAGCATGACATCTTTCCAAGACCAAGGAGCAATTCTCCTAATCTTCACATCTCCGGAGGGTGGCTTCTCTTCAATCTCCAGTGCCAGCGGATGGCCATGGTTTGCATTCATTGGACCATAGTAGGCCGGTTGCCCATGGTTTGCAAGGTAGGCCAGATGACTATAGTAGGCCCTCAAAGCTTCAGCTTCTGTGTTGTATTTTTTGTGCAAATTACCAGGGTAGCGATTGACTTGAGCATAGCAATCTTCCCAGGTTCGATAAATCCCAGGCACATGACCAACATGCACTACATACCATGCCATGGTTGCCTATACATTTAAGTAAATTAGGTTGTCATTCAAACATGATGTATTCTTATAAAATTTAATATATTTATGAATAACACACAACCATTGCATAGATAGGAGTGTTTGGAAAATAGCTATTCACGTGCCTCAGTAATAGTTACTACAACTTATGATTATATCATCATTGCACATGACCATAGCCTCAGTCCAATTAATATATTAAGTCATCATAACCTTAGTCTAAGTGCATTGAACCCTCTACAATGCATACAAGATAAAGAAAAGTTGTTAGATGTAGGAAAGATATAAAGAATATTTTTTATTCGTTAAAAACCAAATGATGATTTAGAGAGCCAGTTTAAGACTTTTGGATATACTCCTAGAGATGTCTCAGAGTCTTCAGTCTCACTATAAATCCCCCAACCATCGGCGCGAGGTTCTTTCACAAGTATCAGTGCAGGTAAGCATCTTTCCAAATTCCAATCTTCTTTGATAATGATTGTTTCTTCCTGCCTGATACTGATCGAACAACCCTCGTTTGCTTGTAGTTAGCCTCAGTCCAATTAACTTTTCTTTATCTTGGCTTTTGCACAAGCTTGAAAACTTGAAGTGACTCATAATCAGCTCTAGGAATGAGATTTGTGAAAGGAGTAAGAAGACCCAAATCTTTTAGAAATTGGTTGTAGTTGTACTTGTACCTATCTGGTCCATGCTAAGATGTGCATATATTAGTTCTATAGGTCTAAAATATATATACTCCATCCTCACATCCAAAAACATTGAGCATCGGTGGCACTACAGACTAGACATTCATGATCAAACTGTATGCTAGCATTGCAATAAAGTAGCAGTAACATAAATTATGGCAAGTAAATTATCATATCAAACAATAAGTTGTAGTACTTGGTAAATGAAAAGCCTCTACTGATTCAAGTAAGTAGCTGTGGGACATTTCATCAGACACATAGCGGGCAAGTGAGCCACGCACTCACCGTAGGGGGTGGGAAAGCAGCTGTCCACGCGCTCCTAAAGGCCTCAGCTGCGGGATAGATGGCGCGGTGCTCTAGCTTGGCACGGACAGCGCGGTACTCTGGCTTGGGGGGTGGACGGCGTGGGGCGGTGCTCTAGCATGGGGCAGTGATCCGGCATGGGGCGGTGCTCGGGCGGTGCTCCGGTGTGGGGTGGTCTCCGACATGGGGTGGTGCTCCGGCAGCGCGGGGGGAGGGGTTGGCGCGGGGTTGAAATGAATTTGGATAATTTCAACCCACGCCATTTTTATACCAGTAGCTCATTACTGCCGGTTCTGCATGTAAATCGACAGTGATGGGGTACATCACTGGCGGGTCATTCCCCAAACCGGCAGTGATGTGGTGTAGTAGTTAGGTGTTAAGTTAGGTGTTAAATAGGATAAGTTTTCGTTTTCTTTCAAACTCCTCCTACTGACGCAATGGTTAAGACCCCTCAACTTAGCCCCCGAGACCTGTGTTCGAGTCCTAGGTGGCCTAAATTTTTTTGTTCTATTTTATAAATTATTAATTTATTACGGGAAATAGCTCATCACTGCCGGTTCTGCTTGTAAACCGACAGTGATGGGGTACATCACTATCGGGTCATTCCCCAAACCGGCAGTGATGTTGTGTAGCAGTTAAGTGTTAAGTAGGATAAGTTTTCGTTTTCTTTCGAACTCCTCCTACTGGCGCAACGGTTAAGACCCCTCAACTTAGCCCCTGAGACCCGTGTTCGAGTCCCTAGTGCGGCCCAATTTTTTTGTTCTATTTTATAATTTTTTAAGTGGCCCTAAAGGTCAAAAGAAAAAGTAAATAACCCTTGGCACACATCCTATACTAGCGCAGCGGTTAAGTCTCTGAAATCTATAGCCCGAGACCCACGCTCGAACCCGAGGGCTGGCACAATTTTTTTAAATTTTTTATATATCACTGCCGGTTTTTAAAATAAATCGACAGTGATAAACTAGTATCACTGTCGGTTTATTCTCATCAATGCCAGTTTTTTACAAACCGACTAGTGATGTTTATATATATTAAAAATTTCTTTTATATACTGAATAAATAGAAGCATATGTATTCCTATGTCGAAATGGCTTGAAATTTTTTTGGCAAGCTTGTACACCCAAATTAAGACCCCACATAGGATCTTAGGTTTTTCTGATCAGTTTTTTATTTATTATATTTTTCTGTGTGCTGAATGAGACAAAAGAGGGTGAATTTCATCTTGGACCCAATAGATTTTTTCATCCACCTCCACAAAATTCTTATCCCTAGGGCACATTAGAGCCTGTGTAAAAGTTTGGCACCATTCCGGATCTTTTCGTGGGTAGACTCAGTTCAACCTATAATTAATTGGTGTCGTCGTGCAGGAAATTCAATTAAACCTCAGAAAGTAGCAAACCATCTCTGAAAAATCCTCAAACTTGGTGTTTCCTTCACACGTGGCACTGTGCAAGCCTAAGAAAAAGTTTGAGACGAATACGACACCGGAATACCTATGAACCACAGAAACCTTGATAACCTATGTGTATAGTCATGGTTCGATGAAAAGGCACATGTACCTCTGTGAAGCATGTATACTCCGCCTATATCGAAATGGCTTGAAATTTTTTTGACAAGCATGTACACCCAAATTAAGACCGCACACAGGATCTGAGGTTTTTCTTATTAGTTTCTTTATTTATTATATTTTTTCTTCGCCGAATGAGACAAAAGAGGGTGAATTTCATCTTGGACCCAATAGATTTTGTCATCCACCTCCACAAAATTCTTATCCCTAGGGCACATTAGAGCGTGTGTAAAAGTTTGGCACCATTTCGGATCTTTTCGTGGGTAGACTCAGTTCAACCTATAATTAATCGGTGTCGTCGCGCGGAAATTCAATTAAACCTCAGAATGTAGCAAACCATATCCGAAAAATCCCAAACTTGATGTTTCCTTCACACGTGGCACATGCAAGTCCTAAGAAAAAGTTTGAGATGAATACAACACCATAATGTCCTATGAACCATAGAAAACTTGATAACCTATGTGTATACTTATAGTTCGATTAAAAGGCACATGTACCTCTGTGAAGCATGTATACTCTGCCTATATCGAAATGGCTTGAAGTTTTTTTGGCAAGCATGTACACCCAGATTAAGACCCCACACAACATCTGAGGGTTTTTCTGATCAGTTTTTTTATTTATTATATTTTTCTCTGTGCCGAATGAGACAAAAGAGGGTGAATTTCATCTTGGACCCAATAGATTTTGTTATCCACCTCTATAAAATTCTTATCCCTATGGCACATTAGAGCCTGTGTAAAAGTTTGACACCATTCCGGATCTTTTCGTGGGTAGACTCAGTTCAACCTATAATTAATCGGTGTCGTCGCGCGGAAATTGAATTAAATCTCAGAAAGTAGCAAACCATCTCCGAAAAATTCCCAAACTTGGTGTTTCCTTCACACATGACATGTGCAAGCCTAAGAAAAAGTTTGAGACAAATACGACACCAGAATGTATATTTCTAGTTGTCCAATAAATATTACATGAATTACATGCATGACAATAATTAAACACACAAAGCCGTAAAAATTAAAATTAGAACCCAATTAAACTACGACCTTGAAACCAACCTAATAAACATTAATTACTATCGGAATCACTGCCGGGTTCGATCGGGCCACGCACACTAACATGCCTCTATAGCCATATATGGTAATTGATGTCACGGATTATGTATCCGCTTGTATCGATGAAGTCCAATGCCCGTATGAGTGCACTCTCTCGTGCCTCACAATACCGAAAGAATGGTCGGCCATAGATGTAACCTACTGAACGACCACTGCCCCTGTTAGTAATCCTTATGCAGTACTGGCGTCCTTCTATAGTGAGCTGGCCGAGGTTACCATTGCAGAAGTCCCAATCGTACCCGAGTTGCTCCGTAGCTTGGTCTAGAACGGCCCACAAGCCACATGCAGCATAGGTAAGGTCCTGGAGCGCAATCTACATGTGGAGAAAAAGAAAAAAATAGAGAATGTTATTACAATAATAAACAACAAATAACCACGACTCAGGTATAAGTGACTATTTTACCACATCCGCACGGTTGTAGCTCGCAAACCATTCGCTTGCTTGCGGGACGGGGATATCACCAGCATTCAAAGCAAGTGCCTTGAAGTGCGAGAAATCAGGCACATCATAGCAAACATGTCGAAGGTGCCTCTAAACAGATGCGCACATCACTAAATTGGGCGCTTATCACGTCCGGGCTCTGTCTTCTCAGTCTCGTGGATATGGTTCTGATGATTTGCACCCCTCAAAGGGATGGAAAAAACTGAGTTCACACGTCCATAGCCGACCGACTTGCATTAGATGCCGTGTTCTCGACGATGTCCGAGATAAAGAACCAGCTAAGTGCTGTTCGCAGCCAATCTATTGGGGATATAGTCTGCGACATATATGTATGCAACAATGATATTAAACTAATTACTACTTATTTGTTAGCATCAAAAAACAAAAGATGTTGGAAAATATTTCATACAATAGCTGGAACAGGGAACCGTGGAATGGCCACATTAGGAGCGAATGGCTCATCGCCAGGGTGGAAACCTGGTTCTTGTGGTGGGGGAGGTCCGTTGTTCATACCACCTGATCGATAAAATGCCAAAAAATATGAACATAAAATATATGCACAAAAAATTCTTCCAAGTAAAATATGGCAACATAATTAAATATAGATCGAATGCAAGGAATAAGAATATATATAAATGTAGAATGCAAAGAAACATGAATATAAATATAGATCAAATGAATATAGATAGAATATTGGAGAAGACAACATATCAATACCATTGAAAAATGCAGGAGCCATGACCAAATCACGTAGAGAGAGTGGATTTCTTGAGAAGTGAGAGTGAAACGTGAGAAATGAGACTGTGAGAGTTCGTGGGTGGGTGGGATCGATGTATGTGGCCGAGTGGTTTGTTTTATATAGGGGGCATGGACATCACTGTCGGTTTTTAAGTAGAACCGACAGTGAAGGTGCATATATGTAAAGGATATATTTATTTAGATAGTACAGTGGGAAAGTTTTAACAACAACGATATATTTATTTAGATAGTAATGAAATACATCAAAAAATAACAAAAATATTAGAAATAAATTACATATACGATAACAAAGACCTTACACTAAAATTCCATATACGATAACAAAGACCTATTTGCGTACAGGTCAATGTTACAATCAATGTGTATCAACACATTATAATGTAACCACCTCAGTAGCATTCTTCTAGCACCAACTAGGGGCAAACAGCAGCACCGAGGTGGTCTACGAGCTATACCGGTTGGAGATGACAAGGTGGCATCGATGAATCCGCCTTGTCTGTACATGGCCTTTTTCCTAGATGCGCACCACAATGGATGGCTCTGTGAACCTCGTGGCATCTCCAATCTTCGGCGTTGCTCTATCTTTAGTAGCATTCTTCTAGTACCTCTTGTGTGCACCATTTTGGTGGACTACGACGCATAACGATATATGTGGTTTGTTATGAGAGAAAAACATTGTATCATGGCTGATAAGGCCTGGCTAAAACCAAAATGCATGGAGAGGCTAGCTCCTGGCCGAGGGCCATTTTATAGGGGATAGCAGTCGTGGTATATTTTTATTTCTAAACTAAAGTTGTCGGGGTAGGTGGGAGCAGTGTTCCAACTATTGTGGTCAGTGGGAGCACTGTTGACATGTGAGGAGCATCTACACATCACTGTCGGTTTTAGTTTAAAAACCGATAGTGAATGGAGTTATCACTGTCAGGTTTTTAACTCTAAACCGACCGTGATGAGGAATTATCACTGCCGGGTGAATCATCAAACCGGCAGTGATGTGGGTGTAGCAGTAAAGGGTTAAGTAGGATAACTTTTCCAATTATTTCGAATACCACCCACTGGCTCAACGGTTAAGACTCCTGCAGCTTAGCCCTCAGAGTACCCGTGTTCGAGTCCCAGGTGGCCCAAATTTTTTGTTTCAATTTTATAAATTATTAAATGACTTTGGGAAATTGCTCATCATTGCCGGTTGTAATTCTAAACCGACAGTGATGAGGAACCATCACTGCCGGGCCATTCCTCAAACCGGCAGTGATGTGGCTGTACTAGTTAGGGGTTAAGTAGTATAACTTTTCCCTACCTTTCGAATTCCGTCCAACTGCCTCAACTGGTTAAGACTCCGCAACTTAGCCCCCGAGACCCGTGTTTGAGTCCCAGGCGGCCCAAATTTTAAATTTTTTGTTTCAATTTTATAATATATATGTCTAGACTTCCTGATAGAAGGACATTGGGGCGGCCATTCTCTTCCGAGCTACTACTAGTAGTGAGGGATCCACAGCTCCTCGACGCCAGGGCTAGGCTCCTTCGAGTATTGCGAGCATGGACTACAAACTGGTTGGGGACCAGTGGCACCGAGGAGCTATGGATCCTCTACTACTAGTAGTAGCTCAGAAGAGAATGGCCACCCTAATGTCCTTCTATCGGAAGTCTAGACATATACATATATATATATTTATATTTAGCTGGTGTTTAAATTCAGAGAGTAAAGTTTAGAAATGATACGTCGGCATATTTACTGAGTTGGCAGAGTATTAACGAGGAGGAGAGAGGAGATGAGAGTTTCATCAGGATCAAACATCCTTCATGGTTATGTGCATAATGATTACATAGTTAACAATAATCTAACTATCTTTAGGTGCATCAACAATGAGGGCCTCATTATGATCAAGCCATACGTAAGCAGGTTCGTCACCCTCTTGAATGATAGGTAGGGGTACGTTCGCCCCGAATGGAGGCATTTCTTAATAGCCCCTGTAGTCTTCATCGTCCGTCACTCCATCGACACCGACAATCTTCCTTTTCCCTTCTAGGACTACTTTTAGCCTTCCTTTTGTCTTGTTGTCCCTTGCATAAAAGACTTGCATAACATCTCTTGCAAGGACGAAGGGGTCGTCTCTGTATGCAGGTCTTAGTGAGATCAATGGTAGTGAACCCTTCGCTGTCAGTGTTGATTTCCTCGAGCCAGACCCACTGGCAGCGAAAAAGAGCTGCCTTCAATGGACCATAGGCTAGCTCCCATATCTTCTCTATGAAACCATAGTATGTCGCCTGCACATTGCCGTTTTCATCGTGAGCATCAAAATGAACACCACAATTTTGGTATGTGCTTCTTTCCATCTTGCTTTTTTGTGTAAAATGTGAATCCATTGATCTCATACCCTTGGTACTTAAGATATGTACTCGAAGGTCCCTTGGCTAAGGCATCTAGTTGATTACCCAACTTTATTCCAAGCAAGCGACGTCGCAACCAGTTGACAAATTCCTCCTTATGTTTTTTATCCAGCCAAGCCATGTGACCTGCTCGGATACAGAGTTTGCAGCTATTGCCTGTGCTCGTCAATGTATGGCATCACACCCTCGGCTTGCTAGAGAACACAAACTGTGCCTATCTAAAAGAAATAGGGGTCGTCTACTGTAACAGATTTCTCCCCAATCGTTCCTTTGCCACGTAGTCTTCCCTCAGTGACGAGATTCTAGAACTCCGACCCTTTTGATGTCCAGATAATATGCGCAGAACTCAATGGCCTCCTCCGTTGACCATCCTTCAACCATGTCCCCTTCTGGCCTGAATCTGTTCCTAACATACCTCCTGAAAACTTTCATCAATCTTTCAAAAGGGAACATCTGATGCACGGTATATTAGGCCAAGGGCTCTAATTTGGTCAACAAGATGAATGAGTAGATGCAATGAGATATCAAAGCTAAGTCGGTGGGAAATGCATCTCAAGCCTAACGAGAGTTTCGGCTATGTCCCGCTGCAGCTGCTCTAGCATGGACACATCAATGACCTTTTTTGAGATCACGTTGAAGAACGAGCAAAGCTTTATGATTGGGGCGCGGACCTTTGGGGGGAGGATACCACACAGAGGCAACAGGGAGCAGCTGAGTCATAATGACATGACAGTCATGGGCCTTCATAGGGCCATAGTTGAACTTGAGTTCTCTCATGTTCACTAGCCTCTTCGGGTTCACATAGTAGCCCGTCAGGACTTTGAGTTCATTGAAGAAAGAAATAAGCGCACGCTTTTCTTCCTTCTTCAATGTCCATGACGCAACCGGAAGTTCGAACTAGCCATTCTATTCTCTAGCTCCACGGATGCAGCTCCTTCCTGATTCCCAAGTGTTGCATGTCCACGCGTGTAGCTAGTGAATCCTTCGATGTCCCCCCGGTGTCCATCAAGGTGTTAAGAGTATTAGCGCACACATTTTTAGTGATGTGCATGGGATCAAGACAGTGGCGTACACTCAGAAATGGACAGTAAGGTAGTTTCCAGAATACAGATTTTTTCTTCCAAACGCTCCCATTAGGCGCTGCTACTGCATTGTCCCCCTTCCAAGGACAACCTCCAGTTTGTTGAGTTCTCGAAGTATCGCAGGCCCAGTCTCGATATTTTGGAGCTAAGCGTTTCTCAATAGTACCGTTGAAATCTTTTCTGTTCCTGCGGTAAGGGTGATCCTTAGGTAGGAACCTACGGTGTCCCATATAAACTATCTTTGAGTTATTTGGATAGATTTACCGCATCGGTGTCGTCCAAGCACTCGACACATCTAGTATAGCCTTTTGTCTTCTCTCCGGACAACAAACCTCGACCTGGCAGGTCGGTGATTGTAGCGATAAGTACTCCCTTGATCGTGACATGTTCCTTTTTATACTCATCCCAAACATCCGGCACACCCTTTTCAAACATCTCCACTAGTTCATCGATCACTGGTTCTAGAAATACATCGATGTCATTCACAGGTTGTCTTGGCCCTTGGATCAGTAGTGGCATCTGGATGTACGACCGCTTCATACAGACCCAAGGTGAAGGTTGTATATACAGAGCGTCACTGGCCAGGTGCTATGATTGCTTCTAACCTGGTCGAAAGGATTCATCCCATCTGTGCTCAAAGCAAACCAAAGGTGCCTTACCTCTCCACCGATGTCCTTATAGAACATAGTATTGATAGTCCTCCAGTCATGCCCATCGGCAGGGTGCCTCATCATTGTATCTTTCTTACGCTCTTCGCCATGCCAGCGCAACAGCTTGGCTGACTTTGCACATGCAAATAGCCTATGCAGCCGGGGAGCTATAGGGAAATACCAAACGACCTTTATAGGACCTCCTCTAGTCTTGGTACCCTCATCTGATGGCCCTTCCTTGTACCAGTGGAGCTTCACACTTGGGCACTTGTCCAAGTCTTTGTATTTTTCTCACGGTACAATATGCAATCATTGGAACACGCGTGGATTTTTTCAACCTCGAGGCCGATGGGGCAGATCATTTGCTTGGCCAAGTATGTCTTTTCTGGCAACTCATTTTTTTCTAGGAGCATTTTCCTTATTATACCTAACAACTGATCGAAGCCTTTATCGCTCAATCCGTTTGTCGATTTGAACTCTAACAGCATGATGTTGGCTTCTAGTTTGCTCATTGGACAATCCCTATACAATGGTGTTTTGCCATCTTGTCTCATTTTCTCTAGCTTTCTCAGCTGTCTTTCACTAAGACATCCGGTCTCTACATTACGTAGCAGCTGAGAAATGCCATCGTTATCCTCGGTGTCGTCAGCTAGCAGTGTTCCTAAACACATTATTAACTGTGGCCATAGGTTCCGTATTGACACCGGGTTCCTCATCAGCATCGTGGATGGCTACATTAGGCATGTCAACATCATCATCGTTTTCCTATAGAACATTCACACCAACCTCGCCATGCATAGTCCATATCGTATAGTTTGGCATGAACCCCCTGGTAATCAAGTGCGATCGTATAGACTCAATTTGACTAAAGTTCCTATGATTCTTGCAATCTTTGCATGGGCAGAAGACAGGGTTCCCATTCCCTAGCATAGGCTTTGGCATCGGTGATAAACTGGCTGACACCATGCATGTACCGCTTGTCCGTTTGGGTCAGATGCATCCACTCTCGATCCATCTCTGCATAAAAAAATACTTGAGACAGTAATTACAAAGAATTAATAAGAAATCGAGCTTCATGAACAACAATTATAGCTCAAAAGTACCATTTTTGGGAAACATTATTGTACACTAATTATTGGAAAATTGAAATTGGTAGCCCCGGCCCTGTAAATTAAAAATCGTAGTAAAAAACAATTATTGCGCAATAATGAAGAACATCTATTCTACTCTACTTCTAAGAACTAATTATAGCATCACATAATGATGATCTTGACCACCATGGAATAATTAGCTAGGAATTTAAATGTGTTCATAGACACCAACCGTTTGGATGATGGATTCACCACAATTTGAGCCTTGCACAAATGTCCAATTGGAAAAGTGCTCTCTAGAATGGAGAAAGAACTAGAATGAGAATCAAGTAATGTAGGCATCAAAACGAAGCTAATTAAGCAACAAAATCAAAGGAGTGGATGTTTGTTACTAACCTTAAAGCAAAAAGATCAGGCCATTCTTCAAAATCCAAGCACTAGCTTCATGGTGAAGAGCAGACGCAACAATGGAGGGAAGGGTCCAAACGTGCGCCTCTGTTCTTGGGATGGAAGAGAGGAGGAAGGAGAGGACGGTTGCAGCCTTTTTGTGTTGTAGGCTTATCACTGTCGGTTCTTGGCTAGAACCGACAGTGATAGAGCCTAATCACTGTCGGCTCTTGGCTTAAACCGGCAGTGATGAGTGGCTGCTAAAATACTGCCGGTTCAAGCCACAAACCGGCAGTGATGTGGTCCTTCACTGCCAGTTTTAGCCCAGACCCAATCATTTTTTCATTTTCAAGCTCATAACTGGCAGTGAAGGTACATCACTGCCGGTTCTCACAAATCTGGTAGTGATGATGCCGATAGTGCTGTGCAAATCTGGCGTAGTGATTCTTTCGGAGGCTTCCATTGTTGTTTGTTGTTCATTCTCATTGGCTACAGATATTGTCGAGTTAACATCCCGGTGCTACCGCCATTCGTGCTTGGGCGGCTACTGTAACAATTTGCCTGGGCGCTATGAGTGTCGGTGCCCGCGGGGAACCCATGGCAACGCTTCTAAGCCTAAAGGCTGTGTCATCAGGTCCCCAACAAGTGCGCGGCCACTGATAGATTCTCATGTCTCGATGATGCTTTGGTTGCCATTGTACCATATATATTGTGTAGCTTGAGAAAATGATCATAATATATAGTGCATGCGTATGTACACTTTTAGGATTAATCATTGGTTTGTCAGTTGCAAGTGGTCTAGTGCTCCTTCTATCGGTTCTGGGTATATTGGTCCTACTCCACAAGTTAAAACAGCACTAGAACAAAACTACTGAAACAAAAGTACCTCAAGCAAAATCGCGGACTATTGTTGCAACAGCTGGTGTCCCAAAAGGTAGATATTGCAGAGAGGATGATAATACCATTGGATGAGCTTGCAAAGGCCACCGACAATTTCGACAAAGATCGTGAACTTGGTGGCAGTGGTCATGGTACTGTTTACAAAGGAATGTTATCAGACTAACATGTTGTAGCCATCAAGAAGTCAAAGATTACAGTCCAGAAAGAAATAAATGAGTTCATAAATGAGGTAGCAATCCTCTCACAGATCAACCATAAGAATGTATTCAAACTCTTTGAATGTTGCCTAGAGACCGAGGTGCCATTGTTGGTGTATGAGTTTATTCCCAATGGGACCCTTTATCACCATCTTCATATTGAAGAACCAAAAAGGTCACTATCATGGAATAGCAGGTTGAGGATAGCAACTGAAATAGCTACTTCTCTTGCCTATCTTCACTCGTCAGTTTCAATCCCAATAATCTATAGCGACATCAAGTCTAGTAACATACTTCTTGATGATACAATGACATCAAAGATATCCGACTTTTGAGCTTCAAGGTACATTCCGATAGACAACAAAGGGTTGACAACAAGGGTACAGGGAACATTTGGATACTTGGATCCAGAGTGCTTTCACACTGGACGTCTTTCTGAGAAAAGTGATGTTTATAGATTTGGTGTAATTCTCGTGGAGCTACTCACCAGGAAGAAACCAACTTGTTCACATTTGTCCAATGAATATGGTGGCCTTGTTCCACATTTCCTCAATCTACTTGCCTCTAGAAACCATGTCTAGATAATGGATCCACAAGTCCTAGAGGAAAGAGGCACAGGAGTAGAACAAGTTGTTATGCTTGCAGCATCCTATAAAAACATAAGAGGTGAACAAAGACCAACAATGTCGTAGGTTGAAGTTACACTAGAAGGACTTCAACAAGGTTCCAACAAAATGTACAAGAAAGATGATATGGTAACTGAGGAATTTGAGAATGGTTGCATTGGGGGAACTATCCATCATGGACTAGTGAAGGGTAGATATTTGAGGAATCTAGTAGAAGATACAGTTTGGAGCAAGAGATGATGATGTCGGCGAGGTATCCTAGATAGCATAGCTCTATGTCGTGTTGCAATAGCACAAGGGATTAGTTAACTTCTCCTACCAATATTTTGTACCATTGCCTTTGTTTTGTTCACAAATTTGCTATATCATCAGTTATAAACATAACCATATACCGGATCAAACCAGACTTGCTAGATTTATTTTCTTAATTTATCTTACATCATTGATATTTTTTCTTAAAAAAGAATCTAGAAATTATGCAATGAGCGTCAAGGTTATTAGTAGATTGAACTACAACATCGCGGGGACAACATAAGTAATGTGGGACAAAGAATATTGTTGTTTAGGATCAAAGTTGAGGTGGTGGTAGTGCTCCTATTCACTCCTGGAAATCAGGGGCACCATGGACGTAGTTGGTGTTGTGAAAAGATTTTTTTCCCATAATGATTCAATCTCTTATGTGCCCTCCTATTCACTCATGGAAACAAGGTTTCATGCATGGTAAATATCAACTACAAAACACTTATGTAATCTTTGCTATGCACATTCCACAACATAGCAACTTATTTCTCTTATTGCCACATAGAATACAAGTGCCATCCCTCTATACTTTTTTGAATTTAATCAATGTGCCCTCTCAATCTAAAGAATCGCCCTTGATTACAAGGTTCAAATTGTGTTAAAATCTATCAAATACCTAATCAGTAACTAGTTTTGTGAATAATCAATCAATATGATCTCAAGAGGATATGAACTTGACACCAAAGCTCATATGGCAATCTTTGTCTGCACAAAATGAAAGTCCATTTCAATATGTTTGGTGCGGGGATGGAATAATGGATCCATTGTTAGGCCTTGAAGTAATAATAATAAAAAAGAATGAAAATAACAAACATGCCTTGAATTTTAATGACCTTTCACTGACAAGCAAATGCTCTTAACACTAAGTTATTAATGCACTTTTGAATAGAAGCAAAACTCATATTATTATAACCGTCAAATTAGATCTTTAGTAGTTTGTTATGCAATCTGATATAAATAAATGCTGCTCATGCATGTTGTATGTATGCACCAGTGCAATTACCGACAATGACATGATGTGAAAAATTAAGAGAGGTCTCATATCATAATCATTATGGGACATATCACCTCTTGACATACTGGTAACTAACTCCATGTTGACTTGAATTAAACTTGATATTTAACTGTACCTAAGGATGAAAACGGAATGGAAATATTTTGAACCGAACCGCATCGTTTTCTATATTTAATCTGATCGAATCCGTATTTTCTTGTCCGACTTTACCATTTTTGTTTTCGCATTTAAGATGTTTCATATTTCAAATGTAAAAGTAGAAAACGGTTTAGACATTTTTCAACCGTTTTCTACTTTTCTACTTTTAATATGAAATATTCCAAATTCAAAATTTGGTTTAAACCGAATTTGGCCAACTGCATAGGTCACACAACCCAATTATAGGCTGCTCACCACGCAGCTGCGTTCTTTCTACTGGTGGCCAGCTGCCCTCTCTTATAGACGGAGCCCAGCCTCATCTCCCTTCACCTCACGAGGTGGTGCTAAATGGCAGGAAGCCAGCAGCATCTTCTCAGCTTACCAGTGCTACACGAAAGCCCACATGGGCCATAGCCCATCAAGCTCATCGGTTTAACCCCCACCTACGAAGTCAATCGTTTGATAGTTTTTGCTTCAGCCGAATAAATCTTTGTTAGTCAAAAGAAAAGGTTGAATAAATCTTTAAAATAAAATACTACATCTATTCCAAAAAGATTAATAAAATTATCCTGACTCAGTTTGAGTTCATGTTTCTATAACATCTAATTTTAGTTTAGATTCTAAAATGGTATGTGTCGGGTACCATAGAACGGGGTACCCCGAGCATACACCAAAAGAGTCACTTAAATCCCATCAAAACAACGAAGCCAGAAGGTAAGCCATGGGTTCATCACCGGCCCCGTCAGAGCCCACTGATTCTCCGCCTCGCCTAAGGCCTCGCATGGGAGGGCTCGGCGCCCTGACGAAATCTCCGCCTCGCGCGAGGCCTCTTGCGAAAGGCCTCGGCAAGGAGCCAAATCTCCATCTCGCCCGAGGCCTCATGCGTCCGGCCTCGAGCAAGACAGCTATTCTCCGTATCGCTCGAGGCTAGCTCGACAATAGCCCGTCGCTCTCGCCTCGACCAGCCTTCTCGACAGCATGTCATGTCCCATTAATGCGTCAACCACTCCCACAATCTCAGCCGGACGACGGCTCAACACTACGGAGTGGCTGACGGGACAAGAAGTCGCATCAGTGCCATACCGACTGAGACGGGGCACGATGGGGATTACCGGCCACTGTATTCTAGCGTTGTGCCCACGATCAGCGCTCGCACCGCACTGTGCCCCACAATCCCTGCCTCGAAGACAACGCGGCATGGGAAGTCTGGCTCGGGTCATCATCGCCTCCGAATCAGTGTACCAGATCGACCGCTCCCTCCAGGCCTCAGCACTCCACGCCAGGGTCTCGGTTATCTCGGGATTCATGTCTGCCGAGACCCCCCACCGCGGTTCGGTCTTGGCGCCAACCGAGCCTCGGCCTCGCGCACAGTCAATCCACAACGACCCACACGCTGACCGCCGCACCCGCTCCGAGGCAGCCCTAGAGCTCCCATGACGCACAAGATTGGATGTGACCAGCACATCGCCACAGCGCTCCAGGGACGGACCATTCCGACAACTACACCGCCACAAGAACAAGCTACAGGGCTCGGACACACCGCCTCTGTTCACACGACGCCATATAGTTAGCACATGTACTACCTTTGTCCTCCCTTCAAACTATACAAGGAAAGGACTTGGGTCATTTCAGGGGGACGGAGGCACTCACGAAGAACAACACCCTGTAACACGCACACTTCCCTGCCGCTTGAGAGCAACGTCTCAAGTAGCCCACATCACTCCCCGTCGAGACCTGGGACTAGCTCCCTCTCTCACCTAGCTTGTAACCCCCTACTACAAGCACTTCGGTGCAAGGAATACAAGATCAATCTCCTAGACTGGACGTAGGGCACGAATTGTCCGAACCAGTATAAACCTTGTGTCTCGTTGCATCACCATCCGGGATTGGGACACACGCAACATAAATTCACTAGTTGGTTGAGGATCCCTTGGTCTAAAACACCGACAGTTGGCGCGCCAGGTATGGGCCTCTGCGTGTCAGTTTCGTCATCCCAATAAGTTCTGGATGGCAGACCTCGTACGACCGCTGCGTCTCGGCACGGTGGTCTGGTTTGGGAGCCTGGAGTTCATGTCTCTAGGGCACGAGTACGACATGGTACTTCTCACACCCCGAGCCCCGCCTACTGACGATGACATCATGCACCGGTAGCCCAGGCGCAGGCGACGCCCGGGCGGCCGCTCTCGCCACGCTCGCCGGGCACGACACGAGCAGGATCACCCCGATGCTACGCGAACTCAGGGTGACTCGCCGCTCTCCGACGGTATCCCACGACCAGCTGTTTGCGCAAGGTCCCTGGTTGGGGACCTATCTAGCCTGAGCCTGGACAAGGGAGAAACGCCAGTGGCACCTGGCGATGCCCCGACATCAAGCTTCGCTCCACCACTCTCAGAGGAGCCAACCCCACCAGAGCAGAGCCTGGCGACGGCACCTTCTCCATACCCCTTCGGGTTGAGAAATGCCGCCGCCTCTTATGCTTACGCATACGCTTCCGCTCACGCGGATCTCTTGGAGCACCGCCAGCGCTTCGCTTTCGACTTCGACACCACCGCGTCGACCCACACCCACGCCGACTCCTCAGAGGAGGATGAGGCATGGGCCGGAGCGAATTTCTCCAACCTCCACGACAGCGAAACCATGCGTTGCTTCTTGGCCGCAAGCGACTATTGCTTTGGCTACTCCGATTCTGACGATGAAGGTACTTACGATCCCTCTCATGAGTGCTTCCACGTCGGACTTGGGATGCCAAGCACGGGCGATGAGGACGAGGGGGTAGCCAACCGCACTCCACTTCATCAGGGAACGGGCGATGCCACGCCTTCACGCATTGTTCCACCGGCAGCACGGAACGAGAACCTTGCCCTCGGACAATTTCGATGCCCGAACCTCGAGCAGCTCCGTGAGCTTCAGGCCAAGGTTGAGCAAGATCGGCTCCTTCTACAACAACTCCGAAACACTCTCGAGCAGGAGCAGCAGGGCTACGGTGACTGCGGAGGAGCCCGGCGACGGGCTCGCGACGTACACCACCGCATCAACGACGACGAAGGGGACGATTGTCCCCCAATCTTCAATCGCGCTAGCCAGAATGTCGCGGCTACGGTGATGCTAGTGCGCGCGATGTCCGAGCCCTCTACCACGGAAGGGCGACGAGTTCGTGGTGAGCTCCAGGATCTCCTCGAGACTGCCATGGTGCAGCAGGCAGAGAGTTTCGCCTCTCGGCGGCACGAAGCCATCTCGGACCTCCCCTTAGCACCACATCGACAGAATAGGGAGGCCTCGGTTTGTCCCGAACCCGCTCGGGCGCCAATAATCAATAGGGTCCCCTCGGTCCATGACCGCCTCAACAACCGACACGAGGCGCAGGGTGACCACGAGGTGGTCGGCCGACGACGACGCCACGACAGTGAGGGGCCCGCCTGAGGCTACCATCCGCATTGAGGCGGCCGCTACGACAGTGGGGAGGACCGCAGTCCTTCTCCCGAACCACCCGGCCCCCAAGTCTTCAGCAGAGCCATCCGCAATGCTCAGTTTCCAGCCTGGTTTTGCCAGCCAGCCAACCTCACAAAGTATAGCGGCGAGACCAACCCCGAGCTCTGGCTCACCGATTACCGCCTAGCTTGTCAGCTAGGTGGCACGGACGATGACCTGCTCATCATCTGCAACCTTCCCTTGCTCTTGTCAGACTCGGTGCGAGCCTGGCTTGAGCACCTTCCTCCCTCTCAGATCCACGACTGGCACGACTTGGTTAGGATCTTCATCGGGAATTTCCAAGGCACATACGTGCGCCTTGGAAACTCCTGGGACCTTAAGAGCTATCACCAGAAACCAGACGAGTCTCTCCAAGACTTCATCCGGCGCTTCTCTAAATAGTGCACCGAGTTGCCCAGTGTCGGCGATTCAGAAATCGTCCAGGCTTTCCTCTTCGGCACCACCTACCGAGACTTGGTCCGAGAATTAGGCCGGAACATGCCGCGCTCGGCTGCCACGCTCCTCGACATTGCCACCAACTTTGCCTCGGGCGAAGAGGCTGTAGGGGCCATCTTCCCCGAGAACGACGCCAAGGGGAAGCAGAGGGATGAGGCCCCTGAGGCCTCGGTTCCCCACTTGCCCAAAAGAAAGAAAAAGGATCGCCAGGGGAAGCGGGCCGTCCTCGAGGCCGATCTAGTCGCGGCCACAGAACGCAAGAATCCCCGAGGCCCTAGAGGCCCTAGGCCTTTCGACGACATGCTTAAGAAACCATGCCCTTACCACCAAGGCCCTGGTAAAGCACGCCCTTGAGGATTGCTCCATGCTGTGGCATTACTACGCCAGGCTCGGGCTCCCCGACGACTGACGCCAAGCAGAAGGGCAGCCGGTGACCGGGACGATGACAAGGACGACTGGATTCCCCTGAGGTACACAACTGCCTTCATGATCTTCGGCGGACCCTCGGCGTGCCTTATGGCGCAGCAGCGAAAGAGGGAACGCCGAGAGGTCTTCTCGGTCAAGGTGGCCACTCCCCGGTACCTCGACTAGGTCTAGGAGGCGATCACCTTTGATCGAGATGACCACCCCAACCATGTTCCGAATCCTCGGGCAGTACCCACTTGTTGTCGACCCGATTATCGGCAACACCCGACTCTCCAAGGTGTTGATGGACGGAGGCAGCCGCCTCAATATCCTCTACGCCAACACCCTGGAGCTCTTGGAGATCAACCAGTCGAGGCTCCGAGGCGACGCCGCACCTTTCCACGGCGTCATGCCAGGGAAATGCACGTGACCCCTCGGGCGCATCGACCTTCCCGTCTGCTTCGGAACCCCCTCCAACTACCGCAAGGAGGTTCTTACCTTCGAGGTGGTCGGGTTCGGAGGAACCTACCACGCCATCCTGGGGCGGCCATGCTACGCCAAGTTCATGGTAGTCCCCAACTATACCTACCTCAAGCTCAAGATGCCAGGCCCCAGTGGTATCATCATGATTGAGTCCATGTACGAACATGCATATGACTGCGACATTCGAGTGCATCGAGTACGCCGAGGCTCTCGCGGAGGCCGAGACCATCATCGCCAGCCTCGACCAACTCAGTGGCGAGGCGCCTGACCCCAAGCATTCGTGCAGGGGTGTTCGAGCCCGCGGAGGCCATCAAGCTCGTCCTGGTCGACCCCGCCTGCCCCGACGACCGGGCGCTGAGAATCAGCACCACCCTCGACATCAAATAGGAAGCCGTGCTCATCGACTTCCTCCATGCGAATGTTGATATATTCGCATGGAATCCCTCGGACATGCCGGGCATACCGAGGGAGGTCGCCGAGCACGCCTTGGACATCTATGCCGGCTCTAGACCGGTGAAGCAACGCCTGCGCCGATTCGACGAGAAAAAGCGTAGGGCCATCGGTGAGGAAGTGCAGAAACTCTTGGTGGCTGGGTTCATCAAGGAAGTGTCCCACCTAGAGTGGTTGGCTAACCCCGTGTTAGTTAGGAAGAAAAATGGGAAATGGAGGATGTGTGTAGACTACACCGGTTTGAATAAAGCTTGTCCAAAAGTCCCCTTCCCATTACCCCGAATCGATCAGATCGTTGATTCCACTGCGGGGTGTGAGACCCTATCTTTCCTTGATGCGTATTCTAGTTACCATCAAATTAAGATGAAAGAGTCCGACCAGCTCGCGACTTCGTTCATCACCCCATTCGGCATGTACTGCTACGTGACTATGCCTTTCGGCCTCAGAAACGTGGGGGCCACATACCTAGCGGTGCATGACCCAGGTCTTTGGCAACCACATTGGGTGAACCATCGAGGCCTATGTGGACGACATCGTGGTCAATGTCCAGAAAGGCCGAAGATCTCGTCAACGACTTGGAGATAGCCTTCAAATGCCTTAGAGAGAAGGGCATCAAGCTCAATCCCAAGAAGTGTGTGTTCGAGGGTCCCCCGAGGCATGCTCTTGGGATTCATAGTCTCGGAGCGCGGCATCGAAGCCAACCCAGAGAAGGTCTCGGCCGTAACCAACATGGGACCAATCAGAGACCTCAAGGGAGTACAGAGGGTCATGGGATGTCCTTGCGGCCCTGAGCCGCTTCATCTCGCGCCTCGGTGAAAAAGGCTTGCCTCTGTATCGCCTCTTGAGAAAATCTGAACGCTTTTTCTAGACCCCCGAGGCCGAAGAAGCCCTCGCCCAGCTTAAAGCACTGCTCACTAATCCTCCTATCCTGGTACCCCCGACCAGGGACGAGGCCCTCTTACTCTATGTCGCCGCGAAAACCCAAGTGGTCAGCGCTGCCGTAGTAGTAGAAAGGCCGGAAGAAGGGCATGCTCTGCCCACCCAACGACCTATTTACTTCATCAGCGAGGTGCTCTCCGAGACCAAAATACGCTACCCCCACATCCAGAAGCTGGTCTACGCCGTAGTCCTGGCCCGGCGCAAGCTGCGTCACTACTTCGAGTCCCACCCAGTGACAGTGGTATCGTCTTTCCCCTTGGGAGAGATAGTCCACAACCGAGAAGCCTCAGGCAGGATAGCCAAGTGGGCTATCGAGCTTATGGGGAAGCCTTGAATTTTGCGCCTCGGAAAGCGATTAAGTCTCAGGTCTTGGCCAATTTTGTGGCAGAGTGGACCGACACCCAATTACCACCTGCTCAAGTCCAGACAGAATGCTGGACCATGCACTTCGACGGGTCTCTGATGAAGACCGAGGCAGGCGCGGGTCTCCTCTTCATCTCGCCCCTCGGAGTACACATGCGCTACATGGTGCGGCTCCACTTCGCTGCCTCCAACAACGCGGCCAAGTATGAGGCCCTCGTCAATGGCTTGTAGATCGCCATCGAACTTGGGGTACGACGTCTCGACGTCCGAGGCGACTCATAGCTCGTCGTCGATCAAGTCATGAAGGAGTCAAACTGCCTCGACCCCAAAATGGAGGCTTACTGCAAGTTGGTACGTCGCCTAGAAGACAAGTTCAACGGTCTCGAACTAAACCACATCGCACGGAATTACAACGAGGCCGCCGACGAACTGGCAAAGATGGCCTCGGCACGGGCTCCGATCCCCCCGAACGTCTTTGCCAGGGACCTCTACAAACCTTCCATTGAGTATACCTTGGTAGCAAAGGAGGGCCCACCTGTCGAACCCACGACGGGGCTCGGCGCCCGCTCTACTACTGAGACTCTCTGGACCAAGCCTGAGGTCATGGAAGTCAGCACCGAGCCTCCCCAGACTGACCAAAACGCGGATTGGTGAATCCCGTTCCTTGATTGGCTTGATCGGGGGGAGCTTCCTATTGACAGGACTGAAGCCCGACAGCTTGCGCGCCAAGCCAAGACTTATGTCCTCTGTAATGACGAATTGTATAGGCAAAGTCCCTCCGGTGTCCTCCAACGATGCATCACCGCCGAGGCAGGCCGAGCCCTGCTTTGGGACTTGCACACAGGGGCCTACGGGCACCATGCGGTGCCTTGGACGCTCGTGGGAAATGCTTTCCGTCAAGGGTTCTATTGGCCAACGGCGGTCGCCGACGCCACCAAGCCAGTATGCTCCTACGAAGGATGCCAATACTATGCTCAACAGACACATCTCCCGGCCCTGGCCCTCCAAACCATCCCCATCACGTGGTCATTCGCCATGTGGGGGCTCGACATGGTCGGGCCTCTACAAAAGGCCCCCGGGGGCTACACCCATCTACTGGTATCAATCGATAAGTTCTCCAAATGGATCGAGGCTCGTCCAATCAATCGAATCAAATCCGAGCAAGCAGTGCTGTTCTTCACTGACATTATCCACAGGTTCGGGGTCCCTAACACCATCATCACCGACAACGGGATACAGTTCACCTGTAAAAAATTATTGATGTTTTGCGATGACCACCACATCCATGTGGCCTGGTCAGCCGTAGGACATCCAAGGACCAACGGCCAAGTAGAACGTGCCAACGGCATGATCCTACAAGGCCTCAAGCCAAGAATTTACAACCGGTTGAAGAAGTTTAGCAAGAAATGGCTCGCTGAACTCCCATCGGTCATCTGGAGCCTGAGGAACACCCCAAGCCGAGCCACGGGGTTCATGCCTTTCTTCCTGGTCTATGGGGCCAAGGCCATCCTCCCCACTGACTTGGAATACGGTTCCCTAAGGCTACAGGCCTATAACGAATGAAGCAACCGCACCACCCGAGAGGACGCCCTCGACCAACTGGAGGAAGCCCGAGACGTCGCGCTGCTGCACCCGGCTAAATACTAGCAGACCCTACAGCGCTATCAGGCCCGGTGCATCCGAGGCCGAGACTTGAAGGTAGGCGACCTGGTGTTGAGTCTAGCATAGAGCAACAAGGGCCGCCACAAGCTGATCCCGCCATGGGAAGGACCGTACATCATCGCCCAAGTGCTGAAGCCCAGGACCTACAAGCTAGCCAATGAAAAGGGCGAAATCTTCACCAACGCTTGGAACATAGAACAGCTACGTCGCTTTTATCCTTAAGATTCCAAGCATTGTATATATTGTTTCTCAGAATACAATTGAAACCCGTTTTTTAGTTGTTTTAATTTTTTGAGAAGTTCCCCGAGCCTATCATTGGTCTCGGCAATACGATAACACTATAAGGGAGACTCGGCTCTACCACCGCAGAACTGAATCTCCCTCGGGGGCTAGAGGGGGGATTCCCCCTAAAGTCCCACGCGCCATTTTTTAGTCGTTTTTCGAAAAAATTCCTACGCCAAACCCTCTAGCACGCTCTGACGAATCGATTGCAGAAAACTCAAGGACCAAAAGCCCGTCTTAGGGCCAGAAGGCCGGTTGAGTCGCGAGACAGCCTAAGCCTCCGGGCTATGGCGCTCCCTCACCACCTTTTGCCCAGGGGACGGCTTAGGCTCCAAAGAGGTTTTTTGCAAAGAAATCAGATCGGAGACAATAAGAGGGCAGAGGCTCGGAAATACAAGACAAATGATTAAAGAAACATGAGTACTTTAAAAAGAAAGGCCCCGACGGCCACAAGCGTTACGATACAAATTTAATTCCTACTCTATTTACAAGGCCGCTTGGGCCCAGGTCAAGGCTTAGCACCTCCGCCATCGGCAGACGGCGGCAGAGGGACCACCTCTTCTTCAAACAACGTTGCCAGTGCGGTGCCAGGGCCTTCCGCCGCCTCAAACAGCTTCATCACCACCTCGTCGGCCTCACCGTCATCATCGGGCAAGACGTAGCCATCGCTGATGGCTTGGAGGCCGACACCGACGTAGTGTGAGGCGATGATGGCCAGTGCGCACTTGACGCCCGTGTGCAGCGCTCCTCGGAGCCGCTCATGCACTTGACCGCTCAGTGCAATCAGACGGCTCCCAAGGGAGCTGCCTGACTGAACCCCCTCGACCACCAGGGCCTCGTAGGCGGCATGGGCGGCACTCTTCAGCGCCTTGTGCTCACCAATCTCGGTCTCGAGCACCGTCTGCACCGCGCTGGAAGCCTCGGCTGCTCGGGTAACCTCCGCCTCTGACTCTGCACCACGGAAAACGGAATGGGGTTGAGCGAGAGAGAAAACAAGCTAAATAGGGACGGAAGCCTACGGAACTCACCCTTGGCCTTAAGCTCCCAGTGTCGGGCCTCGACCCGAAAGGCCTCGGCTTTCTCCTTCAGGCGCTGAGCCTCAGCCCGAGAAGCCTCGGCCGCCCTAGAAGCTTCACTCCCCAGCTCTACGTCACACCAGGGAGTTAGGGAACGAACATGAGAAAAAACGAATAAAACAAAGGGACTAGGACTCACCCTCAGCCTTTCCCCTCCAAACCACAGCCTCGGTTTGCGAGGCCTCAGCCACTGCAAGAGCCTCATCCAAAGCGCCTTTCGTCAGCTGGTGCGCATTCTGTTCCACCCCTAGCTGCCCAGCAAGAGCCATGGCCGAGACTGTAGCTTCTTCGGCTCGAGACCTGAAGGCATCCCGATCACTGGCCGCGCGGGTGAGCTCCTCCACCAACTCCTTGACCTGCGCCACTAGAGGGGTGAGCTGCTCCTGGGCCGTGGCCGCCTCGAGCTTCGTGTCAGCACAACGAAGACGGAGGTCCTCCACCTCTGCGCTCCGCGCCGACAGGAGCTCGTTGGCACCAGCAAAAAGGCCCTTCTGCCGCTGAAGCTGGTCCCAGACATCCCTCTCCTGGCGGAGGAAGACCGACTTCCCAAGAGATCGGGTCTCAAGCTCCTAGGGGAAATAGAATAGGGGTCAATCCCTACAAAGAAAACTCAGAAAAAGACCACCGCGTGGGAAAAGAAAGCACGAACCTGGGCAACTCCAGGCAAATTGTTCGCCACCACGGACAGCGCCGTCCGTAGAGACCGCTCCGCCAGCTGGCGGTACTGCTTGAACGTGTCCCAGCGACCGCCCTCGGCCGTGTCCTTGAGAGCAAACAGAGGCTTTGCCTCAGGATCATCCCGGCTTTGCCACAGGACACACGGGTGGTTCCACCCGCGGGGCTCAGGTCGCACTCGTGCGAGGGCCGAGCTTCCCTCACCCGAGGTTGGAGCCGGCTGGTCCACGACACCGGCCACCTCAACGCCGGCCATCTCCTGTGCCTAGGAAGTATCGTTGGAGGAGATCGGAAGAACTTCCACCTCCCGGGCGCTCTCCCGCAACGGCGGCGGGCCTTGAACCAAGGGTGCCGCCAAGGCCTCCGCCGCCTTCATCTCCACTTCCTGGCCCAGCAGCCCCGCCACTATCACGTCAGCGTCGGTGGTCCCGGGGGCTCCGACCTCTATAATCATGGCCTCGGTGGTCTCGGGGGCTTCGGCCTCCGCCACCGTGGCCTCGGTGGTCGCGAGGGCTCCGGTGCCCGCCGTAGCGGCCTCGATGGTCCCGGGCGCCGTAGTCTCTGTCGCCCCGGCCTGTGAAACCCCAGGGACCTCGGTCCCGGTGGTCTTGGTGGCCAAGGGAACCTCAGCCGCATCCGACCCACGGGCCTCGCCATCCCGGGGCGGAGGCGCTGCCTCCCCTTCCTGTGTCAGGGCCGCCTCGGCAGCCCCTCCTTGAGTGGCCGGCTCCTTCGGGTCGGCCCTCGCCGATGCCGTGCCACGATGCAGGGCGGCTTGCGCCTCTACCACCCAGTGGGCAGTGGAGCCAGGGTTAACCTTGAGCGCTTTAAGGGGCACCAAGGTAGGCACCTCCGTAGGCCGCTTCTGGCTAAGGACAAGACGATCATAGGGTCAGCACATGACAAAAGAATGAACGGAAGGCACTGCGACCCCACCAAAAATACACCTACCTCGAGCGGGGCGGCAACCGCTTCGCCATGGCAACCCTTGTTCGCAAAGGCGGTGGCGGCGGTAGAGGCATGGCCTTCGTGTCCATCGGCGCCGATTGATCCTCAACGGACCCCGGCGCCCCCTCGGTCCCCTGCGGGAGCAGTTGCGTCGCCTCTGCCGCCACTTGCTCCACCGCCGCGGCTGAGACCATCGGGCTGACGGTGTGTTTGCCCAACGCCCGTGCCTTGGGCGTGTCAGCCTCGGCCCCGGAGCGGGCAATTGCCGACCCCGGGTCTGCTTCTCCTCCTCCTCCCGGGAGTGCCAGGCTGCTTGCCAACGCCTCGGGCACCACCTCCACTACGTTAGGGAGATGGTCCAGGGGACCTCGCCCCATCTCGCCCTCGTCATCCCCGTCTGAGGCCTCCGTCGACAGCGATGGTGACGGGGATTCCTCCAACAGGAGGCCATCCTTCCTTTGTTGACGGTGGCGCTTGTCTAGCTCCTCGCGCACGAGGGTCTTCTTCGTGCGCTTCGCCGCCTTGGTGTCTTTCCGTTTTTTCTACGCCTCGGTGTGCGCCCGGTTGATCGCCCGCCGCCTCGCATCCTCGGGAACGGGCGGCGGAGAGGAGCGCACGTCCCTCATCCCCTATAGGAATGGTGAACGCAAATAAGGGAACAAGAAGTAAGGAGAAACGGAGGAGGCTCGGGGGCTACAGCGGCGCATGACTTACCAGCGAGAGGAACCCCCACGACAGTCACATCGCGATGGGGTCAAGTTGCCGCCCCTCAGCTTCGCCTCTACCGTCTCCCCCACCCGACGAAGAATTTCCTCGTCGGAAAGGGCAGAGGAGGACATCCGAATGCCCTCATTGGGCTCATCCGGCCTCATCTCGAACAGCCACCGCCGCCACCGAGCCATCAGCGGCAGCACCCTCCGGTGGTGGAAGGCAGCCACGACCACAGTTGCGGTAAGGCCGCGGCCCCGTAGCCTCTCCAGCCCCACTAGAAGCGGTTGTAGCTTGGGTTGATCCTCCCTCGGGACGCCATACTTCCACCTCTCCGGGCAGCTCCCCACAATCAGCCTAGTATAGGGGGGGAAGTCCTCCGTCGTCGTTGCGAAGGTAGAACCAGCTCATGTACCATCGGCGATTGGATGACGTGAGCTGGGCCGGGATGTAGAGGTGCTGGTGGTCCTGGCGCACTTGGAGAGTGCAGTCGCCGGCCCTCGTCGCTTTCCTCGTGCCCGACGTGCCCGTCGGCTTAGTGGTATGCCCCGCCCAGAAGAGATGGAGCCACAACTCCCAATGGGGAGCAATCCCCAAGTACCCCTCGCAGACGGCAACGAAGATGGCTGCCTGTGCGATGGAGTTGGGGTTGAAATTGTGGAGCTTCACGCCATAGTAGTGCGGGAGCGCCCACATGAACCGATCCGCCGGGACGCCGAGGCCGCGCTCGTGAAAGGAGACAAAGCTCATGACATAACTGTTGTGAGGCCTCGGCTCTGGCTCGCCCGACGGAGCGATCCACTCCGACCTATTGGGGTCCGTCACTGGACGAAGGAGTCTGCCATCGACGAGCGACTAAAGCATCTCCTTGGTGACGTCTGATGGATCTCAGGGGTCCACCTCAATGACAATGATGTCACTGGCCATGGATGCGGTGGAGGGATCGAATGCGGCGGTGAGTTTTTTTCTCTCTCTCTCTCTTTCTCGCTCTCTCCCTGGCTCACTCTTCTCCCTTCTTCTTCCCGGCACCCGCTGCTCTAGCGACGGCTCGATGGAGGCAGAGCTGACACAGGCAAGGTAAGGTGAGGAGGGGCGAGGCTCTTTGAGTATTTATGCAGGGTGAAGGCAAAACGGATGGGCGATAAAATCGGGGAAGTTTCCCCTCGATCCGGCGCGGTTAACCACGATCCGATTCTACCGCCCACGCGCCCACCTTTATCTCATTAATTGCGGGAATAGTTACATCCCATCCACCATGTCACGCCCGACTGCTGCGGCAGCAGGTGTCGTTCCGTCTCCCTAGAAAACTACCTCAAAAGGCGCGCCAGCCGTTGCCGAGCCGATGGGAAAGATATTCCCCCCACCCTATTCCTTTCAGATGAAGGAACCGGGCTCTGAGCCTATTACGGTCCAGGGGTTTGAAGGCTGGGCCCCTAGGGGTTTCGATAGTCGCCCCAGGACAACAGAGTTAGGGACGACTGTGGGCGAGCCCATACGGGGCCGAGGCCCAAGCAAGCGAAACGCTTGGGACGCCCTAAGTCGTGTCCGAGACCGGCGGGGAGGTCTCCGAATGGGATCCCACCATAGGGAGGTGCCGAGCCACCGAGGCCCAGCGAACGGCCTCGGCACCCACTAGAGAAACCCTCTGGTACTCTTGGAGTGCGTCTCTGGACCGCTAGCCGTCCCCTAGCGAACGGGGCACGGGCCTCCACTTGGACTTACCCGATAACAGCTCACTGGAAGTGCCAACGCTCGTGCCCACCGAGGGTAGCCTGGCACATTCCACCCCTCCTTTCAAGCGAAAAGGAAGCATGAGGGTCGTACAAAAAGCCAGGGGAACCCCTGATGGACCTCTTGCTCCATGCAGAGGCTAGGGGGCTCTTCCTGCAACCTTACCGAGACCTAGCGACCCCGGCTCGCACTCGAGGAGGCTCGGCAAAACAACCCCTCCTTCCGAGCAAAAAGGAAGCGCGAGGGTCGTACAAAAAGTCAGGGGAGCTCCCGACGGCCCTCTCGCTCTGTGCAGAGGCTTGGGAGCCCTTCCTGCAACCTTGCCGAGACCCCACGACCCAGGCTCGCGCCTAAAGGGGCCTCGGCAAACAAACCCTCATGCACGAGGGGCGTACAAAAAGCCAGGGGAACTCCTGACGGCCCTCTCGCTCCGTGCAGAGGCTAGGGGGCTCTTCCTGCAACCTTGCCAAGACCCAGCGGCTCCGGCTCGCACCCGAATGGGCTCGGCAATCAACCCCTCCATCCGAACGAAAATGATATGTGAGGGTCGAACAAAAAAGCCAGGGGACCCCTGACCGCCCTCTCGCTCCGGGCGGAGGCTCGGGGGCTCCTCCTGCACCCAAGACAAAGACAAACGACCTAAGCCCACGCTAGAAGTTTCGTTACAAATACGATAAAGGGCACCGAGCCCGTTACGGTCCAGGTGTTCGAAGGCTGGGCCCCCTGAGGCTTCGACAGCTGCCCCAGGGCAACAGAGTCAGGGACGACTATGGGCGAGCCCACGAATGGCCGAGGCCCGAGCAAGCAGTCGCTCGGGGCGTCCTAAGTCATGTCCAAGACTGGCAGGGAGGTCTCCGAATGGGATCCCACCGTAGGGAGGCACCGAGCCACTGAGGCCCAGCGAACGGCCTCGGCACCCACTAGAGAAAACCTCTGGTACTCTTGGAGTGTGTCTCTGGACCGCTAGCCGTCCCCTAGCGAACGGGGCACGGGCCTCCACTCGGACTTACCCGATAACAGCTCACTGGAAGTGCCCATGCTCGTGCCCACCGAGGGTAGCCTGGCACATTCCACCCCTCCATTCGAGCGAAAAGGAAGCGTGAGGGTCGTACAAAAAGCCAGGGGAACCCCTGACGGACCTCTCGCTCCGTGCAGGGGCTAGGGGGCTCTTCCTGCAACCTTGCCGAGACCCCGCGACCCAAACTCGCACTTGTGGGCTCGACAAATATGATAAAAACTCCTCACTCAAAACACGAAAAAAGCCCCTGGAGGAATGACTCCACTCCTCCAGGGCCTCAGGGGCTACACCCGGCGGGTGCGCTCGCGCGCACCCACCGAAACCTTGAGAAGCAAAACATAATCCCTACAGGAGCGGCTACAAGCCAAGTCTCGACAAACCCTCAGTGAGAGTGCACGCACTCACCCCGAGGCTCAGGGGCTACTGTCGGGTACCATAGAATGGGGTACCCTGAGCATACACCAAAAGAGTCACTTAAATTCCATCAAAACAACGAAGCCATAAGGTAAGCCATGGGTTCAACACCGGCCCCGTCAGAGCCCATCGATTCTCCGCCTCGCCTGAGGCCTCGCACGGGAGGTCTCGGCGCCCTGACAAAATCTCCGCCTCGCGCGAGGCCTCTCGCGAAAGGCCTCGGCAAGGAGCCGAATCTCCGTCTCGCCCGAGGCCTCGTGCGTCCAACCTCGAGCAAGACAGCTATTCTCCGTATCGCTCGAGGCTGGCTCAACAATAGCCCGTCGCTCTCGCCTCGACCAGCCTTTCCGACAGCATGTCATGTCCCATTAATGCGTCAACCACTCCCGCAATCTCAGTCGGACGATGGCTCAACACTACGGAGTGGCCGACGGGACAAGAAGTCGCATCTGCGCCATACCGACTGAGACGGGGCACGGCGGGGATTACCGGCCACTGTATTCTGGCGCTGTGCCCACGATCAACGCTCGCACCGCACTGTGCCCCGCAATCCCCGCCCCGAAGACAACGCGGCATGGGAAGTCTGGCTTGGGTCATCATCGCCTCTGAATCAGTGTACCAGATCGACCGCTCCCTCTAGGCCTCGGCACTCCACGCCAGGGTCTCGGCTATCTCGAGATTCACGTCTGCCGAGACCCCCCACCGCGGTTCGGCCTCGGCGCCAATCGAGCCTCGGCCTCGCACACAGTCAATCCACAGCGACCCGCACGCTGACCGGCGCACCCGCTCTGAGGCAGCCCTGGAGCTCCCATGACGCACAGGATCGGATGTGACCAGCATGTCGCCACAGCGCTCCAGGGATGGACCATTTCGATGACTACACCGCCACAGGAATAGGCTACAGGGCTCGGACACGCCGCCTCTGTTCACACGACACCGTATAGTTAGCACATGTACTACCTTTGTCCTCCCTTCAAACTATAAAAGGAAAGGACTTGGGCCATTTCAGGGGGACGAAGGCACTCACGAAGAACAACACCCTGTAACATGCACACTTCCCTGCCGCTTGAGAGCAACATCTCAAGCAGCCCACATCACTCCCCGTCGAGACCTGGGACTAGCTCCCTCTCTCACCTGTAACCCCCTACTACAAGCACTTCAGTGCAAGGAATACAAGATCAATCTCCTAGACTGGACGTAGGGCACGAATTGCTCGAACCAGTATAAACCTTGTGTCTCGTTGCATCACCATCCGAGATTGGGAACACGTAGCATAAATTCACTAGTTGGTTGAGGATCCCCCGGTCCAAAACACCGACAGTATGCTAGTTGCTACATCTAATTTTAATTCCTATTATCCTGCTATCTATTAATTGCTTATTCTAAACTTGTATTTATGTGTCGGCTATTGTGTTAAATACCTAAGACCAAGGATCATGCACTTGTTAATTATTATATGCACTTGAACTTGATCATGCATGTACTTAGTTATGCACTTGGTCCTATGGGTCGATATTCCGTATTGAGTTTTCGTATATCGACCGTGTTCGACATAAATCTGCTTGAATTGGTTCGTTTTCGGAATTCTCGATATTTCATAAGTTCGCGTTCGTTTTCGTGTCCGGCTTTACCGTTTTCGCTTTCGTTTTCGTATTTCAAATGTAAAAGTAGAAAACAATTTAGGAGTTTTTCGACCGTTTCTGACCGTTTTCATCCTTAACTGTACCAATGAATGTATGAACAAATATTTTTGCCCTTAGCAACAGATGAAAATTTGTATCAAGGCCGTATTTTAATTTGATACACTGTTAATTGGACATTGTCGTATTATAGCTAAAGGGAAAAACATAAATAGTTACATAGCATTCCTCGTGTCCGTTTTCCAAAAATTTAATTGCAAAACACATCTACCATATGTGTTTTCCATGAAAAATAGATGTTTTGGCTTCACGTTACTATTTTTTAGCCCCTCCATTCCAAATTATAAGTCGTTTTAGTTTTGTTAGGTACAAAACTTTTACTCTGTACCTAGATGTAGCATAGTATCTAGATGCATAACAAAAAAATGTATCTAGAGAAGTCAAATGACTTATAATTTAGAACGGAGAGGAGTGCCTCTTTTGTAATGTTTTTTACTCTCTTTTGTTGAGTTACAGATATTGTATCACAATATATGAATTTGTATTTACAATTTATCTTTCTTCTTTTAGAATGACTATGTTCCAAGCAAAACTAAGGTAAAAAAACTCCACTTTCATAACTTCTTAGTTTGTTGTTGTATAGCATTATGTACTGTTCCAAATTGATACTGTTTGGTGTAAATCGGACAAAAACTATTAATTCAAACCAGTTAGCATATTAGCATTTTTCCTACTAAAAGCAATAAAATTATTAAGTGTCGTACTATATTATATTATTGTATCAGAAAAGAAAATCTATTGAATACAGATCAGCACTTAGCCTAAACTTCATTATTTTTTGCTTCACAACAGGGACAAATCTATTGGTGGGGTGGGGTGGGGTGGGGTGGGGTGGGGGGGTCGAGCCCCCCCTACGCTGATGAACCCTTGGAGCCCCCATGAAGTTTGCAATATTTTTGAAGGGTAGGAACGACTAGAATCGCAATCTGAAGGTTGAAGGAGACAATAATCGTGATCTGATGCTACAATGACATGAAAGATGTCCGCCTTTGGAGCTTCAAGGTACATTCCAATACACAACAAAGGGTTGACAACAAGGATACAGGGAACATTCGGATACTTGGATCCAGAGTACTTTAACACCGGTCGTCTTACCGAGAAAAGTGATGTTTATAGCTTTGGTGTAATTCTCGTCGAGCTACTGACTAGGAAGAAACCAACATGTTGTAGCCATCAAGAAGTCAAAGATTACAGTCCGGAAAGAAATAGATGAGTTCATAAATGAGGTAGCAATCCTCTCACAGATCAACCATAAGAATGTGGTCAAACTCTTTGGATGTTTCCTAGAGACGGAGGTGCCATTGTTGGTGTATTGAGTTTATTCCCAATGGGACCCTTTATCACCGTCTTCATATTGAAGAACCAAAAAGGTCACTATCATAGAATTCCAGGTTGAGGATAGCAATCAAGATAGCTACTTCTCTTGCCTATCTTCACTCGTCAGTTTCAATCCCAATAATCCGTAGAGGCATCAAGTCTAGTAACATACTTCTTGATGATACAATGACATCAAAGATATCCGACTTTGGAGCTTCAAGGTACATTCCGATAGACAACACAGGGTTGACAACAAGGGTACAAGGAACATTTGGATACTCTGTAGTACCCGATTTTAAGAACAAAACTAGATACACACCATATGTGAGCCCAAGAAGTCAAATCTCACATATAGCTACAAATAAGGGTAATATCAAAAGACAATGTTTAAATAAATAGCGTATTAGTATAAAGATTATAACCTCAGAGTATAGACAGCGGAAAGACAACTCCGATCTTGAGGCGAAGACTCCAAATCCACAGGGACAACTAACTGGTTGATCACAAGCCTAATTCCTCCAAACTCTAGCAATCTGGTACCCATCCGGGATTTTTCCAAAGATTTAAAAAGTAAAGCAAGCGTAAGTACATGTCGTACTCAACAAATATAACATGGGGTTCATGAAGCTCAAACGGCTGACACTGGTTAACTGCGATTAGCTTTTAATGAGTCATCTTTTAGCAATTGAGTAGCAACAAGTTTATCATAAGCCCATAAACACATGATCAGGTAAACATGAATAATGAATAGCATAAACAATAATCATTAGTGAACATCTTTATCATTAGTATCATCAGTGTCCATCATCTATTCCGTAAGGGTTCCAAGGCCGCTCGTGACCGTGAGCACGGCTGATATACCAGTTTTACACTCTGCAGAGGTTGTACACTTTCACTGTGCGTCATGATTTACCCTTTCGCCCGAGGTGATCAGCCTCTTGACACACTACCAAGGAAGGTCGGCAGGGTTTACTATAAAGCCTTTCAAAGGTTCGTGTAACAAGTTAGGGCCATTAGATTCACTCGACAAACAGATGTAGAGCCCCCCTTCCCTATGGCACATTGACACGTAACCTATACACATGGGGACAGAGGCCGCACTATACCCGATTCATCAAGCCATTCTTACGCCAATAAGGGTAACCACTAACAAGCTATAAAAGGTCCTCATACTGAGCTAAAGCCAGAGCAATATAGCCCTCACAGCTGTACTGTAAGTCCCGGATGATCACTTACAGATAAGTCCTTAGGGAGAGGAATCTAGAGCACCATAAAAATAGCCCAATGCTCTAGCCCCCTGGTTCTATGTTGCTAAAAAGCATCTTTTAATGTTTATTGCATATACCATTAGTCAAGTTACAAGATCATGGCTTTAGTTGAGCACTAGCATCATACTACCCAATCCAATACCCCAAAGGTGTCAAGGTACAAGTACAAAAGACTAGGAATTCCTTAATGGCAGTCAAGGTAGACACATGCAGTATGAATTAAATGATTAAAGGTGTATAGGACAACAAGGAAGATCCCATGCTATACTTGCCTTAAACTCAGATCCTTCTTCTAGTCCAAACCTTCAATGAATTCCTTCTCGATTCACCACGTATAGCTCACCGACTGGACAAGATCATAATACACCACACAAGCATCCATGCAATCATACACGAAGAAAACAATAGAACTAAATTAGAACAGTACACCAGACATATGAAACATCGAGTGAAAAGGTTTTAAAGGCATTCTACACGTCGCTACGAATACACAGACATGAAAAGCACGCTAATCGAAACTACGGTTGTAAAGGAACGACTACAAGGTTTTATATTACAAAAGAAAAGATAAGACTATAAGCTTGATTTATGTTAATAAAAAAAAAACTATGTGAGTAGCATTAATTTAGATTAAACAAATCATATTTATACTTAAAAACTGAGTTGAAGCTAATCATATTTTATTTTATAAGCTTTATCTTTGCAAAAGAAATAATTGTGAGAGCATCTGAACAAACCGTATATGATGGACGTTTAAGCTAACCATATTATATATTAAAAACGTATTCATGTTTCCATTAATCAAGTTAGCAAGTAATTATGAAAGATGATATATTTACTTACATTGCTTTTAATTATAAAATTTGGATGCATGTATATTAATCAATTTAATATTTAACTATATATAGAAAGACATGTGGACACTAACATATAGATCGTGTCGATATGAATCTAACGCAACTTGAACGGAGCAAAACGGAGTTAAAACGATTTTTGTGTGAAGGATTAGGAGTTCTAAGGACGGACGAGCATATACACGTACATAGACTGCAGATCACGATGGCTGATATATGGCTCCACGGTGGGTAGATGTAAACAATGAAGTTTCTAGAATTAAAGCATAATATATATAAGTAGAAACGAATTGTTTACTGTGCAAGCTGGATATAGATCGATATACAACAGTGCACGGGAACCATGGCCTTGGGCACTGAACTCACCGAGAGCCAAAACAATATCTGTTTTTTTCTGCAGGACACAGATGTTGGGCGACGGTGACTTGCAAAATTTGGGAACAGGCAGCTTGCCGCCGGCGTTTTGTTGGAGAGGCATGGATGGGCAAGCAGACACGGCCGATGAAACTTGCATGGGACAGCCGGACGACCACCTCGCACAATGACCATGGGACCACGCAAGAGCGAGCTGACAGATGAGAGTTAGGAGAACAGATTGACAGATTTAAGCTAACCAGGTACAGAAGCGGACGATGATGAAAGCCAGACATGGTCTGCCTGTTGGACCAGCAGGCAGCCAGGCAGCAAGACGTGGAGCCAGTTTGGCTGCGCGGCTAGCCGAACGGCAGTGGCGCAGCACCAGGTTGAGCAACGCGACGGCGATGGCAATGGCGAGAGAAGGATGAGGAAAATCTAATTTACTGCACGAGTGATTTCTCAAACTAGGGGCTCCCCTTACAATAGTTTTGATGTGCTTTGCCTAAGGGGTTGGTAGCTATATATAGGAAGAAAAACTCCCCATATCTACATCAACTAGCAATATGATACTAATTGATATTGCACCCTTCACATTTACTAATGGGCCTAAATAATCATTAAAGTCCATTAGTAAATAAATGCATGGGCCTTTAGGATTTATTAGGATTATTGCACATGGGCTTTGAGCGTTGGGATAAATGTGAGATTTATTATTTTCGGAATTAATTAATTTCATGGATAAAATAATTATAGAAAAGTCCAGAATTGATATTTAAGCCACGAAAAATACTCCGAGACCTCCGAAAATTTGGGGATAATTCTCAGAGATACTTTAGAACATGATGAACCCAAATAAAGTATTTGGAGCTCATAAAAAGATTGTTGGGAACTTGGAACATAAAGATTAAGGTGAAGGAGGTAGGAATTAAATTCTAGAAAGAAGCTGAAAAATTCCTAGAGATAGATATTCGTCTCCTAAACGTATAAAACACACATTTTGCACATAGAAACACGAGGTGTGACCGGCATGAATGCAACAAACACGTTTCTACCTTATGATAAATTTTAAATTAATGAAAATTTTTATTTTCCTATGTTTTCATGTGCACAAAAATTCACAAATAAATTATTTTAACTCTATTTTTAAAAGTAGCAAATTTTAGGGTGTGACATACTTGATCCAGAGTACTTTGACATCGGACGTCTTTCCGAGGAAAGTGATGTTTATAGCTTTGGTGTAATTCTCGTGGAGCTACTCACCAGAAAGAAACCAACTTATTCACATTTGTCCAATGAATATGGTGGCCTTGTTCCACATTTCCTCAATCTACTTGCCTCTAGAAACCATGTCCAGATAATGGATCCACAAGTTCTAGAGGAAGAAGGCGCAGAAGTACAACAAGTTGTTATGCTTGCAGCATCCTATAAAAACATAAGAGGTGAACAAAGACCAACAATGCGGCAGGTTGAAGTTACACTAGAAGGACTTCAACAAGGTTCCAACAAAAAGTACAAGAAAGATGATATTGTAACTGAGGAATTTGAGAATGGTAGCATTGAGGGAACTGTCCATCATGGACTAGTGAAGAGCAGAGATTTGAGGAATCTGGTAGAAGATACAGTTTGGAGCAAGATATGATGATGTCGGTGAGGTATCATAGATAGCATAGGTCTGTGTCGTGTGCATTAGCACAAGGGATTAGTTAACTTCTCCTACCAGTATTTTTATGCATGATGTTTCAACTGTATCTCTACTTGTATTATTGCCTTTGTTTTTTCACATGATTCTGCTGTATAGTCAGTTATAAAGATAACCGTATACCTGATCAGGTCAAAGTTGATGGATTTCTTATCTTAACTTATCGTACAACAATGACACTTTTTGTCTATAAAATAATGCTAAAATTATGCAATGGGTACACTTTTGCTAAACAAATCTAGAGGCGTGAATGCGCGTAGCTGGTGAGAAAAGATATCTTTCAACCGAACACGGTTGGTCCACGGCCGGGAACGCACGCGCAGCACCTCAGATCCTCCCAGTGCAGTGCACACTGGTCGATCGTCAGCAGCAACTCAATTGCATAGCAGCTCATCAGGTGTATTAGACACACCTGCAGGCCAGGAAACAGAAAATACAGAATACGTCGCTAATTAAGTAGGATTATAGAAGTATTAGACACACCTCAGTAAGCAGCATGCCCGATGGAGTACAGGCCCGGAGCCCGGTGGCTCTACGGTGGGAACCACAGAGGCAGAACACTGCACCAGTGACTGTGTTCGTCGCGGAGCAGGGGTGGGTCGCCAAGGAACACCGGTGGTCGGGCTGCAGGAGGCTCCGCTTCTGCTCGAGACACGGCCACGACAGGAACAACTGCACACAAGATGCACAACAGGGGCGGACGTCCCGAGACCAAAAGTGAGTGAGAGCCTCCAAGCGGTTTGCCTCATCAGCTACAGTAAATGGTTCTAATTTTCCTTGCATTGAGGAATTTTAGTGGGGGCTGGTGGGTCATCTCATCTGCAAGAGCGAGCACAGCGATTGCGTTGCCTCGTACAGCCGCTCGGAGGCCAGCGTGTACGGGCAGCACCTTCCTCCACCGCTTCGAGTTGACGGCGTACGGCCACAGCTTCCTCGGCCGCTCCGCCGTGGTGCCGGCTGCGCCGGGCGGCGGCCGCCGGCTCTCCTCCCATCCTCCGTTCCTCGTTGCAGCGGCGCAGCCAGTCTCCGGCATGACAGCCCAGCCACTCCGCGGCTCCGCCCCCAGCCGGCTAACCTCCTGCCTCCGTAGCCCGGCGCCTCAACTGGCGGTGGCGGCCACCCAGTCCCCAGCCCCGGCGATTGGCGACCCCGCGCAGCACCTGCCAACTCTCTCCGTGCTCCTGCTCATCTCCATCGCGCCTCTCCTGCCACATGGCCGGCGCCCCCAATGCAGTACCCCTGTGAGAAGTCCACTTTCCTAGATGCCGTGTTCTCTTTCCTTCCTTCAAATTCACTGGAAATCTTGACCTCATCTGTTTATCTCATGATTTTTCTACAGATCCATTAATCAGGTGTGGTGAAGCGAGAATCCCCAACGACGATGCTAGGATGATGGTACAAATCCATTCTTTTTTTTTTCTACACAATCTCTTTTGCGGTGCATCTTAAAATCCTTTTCCTTCTTTTCTTACACATCTTAAAATCCTTTTCTCAACATGCGCCGTCATTCCCTGTCTACATTGCTGCCCACTACCCTCTCCGAAGTCCTTTGCTAAGCACTATTGTTGCTGTCCCAAATGTATTTCTTCAACTAATAGTGGCTTCCTGAAAGGAGTGGTTGCAGATAAAATCGAGCTGCACTGCAACCTCTTTAGTGTGTTTTCTGATTAATATGGCCTTCTACTAATGTATTGTATTTACCTGAAGACCTCATATGTATTGGTCTTTCTTACAAGGATTACAGGTTACAGGTTCTGCTATGATTTATCGGTTTGATTTGGCATTCTTGGTTCATCTACAGGTTGTACCATCCAAAAAGGCTACCTATCTTGCAGGGATGTCGATCCTGTAAGTTTAGGTCGAATATTTTTCTACAATTTACCCTACATTGTGATGCCACAATAGTAGTGTATATATATGGTCTCCAAACAAATTCCTTCCTTCCAACTAAAATGCACTTTCTGTTTTCCTTTGTTTCCTTACATTCACCTCCTTTCCATCTATCCAATATCTGAATGTTTCTTTTCTAACTTTCTAATTTCTCATTTCAATTCAAGGTCATGCTTGCAGTAGTCAAAGCACTATTGTTGCTGTCCCAAATGTATTGCGTCAACTAATGGTGGTTTACTGAAAGGAGTAGTTGCGTATAAAATTGAGTTGCGAAAGTGTAGCACCCGGTTTCAAGAACAAAACCAGATACATACCATATGTGAGTCCAGGAAGTCAAATCTCACATATAGCTACAAATAAGGGTAATATCAAAATACAATGCTTAAATACATAGCGTATTAGTATAAGGAATATAACCTCAGAGTATAGACAGCGGAAAGACAACTCCGATCTTCAGGCGAAGACTCCAAATCCACAGGGACAACTGACAAAGATGCAAAACAATCATAAGCATAATGACAATTCAACGAGCAATAAAGATGTACAATTCAATCATGGACTCTTGCGATACTATCGTCCTTATTGTACTAGGGGTAACAATCCTATGACTCAACTTCAAATTACGCAAGAAGGTGATGAGAAATAGTTCTAAAAGCATATCAAATCAAGGAGTGGAGATGAGAACAAAGACTTTAAAATAAGCACCAAGGTAGAGATGAATAACAAGGATAGAGATATAGTAGAGACGAAAACATCAAGGCTCATAGAGCAAGGGTTTTTGTAGCAACTTATAAACCTTAAAACGACCAATTTCTGCTAGGCTTGAGTCCTACAGTCAGCATTGCTCTAATACCACTTTGTAGCACCCGATTTTAAGAACAAAATCAGATACACACCATATGTGAGCCCAGGAAGTCAAATCTCACGTATAGCTACAAATAAGGGTAATATCAAAAGACAATGCTTAAATACATAGCGTATTAATATAAAGAATATAACCTCAGAGTATAGACAGCGGAAAGATAACTCCGATCTTCAGGCGAAGACTCCAATCCACAGGGACAACTGACTGGTTGATCACAAGCCTAATTCCTCCAAACTCTAGCAATCTGGTACCCATCCGGGATTTTTGTCCAAATATTTGAAAAATATAAAGCAAGCATAAGTACATGTCGTACTCAACAAATATAACATGGGGTTTATGAGGCTCAAAAGGCTGACACTGGTTAACTGCGATTAGCTTTTAATGAGTCATGATTTTAGCAATTGAGTAGCAACAAGTTTATCAAAAGCCCATAAACACATGATCAGGTAAATATGAATAATGAATAGCATAAACAGTAATCATTAATGAACATCTTTATCATTAGTATCATTAGTGTTCATCATCTATTCCGTAAATGTTCCAAGGCCGCTCATGACCGTGAGCACGGCTGATATACCAGTTTTACACTCTGTAGAGGTTGTACACTTTCACTGTGAGTCGTGATTTACCCTTTCGCCCGAGGCGGCCAACCACTTGACCCACTACCAAGGAAGGTCGACAGGGTTCACTATGAAGCCTTTCAAAGGTTCGTCTAACAAGTTAGGGCCGCTAAGGTTTCCCCATCAGTAAGCATGAGCCCCCCACCAAGGAGTGACTAACAAAATACCAAGAAACCAAAGTGCACCCTCTTGGCAGGCCGAGATCATACAAACCGGAGCCCCTCTTGCGCCATGAAGGTAACCTTTAACAAGCTAGAAAAGATCCTCATACTGAGCTAAAGCTAGAGCCATATAGCCCTCACAGTTGTACTGTAAGTCACGGATGATCACTTACAGATAAGTTCTTAGGGAGAGGAATCTAGAGCACCATAAAATAGCCCAATGCTCTAGCCCCCTTGTTCCATATTGCTAAAAAGCATCTTTTAATGTTTATTGCATATACCGTTAGTCAAGTTATAAGATCATGGTTGTAGTTGAGCACTAGCATCATACTACCCAATGCAATAACCCAAAGGCGTCAACGTACAGGTACAAATTACTAGGAAATCCTTAGTGGCAGTCAAGGTAGACACATGCAGTATGAATTAAATGATTAAAGGTGTATAGGACAACAAGGATGATCCCATGCTATACTTGCCTTAAAACACCGATCCTTCGGTAAGCTTTAATCTTCAACGTTCTTCTTCTTCTTCTTGATCACCACGTATATCTCACCGACTAGACGTAATCATAAAGCACCACACAAGCATCCATACAATCATACACGAAGAAAAGAATAGAACTAAATTAGAACATTACACCAATCGTAGAAAAATAAGTGAAAGAGTTTGAAACACGATTCTATGCATCGCTATGAACACATAGTCGCAAGAAGCACTCTAATCGGAGTTACAGTTGAAAAGATACAACTACCGAGAGATCTGCTTTATACGCGGAAAAGAAAACTATAAGCTTCATTTATTTTAACTATATAAAATATTATATAAATTGAATTAAATGAAATCTAGATTCGAATTATAAAACTAAAGTAAAACAAATCATATTTTATTTACAAAATCCAGTTGCATAATTATTAATCAAGATATGATTTAAGCCATGAAATTTTAGAAATAGTAATATGGTAACCACTGTTACTAACGCGTAGATCTCATTGCTATGAATCTAACGCAACTTGAATGGGTCAAAACGGAGTTAAAACGTAGAAGATATGAAATAAACAAGATTTCCTTTAATAAATAATAGATTAAATCTAACCTTGAATCTTAAAAGTTGAAAACATACTTAGCAGTAGTATGAACATGTAGATTATGAAATTACGAACCTAACGCAAATTGAACGGGTCAAATCAGAGTTAAAACGGAGAAGTTATGGCTAAAACAAAATTAGTGGCAAAACTGTAAATAGGTGAAAACGTATTTTGGATCTAAACCGAAGAAACTGCGCTTTCCAAAAGAAGAAAACGTATTCCGGGAATACGTCATGGACTGCGGGTTAATTTGCCGAAAACAGAGGGGCTCTTTAATAAAAATACTAGCGAAAGGGTATCTTCTAATCTGGGCCACAGATCTTAGATTGGACGGCTCAGCCTGATTGTGTATTTCTATTGTATTTCAGGATTTGTTTTTGTAAAGGAAAATGGCCACAAATAGAGCATGACGTTGGAGATGTTGTCATCAAGCTAGCTAGCAAATTGAATTATGGCGATGCATGCACGGCTCACGGCGGTGGCGCCATGTACAGCGGCGACCAGAGCTCGCTAGAACAGCTAGAGAAAAGGCCTAGGGCCTCGGTTGACCAAAAGGAGAGCACTGGGGTACCGAGAGAGCGACGGTGAGCTCACCTAGACACTGAACGGAGATGGACCAGAGGCGGCACCGGGCTTGGCGGAGCAGCAGCGACTTCCATGGGGTAAAGCTCGTCAGCTAGCTCGAGTTGACGGAGAAGCAGCAAGATGCCGCGGTGGCTTCGGCGGACAGGCTCGGCTCCTCGGCGAGATTCAACTGGGCCACAGCGCGAGCTAGGGCATGGACGATGGTGAAACGGCAGGCGACGTCAACGACGATGGTGGCGTGAGCTCGGATGGAGGCGACGACTTGCGCTAGGATTCGGCGAGGGCGTAGCGGTGCCGGGGCTCGGCTTATATGGGGCGCTTCGCGTGGTGCGCACGGCAAGCGAGCGAGGCGGGGCAGCGTGGGACTCTCGAGCGGCGGCGGTGTCCGAGTTGGGCACGGTGGGGAAGAAGATGCCCTGACAAGTGGGACCAGCTGTCAGCGAAAGGAGGGAGAAAGAATGGCTCGGCTGGGCTGCTGCGCAGGCTTCTACTGGCCCAAGTGGGAAGGGAAGGAGCTGGGCCAGGCGCCAGGGAAGAAAGGAGAGAGCGGGCTAGGCCGGCTCGGGAAGGAGCAAGCTGGGCAGTGTGGGAAAAGAGCAGCGCTGGGCCTATGCGTGCAGTAGTGAGGAGGGAAGGGAACTGGGCTCCAGCTTGGGCCGCACAAGAGAGGGGAAAGAGGAAGGAATTTGTTTGCTATTTTGTTTTTAGAACCAAATTCAATTTTGAACCAAATCAAATCCAAATAGAGTTTAAAATACACTTTTAATACAAATAAAAATGAGAAATTTTGGTAAGTTTTCCAAAAATAAGTTTTTACAACTTTCTGAATGCATTTATTTCCTAATTTTCTTTTCTTTCTTTTCTTTTACTTCAAAGCGATTTCTAATTTTTTTCCAAAAGCAATTTGAACCATTTTAAATTTTCAATCAAAACCACTCAACCAAATAAATCAAATGGTAGGGCATGTATGCTCAAACACGTTGCTACCTTATGATGAATTTTAATTTAATAAAAAAATTTATTTTCCTATGTTTCATGAGCACAAAATTCAGAAATACATCCTGTTAAACCTATTTTTTAAAAGAGGCAAATTTTAGGGTGTTATAATTCTACCCCCTTAAGATGAATCTCATCCCCGAGATTCGGAAGACGTCGACTAAGAGATAGAAATACTCTGCCTTTATTCGATCCTTTTTTTCAAGTTATATCTTTCATTAAGAGCCATTCTAAGATCCTGGTTGGCTAATCTGCATAAGCATGATCGTCTCTCGTATTGAGATCCTCCAATGGTGTTTGCTCCTTTACACTGACATCTGAAAACTCATAGTCCACTTTACTATCCTCATAGGATGCACCTTCTAATACGTCATTCTCATATTCCTCAGGTGCAGGTTGAATACCCTCATACTCAATTCTTTCTCCTGATGGTGTGGTTAGAAGCACCGAACGCTGGGCATACTTAATAACTCCTTTACAAGCAGATAACCATCAATTTCCAAGGACAACATCAATGTCCATTAACTCCAAGACTATAAGGTTTGCCTCGAAGTTCTTCCCTTTTATGTTAACACTAACTTTTGGGCATAAGCGGTTTGCCTTCTTTTCTCCTTCGAGAGAGTTAACCATTAGGGGTTTTCTCATCAAAAGCATAGTCATCTTATGTTCTTCCACATATTCCCTAGAGGTGAATGAATGTGAAGCACTAGGGTCCAATAACACCATAGCAGTGTCTGAGCTTACTGCAATCAAACCATAAACAACCTCCTTAGCTCCATGAGTGGTAATCAAACCCACATTGTTCATCCAGCCTTGAATGTAGTTTCGCTTTAACTTATTGCCTTACACCTGCTCCTTATGGATGTTCTGTTCTGGCTCCTGCTGTTGTTGATTCTAGCTTCGATTACTCTCAACAAACTTTTCAAAACAATCGTTCTTATAGTGTTCAATCTCACCACAATCATAGCCTTCCTTACTAGTAGAAATATTTATCGTTATCAAGGTGATAGTGGGAGATGACAGACATGGCTCTTGAGAACTAAAATGCTGCACTTCATTATTAGGTTGATGATACTGATCTTGATCATTATTTTCAAGCAGATTCATAGGGTGTGACTGACATTCTGGTTGTGCAGCGAAATAGAGACGCGTATTCCTTAACTAGCGTTGAAGGTCACATTTTCTCTTCTTCTCTTCCATCTCTCGATGCTTGTTCTCAATTACAATTGCTCTATCCACCAATGTTTGATAGTCGGCATACACCACGGTCATCAGCTGTAGTTGCAAACCATCATTCAGTCCTTTCAAAAAGCGTTTTTGCTTTTTAGCATCACTATCCACCTCTTTTGGAGCATAGCGTGACAATTGAGTGAACCGGTTACGATACTCACACACTGACATAGATCCTTGCTTCAAGTTGAGGAACTCTTCTTGCTTGAGTTCTACCTCACCTAATGGGACATGGTAGGACCCAAAATTCTCCTTGAATTCCTGCCAGGTGATAGCGGGAGCATTATTGGGACGCCCATACTCAAATGACTCCCACCAATCTTGGGCAGTTCCTTGCAGTTGACCGGAAGCATAAAGCACCTTTTCATGGTCATCACACTGAGCCATGTCCAATTGTTGCTCCATAGCTCTAAGCCAGTCATCAGCTTCTAGTGGTTTGCTTGTATGAGAGAATGTCGGTGGGTGTCCCTTCATAAACTCACTATGCTTGTCAGTAGGTGGCGCTTGATGTGGGTTATTCAACACATTTTGAGCAATAGTCTGTAATAACTGAGTCTGCGTTATCAAAGCTTGCTCTATGGATGGGGAATTGGATGGCGGTGGATTAGAATTGGCAGCATTCCTTCCAGCACCTTGTGAAGCACTTCTCCTGGTAGCAACCATCTGTTTTCAATAGGTATGAATTAGAACTCAGTCGTTCATAACATCCTTAATTGTAGCTTCAAGAGATGATAAGATAGGATTGATGGCAATTGATACAAGAGAACACCAAACCCTAGAGATAACTAATACTTCCAAACGAATCGTTAGAATGTAAGAAACTTCATCTTACAAATCCTTCAACTTAACTACCCCTCTTAAGAAAAGATCAACTAGGGGACACCAAAAAGGTAGCTTGCATCTTCTTCTAGATGAGCTAATTAGTACCAAGACATTCTGACATCCTAATGATACTCTCGTATATGGGCAAGAATCAAGAAATTTGGAAATTCCTCGCGAGCAGAAAAACAGCAGCGTATTAAAATAGCTGTAATTCTCATTCTATTAATCTAATGAAGTTGTAGCTTAGATCGTTGGAAAGCTTATAAAATTCTTCACAACTCCCTTATAGAACACTTTTCCAAATTCTGGAGTTAATATGGTCGAAAATAGTGCACAACCGAAACTACTCCAGATTCCAAACAGCACAGATGCATCACCTTGTGATTTTCGTATCTTCATAACCAAAATAGCTATCAGGTTGATTCTTGCGCTCAGAGAAAAATACTGAAGTCTACTATTGTCCAGAATTTTCTCATAATTTTTGGTCATCCAAAATTAGAGATATAAGCCGAAGAGTGCAGGCTATTCCGAAAAGACACGATAGGGAAAATAGAAGAAAACATAACCCAACTATTTATTTTATTATTCCATATACCTTAGGCCTATAAACTAAATAAAATTGTGGGAACACCCAACAAGATCATTGCAATCATTACAAAGATGCAAAACAATCATAAGCATAATGACAATTCAACAAGCAATAAAGATGCACAATTCAATCATGGACCCAACTTGCGATACTATCGTCCTTATTGTATTAGGGATAACAATCCTATGACTCAACTTTAGATTACGCAAGAAGGTGATGAGGAATAGTTCTAAAAGCATATCAAATCAAGGAGTGGAGATGAGAACAAAGACTTTAAAATAAGCACCAAGATGGAGATGAATAACAAGGGTAGAGATATAGTAGAGACGAAAACATCACGGCTCATAGAGCAAGGGTTTTTGTAGCAACTTATAAACCTTAAAATGACCAGTTTCTGCTAGGCTTGTGTCCTACAGTCAGCATTGCTCTGATACCACTTTATAGCACCCGATTTTAAGAACAAAACTAGATACACACCATATGTGAGCCCAGGAAGTCAAATATCACATATAGCTACAAATAAGGGTAATATCAAAAGACAATGCTTAAATACATAGCGTATTAGTATAAAGAATATAACCTCAGAGTATAGACAGTGGAAAGACAACTCCAATCTTCAGGCGAAGACTCCAAATCCACAGGGGCAACTGACTGGTTGATCACAAGCCTAATTCCTCCAAACTCTAGCAATCTGGTACCCATCCGGGATTTTTATCCAAATATTTGAAAAATATAAAGCAAGCATAAGTACATGTCGTACTCAACAAATATAACATGGGGTTTATGAGGCTCAAAAGGCTGACACTGGTTAACCGCGATTAGCTTTTAATGAGTCATGATTTTAGCAATTGAGTAGTAACAAGTTTATCACAAGCCCATAAACACATGATCAGGTAAATATGAATAATGAATAGCATAAACAGTAATCATTAATGAACGTCTTTATCATTAGTATCATTAGTGTTCATCATCTATTCCGTAAATGTTCCAAGGCCGCTCGTGACCGTGAGCACGGCTGATATACCAGTTTTACACTCTATAGAGGTTGTACACTTTCACTGTGAGTCGTGATTTACCCTTTCGCTCAAGAGGGCCAACCTCTTGACCCACTACCAAGGAAGGTTGGCAGGGTTCACTATGAAGCCTTTCAAAAGTTCGTCTAACAAGTTAGGGCCGCTAAGGTTTCCCCATCAGTAAGCATGAGCCCCCCTCTAAGGAGTGACTAACAAAATACCAAAAAAACCAAAGTGCACCCTCTTGGCGGGCCGAGATCATACAAACTGGAGCCCCTCTTGTGCCATAAAGGTGACCTCTAACAAGCTAGAAAATGTCCTCATACTGAGCTAAATCTAGAGCCATATAGCCCTCACAGTTGTACTGTAAGTCCCGGATGATCACTTCTAGATAAGTCCTTAGGGAGAGGAATCTGGAGCACCATAAAATAGCCCAATGCTCTAGCCCCTTGTTCCATGTTGCTAAAAAATATCTTTTAATGTTTATTGTATATACCATTAGTCAAGTTACAAGATCATGGTTGTAGTTGTGCACTGGCATCATACTACCCAATGCAATAACCCAAAGACGTCAAGGTACAGGTACAAATTACTAGAAAATCCTTAGTGACAGTCAAGGTAGACAAATGCAGTATGAATTAAATGATTAAAGGTGTATAGGACAACAAGGATGATCCCATGCTATACTTGCCTTAAAACATCGATCCTTCGGTAAGCTTTAATCTTCAACGTTCTTCTTCTTCTTGATCACCACGTATATCTCATCGACTGGACGTAATCATAAAGCACCACATAAGCATCCATACAATCATACATGAAGTAAAGAATAGAACTAAATCAGAACAGTACACCAATCATAGAAAAATAAGTGAAAGAGTTTGAAACACGATTCTACGCATCGCTATGAACATACAGTCGCGAGAAGCACTCTAATCGGAGCTATGGTTGAAAAGATACAACTATCGAGAGATCTGCTTTATACGCGGAAAAGAAAACTATAAGCTTCATTTATTTTAACTATATAAAATATTATATAAATTGAATTAAGTGAAATCTAGATTCGAATTATAAAACTAAAGTAAAACAAATCATATTTTATTTACAAAATCCAGTTCCATAATTATTAATCAAGATATGATTTAAGCCATGAAATTTTATAAATAGTAATATGGTAACCACTGTTTCTAACGCGTAGATCTCATTGCTATGAATCTAACGCAACTTGAATGGGTCAAAACGGAGCTAAAACATAGAAGATATGAAATAAACAAGATTTTCTTTAATAAAATAATAGATTAAATCTAACCTCAAATTTTAAAAGTTGAAAACATACTTAATAGTAGTATGAACATGTAGATTATGAAATTATGAACCTAACGCAAGTTGAACGGGTCAAATCGGAGTTAAAACGGAGAAGTTATGGCTAAAACAAAATTAGTGGCAAAACTATAAATAGGTAAAAACGTATTTTGGATCTAAACCGAAGAAACTACGCTTTCCAAAAGAAGAAAACGTATTACGGGAATAAGTCATGGACTGCGGGTTAATTTGCCAAAAACAGAGGGGCTCTTTAATAAAAATACCAGCCAAAGGGTATCTTCTAATCTGGGCCACAGATCTTAGATTGGACGGCTCAGCATGATTGTGTATTTCTATTGTATTTCAGGATTTGTTTTTGTAAAGGAAAACGGCCACAAACAGAGCATGACATTGGAGATGATGTCATCAAGCTAGCTAGCAAATTGAATCACGGCGACGCATGCACGGCTCACGGCGGTGGCGCCATACAGCGGCGACCAGAGCTCGCCAGAACAGCTAGAGAAAAGGCCTAGGGCCTCGGTTGACCAAAAGGAGAGCACTGGGATACCGAGAGAGCGACGGCGAGCTCACCTGGGCACTGAACGGAGATGGACTGGAGGTGGCACCGGGCTTGGCGGAGCAGCAGTGACTTCCACGGGGTAAAGCTTGTCGGCTAGCTCGAGTTGACGGAGAAGCAGCAAGATGTCGCGGCGGCTTTGGCGGACAGGCTCGGCTCCTTGCGAGATTCAACTGGGCAGCAGCGCGAGCTAGGGCATGGACGGCGGTGAAACGGCAGGCGACGTCAACGGCGACGGCGGCGTGAGCTCGGATGGAGGCGACGACTTGCGCTAGGATTCGGCGAGGGCGTAGCGGTACCGGGGCTCGGCTTATATGCGACGCTTCGCGTGGTGCGCACGGCAAGCGAGCGAGGCGGGGCAGCGTGGGACTCTCGGGCGGCGGCGGCGGTGTCCGAGTTGGGCACGGTGGGGAAGAAGACGCCTGACAAGTGGGGCCTGCTGTTAGCGAGAGGAGGGAGAAAGAATGGCTCGGCTGGGCTACTGCGCAGGCTTCTGCTGGCCCAAGTGGGAAGGGATGGAGCTGGGCCAAGCGCCAGGGAAGAAAGGAGAGAGCGGGCTGGGCCGGCACGGGAAGGAGCAAGCTGGGCTGTGCGGGAAAAGAGCAGCGCTGGGCCTGTGCGCGCAGTAGCGAGGAGGGAAGGGAACTGGGCTCCAGCTTGGGCCGCGCAAGAGAGGGGAAAGAGGAAAGAATTTGTTTGCTATTTTGTTTTCAGAACCAAATTCAATTTTGAACCAAATCAAATCCATATAGAGTTTAAAATACACTTTTAATACAAATAAAAATGAGAAATTTTGGTAAGTTTTCCAAAAATAAGTTTTTACAACTTTTTAAATGCATTTATTTCCTAATTTTATTTTCTTTCTTTTCTTTTACTTCAAAGCCATTTCTAATTTTTTTTCAAAAGCAATTTGAACCATTTTAAATTTTCAATCAAAACCACTCAACCAAATAAATCAAATGCTAGTGCATGTATGCTCAAACACGTTGCTACCTTATGACGAATTTTAATTTAATGAAAAATTTTATTTTCCTATGTTTCATGAGCACAAAATTCAGAAATACATCCTGTTAAACCTATTTTTTAAAAGAGGCGAATTTTAGGGTGTTACAGAAAGCTCTTCAATGTATTTAATTTTGTTAATTGTCCACGCAATTGCTCTAAGTATTACTTTCTTTCGCCTGAATACAGGTTCATGGCCTTACCTTCAGGTATGTAGATGTTATTGTCATTTTCCAGTTGTTCTAGCAGGTTCATCTTCTCTCCCCATTTCTTACCTGATTAGTTCTTCCCAATATTATTAGCGACATAATTTCCTTTCCCGAATAATTGCTGCGTCCATTATCATATTCTCTTCATAATTTTGGTAATTATAATCTTTATGAACTGTACTACGGTACCCCATCGTCAAATTTACAGACTAGCATTAATCTATTTGTCATTTTTAAGTTGTTTCGCACATGCTCAATACAATTCGACAAAAATAGGTAGCTACAAGTCCTCTCTTTTGATCTGCAAGTATATTGTCTATTGATGCCGGACCACCAATGTACATGTTGCACAGCTTTGTCACCCCTCTTGCCGTTTCATTTTTTATGTGCTTATTGTTTGCTAATTAACATTTGCTTCATGGTTTTTCCTTCCATCCTACAGGCCTCCAGTTTGCCAGATGTTTCACGTACAATATATATCCCACATTTCCTAAGCATGAGCAAGAATTTAGATATTCTTAGTTTCAAATAACCACATTGTATTTTATGATGAGAAGATTGTGAAACGTGATTAAATCTCAGAGGTGCCAGTATCTAAGAATACTAATGTCTCAAATGTATTCAACAGTTTTTATTAGCAAAATTATATGATATAGATTGCTAGCCTGCGCAACTGCGCCGGGTTCCTGCTAGTTATACTAATCATCATCACAAATACATTCACTCAGTACAATACTTGACGAATCAGAAGTCTACTAATAAAGCATAGCACGGTTCATCATCATATAACACTATTATAAATATGATTTTAGGAGACAACCTCTGTAAGTACACACTATTACAAATATGATTTTAGGAGACAGCCTCTCTAATTACAGAGGCAGGCATATTTAGGGGCGGTCTCTATAAATGTCTGGACGGCATCTAGAAAAAATGCCTACCTCCAAAAATCATTTACAGACTGTCTCTGAATATCATCGATCAATAGAGACCGTCGCCTTAGAACACCCGCCTCTGAAAATCACTATTAATAGAGGCATGATGCACGTCTATGTAAATAGTTGCATCCAAAATAACTTTTCCGTATGAACTCGAATCAAGACAAACTTTATACAAAAATTGTGGCTGTTGACGCGATCTACAGGGTTTGTAGTTGAATAATTTTTTATTTGATACTGTTTAGGGTCTCAAATATTGTAGTTATAATTTTTTTCAGAGAGAAACAATTACATTGACTCAGGAACACAACGTCAACTAAATAAAACGATATAGTTACAATATGAGTTAATACTCAGGTAACGAGCCGGAAGTTAGAACAGGACATGAGTAATCGGGATACATGGTAAGGGCAGCCTGGTAGCTTAAAAGAGGCAGCTCGAAAGAAAGGTATTTTAAAAATAAAAACTGGGTTGAAAAAAGATTTCACTCTTTACGTGCCCGTGCGTTGCAGTGGAATCTAATCTATACCTAATATTAATAAAGGGGCAAATCCTCTCCCTCCCTTTTTTGACTAGCCTTCTCCTAGCTATTCGGACAATAGAGAGTTTTTTCCGTCCCACTCTTTTTATTACTTCTCAAACTGCACTCACGCTCTCCGTGTTTCATATGTAACTCGAACTGACGAAACATAATCATATGAGTTACAACAACTCACTTTTAATGGTGATGAATACAGAGTATGCTTCCAATATGCATCCAAAATCTACTTATATGGGCCAGCTCCGCTCGTCGAACAGGCCTGAATACATGTAGCACCTCTCTCACAATCGTCCTCGCTTCATGTAAACGGCTAACCTAGAGATGCTATGTTTGGAATGACAAGGATTATATGTTGGTCCTCACCTCTCCTAAACTTCCAAGATCTTGACAAGGGTTTCACCGTCAACTTTAGCGTCATCGAAAATGCCTTCACTAACATTTTAGCAAGGGCCTACGCCATCTACTTCGGCATCATCGACAATACACACACCAACATCTTGGCTTGAGGGGCTTCTGCATCTGATAATATAATGTAACATATTTAGTTTTGTATATAAATGATCTATATCTTACTGTTATTTTAATAGCTTATCAAAAAAATTAAATAACCATAAAGCACAAATATGTTTCTCCTTTGCTCATTTTATAAATATTCATACAATAAAATTTGATTAAAATAAACATACATATTGTGCCAACATGCAAATCTCTCTCTCACACACGTACTTAAAATATTTTTTTATATTTTAACTAAAATGTTTGATAAAAAAATCAAACATCTTGAGAAAAGGAGGATGTCAGTATATACCATAATTGCCTACGTCAAATCTCACATCGAACTCTATCACTAATCTTAAGTAACATGATGTAGGCTTAAAACCTAATTTTATATCATCATGATACTTAAGAGTGAATATTAATACAAACATTTACTCCTAAGATTCTGACCCGTGCGAGAGCACGGGTTGATGGACTAGTGTGAAAAAATGCTGACTTTTGATTTTTGCCTTTCTAATATATTTTTAATTTGAATTGAGTTTTGCGCAATTATAGGATTTTTCTAGAGATCCCTCCATTTCCTCACAAAAGAATTTTCGTTTTGATCTTTTTAATTAAGTTGAGTTTGGTATGAAATTTTGTTGGTAGGATGCATGATTTCTATGCCCATCTCTAGTAAAGTTTATAAAATATTTGGACACTTTTTTGGGTATACTGAAATAGAATGCCCACCGTAGTGTTAACGATTTGTTGATACTTCACAAATGATATCTCAATGGTATGGACTCCATTTCCGTTACTCCTGAGTCCTGACAATTCACAAATATTTCATAAATTTTATAAGACCTTAAAGGAGCTCACTACTCTGCTTCTCTCTGGGCATGATAAGTGAAGGGCTGCCATAAACGAATGAATTCGCAACCCTACCTTGTAGCCTTTGCACCGAAAACCTTCACTTCGCATAATAATCCTAATTCTATGCTTGTGCTCATAGATGATATCAATACTACAAAAAATTATAATCTTGAGGTGTCCCTCTTTTTACTAGAGGGACGTTAGTACGTAATAGGAATATAGGATCCAACTGTGTAGTATGCTAGGCGTGCCAAGTGAATGCACCGTTATGCCTTCAGAGAGGTGGGTTGAATTGCGACCACTTAACATTTATGGCCAAAGATGTATACTAGGTTTTCCCAATGTTTGCTATCTATACGGCGTATAAAAGTTGTGCACCCTAGAGTGTAACATCCATAAAACAAGCATCACTACACCATATAGTATTATCCTTAAATACATCTTCACTCCACCTAAGTTGAACATGAGGCAGCGCAGATGGTTAGAATTGATCAAAGATTATAACCTAGAAGTGCATTATCATTCAGGGAAGGCCAATGTGGTTGCCGATGCCTTAAGTTAGAAGTATCATGGTAATTCTTTGTTGGAATATGGTTTCAACTTATTGCATCCAACAGTCCTACACAATATCACTGTTAGTTGTTCCCTTGAGTCCAAGATCATTGAGCTCCAAAAGACTGATGTTGGTATATTCCATATCAAGAGAAAGATGAAAGAAGAAGAAAGTAAGCATTTTTGATTGGGTGAGAATGGTGTTCTATGATTTAAAGATCGACTAGTAGTGCCGAAGGATAGGGAGTTGAGAAACCAAATCCTAGAGGAAGCTCATTCTTCTAAGCTATCCATTCACCCGGGTAGCAGCAAGATGTACCAAGACTTGAAGACTAGATTTTGGTGGACAAAAATGAAGAAAGAAATTGCGGCATATGTTGCTAGATGTGATAATTGTTGCCGAGTTAAGGCCATTCATATAAAACCAGCAGGGTTATTTCAGCCACTATCCATTCCAAGTTGGAAATGGGAGGACATTAGAATGGATTTCATTGTCGGACTTCCGAACAGCCAAAAGGGTCATGATTCTATATGGGTAATTGTTGACCGTCTCACCAAGTCTGCACATTTTATTCCTATCAATGTCAAGTATCGACCTCATCAATATGCAAAGCTATACATTGAACAAATTGTCAGATTGCATGGAGTACCTAAGAGTATTGTATCAGATCGAGGATCCCAATTTGTCAATCATTTTTTGGAACATCTGCACAAGTACTTAGGTACCACATTGATTTGCAGCTCTGCTTATCACCCCCTGACCGTAGGTCAAACTGAACATGTGAATCAAATCTTGGAAGATATGTTGAGAGCATGTGTGATTTCTTCCAAGGGTTCATGGGAAGATTGGTTACCTTTGGTTAAATTCTCCTACAATAATAGTTATCAAGAGAGCATCAAGATGGATTTGTTTGAAGCTTTATATGGTCACAAGTGTAGGACCCCTCTGAATTGGATTGAGCCTGGTGAAAGAAGGTATTATGGGATTGACTTTGTCAAAGAAGTCGAAGAGCGAGTTCAAATCATTCAACAACATATAGAAGCCGCTCAATCAAGACAAAAGAGTTATGCAGATAAGAGGAGAAGTCCTATTCTGTTCCAAGTTGGAGATTATGTGTATCTAAAGGTATCCCCAATGAGAAAAATACAAAGAATTGGAGTGAAGCGAAAACTTACTCCTAGGTATATTGGTCCATACTAGATCATTGCACGAAAAGGACCAGTAGCCTACAAACTCCAGTTACCTCCGGAAATGAAAGCTATATTCAGTGTTTTTCATGTCTCCCAACTCAAGAAATATCTTCGTGTGCCCAAAGATGCTATTGAACCCACTAGTATCAAGATTCAGTCGAATTTAACCTATGAAGAAAGACCTATTTGAGTGCTTGAAGAAATAGAAAGAGTGACCCGTAGCAAAGTCATTAAGTTCTACAAGGTGATTTAGAATAATCATAGTGAGCAAGACGCAATGTGGGAACATGAGGACTACCTTCGAGAGGTTTATACGAGTTTCTACGAGGAATGGTAGGTCATACAATCTCGGGACGAGATTTCTTTTAGGGGGGCAGGGTTGTAACACCCTAGGTGTTAAGCATGCATTTAACCTTGACATTGCATGAGCACAAGCATCATTAAGCATGAGCATGAGCATCTCAAATAGTATCCCTTTGTTGGCTATAGTGCATGTGTTATTACTTAATTACCTTACTTATGTTAGGGTTTACTTGTAACCAATGTATGAAATGCTTGTGTGACTTTAGGAGTACCTTAAACATGTTTAGAATATCACATGGAACAACTTTGGTATTCTTGACTAAGGCTAGTTTGGTCTCTAAGTCCTAGTTATAGTGTAAGTCATCATTTTAAAGTGGTATGTTTGACCTAGGTTGAACTAGGTCATAGAGTCTTTGCATGGCAAAGCACCCTTAAGCAAAGTTGAGTAGAGCAACAATTTTTATTTTTGGGTCATGAGCAAATTCAGTGCCTAGCTTGGTCATTTTGTGCTCACAAGAATCAACAATTTACTGTTTTTGTAACTTAGAAATTTGTCTAAGTCCTAATTGGTTCTGCCGTTTGATTTGCCTGACTTTGAGATGTTGTATCTTCCTAACTGTTGAGAATTAGACTTTGATCATTTAAGCAATGTTGTATCCCGTACATAGCTCTACAAATCTTGTTTTAGCATCGAGCACTAAATCGTCGTGGTTTAGGAGATTAGAGACGATGATTTGGCACTATCAGTCACGAACATGGTGCTCTAATGACCGTCGTCGCGTCACCGTGGGTGGCTGACCGCGTCAGGAAGTTGACGCCATGTGGCGGCCGTACAACGCCGACGGCCCGGCCGATCAGGCCACGACGGGCACAAATGCGCCCCGCGCTCGCCCGTTCACACCCGTGCCTCTAGTTTCTCGATGTGCTTCTGCCTTCGCTTGCTTTTGCATCACAGCAGCAGTGCAGCGTTCGCCGCCGATGCCATTGTTGGTGGCTCGGCTCCACACCGCCCTCACGTCGCTCCTTCGCCACAACCGTAGCTCCGTCGTGTTCCCACCACCTCACCAAACCCCTTGACTAGCTAGCAGCGCATAGTAAGACTCCTGTGCAGCGCATGGCCATTGCCATCGTCTCGCCGCCATGCCACGCTGCACATGGCCGAGCCACCTCCGACCACCGTTTGCCAAGCTTGAGTGCGCGCTGGACTCACCGTAGGATGTCGAAGCTCGACTAAACCCTAATTTGGGCTATCTCGGCCAACTCCGACGGCTCACCGTCGACCCGTGTCTGTTGTGCCACCATGAGCCCACCGTTACCCTTCGCGTCTGTAATCGACCTAGCCAGCTAGCTCAGTGTGTGCGGAAGGTCTTGGGGATCATCGTGGTGCCAGTGCCGTCGCTGGAGAGCTCGTCGTTGATGAACTTTGGCCGGTCAGCGCTGGTACTTTGTTTTGTGCCACTGACGTGCGGGCATGGCTGACTCATGGGCCCTAGCTGTCAGCGGCTGTAGATTCGAATGCTAGTTCATTTATTTCAAAAATATATGCCAACTTTGAAAAATCATAAGTTGAGTTGTAGATGTCCAATTTTCATGAACCAAATTTTGTTGTATTCCTCATGAAGTGTAGTATTTTATAAAAAAATGAAATTTAGAGTTTTTGGTATTTTTCAAGGCGATTAAAATGTATCTAGATAAGTGCTTTTTGAATGTTTACAATCTTGTAAATTATATATCTTGGTCTAGAAAAATGATAAAATTTTGATTCTAATTTTGCTGGTCTTGTTTTGATATGCTCTAGCTAGGAAAAATAATAAACTTGTTATAAACTTAATTGGAGTAGGTTCCTTCTATTTATCTATTAATAAATGGCATTTTCTGAGGAAAATTTTAGGAATAAAAATGAGGAACATATTGCCATGCAAATTTTTGTACAGTAGTATGGCACTAGTATGAAGCTAGCAAAAATATAAAATCTGTTGTTTGAAACTTTTCTATTGGGTTAACTATTTTAACTAAAATAGACCTTGCTAGTTGTCATTTTTGGAAAGGATGTTATGCATGTTCAAATGGTATGAAATATTTACAGTAGTCTATTTGGAGCACTTGGAATCCACTGTAATTTTCTGAGAATTTATTGTGCAAATTTGGAACATATTTGTTATTTACCCTAATTATCTAATTAAATTGATAAAGGCATTTAAATGAACAGATTGGGCTTGACCATTATATTTTCTTGAGTGTATTTTATGTTCCTGAACTGTTGGTATAGTTGGTGATGCCAAATTTTGAATGCTTATATGCTGTAAAAATATTGTTGCTCTATAATTCGATTTAGAAGTGTTTTGGAACAGATTCTATTGTTGGGTATGTTGCATAGTCAAAATTATGTTTACTGTAGAAATGGTTAATAACAAAGTTATAGGGAAGTTCTTTATCTATCTTGTGTTAAAATATCAGGGCATTGGGCCAAAGGGTTTAGGAGTTATAGCTATTTAAAATTAGTCTCCCGAAATGCGTGTTCTCTAGAATTTCTGGACATAACTGTATAGATTGCCTGTTTTGGTTAGGATAGACTGGGAATTAGCTTTTGGTGGTTAAATAAGAGTTGTAGGCAATTTTATAAGCTTTCCAAAAAGTCCAAGATCAAAATGTTACACACAATGGCAAACAACATGCCTAGAACAAAAACGCACAAACATACATAGAAATTAATTCATCCATTATTCTTCCTCAACCTTGCTTGCAATGCTTCCTGCTCCTTGTCCTTTGCTCCAACTCCTTGTCCTTGGCCTACAACTCCTTGCCCTTTGCTTCCAACTCCTCAACCTTCTTCACCATCTCACTCTGCAACTCCCTCTCTTTGGCTTCAAGCTCTGAATCTTTCTTCAGGAACTCCTTTTGTAGGAACTAGTTCATCTTGTGAACCTCCTGACCATGCTGCATTGCACTATCTTGGTCTTCAACAACAACTCCCTAATTTCTCTCCCTCTTCAAACTCCACACAGCATCCCATAGGTCCCACATCAACTCCTTCATGAATTTGGATGATTCCTCATCGATCCAAAGATAGAAGCCACAATCTTTTATTGTCTACAACATCAAAAAAGCATCATATTTGAAGCAAATTGGGGATTTCATCAAAAAACCAAATTGGGGATCAAGACTTACCCTAGCAAACCTACATCTGTAGTATCTATGGCTTGGTTGGCCGTCACTCCATGAGATCCACCTACATGCCTTTAGCTGCCACCGGCATTCCACTGGTGGCTGATAGGCTAGAGGTTGTATGCGGTATGGCACCAGCGGGCCAAGGCTATCGTAGGCACCACCACCATGGCCGGCTAAAGTAGACCCCCAAGACGAATGCAAGCTTGACTCTGCCATCAGATCAGCCAACTCTAGCACCCTGGTGATGGTCACCTCAACACTAACTCACCGGCCTTTCAGTGGGTGGACACGGAGATAGAGGGAGGTGGAGACAGAGAGTGAGGTGGAGAGAGAGGGAGGCAGAGACAAAGAGTGAGGCAGAGGGAGAGGGAGGTGAAGAGAAAGCTTGACTCCACCGCTGGCGCCGCCGCGACACTCACCTCTGGATCAGAACCTATCGGTCGGAGATGGACAGAGACTAGGAGGCATGCACGATAGGGATAGAGATAGGGGAGGCGTATTTGGGGGAGGCATGACTCTGATAGGTGGGGCCCTTTTGGCATGTGGGACCAGACACCAAAAGTGTTATGTTTTTAATAATTAAAACCATGCTATGATCGAACTCACGATCATAGCACAATGGTAACACACTTATGCCTAGACCTAGAGGTGTCAGGTTCGATCCTTGGGTGGGGTACAATTTTTTGCCTTGCTTTTTTATTGCTACATACATGTCTTAGCCACGCGCGTCTGCAATAAGAAATTTACTTTTTCTCGCCTTTTTCCAAATTTCTTTTCCTATAGCCCGCCTTCCCGCATTCCCCAAGTCCATTCACATTCGCCTTCCCTCATTCTAGGGTTCCGCTGTCCGCTCCCCGCCACCGCTGCATCCACACACCTTCATCGTCTTTGTCCTCATCCGCTCCTCGCATTCTAGGGTTCCGTCGCTGCCGCATCCGCCCGCCGTCTGCATCCACCCACCATCCGCATCCGTGGCGAGGAGGCACTCATCATGGCTACTAGTGGCTACTGGTGGCCGGCGGTGGTCCAGCATCCCCTCCTCTAGCACTCCCGATGGCAACCTCTAAACCAACCTCCTCGAGGCCTTCGCCTGCTAGTACCTGCTGGGGCTAGGGCTACTACTACAAGTCACCAGCGTCATCGCTAAGGCACTGCCACCGCCAAGAGATGTCTTCACCTACTTGGATACAGCTATTTGGTGCCCCCACCACCGTGCCAAGCGTGCCGCCACAGGTGCTAGTCTTCTTTCCCACTTTTCGTTGTTATTTTTTGGTCAAGTAATTGATGGTTGGTTCTCTCGCTGAATGGAAAGACTAAATGGAAATATCTTAGTTTATGCTTGCTTGGATCTTATCTTGTTGTGTTCTCTCTGCTTAGTTTGTGCTTGCTATGTGCTCTCTGCTTAGTCTGTGTATTGTGGAACCAGTTAGAGGTAGTAGCTTAGTCCAGATTCTTCTAACATGGAATTTCTTCAGTGATATGATCTCTAAAAGATCACTAAAGAAATATAGATATGTAGGACTTCAATCTTTTGGTTTGCCTATAAATAAATTTAGATGTTCTATCCTTGATCTAATTACATGTGTTGATTAGTACCTCTATGAGTGTTTTGTCGTCCCTCATGTTTGCTGAACACTTGTACTAGACTGAAGTTAGCTATTGTAGATGTTGAACACTTCCTCTAGACTTGAAAACATTGAATGTTCTATTCTAGTACTAGTCTAAGTTAGCTAAAAATGGATAGCCTACATGCCTGCACTATCCTAGCAGTGCCTACTAGATCCATATTTTTTAGCTGTAGGGCTAGCCTAACTTTGAATAGCTGACTGCTACAATGTTGTTTTCTATGTGTGTTGTCATAGGCAGCCACTGAATTTTAGTGCAACTACTTTTCTATAGCTACACAATGGGCTGCAACTTCTGCTGCTTATTTTCTTTATAGATGAACAATAGTTATAGGTGTGTTGTCGTTAGAAACACTGCTTATAATACTATTATCTATTCTGAATTGTACATGATCTCATGACATTTCAAATTTTTCCTAAACTATTTTTGTGTTATTTTCACTATACATGGGTCAAACATGGATATGTGGTGCTCTAAAAGGAGTCTGCACTGCTAGCTATTGACTACTGTTAGTGGCCTATTAGAATTGTAAGATGCAGCTTTGTGATATACAAACACTACTTACTATTAGATGGTAGTGCTCTGTGATGTTCACTAACAACCTTACTCACCTTTGTTTGATAGGTGTCTGATCATGCATCTATGGCATCATCATTAAATGAAGGCGAAGAACCAACTAACAGTGGAGAGGAGGGACACAACAGAGATGCTAATGAAGAGAAGGAAGAGAGAGATGCGGATGCAAGGGACCAAGAGGAAGATGCTACTATAGAGGATGAACAGAGAGATGCTAATGTAGAGGCGCAGCAATCTGAACTTCCTCATCCACCCCAGAGAAGAAAGAGGATAGTCACCCGGTGACCAGATGACAAGCTAACCATCAATGAGCTCACTCCGACTAGGATTCCCATATAGAAGAGGGACCAGATAAGAATGAGAAGGCTAATTGGTCGGATTGCTAGACAAAGGATCGCCTCGGTCCTGCCTTCATTCAATTCACTAAGTGAACAAGACCAGATGACTATATTTGATGAGTGTGTCCAGCTTTGGTTGGAGTTTCCAAAAGAATTGAAGGCTATTGCGTGTAAGAAGATAATGCATATGGTAGCCAAGAGTTGGAGAACCCGCAAAAGCGACCTTACACACAATTTCGTCAACAAAGGGTTGGATGCCACGGTAAAGCACACATACATTCCGAAAGAAGATTGGGTGGTGTTTGTGAAACTAAAGGACAGTGAAGAAGCAAAGGCAGCAAGTGAGAAGTACAAGAAGCTTCAGGAGAGGAACTTGCATGAGCACTGCCTGGGGACAGCAGGGTATGAAGGAAAATCCACGAAGTGGGAGCAGGATGATAGGGAGTTAGCCGCCCAAGGCATCAGTAATCCTTGGGACCAGTTTCCAAGTGGCCGTCCAAGGAATTGGCTACGTGCACAGAGTACTTTGGTGAAGTCAGAAGGAAGTGCTGAGATTTGTTGGTTGAAAGATTCAGCTGAAAGTGTATCTAAGCAAATTATGGAGAAGCAAGGAGCCCTTGAGACTTCATGGCTCACTTTGGTTAGGGAAAAGGATGTGCTCACAAAGGTCTTGGACAGCCCAGAATAGACAGGCTGCGTGCGTGGGGTGTCTAGTTACAGTGGTTGGAAGCATTGGTCGGACTACGCCGGCATGCACAGAAAGAGGAAGCAATCAACAAGTGATGTGGATGCAGAAGCCATCAAAGAAGAAGTTAGAAGCCAAGTGACAGATTGAAGAAGTTACCAAGAAGGTCACACATGATATCATGGCCATGCTACGTGACCAAGGAGTGCATCTGAGGTCGCCTTCCAACACCCCTAGCCCTATATGTGGCCTAAAGAGCAGTTGTGCCTCAGCCTCAGATGTAGTCGAAAGAGACAACATCGACGGACTTGAGGCAACTCTAAATCTAGATATTGTGGACCTTCTAATAGAGCCAACACCGTGTAGCCTAGTAATCAACTCTAGAGGTTATCCGATGGAGGTAGCAAGGGGTCGGGTGTTCCCATAGCAAACTGAACTATGTTCACAACCAGTAATGGAGCATTATGCCATTGCACATATTGATTATGTATATCCAAAACATGAGGACGGACCGCTGAGTCCACGCCCAAGTCCTGAGGTAAGAACTCTTGGATAGGCTCTATACAATAGGGTCCAGTGGAGGAGAGGCCATCTTGTGGTGTCACCAAAGGTGATCTCTTCTCCAAAATCAAGATCTCCAAAGCCTAGGAGCTCCAAAAGCCATCTAAAGGACCTTGTGGTAGGCAATGAGAAGGCGAAGAGTGCCTCTAAGGGCTTGTTTGGCACGGCTCCTCCTGAGGGGCTCCTCCGGAGGAGCCGGAGCCATTTTGGAGGAGCCACAAATTGTGGCTCCTCCAAAACGGCTCTGGCTCCTCTGTTTTTTACTGAAAAACGGCTCCTCCAAGAAAACGTTTGGCAGGGCTCCTCTAGAGGAGCCGGAGCCGGAGCCGGAGAGGAGCCCTGCCAAACAAGCCCTAAGAGTGCAACTACTATTGAGAAGCCAAAGAGTGGCACTACTGTAGAAAAGAGTGCTTCAAAGGAGACTATGGCAGCGCCGAAGCCAGCTAAGTCCACAACTGCTCCAGCTAACCCACCGACATAGCCTAGAGCAGCCAAGAGTGACACCAAACTAGAGCTACAGGTGGGTGCCAAGCAGCAAAAGGTGGAGAAAGCCACCAAATCGACTAAGAGTGCCCCTGGGGGTTCTATATGGACATAGGCCAACGTCAAGTTCAAATTTGGAGAGCCATTCCTATCAGAAGTAGAGCTTGAGAAGGCAGGACCTGGGTGTGTTGCTCTTCATGCTTGGTACATGAAAGAATATGAAGAGCAAAGGACAGGCGGGATCGTTGCTGTGATCAAGCGCCAGCATTTTTGGCCTGATGCAGAATCTGAGCCTTTCATTGTGAGATTAGAAGACTTGTTTGACCTCTTCACACTTGATGGACTGGATGTAGGACGTCTTCGCGTGTCGACACTGTAAATACAATTTCATCTATTTTCTGGACTTGTTCATTTTTAGCAAGGTGTGCTCTTCATATATTTGCTTGCTAAATTGCTTTTGTATACTTGTTTATTCCTAGATGCCTGATTGTAGAAGCTAGGGCCACATCTGTGCCTGTTGGCCTTATTGATCCAGATCCAATGTCAATAAAGACTATGAGCACTGATAGAGATTAGCGTGGGGCATCTAGAATATTGCCTAAGGAAATATGCCAAGAAAATTTTTGTGATGTTTGCGCATAACTGTGGTGGGCACTGGATTCTGTTGTCATTGTTCCAAAGTGGCAGTACCTCGACTCCAGTTGAGGTAGGGTGTCAGATTTGAGTCCACTAAAATCTATGATAGATGAGTGAGTATTTTCTAACCTACTATTGACCCATGTATTTCTTTCTTAATTATGTTATTGGAAGTCAAAATAATTTGATAACAACTCATGTATGTGTAGGGCTTTTGCCAATTGCCAACCCAGGCCAAAGAAAGTGCAGAAAAAATTGAAGTTGAACCATGCAGTCAAAATTCTAGTAAGTAGTGGTTCACTTCCGGTTGTGAAGTAGTGTTTCAATTCAATTATTAACCATGTGTTTCATATGTTCGCAGTGCTAGCAGCAAGGTTTGGACCACACATGTGGGTTCTTTGCGACCCACAACTTGATGCTAGCGATGGGACATGCCAATTTGGATAAGCCTCAGGTAATTTTTGCTGCTGCTGTCATATATATATTGTCATCTCTTGCTGTGCAGCTTTATTTTATGGATGATGGCTATACACATGTGCAACTTCATCTTATGACTACCATTTTTGTCTTAGGAATTTGAAGTAATGTCCACTCCAATCAACATGGACAACATTAGAGAGAAGATCGCCACGTTTATTGTGTCATAGATCATCGACAAAAAGGCAAGTTTTATTGTGCAGATACACCATGATAAAGTGCCTGGTATATATGTTCATTACATCTGTCCTATAACTAGCTGCTGCTGTGCTCAATCTATGAACTGTGTGTTTGGAGCTATGAGATACAATTAGAGCTATGAGATACATGTGAATAACCTGGACAATCTGTGAACTATGTGTGATGAACAATCTGTGTACTGTGTGATGAACAAATTAAGTTTTGAGATGAACAACTTTGATCTGTGTATATACATGTCATTTCTGTGAGATCTGTGTATATATATCTGTGATCTATGTATATCTATGCTGTGTGGGCTGTGCTGTGGGCTATAGACGGGTCTAGACTATAGACGGCGTCTGTAGTATTTTCCTTACTACAGACGCGTCTGTAGCCTAGACACATCTGTGGTAAGCAAAATACTACAAACGCTGCAGCTGCACTATGGTCATTCACATAGACGCATTTACAAATATCGTCTATAGTAGGATCCTTGCTACAAACGCGTGTATCAAACACACGTCTGCACTATGGTCGTTCACATAGACACGTTTACAAATGTCATCTGTAGTAGGATCCTTACTACAGACGCGTGTAACGAACACGCGTCTGCACTATGGTTCTTCACACAAATGCGTCTTAATCTTGTCACAGACGCGTGTTGCTAACACGCGTCTCCAGTAAGAGTTTACTGCAGACGTGTTTAGATACTCATTAGTCTCTGTTAAGGGCTTATCACAGATGCGTGCTCGTTTTGTCAGAGTCGCATGTTGGTAACACGCGTCTGTAGTATATGCTTATTACAAATATTATAGACGTGTTATGGCAGACGCACCGATGCGCGTCTGTGATGTGCCTGAACGCACGTTTGTGATGTGTTTTTTTACATAGTGATACATTAGACACAGATGAAACATTTGAAATATACTGCTGCAACATATGTGTAACACATATGCAACATCTAGATAAAACACTTGCAACATGTGTATGAAACATATACAACATTAGATAAAACACTTGCAACATATGTGTGAAACATATGCAATATCTAGATAAAACACTTAGTACAACATACATTTGAAATAGATGAAATATTTTTTCAAAACACTTGTAACATATCACTGAAAACAATTGCAAAATTATGCAACATGTGCAACATCCTGATATAGTTTTACAACATCCATACGTAACAATTATAGCATACCTCTGAAACACTTGAAACATACATTTGTATCATAGGGGGGGGAAGGCCGAGGCCGGTCGATTTCGGTCGTTGGGGTGGGATCCGGCGACGCACGAGCACCACCAGCACCGGCCATGCTCTTGGGTGCCCTTGGCTCAGGCAGGGACGAAGACCTGAGGCGCCATGGCGGATCAGCGACGCGCCTGACGGTGATGGATGACAGACAACGAGGGAGTGAGCGGCGCAGGTGACTGGGATGCAAGTGAGCGGCGTAGAGAGCGAGGGCGCGCGGCGCAGGCGGCGATGGGCGATGGACATGGCGTGGCAGCTCGACGAGCGCACGGTGGGAGAAAGGAGCGGACAGATGAGCGGCCACACTGCTTCGGAACCTTGCAGATATGCATACGAGGGAGTGAGGATTTGTTTTTCTATTTCGAAAGAGATGGGGCCCGCTCCTGTGGAGCCAGATGGGACTCATGGCTGGACGCCCATGTTGGATCATTATCGTTTCCAAAACTATTTAGTAGCCTCTCAAAATAGTCAACAAAGTGAATGGGCCTGTGGTCCAGTGGGACGCTACCCACCAGGGTTCAAACCCTGGTGATCGCACTTTTTTTAAAAAAAAAATTCAGAAATTTCAAGGTATATACACGCACGCGTGCGCGTTCAGTGGTACTGCGTGTTTCCTGCGTACCGGAGGCAATGTCATCTCTCTTCTTTGTATGTGTACGGACGAGCACGTGTGTGTGCGTATGGTATGAGTGTAGAGTGTGTGAGTTATGTGCGTACAAATTATACCCGATCAAAAAAAATAGTAACAGAATCTGTAAACCAGGCTCATCAGGACCTTTTAAGTCGTCCCGTCAGCACACGGTTTAAGTCGTTAACCAATTTGACCCCCCTGTGCATGCAGACGACCGGCTCCTTCACAGCGTCGTCGATCCTTTATTTTTTTAACAACATTTTCAATGAAAAGTACATCACTTTTTTTTAACTACATAATACCCTGCGTGCGTTGCTGCAGGAATTCTCTAATGTCTTTTAGGATGAGAATCCATGAAGTTAATATAATAGCCACTGTGGGGTTTTGTGTTAGAAAATCAAGTATGATATGGTTGTGCAATCTTGCTAATTAAACTGGTACAGAAGGTTATGATTTAGAGGACATGGTTGTATTTATGCCTCAAAACTACTAATTAGTAATTTGCATCAAAATATTTTAAACAAAGTTGTTGTGTATTGCCACAACAAAACTATGAATGAAAAACCAGAAATAAAATTATTAGGAGACATGAGATATATGTGCATTGTGGCTTCACATATGCACTGCAGACCCAGCCATATATGGCTGCCTAAACGAACTTGCTGAAGTGCTGATGCAGATGGAGCCTGCAGCGCATGTCATTGTTCATACTCCACGGTCCACACGATTGGATCAACCTCGCAGAGAGCCTTCGTGCATGGATTTCGGCACCAGCGATGATCCTGCCAGGAACCAGCATCACTACACCCTAGCGCCCAGCGGCCATGGCACACTGCTGCATGCACGACCTCCAACAGCCCACCATGTCTGCAAGGCTGCAGATGCAATCACCAATTTCAGGTAGAGGTTGCCCATTTGTGTACAGCCCACTATGCAAACCCGGATGCCGTATCCCCCCCACCCCCCCCCCCCACCCCCCCCCCCCCCCCCCCCCCCCCCATCTCATCCGCTGGGGCAACATTGCCGCTGCCTTGTTGCGCCTACCACTGGAGAAACCTTGGGGGTGAGGAGACGAATGGCTCAGGCCATGAGAATTGCGACCAGCAGATGCCTGATGCATCAATTGCTTGGAGGGGGAGTCCGTTGGTGTATGTGTCTCTTCCATTCCTCCGTGACATTTGGTGTGAGTCCTGAGCAACTGACTCGTAGTGGAGACAGAGAGGACGTGGGAGGAGGTATATATAGACCAACAGATACAATGACTGTTCTTTCACAATTTTGGAAATGGAGAGCCGGCGACGCCTGATCTGTGAACACACATGGAAAGAGATTGTTGGTGGGCCTGTGAGATGACGTGGCTTTACGAAATCGTAGAAAAATCCTCTAGTGGGGATCTCCTATTTAGGTACAGTAAATTTTTGAATGGAAGTTCATCCGTTCCAAACTCCTTCCTCGGTTCCTCCCTGCCCCTACGTCTGCGTGTCTTGCATCTATGCTGTGCACGAGGAGAACGGCAACGGCATGACGCAGCCCCACCCGGACTTCCTCAACGTGCTCCAGCCTCCAGCACACAGCCAGGCAAACCGTGGCCGGTGGCCCACGCCACGTCGGGCTCCTGGGCCTGCGGTTCGACCTACTTCCGGGCTGCCCGGAGAGCGATGAAATGATCCGAGGTCTACGCGCGTGAACGGGCTACGCCTCCGCGCGCTAGATGGCAAGCCTGCCCGCTCTCCGTCCCTGCCGAGCTAGAAAAACAGGATAGAGAACAACTATTCTATAAAAGATATAATTCTCATTTTCGATGAGTAAAATAGTTTAAACTTTAGCTAAATTTATATAAAAAGTACTATCATTTATGATACAAAATAAATACTATTAGAATAGTTATATAATACATTTTCATAGTAAATTTATTTGGAGATATAAATGTCAATACTATTTACTATAATAATTGTATTCTTTTGTGGACGGAGCGAGTATATCGAACACAGGAATCGGCTGAAGTTTTTTTTCCTCTAAAATCTCTATTTCTAATGGGAAGGACGTAAAGAGATTCTTTGAGCTGGACTTTGTGTTATAGACACTACTTAAAGTGTGGAGGATTATGATAGATGGCAAGATGTTTGGAGCTCTAGGCTACTTAGAATGTTGTCTTGGATTTGCTAACTTTTTTGTTGTGATAGTTGCGTACTATTCAAGCTACACACCCCCAACGATAAATTTTGGAGCAAATAAACTACCCCTCACTAAAAAAACAAAACACGTTTTTTTTTCTCGACGCAACATTCACATCGATCGCAGGTCCCTACTGAGGTGGAACATGTTATTCGTACAAATGCATTGATGATTATGGAAAACATGAAACACATTTTTTTCCTGTCTCCTTCGTTAGTCCATTTTGTAGTCTCACTTGTGATCTGCATGTAGTGGTACTCCCTCTCCTCATAAAAGAATACAATTCTCGTTTTTCGAGAAGAACGAGAAGTCAAATAGTTTGAGCTTTGACTAAATTTTAAAAAAAAGATGTACAAACATTTATGATACAAAGTAAGTACCATTAGATTAGTTATAAAATATATTTTTATAATAAATTTATTCGGAGACATAAATGCTAATAATATTTGCTATAAATTTGGTCAAACTTAAGCTTCTTTGACTGACACTTATCTCATAATTGCATTCTTTTATGGACGGAGGTAGTAATTACTAAAGTCGAATATGACGTGTCAACATCAAACGTCACTTCTATGATCAATTGGTACAACAACCCACATGTGTTGAATGTGTTGATTGGAGTGTATTGTGGTGCAAATCAAATTAAGTTTCACAACAATCTACTTCAACGCATATGGATTGAGTGAACACATGTGCATCTAAATAAGGTCTGAAAGCGATATTGAACCAAGGTTGCTATTTGAGTTGTTTGAAAGGTGTTTAAAAAAAGAGACGGTTTCACGAATTAACGAGCACCTAAGCTTGCTTATAAAAGTTAAGTTGCAAAATAGACTTAGGGTCTGTTTAGATGTACGTATTGGATGACTGGAATTGAATTGAGCACGAATACCAAATCTGACTAGCTTTGAAAATGGACTACAATACCAATTCACATGTTTGGATGTATATGAAATTGCTATTAGGAATACAGTGACATGGCAAATAGCAAATCATGTTTGATGTCCATTCTATGAAATTGGAAATCAGCAGCGCCTCCACCTCGTCCCACCGCATACCCACCCGCATCCGAGCTTGCGCCGCCACCTACCTGCCCGCGTCCGAACTCGCACCGCCGCGTACCCGCCCGCCTCGCCCGAGCTCGCGCTGCCGCCTACCCACCAGCCTTGCGCGATTCACGCACCGCTGCCCGTGAGGAAGAAGATGAGCCGCGCGAGGAAGATGCGAGGATGTCGCCAGAGGCGAGGAAGATGCAACGTGGAAGTCGGCGTGGATCGAGATGTGCCGTCGGAGGGATGGCCAGAGATAACAACGATGGAGGAGGGCAATGGGTGCGGGTTCGTGGACGCCATGGAGGGGCTTGGGCTCGGTAGCGCCGGCGACGTGCTCAGGCATGGCCCCAATGGTGCGGATGTGAGCTCGCGACCGTCCGCCCGCCTCGTGCAAGCTCACGGCGCTGCTCAGCCACCTGGCTCGGACGAGAGGAAGAAGAGGAGGGGCACTGGTTATGAGGAAGAAGAGGAGGGACGCCGGCCGGAGGAAGAAGAAGAGGACATGTGCCTTCCTTTTCTCGAGCGTAGACCAATTCCCCCCAATACAGAGGGTCATGGCTCTACATTGAGGTTGAGGGGGAGCAGGTCTAGTGAATATCCTTTTGACATTGAAGTTGATTTCGAATTCTAAATCCCAAGCCATCCAAACAGCGGCATTTATTTGGATTTATCCAATGCCAATGCCATTTCCTAAGGCCCAATATCAACATCCAAACACAGTGTTATTTGTATTGACAAATCTAAAATCAGAGATAGGTTTGAAGAAAACCCCCTAATAAAAACAAAACTAATCTACCAGTTCCCTACGGCATTCATTTTACCAGAACCCAGACCAATCTAGAAACTCAACCACACATTGTGGTCCACGATCGGGATCCCCACACAACTCGAACCTCATCCGTTTAGCAAGCCTCCAAGAACGTCAATTCAACGCTCATCTAAACTCATGGTTTCATTTTCTCCTCTTTCCTACTTCTCCCCTTTTCATCTCAACTCATGGTTCCATTTTCCCCTCTTTCCTCCATCTCCCCTTTTCCCAACCACATTTTGTTTCCAAACATTTTTTGTACTGTGTGTGCTACTGTGCTCCATTTGGCAGTTGCAGGAGGAACAAGTGTGCACACAATCGCAATGGTGCGCGCCTCGCGTCGTGTGCCCCTCCTCCTCGCGCCTCGAGTCGAACCCGCCTCACGCCTCGCGTTGCGCACCGTTCACTCCTTGTGCTTGCGCCCCATTCGGGCCTCGCGTTGCGCGCTGCCCGTGCCTCGCGTTGTGCTCCCCCGCACTGCATCAACGAGCTCCATTGGGTGGCAGCAAGTAGATCGATGAGCACATGTTTGCAACCATATGTTTCATGCGTTTTAGATGTACGTTGCATATATTTTATCTGGATGTTGCAAAAGTAGATCTGGTGTTGCATATGTTGCAATGGCTATACATGTATGTTCCAAATGTTTCAGCTGTTTCAGAAATATGTTGCAAGTGTTTTATCTGGATATTGCATATGTTGCATTGGCTATGCACATTTGTTGTAAGCGTATGTTTCAAATGTTTCAGACGTATGTTGCGGAGTGCTTTCATGTTGCATGTGTTTTCATTAGTGGGTAGCATGCAAAGCAGCAGCAAGCGGGCATGCCTAGGCGCGCAGCAGGCGCATGCGGGCGTGTGCAGCCCAGCAGCAACATGCGTAGGCGTGCAACAGCATCTTGCGCATGCGGGCGCATGCAGAAAGCGGGCACAACAGCAGCATCATAGGTGCGCAGCAGCATCAGACGCATGCGGGCGCGTGCAACAAGTGGGGCATGTAGGTACGCGCGGGCGTCCGGGCGGGGGCTAGCGTCCGAACGTCCTGACGCCAGCCATGCTCGGCTGAAAAATGCTGGGAGCATATTTGTTGGGTTCTTCCAACAATTTATAAAATTGCTTCTAAAATATGGAAGTAATTTTGCTTCCAGAATTTCGAACTATTTATAAATCTCTTTAACTATTTTTATACGTTATTTCTCTCTTGTGCGTTTGTATTGGGAACTTTGTTCTACTTTTTAATTTTTTCACGTCCTTCTACCTTTAGATTGGCAGAACAATACACGTGCGTATATTTTTGTGTGATTGGATGGTTTTTCCCATGTGCAGCAAGATTGGGGGTTGAGACAGGGAGCTGTTGAAGAGTTTTTTTAATCTTACAAAAAAATCTAAATTGATAGCGAATTTTGGAAACTCTTGGAGATGTCTAAGAGTTAGCGGATGAAGAAATATCTCTGAAACCAAAACTAACCTACCAGTTCCCTACGGCATCCATTTTACCAGAACCCAGACCAATCTACAAACTCAACCACACATTGTGGTCCACGATCGGGATCCCCCACAACTCAAACCTCATCCATTTAGCAACCCTCCAAGAACGTCAATTTCAGAAAAAGAAACCTCACTCATCTCAAATTCTCAACTCATGGTTCTGTTTTCACGTCTTTCCTCTGTCTCCCGTTTTCATCTCAACTCATGGTTCCATCTTCCCCTCTTTCCTCCGTCTCCGTCTCCCCTTTTTCCAGCCACATTTTGTTTCCAAACATTTTTTGTGTACTGTGTGTGCTACTGTGCTCCATTTGGCAGTTGCAGGAGGAACAAGTGTGCACACAATCGCAATGGCGCACCTGCCTTCACCTTCACCTTCACCTTCACCTTCACCCCTTGTTTTCGACGATTCCACTCCCTCAAAGGCCACGGCTTTTTTCACGAACCAACCACGACAATCCAGTCAATTCTGATCTCTAGGCCCTCGCTTCCCGTTCCTGTGGATGCCATCGGGGCGCTCGCCGGGACAACATCCGCCACGACAGCGACGCCGCCGCGCTCCCTCGACGAGAGCTCGTGGCTGCCCCCGCGCAAAGCTCCGGCCTTTCTTGGCTCCGAGCCCTCCTCCCCGCCGTCGGCGCCGCGCTTGGCTTGATGCTCGACGTCTGCGCTCCGCACGGGCCCGTCAAGCTCCCGGCTGCGTCTGTCGGCGGGGTGCGAATCGCCTGGGTCGCCGGCAGGTGCTGGTGGCGATCGGCGGCGGTGGGGGCGGCGCGCCATGGCGTCGCCGCGCGGGCGTCGTCCTTCGGTTCCCGGATCGGGCTCGATTCCCAGGTTGGTTGGCCCTCCTTCCCCGTTCTTGAGCATTTCGTCGAACAGCTGGGGAGCACAGAGCATCTCGTCGAAACAGTTAGGGAGCAGCTCCGAACGCGCTTCTGGGGTCTTCGACAGCGTCTAGTTCAACAACATTGATTAGTAGCTTTCCTAGTTCTGTACGAAATATAGCTGTTGGCCTGTACTTGCTCATCAAGTAGTTTATCCTGATTCTTGGGAGGAATTTTGTTCTGCAGTGCAATATGATGCTAGACATGAGCTTGGATTTCCTTTCTTGTTTGCTTGCATTGATAGCTCCATGCCAATTTTGTATTGAGTATTTTCCTACTTCCATTTGTCATGGATGAGACGATGATGCTGTATTTGATGGATCGAATGGTTTCTTGTAGAATTTTCACACAAGGGACCTGTCCCAGTTGTTGTGGATCGGTCCGGTGCCTGGTGACATCGCGGAGATTGAGGCCTACTGCCGAATATTCCGTGCTGCCGAGCAGCTCCACACCACGGTCATGTCAGCACTCTGTGATCCAGAGACAGGAGAGTGCCCTGTACGCTATGATGTGGAGTCAGAGGATCTGCCAGTGCTGGAAGACAAGGTCGCTGCTGTCCTTGGCTGCATGCTGGCGTTGCTGAACCGGGGAAGGAATGAGGTGCTCTCAGGGAGGTCAGGTGTTGCAGGTGCCTTCCAGGGATCTGAGGACAGCACCTCTGATAGGATCCCACCGCTTGCCTTGTTCCGTGGAGACATGAAGCGTTGCTGTGAGAGTATGCAGGTGGCGCTTGCCAGCTACCTTGGACCGAGTGAGCCCAGGGGGATTGGACGTATGGAGGAAGCTGCAGAGGTTGAAGAACGCTTGTTACGATGCAGGTTTCCCAAGGCCTGATGGTTATCCATGTCCGACATTATTTGCAAATTGGTTTCCGGTGTACCTTTCGATTGTGTCAGATGATTCAGGAACAGATGAGCTAGAAGTTGCATTTTGGAGGGGAGGGCAAGTCAGTGAGGAGGGACTGGCATGGCTACTAGAAAAGGGATTCAAAACTATAGTTGATCTCCGTGAAGAAGATGTTAAAGATGATTTGTACCTTTCAGCAGTTCAGGAAGCTTGTCTCATCTGGGAAGATAGAGGTGGTGAATATGCCAGTTGAGATTGGAACTGCACCATCAGCTGAACAGGTTCAGCAATTTGCAGCTCTTGTGTCAGATGGCGCAAAGAAGCCCATTTATCTCCATAGCAAAGAAGGTGTTTCTAGGACGTCTGCAATGGTCTCAAGATGGAAACAGTATGTTACTCGTTCAGAGAGATGGGCTGTCCAAAATCACTCTCTAAATGGGAATGGTAAGGTCCTGACAAGTTACGAGACCATGCAGCGCACGGGCAGCCCAAGTTCCTCTACGAATGGAACTGAAAATGGTACGATAACGGAATCTGATAGGACCATGAACAATGGGGAATCATGTGAGATAGACATAGAGACAGCTCGTCATAATCTGGAGGATCACTAATGCCCTTTCCAATGATCAAAGCACTCAACAAGGCGAAATGCCTGGCACCGGGGCAGAACTCTTGTCAAACTTTAAACTGGAGAGTAACCCCCTTAAAGCACAATTTCCTACTTGTGATGTTTTCTCTAGAAAAGAGATGACCAAGTTTTTTAGAAGCAAAAAGGTTTATCCAAAATCTGTTCTGAACTCTAGGAGACGATCAAGTAGCTTGCTGGTCTCAAGGAGAAAACAAAATCTCAGCGCGGAGCGTAATGGAACCATTGACTATGAAGCAGCAGAGTTTACAGTTCTGGAAAGTTCAAATGGGAAATCATTTGACAATGATTATATTCTATCAGTTGCTTCAGGTATCACTAATGGAAAACCTTCCAACAATGGAGCCTCCTCATTAATTGAGGAAAAGGAAACAGAAGTTTCAGTCGCTACTGTTGATACTAGAGCATCTGCGAGCAGTTCTAATGGAAAGGTTCAGGTTGGATCACAAAAATCTGCTGAAAAGAATGGTGCCCCTTATCTTGAGAGAAACAAATCAGATAATGTTGATGGAAATATGTGTGCTTCTTCAACTGGTGTCGTTAGACTCCAGTCAAGAAGAAAAGCAGAGATGTTTCTAGTACGTACAGATGGATTTTCTTGTACTAGAGAAAAAGTAACAGAATCATCTCTGGCTTTTACGCATCCTAGTACCCAGCAACAGATGCTTATGTGGAAATCACCTCCAAAGACTGTCTTACTTTTGAAGAAATTAGGCAATGAGCTCATGGAAGAAGCTAAAGAGGTGAATGTCAAATTTCCATTTAGAGCATATATATTGTTTTTTCCTTGATCCTTCAGATACCAACACAGGTTGTATTAATTTCTTGTATCTGGTATCAATGGATTACTCATCTCAAGGAAGCTTAGGGTTCTTGACATATATAATGAATTTGCTACTTGAGAAATTTGTGCATGAAAATGGTTTCATGTTCTGGAGGTACTTTGTTGTTTTCACCGAGTACATAACTATTTTGTGGTAAGGTGTAGGAAAATAGATTAATAGAGATCTAAGGACTGTACCTGACAGACAATTAGTTAGTGAACATATATGTGTCGTTTCTTGCATAGTTTAAAGTTTTTCTTTAGTTTTAGTTTGTTGAAACATGTTAGTCGATTAACAATTGCCAATTAAGGGCTTCGCTTTAAAGCTAAAAGAACTGTATGAAGAACTGGGATACACAAACAGGGACTTTGGCTGGTTATTGCATTGATTGGATACCATAACCTGTTCTAGTGAGGTACTGGAGGATCTCATTTCATGTAGGGTTAATCTTTGGTGTGATTCTGGAACTGTGGCTAAGCAACCGATAAAGATTTCAGTGCATCAATTTTGGCAACATATCTTAAAAAAAGGCAAAGATGGTCTTAGTTTAATTCTCTTCAGAGCTGTTCTAATAGTCACTTTGTCTACACAATTCATGGTCTTATATGCAGTAGTTCTCTTCTTTGTTCAGCAAAATACATAGCATTTGGCATTCTAAACTTCAAATCACTTCCTTTTCAGGTTGCTTCATTTCTGCATCATCAAGAAAAGATGAATGTTCTTGTGGAACCTGATGTTCATGATACATTTGCTAGAATTCCAGGTTATGGTTTTGTGCAAACCTTCTATACTCAAGATACCAGGTACAAAGTCAGCATTTATGTTTGTGATAAGTGCGAAGGTGCATATATTTTCATATTATTATTTACTAACAGTGCTTTGTGTTTAAATCAGTGACCTTCATGAGCGAGTTGATTTTGTTACATGCTTGGGTGGTGATGGACTCATTTTGCATGCGTCAAACCTATTTAGAACTTCTGTACCACCTGTTGTCTCCTTCAATCTTGGATCTCTTGGGTTCTTAACTTCACATAATGTACGTTTTAATATTCTCTCAGAGATAATTTTATCAGACTAAGCTGCTTTTGTGTCGAAACTAAGCATATTATCATTTTATTCACCTCAGTTCGAAGGTTTCAGACAAGACTTGAGAGATTTAATCCATGGGAACAACACACTTGGAGTTTATATAACCCTTAGAATGCGTCTAAGATGTGAGATCTTTCGTAAAGGAAAAGCAATGCCTGGTAAAGTGTTTGATGTGCTGAATGAAGTTGTTGTTGATCGAGGTTCCAATCCATACCTATCAAAAATTGAGTGTTATGAGCATAACCACCTTATCACTAAGGTATGATTCAGAAAGTCCTAGAAAAAAGATGTATCTCTTTCTCTTTACATCTTGTCACTTGGTGACTGCATGCCACTGTGTATCTAATAGTTTATTTTATATATTTCTGCTTTGTAATTCAATAGATGGAGTCATGAAGTTAGGCTTTTTTTTTTCTCAGCTGTATTATGCTTGACCAAGTCAACAGCTGCATTGAACTATAGAAGCCATAATTACCTTTTTTTTAACTACTGTTCATATGATTGTTTTCGCAAAATATTGTCCGATGATAAAGGATATCTGTATTGACTTTATGTTCCAACTTTCAAGTTTTCTCCAAGTTAACTGTCATTAGTTACTGCTTACTTTCTTGCATAATATATCGATTGCATGAACTGTTGGCTGCCAGCTAATTGTTGGAATACTAATGTAGATACACTTTGAGCCAGCCTGCTACAGTTAACCCTCCTACCCCTGAAGATTATATTATTCCGTTCAGTACAAGTATTTATGGATAAATTCAGTATTGTTGTTTAAACATTCCATAACTTTCCTAACTCAAAAATATATCTAGGTGCAAGCTGATGGGGTGATAGTTGCAACACCAACTGGCAGCACAGCATATTCTACTGCAGCAGGGGGATCAATGGTAGGTTAATTCTTACAAGTTATAACCATTATTAAACCATATCATGACATGGGAAAGTACATTTTCCTGTGCCATGATGACACCTGTGACCTGTCTCTTCAAATGCTTTTCGCTCCATGTAACAAAAGGATATTTCAAATTTATGAAGCATAGGGCTGTTGCTTTTACATGGAATGACAATATTTTGGTTACACAGATATAATGTCTACCATGTCATGTTTCTATGGAGAAAAAACACTTTGCAGATGTCAAGGCTCAATAATTAGAAACAGTGCTATGCCTTGTTTGTTTGCTTTTACAGTGTATTGTTGCATTCATGTGTGTTAAGCTCTGAACTGTTTCCTCCTGTGCATACCTACATATCAATTGAATGAACAGTATTCACTATGGTCATTTTGTTTTTTCTTGTCTAGGTTCATCCAAATGTCCCATGCATGCTGTTTACTCCAATCTGCCCTCACTCACTGTCATTTAAACCTGTCATCCTTCCGGATTCTGCCCGGCTTGAATTAAAGGTACTGAACAACTAATGAGATGTCTATTGTTTCTGTGCAACCTCAATTAACGTACTGTACAAACATTTTAGCTCGCCAAGTTTTACCCCACAACATACCTTGGTTTGCTGACTGATGAACTTTGCACCGTTATTGGATTGCCATTGCACTTGCAACTTTACCAGATACCAGATGAGGCAAGAAGCAATGCATGGGTTTCATTTGATGGCAAAAGGAGGCAGCAACTGTCAAGAGGAGATTCAGTTCGTATATCCATGAGTCAGCACCCGCTCCCAACTGTTAATAAATCTGACCAAACGTGTGATTGGTTCCGCAGCCTGATCAGGTGCCTCAACTGGAACGAGAGATTGGACCAGAAGGCACTATAGACACTAGAATTTTTTTTATTATTGCTGTACATATGTAGATTTACACAGAGATATAGTTTTACTTTTCTGCCAACATGTACAGTGTGTAAAAGAACCTTGCACATAAGGAGCTGCATAGCTTACTGCGCTAGCATTGCAGTAGCACCACATGTTACGTTACGGCAACATCCTCCATGTATTCATCTGCTTCACAAATCAACCATATATATGGGGCTAAGCGTTTTTTTCCCCTGTTTTGGGGTCTAATTTAATTTTACCCTTATTTATTAACCTTTTGGTTTTGCCTTTGTTTTTTTTTCAAAAAAAAAGGCAAATTTTACCCTTGTTCCTTTTACAAAGGTTCAGTTCAGTTAAAAAAGACTAGTTTTCCATGTGATTTTGCCCTTCGGTTTTTAGTATTACGTGATTATAATCTCTGTTTTGATTTCAGATATCCGTATAGCATTTTGAAAGAATTTTTATAGCAACATTTGTAAGTATTTTAAATCTAAGCAAAGTTTAACAAGTTGCACATGCTTAATCAACCATAGGCGGAAGTTTGGAGGATTAAGATGTGGTCAACACCTAGTATCGACTTTTATTATTTTGATTTTTTTGTTCTTTAATTTCATTTATTCAGCCTTGAGGTATAAGAGTCTATAACAGGGATGACTAATGGCTTTGGATTAAAAAAAACAAGGATGAAATTACAAAGTTGAAAAAAATGATGATCAAATCACAGTTGATCTTTAAAGTAGGGGTGAAAATACCAATCTCCATATATACATTTGGTTATTATTTGGAAAAGACTAGCGCCGGACGCCTGCTCCAACTACCCGGCCACACGCATGACGCGCTCCCTTTGCATGCGGTAGGAAATGGCGCAGGCGTCGCACTTCCTTGGATGCATGTGGCCAACGGAAGGGACGCATGCACTGTGCCTCCACCTCCCACTTTGCCTGGGCAGGCCCCACAACGCATGCATGCAACTCCTGCCCGCCCACCTGAACGCTACTGCCGCACCTATCCACGCGCTGCTGCTGCTGTTGTCGCCGCGCCTACTGGCCCGGCCCTGCCTGCTTGTGCGGTAAGCATGCGCCCGCGCATGCATGTGGGGCTGCTGCGCCCGCTTCACTTCCCGCACGCACGAGGGGACAACCTCCGTCTGCGGCCCACTTTTTGCGCCTGGTCATGCAACACTTGCAATATAAAAGCATTTACTGCAACATACGTCTGAAACAAATGAAACATTTACAAACATACGCTTGCAACATATGTGTATGACCACTGCAACATATGCAACATCCAGATAAAACGCTTGCAATATACGTTTGAAACAGCTGAAGCACTTGGAACATACACTTGCAACATGCGTGTATAGCCAGTACAACATATGCAATATTTAGATAAAACACTTGCAACATACATTTGAAACGGCTGAAACATTTGAAACATACACTTGCAACATACGTGTATCGCCATTGCAACATATGCAACATCCAGATAAAAACACTTGCAACATACGTTTGAAAACAGCTGAAACATTTGAAACATACACTTGCAACTTACGTGTATAGCCGCACAACATATACAACATCCAGATTAAACACATGCAACATTTAAATAAAACATACATATGAAACGCATGAAACATACGGAGCTAGATGACATAGAGTGACGGAAAAATTTAGGCCAGCACTCAGCTGTGATGCAGATGTGGGCCTGCACTCCTCTCACAAACAGACAAGCACCCTGGCCCGCCCTGCAACTGGCTAAGCGCCTAATATAAGCCGGTCGACCAAAGCAGCAATGCGGCAGGCAGCATGCGGCAGGGCAGCTCGGCCTGGGCGCAGACAACACACACAGAGAAAAAGAGCAGCATGGTAAGCAACAATAGGTCTGAGCGCTACGTAGCAGAGGGTAGGCACGACAGGGAGGCCTGCGGCCCTGGGCGCGGGCGGCTATGGGCCTGGCTGGCTGGTCAGCCAGTCCTCTGTCACGCGCATGCACAGCCCTCACACGTCGCATGCACCTCGAACCAGTGGCCGCACACGCTCCCAAGGGTGCGGACCCGCCTGACTGTAACTACGCGTACATGCCCCTTTTTTTATTGGGCGTAACACGCTCGCGGTTCGGTCTGTCCGTCTATCCAGCGTCCTCATACAAGCATTACCGTTATTATTTCTATCCCTATCAGTGGATATATTGAGTTATTTTTGGGATTAGCATTTCTTGGGGCCTTTTTTTTCATCTTCGCGATGCAAGTGACTCAGTGATGAGGAGAATTCTGCCTATTGGAGTGGCAAAATTTTAATCTGTCTGTTCCAATTGGCAATAGGATTACATTTTTTAAATTTTTGGTTATTACTTTTAAAGAGCAAATGAAAAAATATAAAACCAAAAAAATCCGCATCCCGTTCATACATGGGCTGTTATGGCCTATGGGCCCATCAGTATCAACAACAATTCTCAAATCCGAGGAAAGAGCACACTGCACTCAACGGCCATACGCTTGGTGGTCCATGAATCTTTTCACAGTGCTATCTGCATATTTGAGTTTCCAGTACACAGAGAAATATGGTTGATGACTTGATGTGTACAGGTTGAATTCATCATTAATAGAATGAAATTTCACATACATTTCTCTGTACTTTCTGAGTGTTCTGTCCTTAAATGTTTGTACAAGAAGTGTTGACGAACTACAAGTGCACACAAGGTAATAATAAACTCCACGAAAATTTCTGGCAAACGACAAATATTTAAATTTGGATGTAACCGTGGGAAAAATAAAGTTACATGAAGCTATGTTTTTGCTCATGCTTTCTTTGTGTGACATTTATCTTCCTAGATTACTTTAGGCTAGTTATAGGATTGGCTCGACTGCAAAACTCTTTTAAGGTTTGAGGATAACATTAGAAAACTTTATAAGTACATCATGCTAAAACTAGCTTATGTTTTTTCTAGCTGTAGTTTTAAGTGATCCCTATGGTTGACGTTTTAAGGCAATTTCCTTATATGGCACCGAGAAAACTCAAAATACATGATATACCATCATTTGTGTGTGTGTGACACATAGACCCTCCATAGTCACTTACAGTGGCATATAAGGGATTTATTAAGGTTTATTTGGTGTTAAGGTGCCCAAGGCACTCAAGGGGATCCTTGCCACTTCTTACTGTCTACACACCCTCGTAAGTCAACATTTGAATATCTCACAATTTTGTGATTGTCTGACCTGCTATATGACAGTGCTGCATCTTTGGTGCTTTGCCAATAGTGTAAATATTTTTTTGTAGCTTTCTAACCTTTGCAAGGCTAGATTGATATCTGTTTAGCTTCCTGGTTACAGGACTTCCGACACTTGAAGCATAATATGGTATATCTAATATCTTTCATCCTATAAATCTAATTTATTCTAAGGACATTGGTCACCAAACTTGTATCCTTTTGCAAATGGAACACATGTGGCAGCACACTGCATCTATTATCACCTCTTCGAAAGATTGGACCATCCACCTTCTCAAATGGTATTCTCCTTTCCTTGTGGATCAAGAAGCCGCACTGGCATTCAAACTCATGTTGGTGGCTTGGAGCTAGGGATGAAAACGGTCGGAAACGGCCGAAAAACCTCTCAATCATTTTCTACTTCTACATTTGAATACGAAAACGAAAACGAAAACGGTAAAGCCGGACACGAAAACGAACACGAACTTACGGAATATCAAAATTTCGAAAACGAATAATTCGAGCGGAATTATGTCGAACACGGTCGGTATACAAAAAATCAATACGAAATATTGACCCGTAGGACCAAGTGCATAACAATTAACAAGTACATAATAATTAACAAGTCATACAACTTTATTAAAAAGTATCTCCATTCGACACGATATAAGGAATATATGATTTTTTTAAGGCAACAAGCGCTTGTACGCGATTAATATATCACTGACTTTGTTTAATTTTTTTGAACATCTTCAAGACATCAAATGAAAAAACTAAGAACTAAAAAGTTGTAGATCTCGTCGAGAGCTACAATTTTCATATAAAAATCATCTTCATCTGAGATTGTATGAAAAGATATACTTTTTGCGACCAGAGCTCGCCAGAACAGCTAGAGAAAAGGCCTAGGGCCTCGGTTGACCAAAAGGAGAGCACTGGGATACCGAGAGAGCGACGGCGAGCTCACCTGGGCACTGAACGGAGATGGACTGGAGGTGGCACCGGGCTTGGCGGAGCAGCAGTGACTTCCACGGGGTAAAGCTTGTCGGCTAGCTCGAGTTGACGGAGAAGCAGCAAGATGTCGCGGCGGCTTTGGCGGACAGGCTCGGCTCCTTGCGAGATTCAACTGGGCAGCAGCGCGAGCTAGGGCATGGACGGCGGTGAAACGGCAGGCGACGTCAACGGCGACGGCGGCGTGAGCTCGGATGGGGCGACGACTTGCGCTAGGATTCGGCGAGGGCGTAGCGGTACGGGGCTCGGCTTATATGCGACGCTTCGCGTGGTGCGCACGGCAAGCGAGCGAGGCGGGGCAGCGTGGGACTCTCGGGCGGCGGCGGCGGGTCCGAGTTGGGCACGGTGGGGAAGAAGACGCCTGACAAGTGGGGCCTGCTGTTAGCGAGAGGAGGGAGAAAGAATGGCTCGGCTGGGCTACTGCGCAGGCTTCTGCTGGCCCAAGTGGGAAGGGATGGAGCTGGGCCAAGCGCCAGGGAAGAAAGGAGAGCGGGCTGGGCCGGCACGGAAGGAGCAAGCTGGGCTGTGCGGGAAAAGAGCAGCGCTGGGCCTGTCGCGCAGTAGCGAGGAGGGAAGGGAACTGGGCTCCAGCTTGGGCCGCGCAAGAGAGGGAAAGAGGAAAGAATTTGTTTGCTATTTTGTTTTCAGAACCAAATTCAATTTTGAACCAAATCAAATCCATATAGAGTTTAAAATACACTTTTAATACAAATAAAAATGAGAAATTTTGGTAAGTTTTCCAAAAATAAGTTTTACAACTTTTTAAATGCATTTATTTCCTAATTTTATTTTCTTTCTTTCTTTTACTTCAAAGCCATTTCTAATTTTTTTCAAAAGCAATTTGAACCATTTTAAATTTTCAATCAAAACCACTCAACCAAATAAATCAAATGCTAGTGCATGTATGCTCAAACAACGTTGCTACCTTATGACGAATTTTAATTTAATGAAAAATTTTATTTTCCTATGTTTCATGAGCACAAAATTCAGAAATACATCCTGTTAAACCTATTTTTTAAAAGAGGCGAATTTTAGGGTGTTACAGAAAGCTCTTCAATGTATTTAATTTTGTTAATTGTCCACGCAATTGCTCTAAGTATTACTTTCTTTCGCCTGAATACAGGTTCATGGCCTTACCTTCAGGTATGTAGATGTTATTGTCATTTCCAGTTGTTCTAGCAGGTTCATCTTCTCTCCCCATTTCTTACCTGATTAGTTCTTCCCAATATTATTAGCGACATAATTTCCTTTCCCGAATAATTGCTGCGTCCATTATCATATTCTCTTCATAATTTTGGTAATTATAATCTTATGAACTGTACTACGGTACCCCATCGTCAAATTTACAGACTAGCATTAATCTATTTGTCATTTTTAAGTTGTTTCGCACATGCTCAATACAATTCGACAAAATAGGTAGCTACAAGTCCTCTCTTTTGATCTGCAATATATTGTCTATTGATGCCGGACCACCAATGTACATGTTGCACAGCTTTGTCACCCCTCTTGCCGTTTCATTTTTTTATGTGCTTATTGTTTGCTAATTAACATTTGCTTCATGGTTTTTTCCTTCCATCCTACAGGCCTCCAGTTTGCAGATGTTTCACGTACAATATATATCCCACATTTCCTAAGCATGAGCAAGAATTAGATATTCTTAGTTTCAAATAACCACATTGTATTTATGATGAGAAGATTGTGAAACGTGATTAATCTCAGAGGTGCCAGTATCTAAGAATACTAATGTCTCAAATGTATTCAACAGTTTTTATTAGCAAAATTATATGATATAGATTGCTAGCCTGCGCAACTGCGCCGGGTTCCTGCTAGTTATACTAATCATCATCACAAATACATTCACTCAGTACAATCCTTGACGAATCAGAAGTCTACTAATAAAGCATTAGCACGGTTCATCATCATATAACACTATTATAAATATGATTTTAGGAGACAACCTCTGTAAGTACACACTATTACAAATATGATTTTAGGAGGACAGCCTCTCTAATTACAGAGGCAGGCATATTTAGGGGCGGTCTCTATAAATGTCTGGACGGCATCTAGAAAAATGCCTACCTCCAAAAATCATTACAGACTGTCTCTGAATATCATCGATCAATAGAGACCGTCGCCTTAGAACACCCGCCTCTGAAATCACTATTAATAGAGGCATGAGCAACGTCTATGTAAATAGTTGCATCCAAAATAACTTTTCCGTATGAACTCGAATCAAGACAAACTTTATACAAAATTGTGGCTGTTGACGCGATCTACAGGGTTTGTAGTTGAATAATTTTTTATTTGATACTGTTTAGGGTCTCAAATATTGTAGTTATAATTTTTTTCAGAGAGAAACAATTACATTGACTCAGGAACACAACGTCAACTAAATAAAACGATATAGTTACAATATGAGTTAATACTCAGGTAACGAGCCGGAAGTTAGAACAGGACATGAGTAATCGGGATACATGGTAAGGGCAGCCTGGTAGCTTAAAAGAGGCAGCTCGAAAGAAAGGTATTTTAAAAAATAAAAACTGGGTTGAAAAAAGATTTCACTCTTTACGTGCCCGTGCGTTGCAGTGGAATCTAATCTATACCTAATATTAATAAAGGGGCAAATCCTCTCCCTCCCTTTTTTGACTAGCCTTCTCCTAGCTATTCGGACAATAGAGAGTTTTTTTCCGTTCCCACTCTTTTTATTACTTCTCAAACTGCACTCACGCTCTCCGTGGTTTCATATGTAACTCGAACTGACGAAACATAATCATATGAGTTACAACAACTCACTTTTTAATGGTGATGAATACAGAGTATGCTTCCAATATGCATCCAAAATCTACTTATATGGGCCAGCTCCGCTCGTCGAACAGGCCTGAATACATGTAGCACCTCTCTCACAATCGTCCTCGCTTCATGTAACGGCTAACCTAGAGATGCTATGTTTGGAATGACAAGGATTATATGTTGGTCCTCACCTCTCCTAAACTTCCAAGATCTTGACAAGGGTTTCACCGTCAACTTTAGCGTCATCGAAAATGCCTTCACTAACATTTTAGCAAGGGCCTACGCCATCTACTTCGGCATCATCGACAATACACACACCAACATCTTGGCTTGAGGGGCTTCTGCATCTGATAATATAATGTAACATATTTAGTTTTGTATATAAATGATCTATATCTTACTGTTATTTTAATAGCTTATCAAAAAAATTAAATAACCATAAAGCACAAATATGTTTCTCCTTTGCTCATTTTATAAATATTCATACAATAAAATTTGATTAAAATAAACATACATATTGTGCCAACATGCAAATCTCTCTCTCACACACGTACTTAAAATATTTTTTTATATTTTAACTAAAATGTTTGATAAAAAAATCAAACATCTTGAGAAAGGAGGATGTCAGTATATACCATAATTGCCTACGTCAAATCTCACATCGAACTCTATCACTAATCTTAAGTAACATGATGTAGGCTTAAACCTAATTTTATATCATCATGATACTTAAGAGTGAATATTAATACAAACATTTACTCCTAAGATTCTGACCCGTGCGAGAGCACGGGTTGATGGAACTAGTGTGAAAAAATGCTGACTTTTGATTTTTGCCTTTCTAATATATTTTTAATTTGAATTGAGTTTTGCGCAATTATAGGATTTTTCTAGAGATCCCTCCATTTCCTCACAAAAGAATTTTCGTTTTGATCTTTTTAATTAAGTTGAGTTTGGTATGAAATTTTGTTGGTAGGATGCATGATTTCTATGCCCATCTCTAGTAAAGTTTATAAAATATTTGGACACTTTTTTGGGTATACTGAAATAGAATGCCCCCGTAGTGTTAACGATTTGTTGATACTTCACAAATGATATCTCATGGTATGGACTCATTTCCGTTACTCCTGAGTCCTGACAATTCACAAATATTCATAAATTTTATAAGACCTTAAAGGAGCTCACTACTCTGCTTCTCTCTGGGCATGATAAGTGAAGGGCTGCCATAAACGAATGAATTCGCAACCCTACCTTGTAGCCCTTTGCACCGAAAACCTTCACTTCGCATAATAATCCTAATTCTATGCTTGTGCTCATAGATGATATCAATACTACAAAAAATTATAATCTTGAGGTGTCCCTCTTTTTACTAGAGGGACGTTAGTACGTAATAGGAATATAGGATCCAACTGTGTAGTATGCTAGGCGTGCCAAGTGAATGCACCGTTATGCCTTCAGAGAGGTGGGTTGAATTGCGACCACTTAACATTTATGGCCAAAGATGTATACTAGGTTTTCCCAATGTTTGCTATCTATACGGCGTATAAAAGTTGTGCACCCTAGAGTGTAACATCCATAAAACAAGCATCACTACACCATATAGTATTATCCTTAATACATCTTCACTCCACCTAAGTTGAACATGAGGCAGCGCAGATGGTTAGAATTGATCAAAGATTATAACCTAGAAGTGCATTATCATTCAGGGAAGGCCAATGTGGTTGCCGATGCCTTAAGTTAGAAGTATCATGGTAATTCTTTGTTGGAATATGGTTTCAACTTATTGCATCCAACAGTCCTACACAATATCACTGTTAGTTGTTCCCTTGAGTCCAAGATCATTGAGCTCCAAAAGACTGATGTTGGTATATTCCATATCAAGAGAAAGATGAAAGAAGAAGAAAGTAAGCATTTTTGATTGGGTGAGAATGGTGTTCTATGATTTAAAGATCGACTAGTAGTGCCGAAGGATAGGGAGTTGAGAAACCAAATCCTAGAGGAAGCTCATTCTTCTAAGCTATCCATTCACCCGGGTAGCAGCAAGATGTACCAAGACTTGAAGACTAGATTTGGTGGACAAAAATGAAGAAAGAAATTGCGGCATATGTTGCTAGATGTGATAATTGTTGCCGAGTTAAGGCCATTCATATAAAACCAGCAGGGTTATTTCAGCCACTATCCATTCCAAGTTGGAAATGGGAGGACATTAGAATGGATTTCATTGTCGGACTTCCGAACAGCCAAAAGGGTCATGATTCTATATGGGTAATTGTTGACCGTCTCACCAAGTCTGCACATTTTATTCCTATCAATGTCAAGTATCGACCTCATCAATATGCAAAGCTATACATTGAACAAATTGTCAGATTGCATGGAGTACCTAAGAGTATTGTATCAGATCGAGGATCCCAATTTGTCAATCATTTTTTGGAACATCTGCACAAGTACTTAGGTACCACATTGATTTGCAGCTCTGCTTATCACCCCCTGACCGTAGGTCAAACTGAACATGTGAATCAAATCTTGGAAGATATGTTGAGAGCATGTGTGATTTCTTCCAAGGGTTCATGGGAAGATTGGTTACCTTTGGTTAAATTCTCCTACAATAATAGTTATCAAGAGAGCATCAAGATGGATTTGTTTGAAGCTTTATATGGTCACAAGTGTAGGACCCCTCTGAATTGGATTGAGCCTGGTGAAAGAAGGTATTATGGGATTGACTTTGTCAAAGAAGTCGAAGAGCGAGTTCAAATCATTCAACAACATATAGAAGCCGCTCAATCAAGACAAAAGAGTTATGCAGATAAGAGGAGAAGTCCTATTCTGTTCCAAGTTGGAGATTATGTGTATCTAAAGGTATCCCCAATGAGAAAAATACAAAGAATTGGAGTGAAGCGAAAACTTACTCCTAGGTATATTGGTCCATACTAGATCATTGCACGAAAAGGACCAGTAGCCTACAAACTCCAGTTACCTCCGGAAATGAAAGCTATATTCAGTGTTTTTCATGTCTCCCAACTCAAGAAATATCTTCGTGTGCCCAAAGATGCTATTGAACCCACTAGTATCAAGATTCAGTCGAATTTAACCTATGAAGAAAGACCTATTTGAGTGCTTGAAGAAATAGAAAGAGTGACCCGTAGCAAAGTCATTAAGTTCTACAAGGTGATTTAGAATAATCATAGTGAGCAAGACGCAATGTGGGAACATGAGGACTACCTTCGAGAGGTTTATACGAGTTTCTACGAGGAATGGTAGGTCATACAATCTCGGGACGAGATTTCTTTTAGGGGGGCAGGGTTGTAACACCCTAGGTGTTAAGCATGCATTTAACCTTGACATTGCATGAGCACAAGCATCATTAAGCATGAGCATGAGCATCTCAAATAGTATCCCTTTGTTGGCTATAGTGCATGTGTTATTACTTAATTACCTTACTTATGTTAGGGTTTACTTGTAACCAATGTATGAAATGCTTGTGTGACTTTAGGAGTACCTTAAACATGTTTAGAATATCACATGGAACAACTTTGGTATTCTTGACTAAGGCTAGTTTGGTCTCTAAGTCCTAGTTATAGTGTAAGTCATCATTTTAAAGTGGTATGTTTGACCTAGGTTGAACTAGGTCATAGAGTCTTTGCATGGCAAAGCACCCTTAAGCAAAGTTGAGTAGAGCAACAATTTTTATTTTTGGGTCATGAGCAAATTCAGTGCCTAGCTTGGTCATTTTGTGCTCACAAGAATCAACAATTTACTGTTTTTGTAACTTAGAAATTTGTCTAAGTCCTAATTGGTTCTGCCGTTTGATTTGCCTGACTTTGAGATGTTGTATCTTCCTAACTGTTGAGAATTAGACTTTGATCATTTAAGCAATGTTGTATCCCGTACATAGCTCTACAAATCTTGTTTAGCATCGAGCACTAAATCGTCGTGGTTTAGGAGATTAGAGACGATGATTTGGCACTATCAGTCACGAACATGGTGCTCTAATGACCGTCGTCGCGTCACCGTGGGTGGCTGACCGCGTCAGGAAGTTGACGCCATGTGGCGGCCGTACAACGCCGACGGCCCGGCCGATCAGGCCACGACGGGCACAAATGCGCCCCGCGCTCGCCCGTTCACACCCGTGCCTCTAGTTTCTCGATGTGCTTCTGCCTTCGCTTGCTTTTGCATCACAGCAGCAGTGCAGCGTTCGCCGCCGATGCCATTGTTGGTGGCTCGGCTCCACACCGCCCTCACGTCGCTCCTTCGCCACAACCGTAGCTCCGTCGTGTTCCCACCACCTCACCAAACCCCTTGACTAGCTAGCAGCGCATAGTAAGACTCCTGTGCAGCGCATGGCCATTGCCATCGTCTCGCCGCCATGCCACGCTGCACATGGCCGAGCCACCTCCGACCACCGTTTGCCAAGCTTGAGTGCGCGCTGGGACTCACCGTAGGATGTCGAAGCTCGACTAAACCCTAATTTGGGCTATCTCGGCCAACTCCGACGGCTCACCGTCGACCCGTGTCTGTTGTGCCACCATGAGCCCACCGTTACCCTTCGCGTCTGTAATCGACCTAGCCAGCTAGCTCAGTGTGTGCGGAAGGTCTTGGGGATCATCGTGGTGCCAGTGCCGTCGCTGGAGAGCTCGTCGTTGATGAACTTTGGCCGGTCAGCGCTGGTACTTTGTTTTGTGCCACTGACGTGCGGGCATGGCTGACTCATGGGCCCTAGCTGTCAGCGGCTGTAGATTCGAATGCTAGTTCATTTATTTCAAAAATATATGCCAACTTTGAAAAATCATAAGTTGAGTTGTAGATGTCCAATTTTCATGAACCAAATTTTGTTGTATTCCTCATGAAGTGTAGTATTTTATAAAAAAATGAAATTTAGAGTTTTTGGTATTTTTCAAGGCGATTAAAATGTATCTAGATAAGTGCTTTTTGAATGTTTACAATCTTGTAAATTATATATCTTGGTCTAGAAAAATGATAAAATTTTGATTCTAATTTGCTGGTCTTGTTTTGATATGCTCTAGCTAGGAAAAATAATAAACTTGTTATAAACTTAATTGGAGTAGGTTCCTTCTATTTATCTATTAATAAATGGCATTTTCTGAGGAAAATTTTAGGAATAAAAATGAGGAACATATTGCCATGCAAATTTTTGTACAGTAGTATGGCACTAGTATGAAGCTAGCAAAAATATAAAATCTGTTGTTTGAAACTTTTCTATTGGGTTAACTATTTTAACTAAAATAGACCTTGCTAGTTGTCATTTTTGGAAAGGATGTTATGCATGTTCAAATGGTATGAAATATTTACAGTAGTCTATTTGGAGCACTTGGAATCCACTGTAATTTTCTGAGAATTTATTGTGCAAATTTGGAACATATTTGTTATTTACCCTAATTATCTAATTAAATTGATAAAGGCATTTAAATGAACAGATTGGGCTTGACCATTATATTTTCTTGAGTGTATTTTATGTTCCTGAACTGTTGGTATAGTTGGTGATGCCAAATTTTGAATGCTTATATGCTGTAAAAATATTGTTGCTCTATAATTCGATTTAGAAGTGTTTTGGAACAGATTCTATTGTTGGGTATGTTGCATAGTCAAAATTATGTTTACTGTAGAAATGGTTAATAACAAAGTTATAGGGAAGTTCTTTATCTATCTTGTGTTAAAATATCAGGGCATTGGGCCAAAGGGTTTAGGAGTATAGCTATTTAAAATTAGTCTCCCGAAATGCGTGTTTCTCTAGAATTTCTGGACATAACTGTTATAGATTGCCTGTTTTGGTTAGGATAGACTGGGAATTAGCTTTTGGTGGTTAAATAAGAGTTGTAGGCAATTTTATAAGCTTTCCAAAAAGTCCAAGATCAAAATGTTACACACAATGGCAAACAACATGCCTAGAACAAAAACACACAAACATACATAGAAATTAATGCATCCATTATTCTTCCTCAACCTTGCTTGCAATGCTTCCAGCTCCTTGTCCTTTGCTTCCAACTCCTTGTCCTTGGCCTGCAACTCCTTGCCCTTTGCTTCCAACTCCTCAACCTTCTTCACCATCTCACTCTGCAACTCCCTCTCTTTGGCTTCAAGCTCTGAATCTTTCTTCAGGAACTCCTTTTGTAGGAACTAGTTCATCTTGTGAACCTCCTGACCATGCTGCATTGCACTATCTTGGTCTTCAACAACAACTCCCTAATTTCTCTCCCTCTTCAAACTCCACACAGCATCCCATAGGTCCCACATCAACTCCTTCATGAATTTGGATGATTCCTCATCGATCCAAAGATAGAAGCCACAATCTTTTATTGTCTACAACATCAAAAAAGCATCATATTTGAAGCAAATTGGGGATTTCATCAAAAAACCAAATTGGGGATCAAGACTTACCCTAGCAAACCTACATCTGTAGTATCTATGGCTTGGTTGGCCGTCACTCCATGAGATCCACCTACATGCCTTTAGCTGCCACCGGCATTCCACTGGTGGCTGATAGGCTAGAGGCTGTATGCGGTATGGCACCAGCGGGCCAAGGCCTATCGTAGGCACCACCACCATGGCCGGCTAAAGTAGACCCTCGGACGACATGTGAGCTTGACTCCGCCATTCAGATGAGACAACTCCGAACGCCCCGACGATCGTCACCTCAACCCTAACTCACTCGGACTTTCAGTGGGTGGAGTCAAGAGACAGAAGAGGGAGGCAAAGAGAGAGGGAGGCGGAGAGAGAGAGAGGTGGAGATAGAGAGTGAGGTGGAGAGAAGAAGGAGGCGGAGAGAGAGACTTGACTCCACCGCTGGAGCCGCCGCGACACTCACCTGTTGGCCAAAGAGGGACAGTAGAACAGGGAGGCATGCGTGACAGGGGACAGAGGAAGGGGAGGCATATTTGGGGGATTTGCAAGGACTCCGATATGGTAGGGCCCTTCTTGGCATTGCAGGACTAGATGCCAACCATGGCAATTAGGACCAGGACGCCAATTAGTGTTATATTTTTAATAATTAAAACCATGCCATGATCGAACTCATGATCATAGCAGCAATGGTAAACACACTACGTCTAGACTTGAGGTCTGGGTTCCATCCCTGGGTGGGACATAATTTTTTGCCTTGCTTTTTTTATTGCTACAGACACGTCTTAGCCACTCGCGTCTGTAGTAAGAAATTTACTTTGCTCACCCTTTTTCAAAATTTATTTCCTTTAGCCTGTCTTCCCGTATCCCCAAGTCCATTCACATTCGCCTTCCTGTATTCTAGGATTCTGTTGTCCGCTCCTCGCCACCGCCCCATCCGCGCGCCTTCGTCGTCTTTGCCCTCGTCCGCTCCTCGCATTCTAGGGTTCCACCGCTGCCGCATCCGCCCATCGTCTGCATCCACCCACCGTCCACATCCGTGGTGAGGAGGCACTCGTCATGGCTACTGGTGGCCGGTGGTGGCCCAGCATCCCCTCCTCAAGCACTCCCAATGGCAACCTCTTCACCAACCTCCTCGAGGCCTTCGCCTACTGGTACCCGCTAGGGCTAGGGTTGCTGCTGCAAGTCACCAGTGCCAGCGCCAAGGCACTGCCACCACCAAGTGAGGTCTTCACCTGCTTGGACACAAGCCTATTTGGTGCCCCCACCACCATGCCAAGCTTGCCACCATAGGTACCAGTCTTCTTTCCCACTTTTCTTTGTTATTTTCTAGTCAATTGATTGATGGTTGGTTCTCTCGCTGAATGGAAAGACTAATGGAAATATCTTAGTTTATGCTTGCTTGGATCTTATCTTGTTGTGTTCTCTCTGCTTAGTTTGTGCTTACTGTGTGCTCTCTGCTTAGTCTGTGTATTGTGGAACCAGTTAGAGGTAGTAGCTTAGTCCAGATTCTTCTAACATGGAATTTCTTCAGTGATCTGATCTCTAAAAGATCACTGAAGAAATATAGATATGTAGGACTTCAATCTTTTGGTTTGCCTATAAATGAATTTAGATGTTCTGTCCCTGATCTAATTACATGTGTTGATCAGTACCTCTATGAGTGTTCTGTCGTCCCTCATGTTTGCTGAACACTTGTACTAGACTGAAGTTAGCTACTGTAGATGTTGAACACTTCCTCTAGACTTGAAAACATTGAATGTTCTATTCTAGTACTAGTCTAAGTTAGCTAAAAATGGATAGCCTACATGCCTACACTATCCTAGCTAGTGCCTACTAGGTCCATATTTTTTAGTTGTAGGGCTAGCCTAACTTTGAATAGCTGACTGCTACAATGTTGTTATCTATGTGTGTTGTCATAGGCAGCCACTGAATTTTAGTGCAACTACTTTTCTATAGCTACACAATGGGCTGCAACTTCTGCTGCTTATTTTCTTTATAGATGAACAATAGTTATAGGTGTGTTGTCGTTAGAAACACTGCTTATAATACTGTTATCTATTCTGAATTGTACATGATCTCATGACATTTCAAACTTTGCCTAAACTATTTTTGTGTATGTTTTCACTGTACATGTGTCAAACATGGATATGTGGTGCTCTAAAAGGAGTCTGCACTGCTAGCTATTGACTACTATTAGTGGCCTATCTAGAATTGTAAGATGCAGCTTTGTGATATACAAACACTACTTACTATTAGATGGTAGTGCTCTGTGATGTTCACTAACAACCTTACTCACCTTTGTTTGATAGGTGTCTGATCAAGCATCTATGGCATCATCATTAAATGAAGACGAAGAACCAACTAACAGTGGAGAGGAGGGACACAACAGAGATGCTAATGAAGAGAGGAAGAGAGAGATGCGGATGCAAGGGACCAAGAGGAAGATGCTACTACAGAGGATGAATAGAGAGATGCTAATGCAGAGGCGCAAGCAATCTGAACCTCCTCGTCAACCCTAGAGAAGAAAGAGGACAGTCACCCGGTGGCCAGATGACAAGCTAACCATCACGGAGCTCACTCCTGACTAGGATTCCCATAGAGAAGAGGGACCAGATAAGAATGAGAAGGCTTGATTGGTCGGATTGCTAGACAAAGGATCTCCTCGGTCCTACCTTCATTCAATTCACTAAGTGAACAAGACAAGATGACTATATTTGATGAGTGTGTCCAGCCTTGGTTGGAGTTTCCAAAAGAATTGAAGGCTATTGCGTGTAAGAAGATAATGCATATGGTAGCCAAGAGTTGGAGAACCCACAAAAGCGACCTTACACACAATTTCATCAACAAAGGGTTGGATGCCACGGTAAAGCACACATACATTCCGAAAGAAGATTGGGTGGTGTTTGTGAAACTAAAGGACAGCGAAGAAGCAAAGGCAAGCAAGTGAGAAGTACAAGAAGCTTCAGGAGAGGAACTTGCATGACCACTGCCTGGGGACAGCAGGGTATGAAGGAAAAGCCACGAAAGTGGGAGCAGGATGATAGGGAGTTAGCCACCCAAGGCATCAGTAATCCTTGGGACCAGTTTCAAGTGGCCGCCAAGGAATTGGCTACGTGCACAGAGTACTTTGGTGAAGTCAGAAGGAAGTGCTGAGATTCGTTGGTTGAAAGATTCAGCTGAAAGTGTATCTAAGCAAATTATGGAGAAGCAAGGAGCCCTTGAGTCTTCAGGGCTCACTTTGGTTAGGGAAAAGGATGTGCTCACAGAGGTCTTGGACACCCCAGAACAGACAGGCCACGTGCGTGGGGTGTCTAGTTATAGTGGTTGGAAGCATTGGCCGGACTACGTCGGCATGTACAGAAAGAGGAAGCAATCAACAAGTGATGTGGATGTGGAAGCCATCAAAGAAGAAGTTAGAAGCCAAGTGACAGATTGAAGAAGTTACCAAGAAGGTCACACATGATATCACAGGCCATGCTATGTGACCAAGGAGTGCATCTGAGGTCGCCTTCCAACACCCCTAGCCCTATAGGTGGCCGAAAGAGCAGTTGTGCCTCAGCCTCGGATGTAGTCGAAAGAGACTACATCGACGGACTTGAGGCAACTCTAGATCCAGATACTATGAACCTTCTGACAAAGTCAACACCATGTAGCCTAGTAATCAACCCTGGAGGTTATTCGATGGAGGTAGCAAGGGGTCGGGTGTTCCCATAGCAAATTGAACTATGTTCACAACCAGTAATGGAACATTATGCCATTGCACATATTGATTATGTATATCCAGAACATGAGGATAGACCGCTGAGTCCACGCCCAAGTCTTGAGGTAAGAACTCATGGACAGACTCTATACAAGAGGGTCCAGTGGAGGAGAGGCCATCTTGTGGTGTCACCAAAGGTGATCTCTTCTCCAAAATCAAGATCTCCAAAGCCTAGGAGCTCCAAAAGCCATCTAAAGGACCTTGTGGTAGGCAATGAGAAGGCGGAGAGTGCCTCTAAGAGTGCAACTACTGTTGAGAAGCCAAAGAGTAGAACTACTGTAGAAAAGAGTGCTTCAAAGGAGACTATGGCAGCGCCGAAGCCAAGCTAAGTCCACAACTGCTCCAGCTAAACCCACCGACATAGCCTAGGAGCAGCCAAGAGTGACACCAAACTAGGAGCTACAGGTGGGTGCCAAGCAGCAAAAGGTGGAGAAAGCCACCAAATCGACTAAGAGTGCCCCTGGGGGTTCTATATGGACACTAGGCCAACGCAAGTTCAAATTTGGAGAGCCCATTCCTATCAGAAGTAAGCTTGAGAAGGCAGGACCTAGGGTGTGTTGCTCTTCATGCTTGGTGACATGAAAGAATGTGAAGAGCAAAGGACAGGCGGGATCGTTGTTGTGATCAAGCGCCAGCATTTTTGGCATGATGCAGAATCTGAGCCTTTCATTGTGAGATTAGAAGACTTGTTTGACCTCTTCACACTAGATGGACTGGATGTAGGACGTCTTTGCGTGTTGACACTGTAAAACAATTTCATCTATTTTCTGGACTTGTTCATTTTTAGAAAGGTGTGCTCTTCATATATTTGCTTGCTAAATTGCTTTTGTATGCTTGTTTATTCCTAGATGCTTGATTGTAGAAGCTAGGGCCACATCTATGCCTGTTGCCATTATTGATCTAGATCCAATGTCAATAAAGACTATGAGCGCTGATAGAGATTAGCGTGGGGCATCTAGAATATTTCCTAAGGAAATATGCCAAGAAAATTTCTGTGATGTTTGCGCATAACTGTGGTGGGCACTGGATTCTGTTGTCATTGTTCCAAAGTGGTGGTACCTCGACTCCAGTTGAGGTAGGGCATCATATTTGAATCCGCTGAAATCTATGATAGATGAGTGAGTATTTTCTAACCTACTATTGGCCAAGTATTTCTTTCTTAATTATGTTATTGGAAGTCAAAATAATTTGATAACAACTCATGTATGTGTAGAGCTTTTGCCAATTGCCAACCTAGGCCGAAGAAAGGGCAGAAAAAATTAAAGTTGAGCCATGCAGCCAAAATTCTAGTAAGTAGTGGTTCACTTCCAGTTGTGAAGTAGTGTTTCAATTCAATTATTAACCATGTGTTTCATATGTTCGCAGTGTCAGTAGCAAGGTTTGGACCACACATGTGGGTTCTTTGCGGCCCACAACTTGATGCTGGCGATGGGACAGGCCAATTTCGATAAGCCTCAAGTAATTTTTGGTACTGCTGCTATCATATATATATTGTCATCTCTTGTTGTGCAGCTTTATTTTATGGATGATGGCTATACACATGTGCAACTTCATCTTATGACTACCATTTTTTGTCTTAGGAATTTGAAGTAATGTCCACTCCAATCAACATGGACAACATTAGAGAGAAGATCGCCACGTTTATTGTGTCATAGATCATCGACAAAAAGGCAAGTTTTATTGTGCAGATACACCATGATGAAGTGCCTAGTATATATGTTCATTCCATCTGTCCTATAGCTAGCTGCTGTTGTGCTCAATCTATGAACTGTGTGTTTGGAGCTATGAGATACAATTGGAGCTATGAGATACATGTGAATAACCTGGACAATCTGTGAATTGTGTGTGATGAACAATCTGTGTACTGTGTGATGAACAAATTAAGTTTTCAGATGAACAACTTTGATCTGTGTATATATATGTCATTTCTGTGAGATCTGTGTATATATATCTATGATCTGTGTATATCTGTGCTGTGTGGGCTATGCTGTGGGCTACAGACGGGTTTAGACTACAGATGGCGTCTGTAGTATTTTCCTTACTACAGACGCGTCTATATCCTAGACACATCTGTGGTAAGCAAAATACTACAGACGCTGCACAATGGTCGTTCACATAGACGCATTTACAAATATCGTATGTAGTAGAATCCTTGCTACAGACGCGTGTATCGAACACGCGTCTGCACTATGGTCATTCACACAGACACGTTTACAAATGTCATCTGTAGTAGGATCCTTACTACAGACGTGTGTAACGAACATGCGTCTGCACTATGGTTCTTCACACAGACGCGTCTTAATCTTGTCACAGACGCATGTTGCCAACACGCATCTCTAGTAAGAGCTTATTGCAGACGCGTGTAGATACTCACTAGTCCCTGTTAAGGGATTATCACAGACGCGTGCTCGTATTGTCACAGTCGCATGTTGGTAACACGCGTCTGTAGTATATGCTTATTACAGATATTACAGACGTGCGTGATGTGCCAGAACGCGCGTTTGTGATGTGCTTTTTTTTACATAGTGATACATCAGACACAGATGAAACATACTGCTGCAACATATGTGTAAAACATATGCAATATCTAGATAAAATACTTGCAACATGTGTGTGAAACATATACAACATTAGATAAAACACTTGCAACATATGTGTGAAACATATGCAACATTCAGATAAAACACTTGGTACAACATGCATTTGAAATAGATGGAACATTTTTTCAACACTTGCAACATATCACTGAAAACAATTGCAAAATTATGCAACATGTGCAACATCCTGATATAGTTTTACAACATCCATACGTAACAATTATAGCATACCTCTGAAACACTTGAAACATACATTTGTATCATAGGGGGGGGAAGGCCGAGGCCGGTCGATTTCGGTCGTTGGGGTGGGATCCGGCGACGCACGAGCACCACCAGCACCGGCCATGCTCTTGGGTGCCCTTGGCTCAGGCAGGGGACGAAGACCTGAGGCGCCATGGCGGATCAGCGACGCGCCTGACGGTGATGGATGACAGACAACGAGGGAGTGAGCAGGCGCAGGTGACTGGATGCAAGTGAGCGGCGTAGAGAGCGAGGGCGCGCGGCGCAGGGCGGCGATGGGCGATGGACATGGCGTGGCAGCTCGACGAGCGCACGGTGGGAGAAAGGAGCGGACAGGATGAGCGGCCACACTGCTTCGGAACCTTGCAGATATGCATACGAGGGAGTGAGGATTTGTTTTTCTATTTCGAAAGAGATGGGGCCCGCTCCTGTGGAGCCAGATGGGACTCATGGCTGGACGCCCATGTTGGATCATTATCGTTTCCAAAACTATTTAGTAGCCTCTCAAAATAGTCAACAAAGTGAATGGGCCTGTGGTCCAGTGGGACGCTACCCACCAGGGTTCAAACCCTGGTGATCGCACTTTTTTTAAAAAAAAAATTCAGAAATTTCAAGGTATATACACGCACGCGTGCGCGTTCAGTGGTACTGCGTGTTTCCTGCGTACCGGAGGCAATGTCATCTCTCTTCTTTGTATGTGTACGGACGAGCACGTGTGTGTGCGTATGGTATGAGTGTAGAGTGTGTGAGTTATGTGCGTACAAATTATACCCGATCAAAAAAAATAGTAACAGAATCTGTAAACCAGGCTCATCAGGACCTTTTAAGTCGTCCCGTCAGCACACGGTTTAAGTCGTTAACCAATTTGACCCCCCTGTGCATGCAGACGACCGGCTCCTTCACAGCGTCGTCGATCCTTTATTTTTTTAACAACATTTTCAATGAAAAGTACATCACTTTTTTTTTCAACTACATAATACCCTGCGTGCATTGCTACAGGAATTCTCTAATGTCTTTTAGGATGAGAATCCATGAAGTTAATATAATAGCCACTGTGGGGTTTTGTGTTAGAAAATCAAGTATGATATGGTTGTGCAATCTTGCTAATTAAACTGGTACAGAAGGTTATGATTTAGAGGACATGGTTGTATTTATGCCTCAAAGCTACTAATTAGTAATTTGCATCAAAATATTTTAAACAAAGTTGTTGTGTATTGCCACAACAAAACTATGAATGAAAAATCAGAAATAAAATTATTAGGAGACATGAGATATGTGCATTGTGGCTTCACATATGCACTGCAGACCCAGCCATATATGGCTGCCTAAACGAACTTGCTGAAGTGCTGATGCAGATGGAGCCTGCACTTACCTGCATGTCATTGTTCATACTCCACGGTCCACACGATTGGATCAACCTCGCAGAAAGCCTTCGTGCATGGATTTCGGCACCAGCGATGATCCTGCCAGGAACCAGCATCACTACACCCTAGCACCCAGCGGCCATGGCACTGCTGCATGCACGACCTCCAACAGCCCACCATGCACCTCCACCGTGTCTGCAAGGCTGCAGATGCAATCACCTATTTCAGGTAGAGGATGCCCATTTGTGTACAGCCCACCATGCAAACCCGGATGCCGTATCCCCCCATCACCACTGGAGAAACCTTGGGGGTGAGGAGACGAATGGCTCAGGCCATGAGAATTGCGACCAGCAGATGCTTGATGCATCAATTGCTTGGAGGGGGAGTCCGTTGGTGTATGTGTCTCTTCCATTCCTCCGTGACATTTGGTGTGAGTCCTGAGTAACTGACTTGTAGTGGAGACAGAGAGGACGTGGGAGGAGGTATATATAGACCAACAGATACAATGACTGTTCTTTCACAATTTTGGAAATGGAGAGCCGGCGACGCCTGATTTGTGAACACACATGGAAAGAGATTGTTGGTGGGCCTGTGAGACGACGTGGCTTCACGAAATCGCAGAAAAAATCCTCTAGTGGGGATCTCCTATTTAGGTACAGTAGGTAATAGATAACAAATTTTTGAATGGAAGTTCATCCGTTCCAAACTCCTTCCTCGGTTCCTCACTGCCCCTACGCCTGCGTGTCTTGCATCTATATGCTGTGCACGAGGAGAACGGCAACGGCATGACGCAGCCCCAGTGCCCCACCCGGACTTCCTCAACGTGCTCCAGCCTCCAGCACAAAGCCAGGCAAACCGTGGCCGGTGGCCCACGCCACATCGGGCTCCTGGGCCTGCGGTTCGACCTACTTCCGGGCCACGCGCTAGATGGCAAGCCCGCCCGCTCTCCGTCCCTGCCGAGCTAGAAAAACAGGATAGAGAACAATTATTTTATAATACTCCCTCCATCTATAAAAAATACAATTCTCATTTTTCGATGAGTAAAATAGTTTAAACTTTAGCTAAATTTATATAAAAAGTACTATCATTTATGATACAAAATAAATACTATTAAATTAGTTATAGAATGCATTTTCATAGTAAATTTATTTGGAGATATAAATGTCAATACTATTTACTATAAACTTGATGAAACTTGAGTTAGTTTGACCGGCACGGATTTCATAATTGTATTCTTTTGTGGAAGGAGGGGGTATATCGGACACAAGAATCGGCTGAAGTTTTTTTCCTCTAAAATCTCTATTTCTAATGGGAAGGACGTAAAGAGATTCTTAGAGCTGGACTTTGTGTTATAGACACTACTTGAAGTGTGGAGGATTATGATAGATGGCAAGATGTTTGGAGCTCTAGGCTACTTAGAATGTTGTCTTGGATTTGCTAACTTTTTTGTTGTGATAGTTGCGTACTATTCAAGCTACACACCTCCAGCGAAAATTTTGGAGCAAATAAACTACCCCTCACTGAAAAAACAAAACACGTTTTTTTTTTCTCGACGCAACATTCACATCGATCGCAGGTCCCTACTGAGGTGGAACATGTTATTCGTACAAATGCATTGCTGATTACGGAAAACATGAAACACATTTTTTCCTGTCTCCTTCGTTAGTCCATTTTGTAGTCTCACTTGTGATCTGCATGTAGTGGTACTCCCTCTGCCCACAAAAAGAATACAATTCTCGTTTTTCGAGAAGCCAAATAGTTTGAGCTTTGACTAAATTAAAAAAAAAGATGTACACACATTTATGATACAAAGTAAGTACCATTAGATTAGTTATAAAATATATTTTTATAATAGATTTATTTGGAGACATAAATACTAATAATATTTGCTATAAATTTGGTCAAACTTAAGCTTCTTTGACTGACACGTATCCCATAATTGCATTTTTTGTGGACGGAGGTAGTAATTACTAAAGTCGAATATGACGTGTCAACATCAAACGTCACTTCTATGATCAATTGGTACAATCAACCCACATGTGTTGAATGTGTTGATTGGAGTGTATTGTGGTGCAAATCAAATTAAGTTTCACAACAATCTACTTCAACGCATATGGATTGAGTGAACACATGTGCATCTAAATAAGGTCTGAAAGTGATATTGAACCAAGGTTGCTATTTGAGTTGTTTGAAAGATGTTTAAAAAAAGAGACGGTTTCACCAATTAACGAGCACCTAAGCTTGCTTATAAAAGTTAAGTTGCGAAAATAGACTTAGGGTCTATTTAGATGTACGTATTGGATGACTGGAATTGAATTGAGCACGAATACCAAATCTAACTAGCTTTGAAAATGGACTACAATACCAATTCACATGTTTGAATGTATATGAAATTGCTATTAGGAATACAGTGACAGGGCAAATAGCAAATCATGTTTGATGTCCATTCTATGAAATTGGAAATCGGCAGCACGTCCACCTCGTCCCACCGCATACCCGCCCGCATCCGAGCTTGCGCCGCCACCTACCTGCCCGCGTCCGAACTCGCACCGCCGCGTACCCGCCCGCCTCGCCCGAGCTCGCGCTGCCGCCTACCCACCAACCTCGTGCGATTCACGCGCCGCTGCCCGTGAGGAAGAAGATGAGCCGCGCGAGGAAGATGCGAGGATGTCGCCAGAGGTGAGGAAGATGCAACGTGGAAGTCGGCGTGGATCGAGATGTGCCGTCGGAGGGATGGCCGGAGATAGCAACGGAGGAGGGCAATGGGTGCGGGTTCGTGGACGCCATGGAGGGGCGTGCGGATGTGAGCTCGCGACCGTCCGCCCGCCTCGTGCAAGCTCACGGCGCTGCTCAGCCACCTGGCTCGGACGAGAGGAAGAAGAGGAGGGGCACTGGTTATGAGGAAGAAGAGGAGGGACGCCGGCTGAAGGAAGAAGAAGAGGACATGTGCCTTCCTTTTCTCGAGCGCAGACCAATTCCCCCCAATACAGAGGGTCATGGCTCTATATTGAGATTGAGGGGGAGCAGGTCTAGTGAATATCCTTTTGACATTGAAGTTGATTTCGAATTCTAAATCCCAAGCCATCCAAACAGCTGCATTTATTTGGATTTATCCAATGCCAATGCCATTTCCTAAGGCCCAATATCAACATCCAAACACAGTGTTATTTGTATTGACAAATCTAAAATCAGAGATAGGTTTGAAGAAAAATCCCTAATAAAAACAAAACTAATCTACCAGTTCCCTACGGCATTCATTTTACCAGAACCCAGACCAATCTAGAAACTCAACCACACATTGTGGTCCACGATCGGGATCCCCACACAACTCGAACCTCATCCGTTTAGCAAGCCTCCAAGAACGTCAATTCAACGCTCATCTAAACTCATGGTTTCATTTTCTCCTCTTTCCTACTTCTCCCCTTTTCATCTCAACTCATGGTTCCATTTTCCCCTCTTTCCTCCATCTCCCCCCTTTTCCAACCACATTTTGTTTCCAAACATTTTTTGTACTGTGTGTGCTACTGTGCTCCATTTGGCCGTTGCAGGAGGAACAAGTGTGCACACAATCACAATGGTGCGCGCCTCGCGTCGTGTGCCCCTCCTCCTCACGCCTCGAGCCGAACCCGCCTCATGCCTCGCGTCGCGCGCTGCCCGTGCCTTGTGTTGCGCTCCCCCGCATTGCGTCAACGAGCTCCATTGGGCGGCATCAAGTAGATCGATGAGCACATGTTTGCAACCATATGTTTCATACATTTCATATGTACGTTGCATATGTTTTATCTGGATGTTGCAAAAGTAGATCTGGTGTTGCATATGTTGCAATGGCTATACATGTATGTTGCAAGTATATGTTTCAAATGTATGTTGAAAATATTTTATCTGGATGTTGCAGTGGCTATACACGTAGGTTGTAAGTGTATGTTCCAAATGTTTCAGCTGTTTCAGAAATATATTGCAAGTGTTTTATCTGGATATTGTATATGTTACATTGGCTATTCATATTTGTTGCAAGCGTATATTTCAAATGTTTCAGACGTATACTGCGGAGTGCTTCATGTTGCATGTGTTTTCATTAGCGGGTAGCATGCAAAGCAGCAGCAAGCGGGCATGCCTAGGCGTGCAGCAGGCGCATGCGGGTGCGTGCAGCCCAGCAGCAACATGCGTAGGCATGCAGCAGCATCTTGCGCATGCGGGCGCATGCAGAAAGCGGGGCACACCAGCAGCATCATAGGCGCGCAGCAGCATTAGAGGCATGTGGGCGCGTGCAACAGGCGGGGCATGTAGCAGCATGTGTAGGCGGAGCATGCAGGTACGTGCGGGCGTCCGGACGGGGGCTAACGTCCGAACGTCCGGGAGCCAACCACGTTCGGCTGAAAAATGCCGAGAGCATATTTGTTGGTTCTTCCAACAGTTTATGAAATTGCTTCTAAAATATAGAAGTAATTTTGCTTCAGGAATTTTGAACTATTTATAAATCCCTTTAACCATTTTTATACTTTCTTTCTCTCTTGTGTGTTTGTATTGGAAACTTTATTCTACTTTTTATTCTTTTCATGTCCTTTTACCTTTAGATTGGCAGAACAATACACGTGCGTATATTTTTGTGTGATTGGATGGTTTTTCCCATGTGCAGCAAGATTAGGGGTTGAGACAGAGAGCTGTTGAAGAGTTTTTTTAATCTTGCAAAAAAATCTAAATTGAGAGCTAATTTTGGAAACTCTTGGAGATGTCTAAGAGGTAGCGGATGAAGAAAAAATCTCTGAAACCAAAACTAACCTACCAGTTCCCTACGGCATCCATTTTACCAGAACCCAGACCAATCTACAAACTCAACCACACATTGTGGTCCACGATCGGGATCCCCACAACTCAAACCTCATCCATTTAGCAACCCTCCAAGAACGTCAATTTCAGAAAAAGAAACCTCACTCATCTCAAATTCTCAACTCATGGTTCTGTTTTCACGTCTTTCCTCTGTCTCCCGTTTTCATCTCAACTCATGGTTCCATCTTCCCCTCTTTCCTCCGTCTCCGTCTCCCCTTTTTCCAGCCACATTTTGTTTCCAAACATTTTTTGTGTACTGTGTGTGCTACTGTGCTCCATTTGGCAGTTGCAGGAGGAACAAGTGTGCACACAATCGCAATGGCGCACCTGCCTTCACCTTCACCTTCACCTTCACCCCTTGTTTTCGACGATTCCACTCCCTCAAAGGCCACGGCTTTTTTCACGAACCAACCGCGACAATCCAGTCAATTCTGATCTCTAGGCCCTCGCTTCCCGTTCCTGTGGATGCCATCGGGGCGCTCGCCGGGACAACATCCGCCACGACAGCGACGCCGCCGCGCTCCCTCGACGAGGGCTCGTAGCTGCCCCCGCGCAAAGCTCCGGCCTTTCTTGGCTCCGACCCCTCCTCCCCGCCGCCGGCGCCGCGCTTGGCTTGATGCTCGACGTCTGCGCTCCGCACGGGCCCGTCAAGCTCCCGGCTGCGTCTGTCGGCGGGGTGCGAATCGCCTGGGTCGCCGGCAGGTGCTGGTGGCGATCGGCGGCGGTGGGGGCGGCGCGCCATGGCGTCGCCGCGCGGGCGTCGTCCTTCGGTTCCCGGATCGGGCTCGATTCCCAGGTTGGTTGGCCCTCCTTCCCCGTTCTTGAGCATTTCGTCGAACAGCTGGGGAGCAGAGAGCATCTCGTCGAAACAGTTAGGGAGCAGCTCCGAACGCGCTTCTGGGGTCTTCGACAGCGTCTAGTTCTACAACATTCATTAGTAGCTTTCCTAGTTCTGTACGAAATATAGCTGTTGGCCTGTACTTGCTCATCAAGTAGTTTATCCTGATTCTTGGGAGGAATTTTGTCCTGCAGTGCAATATGATGCTAGACATGAGCTTGGATTTCCTATCTTGTTTGCTTGCATTGATAGCTCCATGCCAATTTTGTATTGAGTATTTTTCCTACTTCCATTTGTCATGGATGAGACGATGATGCTGTATTTGATGGATCGAATGGTTTCTTGTAGAATTTTCACACAAGGGACCTGTCCCAGTTGTTGTGGATCGGTCCGGTGCCTGGTGACATCGCGGAGATTGAGGCCTACTGCCGAATATTCCGTGCTGCCGAGCAGCTCCACACCACGGTCATGTCAGCACTCTGTGATCCAGAGACAGGAGAGTGCCCTGTACGCTATGATGTGGAGTCAGAGGATCTGCCAGTGCTGGAAGACAAGGTCGCTGCCGTCCTTGGCTGCATGCTGGCGTTGCTGAACCGGGGAAGGAATGAGGTGCTCTCAGGGAGGTCAGGTGTTGCAGGTGCCTTCCAGGGATCTGAGGACAGCACCTCTGATAGGATCCCACCGCTTGCCTTGTTCCGTGGAGACATGAAGTGTTGCTGTGAGAGTATGCAGGTGGCGCTTGCCAGCTACCTTGGACCGAGTGAGCCCAGGGGGTTGGACGTATGGAGGAAGCTGCAGAGGTTGAAGAACGCTTGTTACGATGCAGGTTTCCCAAGGCCTGATGGTTATCCATGTCCGACATTATTTGCAAATTGGTTTCCGGTGTACCTTTCGATTGTGTCAGATAATTCAGGAACAGATGAGCTAGAAGTTGCATTTTGGAGGGGAGGGCAAGTCAGTGAGGAGGGACTGGCATGGCTACTAGAAAAGGGATTCAAAACTATAGTTGATCTCCGTGAAGAAGATGTTAAAGATGATTTGTACCTTTCAGCAGTTCAGGAACTTGTCTCATCTGGGAAGATAGAGGTGGTGAATATGCCAGTTGAGATTGGAACTGCACCATCAGCTGAACAGGTTCAGCAATTTGCAGCTCTTGTGTCAGATGGCGCAAAGAAGCCCATTTATCTCCATAGCAAAGAAGGTGTTTCTAGGACGTCTGCAATGGTCTCAAGATGGAAACAGTATGTTACTCGTTCAGAGAGATGGGCTGTCCAAAATCACTCTCTAAATGGGAATGGTAAGGTCCTGACAAGTTACGAGACCATGCAGCGCACGGGCAGCCCAAGTTCCTCTATGAATGGAACTGAAAATGGTACGATAACGGAATCTGATAGGACCATGAACAATGGGGAATCATGTGAGATAGACATAGAGACAGCTCGTCATAATCTGGAGATCACTAATGCCCTTTCCAATGATCAAAGCACTCAACAAGGCGAAATGCCTGGCACCGGGGCAGAACTCTTGTCAAACTTTAAACTGGAGAGTAACCCCCTTAAAGCACAATTTCCTACTTGTGATGTTTTCTCTAGAAAAGAGATGACCAAGTTTTTTAGAAGCAAAAAGGTTTATCCAAAATCTGTTCTGAACTCTAGGAGACGATCAAGTAGCTTGCTGGTCTCAAGGAGAAAACAAAATCTCAATGCGGAGCGTAATGGAACCATTGACTATGAAGCAGCAGAGTTTCCAGTTCTGGAAAGTTCAAATGGGAAATCATTTAACAATGATTATATTCTATCAGTTGCTTCAGGTATCACTAATGGAAAACCTTCCAACAATGGAGCCTCCTCATTAATTGAGGAAAAGGAAACGGAAGTTTCAGTCGCTACTGTTGGTACTAGAGCATCTGCCAGCAGTTCTAATGGAAAGGTTCAGGTTGGATCACAAAAATCTGCTGAAAAGAATGGTGCCCCTTATCTTGAGAGAAACAAATCAGATGATGCTGATGGAAATATGTGTGCTTCTTCAACTGGTGTCGTTAGACTCCAGTCAAGAAGAAAAGCAGAGATGTTTCTAGTACGTACAGATGGATTTTCTTGTACTAGAGAAAAAGTAACAGAATCATCTCTGGCTTTTACGCATCCTAGTACCCAGCAACAGATGCTTATGTGGAAATCACCTCCAAGGACTGTCTTACTTTTGAAGAAATTAGGCGATGAGCTCATGGAAGAAGCTAAAGAGGTGAATGTCAAATTTCCATTTAGAGCATATATATTGTTTTTCCTTGATCCTTCAGTACCAACACAGGTTGTATTAATTTCTTGTATCTGGTATCAATGGATTACTCATCTCAAGTAAGCTTAGGGTTCTTGACATATATAATGAATTTGCTACTTGAGAAATTTGTGCATGAAAATGGTTTCATGTTCTGGAGGTACTTTGTTGTTTTCTGCTACCGAGTACATAACTATTTTGTGGTAAGGTATAGGAAAATAGATTAATAGAGATCTAAGGACTGTACCTGACAGGCAATTAGTTAGTGAACATATATGTGTCGTTTCTTGCATAGTTTAAAGTTTTTCTTTAGTTTTAGTTTGTTGAAAGATTTTAGTCGATTAACAATTGGCAATTAAGGGCTTCGCTTTAAAGCTAAAAGAACTGTATGGAGAACTGGGATACACAAACAGGGATATTGGCTGGTTATTGCATTGATTGGATACCATAACCTGTTCTTGTGAGGTACTGGAGGATCTCATTTCATGTAGGGTTAATCTTTGGTGTGATTTTGGAACTGTGGCTAAGCAACCGATAAATATTTCAGTGCATCAATTTTGGCAATATATCTTAAAAAAGGCAAAGATGGTCTTAGTTTAATTCTCTTCAGAGCTGTTCTAATAGTCACTTTGTCTACACAATTCATGGTCTTATATGCAGTAGTTCTCTTCTTTGTTCAGCAAAATACATAGCAATTGGCATTCTAAACTTCAAATCACTTTCTTTTCAGGTTGCTTCATTTCTGCATCATCAAGAAAAGATGAATGTTCTTGTGGAACCTGATGTTCATGATACGTTTGCTAGAATTCCAGGTTATGGTTTTGTGCAAACCTTCTATACTCAAGATACCAGGTACAAAGTCAGCATTTATGTTTGTGAAGTGCGAAGGTGCATATATTTTCATATTACTATTTACTAACAGTGCTTTGTGTTTAAATCAGTGACCTTCATGAGCGAGTTGATTTTGTTACATGCTTGGGTGGTGATGGACTCATTTTGCATGCGTCAAACCTATTTAGAACTTCTGTACCACCTGTTGTCTCCTTCAATCTTGGATCTCTTGGGTTCTTAACTTCACATAATGTATGTTTTAATATTCTCTCAGAGATAATTTTATCAGACTAAGCTATTTTGTGTCGAAACTAAGCATATTATCATTTTATTCACCTCAGTTCGAAGGTTTCAGACAAGACTTGAGAGATTTAATCCATGGGAACAACACACTTGGAGTTTATATAACCCTTAGAATGCGTCTAAGATGTGAGATCTTTCGTAAAGGAAAAGCAATGCCTGGTAAAGTATTTGATGTGCTGAATGAAGTTGTTGTTGATCGAGGTTCCAATCCATACCTATCAAAAATCGAGTGTTATGAGCATAACCACCTTATCACTAAGGTATGATTCAGAAAGTCCTAGAAAAAAGATGTATCTCTTTCTCTTTACATCTTGTCACTTGGTGACTGCATGCCACTGTGTATCTAATAGTTTATTTTATATATTTCTGCTTTGTAATTCAATACATGGAGTCATGAAGTTAGGCTTTTTTTTCTCAGCTGTATTATGCTTGACCAAGTCAACAGCTGCATTGAACTATAGAAGCCATAATTACCTTTTTTTTTCTATTACTGTTTTTATGATTGTTTTCTCAAAATATTGTCGGATGATAAAGGATATCTGTATTGACTTTATGTTCCAACTTTCAAGTTTTCTCCAAGTTAAATGTCAATAGTTACTGCTTACTTTCTTGCATAATATATTGATTGCATGAACTGTTTGCTGCCAGCTAATTGTTGGAATACTAATGTAGATACACTTTGAGCCAGCCTGCTACAGTTAGCCCTCCTACCCCTGAAGATTATGTTATTCCGTTCAGTACAAGTATTTATGGATAAATTCAGTATTGTTGTTTAAACATTCCATAACTTTCCTAACTCAAAAATATATCTAGGTGCAAGCTGATGGGGTGATAGTTGCAACACCAACTGGCAGCACAGCATATTCTACCGCAGCAGGGGGATCAATGGTAGGTTAATTCTTACAAGTTATAACCATTATTAAACCATATCATGACATGGGAAAGTTCATTTTCCTGTGCCATGATGACACCTGTGACCTGTCTCTTCAAATGCTTTTCGCTCCATGTAACAAAAGGATATTTCCTATTTATGAAGCATAGGGCTGTTGCTTTTACATGGAATGACAATATTTTGGTTACACAGATATAATGTCTACCATGTCATGTTTCTATGGAGAAAAAACACTTTGCAGACGTCAAGGGCTCAATAATTAGAAACAGTGTTATGCCTTGTTTCTTTGCTTTTACAGTGTATTGTTGCATTCATGTGTGTTAAGCTCTGAACTGTTTCTTCTCCTGTGCATACCTACAAATCAATTGAATGAACAGTAATTCACTATGGTCATTTTGTTTTTTCTTGTCTAGGTTCATCCAAATGTCCCATGCATGCTGTTTACTCCAATCTGCCCTCACTCACTGTCATTTAGACCTGTCATCCTTCCGGATTCTGCCTGGCTTGAATTAAAGGTACTGAACAACTAATGAGATGTCTATTGTTTCTGTGCAGCCTCAATTAACGTACTGTACAAACATTTTAGCTCGTCAAGTTTTACCCCACAACATACCTTGGTTTGCTGACTGATGAACTTTGCACCGTTATTGGATTGCCATTGCACTTGCAACTTTACCAGATACCAGATGAGGCAAGAAGCAATGCATGGGTTTCATTTGATGGCAAAAGGAGGCAGCAACTGTCAAGAGGAGATTCTGTTCGTATATCCATGAGTCAGCACCCGCTCCCAACTGTTAATAAATCTGACCAAACGTGTGATTGGTTCCTGCAGCCTGATCAGGTGCCTCAACTGGAACGAGAGATTGGACCAGAAGGCACTATAGACTATAGTCACTAGAATTTTTTTTTATTGTTGCTGTACATATGTAGATTTACACAGAGATATAGTTTTACTTTTCTGCCAACATGTACAATGTGTAACATCAAAGAACCTTGCACATAAGGAGCTGCATAGCTTACTGCGCTGGTATTGCAGTAGCACCACATGTTACGTTACGGCAACATCCTCCATGTATTCATCTGCTTACACAAATCAACCATATATATGGGGCTAAGCGTTTTTTTCCCCTGTTTTGGGGTCTAATTTAATTTTACCCTTATTTATTTAACCTTTTGGTTTTGCCTTTGTTTTTTTTTCAAAAAAAAAGGCAAATTTTACCCTTGTTCCTTTTACAAAGGTTCAGTTCAGTTAAAAAAGACTAGTTTTTCCATGTGATTTTGCCCTTCGGTTTTTAGTATTACGTGATTATAATCTCTGTTTTGATTTCAGATATCCGTATAGCATTTTGAAAGAATTTTTATAGCAACATTTGTAAGTATTTTAAATCTAAGCAAAGTTTAACAAGTTGCACATGCTTAATCAACCATAGGCGGAAGTTAGGAGGATTAAGATGTGGTCAACACCTAGTATCGACTTTTATTATTTTGATTTTTTTGTTCTTTAATTTCATTTATTCAGCCTTGAGGTATAAGAGTCTATAACAGGGATGACTAATGGCTTTGGATTAAAAAAAACAAGGATGAAATTACAAAGTTGAAAAAAATGATGATCAAATCACAGTTGATCTTTAAAGTAGGGGTGAAAATACCAATCTCCATATATACATTTGGTTATTATTTGGAAAAGACTAGCGCCGGACGCCTGCTCCAACTACCCGGCCACACGCATGACGCGCTTCCTTTGCATGCGGTAGGAAATGGCGCAGGCGTCGCACTTCCTTGGATGCATGTGGACCAACGGAAGGGACGCATGCACTGTGCCTCCACCTCCCACTTTGCCTGGGCAGGCCCCACAACGCATGCATGCAACTCCTGCCCGCCCACCTGAACGCTACTGCCGCACCTATCCACGCGCTGCTGCTGCTGTTGTCGCCGCGCCTACTGGCCCGGCCCTGCCTGCTTGTGCGGTAAGCATGCGCCCGCGCATGCATGTGGGGCTGCTGCGCCCGCTTCACTTCCCGCACGCACGAGGGGACAACCTCCGTCTGCGCCCACTTTTTGCGCCTGGTCATGCAACACTTGCAATATAAAAGCATTTACTGCAACATACGTCTGAAACAAATGAAACATTTACAAACATACGCTTGCAACATATGTGTATGACCACTGCAACATATGCAACATCCAGATAAAACAGCTTGCAATATACGTTTGAAACAGCTGAAGCACTTGGAACATACACTTGCAACATGCGTGTATAGCCAGTACAACATATGCAATATTTAGATAAAACACTTGCAACATACATTTGAAACGGCTGAAACATTTGAAACATACACTTGCAACATACGTGTATCGCCATTGCAACATATGCAACATCCAGATAAAAACACTTGCAACATACGTTTGAAAACAGCTGAAACATTTGAAACATACACTTGCAACTTACGTGTATAGCCGCACAACATATACAACATCCAGATTAAACACATGCAACATTTAAATAAAACATACATATGAAACGCATGAAACATACGGAGCTAGATGACATAGAGTGACTGGAAAAATTTAGGCCAGCACTCAGCTGTGATGCAGATGTGGGCCTGCACTCCTCTCACAAACAGACAAGCACCCTGGCCCGCCCTGCAACTGGCTAAGCGCCTAATATAAGCCGGTCGACCAAAGCAGCAATGCGGCAGGCAGCATGCGGCAGGGCAGCTCGGCCTGGGCGCAGACAACACACACAGAGAAAAAGAGCAGCATGGTAAGCAACAATAGGTCTGAGCGCTACGTAGCAGAGGGTAGGCACGACAGGGAGGCCTGCGGCCCTGGGCGCGGGCGGCTATGGGCCTGGCTGGCTGGTCAGCCAGTCCTCTGTCACGCGCATGCACAGCCCTCACACGTCGCATGCACCTCGAACCAGTGGCCGCACACGCTCCCAAGGGTGCGGACCCGCCTGACTGTAACTACGCGTACATGCCCCTTTTTTTTATTGGGCGTAACACGCTCGCGGTTCGGTCTGTCCGTCTATCCAGCGTCCTCATACAAGCATTACCGTTATTATTTCTATCCCTATCAGTGGATATATTGAGTTATTTTTGGGATTAGCATTTCTTGGGGCCTTTTTTTTCATCTTCGCGATGCAAGTGACTCAGTGATGAGGAGAATTCTGCCTATTGGAGTGGCAAAATTTTAATCTGTCTGTTCCAATTGGCAATAGGATTACATTTTTTAAATTTTTGGTTATTACTTTTAAAGAGCAAATGAAAAAATATAAAACCAAAAAAATCCGCATCCCGTTCATACATGGGCTGTTATGGCCTATGGGCCCATCAGTATCAACAACAATTCTCAAATCCGAGGAAAGAGCACACTGCACTCAACGGCCATACGCTTGGTGGTCCATGAATCTTTTCACAGTGCTATCTGCATATTTGAGTTTCCAGTACACAGAGAAATATGGTTGATGACTTGATGTGTACAGGTTGAATTCATCATTAATAGAATGAAATTTCACATACATTTCTCTGTACTTTCTGAGTGTTCTGTCCTTAAATGTTTGTACAAGAAGTGTTGACGAACTACAAGTGCACACAAGGTAATAATAAACTCCACGAAAATTTCTGGCAAACGACAAATATTTAAATTTGGATGTAACCGTGGGAAAAATAAAGTTACATGAAGCTATGTTTTTGCTCATGCTTTCTTTGTGTGACATTTATCTTCCTAGATTACTTTAGGCTAGTTATAGGATTGGCTCGACTGCAAAACTCTTTTAAGGTTTGAGGATAACATTAGAAAACTTTATAAGTACATCATGCTAAAACTAGCTTATGTTTTTTCTAGCTGTAGTTTTAAGTGATCCCTATGGTTGACGTTTTAAGGCAATTTCCTTATATGGCACCGAGAAAACTCAAAATACATGATATACCATCATTTGTGTGTGTGTGACACATAGACCCTCCATAGTCACTTACAGTGGCATATAAGGGATTTATTAAGGTTTATTTGGTGTTAAGGTGCCCAAGGCACTCAAGGGGATCCTTGCCACTTCTTACTGTCTACACACCCTCGTAAGTCAACATTTGAATATCTCACAATTTTGTGATTGTCTGACCTGCTATATGACAGTGCTGCATCTTTGGTGCTTTGCCAATAGTGTAAATATTTTTTTGTAGCTTTCTAACCTTTGCAAGGCTAGATTGATATCTGTTTAGCTTCCTGGTTACAGGACTTCCGACACTTGAAGCATAATATGGTATATCTAATATCTTTCATCCTATAATAATCTAATTTATTCTAAGGACATTGGTCACCAAACTTGTATCCTTTTGCAAATGGAACACATGTGGCAGCACACTGCATCTATTATCACCTCTTCGAAAGATTGGACCATCCACCTTCTCAAATGGTATTCTCCTTTCCTTGTGGATCAAGAAGCCGCACTGGCATTCAAACTCATGTTGGTGGCTTGGAGCTAGGGATGAAAACGGTCGGAAACGGCCGAAAAACCTCTCAATCATTTTCTACTTCTACATTTGAATACGAAAACGAAAACGAAAACGGTAAAGCCGGACACGAAAACGAACACGAACTTACGGAATATCAAAAATTTCGAAAACGAATAATTCGAGCGGAATTATGTCGAACACGGTCGGTATACAAAAAATCAATACGAAATATTGACCCGTAGGACCAAGTGCATAACAATTAACAAGTACATAATAATTAACAAGTCATACAACTTTATTAAAAAGTATCTCCATTCGACACGATATAAGGAATATATGATTTTTTTAAGGCAACAAGCGCTTGTACGCGATTAATATATCACTGACTTTGTTTAATTTTTTTGAACATCTTCAAGACATCAAATGAAAAAACTAAGAACTAAAAAGTTGTAGATCTCGTCGAGAGCTACAATTTTCATATAAAAATCATCTTCATCTGAGATTGTATGAAAAAGATATACTTTTTCTAAGGTTGGACTTGTAGTGGGCCAAATTTGGTTCAAACCGAATTTCGAATTCGGGATATTCCGAATTAAAAGTAGAAAAGTAGAAAAGTAGAAAACGGTCGAAAAAATGTCTAAACCGTTTTCGTTCCGATTTTGAATTTGGTGTTCCGAATTTTGAACCGAATTCGAATTTGTCCGAAAATACGAATTCGATCGGATTAAATGTAGAAAACGATGCGGTTCGGTACGGGATATTTCCGTACCGTTGTACCGTTTTCATCCTTACTTGGAGCTGTACAGTCCAGCTGCCATGCTCTCTCGTCCCAAATTTTCCAATCGGACTTATCCTGGTGAGTGCTGATTTGGTGTACTACTACACTGGTCGTAAAGTATGATAAGTTTAACCAAACTTATATAAAAGATACTAATATTTATCTACTAATAAATATGTATCATTAAATTCGTCATGAAACATATTTTCGTAATATACTGTTGACACCAAATTTTGGTTCGTCGTGTAGGACCCCATGATTTGGAACTTACCAAGAAAGCCGTGGTAGATGCAGAATCGGCTAGACAGAACACAGATTAAGGTCGGTTAGATTTCAATGACACCATCATCTCAAGCAAGCTCTAGCAGCCAGAAGAGGCATCAACCAAAGACAGGAAGGCACGTCGGATTCTGCAGAAGGGGAAATTTGGAGTCCAAGTTATCTTAATTTAGGATATTTCGTTTTCTTTTTCAAGTTTTGTGATTTGTCTTATTCGGCCAGGACTCATGGTCAAGCCTCGGGTATAAATATTGAACTCCAGCTATTGTAACAGACATCTCAGCGATCAATCAAAAACCAGTACATTTACTTTTCGGCTCACGCCACCCCTAGGAGTAGGAGTAGAGTAGATCTCGGCGAGTTCTTCGACAAGCAGGGCTACCATCGGTTAAGTCTGACCTCCGGTTTGTCTATAAGTATCTGTCACGACTTATATTTTGTTTGTAAGGCTGCCTTCGGTTAAGTCTAATCTCTTGCAAGCATAGTATAAGTTAGTTATCATCGGTTAATCGTAAGGTTACATCGGTCTGGCTCGTATCTCTTACAATTATCTAATACCAGTTACCCTCGATTCTTATCAAAACTTGTATGGTTGCATCGGTCCGGCTCGTATCTCTAGTACAAATTTTGATACGAATTAGTTATCGGCTAAATCTATTAAGACTGGTATGGTTTTCTTATTGTTTTTAATAGATTTGCTAGTTACGATCTTGTTATAATTAGTTTCTTACTATTTGTAACAAAATCACCCGTTGCCCAATTAAGATTGAAACGGATTGGTTTTATATCTCTTTCAATCATTGTCTTGTTGCTTTTACCTGTTTACATCTCACTTTGATGATGGTCTCGGTCAGCTTAGCCGTTTTGATCCAATCTTGATCGAAGATAGCATGTGGCCAGGATGTGTTTAACACTAAGTAAAGCTTGCTAGTTGTGAAATCTAGTCTATAACTACTATTATGGCTGTCATCGATCTGATCGACCCTCATTGTTAGCACTATAGATCGAAGATCGTTAAATAGCAAGTCTGGCTTATGGTCAAATGTGGCCTCTGGCTGCATGCTATGTCTGCATCGGCTATTTAGTCGATCGTCTATGCTTGTGTGATTGTAGCATGCTTTCACGGTTCCATTAAGTGCATATAGATTCATGTGCTTTGAGGGTTTAACCTGTTATCTCTATCATGGTTGCATCGGTCAGGCTCGTATCCCCACCTGTAGAGATGGCAGGTTGGATCTGATAAGTGTATCGACTTATCCACGTTCAACGGATGAATGTCTGTATGCTACAACTTTACTTTCATTGAAATCGGCTATTCCGATAGCCCGTACGTTGAGAATATATTGGCTATTTACATGCTTTTACTTATTTTTGTCCTGGTTAAAAGCTAGTATGTTTCTCATTTAATGCTTCCACGTCTACTTCTTACACCTTTTGCATGTTTTCATGATCATCGGCTGTTTAGATCTATGCAATTGAGTAATCGATAGTTGCCGATATGCTCTTTTTATTTATTATGCATCATGAACATGCTGGATATAGACTCTCTAGTTGATAGCCTTATCTCATCGGCTACTTAGCCACACATTTGGAGCTCTCTAGACAAACACTAACATGTTCCACCTTAAATTACTGATCAATCTTGTCTCCTTGTCAATTGCAGGGTCAAATTGACTAGCACGCCCTAGGTCACACCATCTGGTCTGGTGTCCTCCTAAGTCTAGGGAGAGCTCAGGATCTGTTCCACATGGTTTCTCTCGGCTTGCTATGTGTTCTCTGGTGGCGGTCCGTCACTTTTCGCCATCAACACACTCTTGGCACACCCGGTGGGACCACAATCGTCAACATGGACAATGAAGCGATCCTTAAGGTCAACCTTGAAGACCTGCTTGATGACCAAAAGGCACTCATTGAGCAGGCGACAGAGGAGTTCCGTGAGAAGTGTCTGCTGTCTTACAGCAGGACGTGCGATTCAGTCGTCCAGAAGACTCCCCTGCCAAGCATCCTCCTGCATGGACAAAGTGAAGATGTTGAAGCAAGAACTACTACCCATTTGGTCCACAAGATTGTTCACGAAGCCTTTACAAATCACAATAAGGTGTTAGCCCACACAATTAGCAATGTTTTGAAAGAAATTTTCTTTAGAGCGCCAGTCGATCAAGTGGGACTAGCATACTTCAATGGCTTTAATCCTTCGGCCGTGGGAAGCAATGTACGTGGTTCTAGTCTGCAGCCAAATGGTGGATAGTTCCAATAGCCACCAATACAACATCTTCCAGGACGACAAGCTCAAGATCAAACCCTACAAGCAGTAGGGGACAAGATCAAATCCTATAAGTGGTAGGGAGCAAGGTCAAGCCCTACCAACAGCAGGGGGCAATCATCAGCGCAACAGCCACCAAGTGCCCCTATCACTCAAATAGTTCAGCAGCTCATTGGACAAAACCAAGATTATTCAGTCCAGTAGCAAACCTCTCTAGCTACTCAGCAGGTTGTGCAATGGCTGGCTCAGGTAAGATTCAGTACTTCCTACCAAACGCCTCTGTTGGCCCATAAATTGCTCCATCAGTGCAGAGGATCATCAAGGATGTTGATCCTAACTACTTCAATAGTTGATTGCAGGGGTATTCAACTCACAGTGCTCAGATCAACTATCTAGAAGGATATCACCTAGTTTCTTATTCCAACACATACGAGCTTACGCCACACCCCGGGTATCAGAATCCTTACAGTTATAATGCGCAACAACTCCAGCAATCTTAGAGTCAAGGACAACAGTCTCAGGCTCAGGGACAACAAGTTCAAATACAAGGCTCTCAGGCTCAGGCTCAAGGGCAGTCGAGACAAGAAGTCACTAGCATTGATGCTGATGAGTTTGCCAACAGATTAACTGCTTGATGTAGAGCCAGTTTGTTCTAAATCCTAAAGGGCAGGTTGGCTCTTACCAGTGCCCATACCCGGCCTAGTATGATATCGTGCAACTCCCTCCACGCTACAGAGTCCTAGATTTCTTTAAATTTATCAGGATAGATGAGATGACAACCATGGAACACATCATCCGCTATCTCATTTAGCTTGGAGATGCATCTGTTAAGGATGCACATAAAGTTAGATTCTTCCATCTATTCCTGTCTTGACCGGCCTTCAGTTGGTTTTCAACACTTGAACCGAATTCGATCACTAGATGGGCCGATCTAGAGAACAAGTTCCATGCGTACTTTTACAGTGGGATAGGAGAGAAGAAGATTATAGACTTGACAATCATGAGGCAGAGGAATAATGAGTCAGGCTCTGAGTTTATTCAAAGATTCAGAGAAGTAAGGAGCCATTGCTACTCATTGAATCTATCTGATGACCAATTGGCTAAATTGGCCTTTCAAGGGATGTCTCCATTAATCAAAGAGAAGTTTGATGGCTAGGAGTTTGAGAGTTTGGCCCATTTAGTTCAGAGGGTGTCTACTTTTGAGAGTCTACATCAGTCCCGGCGCAAAGAGAAATATTTGAAGGGTACCGCTGCTGTGTCTGATCCATATGATGCAGACTCTGATGAAGATGATCCAGAAGTTACAACCACTGAGTGGACATGGGGCAAGGCTCTTGTATCTTGTCCATGGGTGAAGGAGATAGAAAATGCCTATGACTTTGATGTCAAGAAAGCCGATAAAATCTTTGGCTTGCTCTTGGAGAAGAAGCAGTTGAGGTTAATCATGTGATCCCTTTGGCTGAGGAACTTAAAGGGAAGAAATACTACAAGTTTCACAATGCCGCTAATCATAACACCAATGAGTGCATAATCTTCCGTTTACATATTCAGAAGGCCATTGAGCAAGGAAAGATCAAGTTTGAGCCAGCCAAGAAACCAATGATAGACATAGATAAGCATCATTTCCCAGGGGTGCATATGGTAGAGTTTTAGTTGGCTAAAGGAAAGACGAAGGTCTTGACGTCGGCTAAAGCCAAAGAAGATGGGACAGTCAACCCCAAGGTTTAGATATCGGCTAATGAGTATGAGAAAGCTAAGCAGCAGCGTGATCAGCAAAAGAGCCGATATGAGCAAGGTGAGACATCCAGAGCTAGTGCTATGCGTCCTCATGTGACTTCCATAATCTTATTGAATAAATGGCAACACCGGGAGGAGAATGACTACCAGTGCTGGCTTGAAGAAGAAGAATATGAGCGCTGGTGCGAAAAAGAAAGGTATGAAAAAGAACAAGATGAGTTACATTAGAACTGTTCTTTCTTCAGGCACTGTTGGAACGAAGGTTTGAAACTGCCCACAAGACATAACTGCCCGGAGTGCAGTAATCGATGTTCGGAATTCAGGCAATCTCAAGCCAATCGCCGGTCTATCTATGAACGTTTAAGTTATCAATCTAATGACATGGATCGGCGCATAAAAATGAAGGAGTTCATGATCGGCTAGGTAAGCGTGCGTATGATTAGAATTGGGCCAGTCGTGATGAAGAGAAAGAATGTGTTTGGCAAGAAGGACAATGGTGTCCAGGAGGTCTAACAAGGAGCTAGAAAAGAAGAGTCCAATGATTGAGGAATAAAGAATTGGAAGCTGAGAAGTATAGCAGACCTCAAACATGGCGTGTCAAGCAAACAACCAATAATTGTAAGCCATCGACTGATATTAATGTATTGTTTGCTCTACCTGTGGGACCAAATGCCCCTTCGAAGTATGAACGGGGAAATACAAGTGCCTCCATAGCGAAATTGTGAAAGAAGGCATCACCAAATCAGTGATGGACGTCAACAGCCAATCCAAGTAGTTGGCTCTAAAGACGTTGCTTAATGGATTCCCCGATCGATGATACAGAGGAGAAGTTAGGTTAGGGATTTATGTCGGCTGATTTACTAGAAGAAGTTGATATCGGACCTGGTGATAGACCTAGGCCAACGTATGTAAGTGCTAAATTGAATCCTGAGTACAAGTAAGAATTGGTAAATCTTTTAAAAGAATATCAAGATTGTTTTGCTTAGGAATATTACGAGATTCCCGGTCTTAGTCGATCGATTGTAAAACATCGGCTACCCATTAAAGATGGATATCGACCGTTTAAACAAGCCCCAAGGAGATTTAAACCTGAATTACTCGAGGATATTAAGAAGGCAATTACAAGGTTATACGAGGCTAAATTTATTCGGCAGCATTGATATGTGGAGTGGATTTCGAATATAGTCCCCGTACTCAAGAAGAATGGCAAACTAAGGGTTCGCATTGACTTTAGGGATTTGAATAAAGCCACGTCTATGGACAGTTACCGAATGCCGATAGCTGATCTTTTAGTAGATGTGGCATCAGGACATAAAGTTATTAGTTTCATGGATGGCAATGCGGGCTATAATCAAATTTTCATGGCCGAAGAGGATGTTCTTGAAACTGCTTTTAGGTGCCCTAGAGCTATTGGTTTGTATGAGTGGGTGGTCATGACTTTTGGCCTAAAAATGCCGGTGCAACTTATCAGAGAGTTATGAATTATATCTTTCATAAGTTGATCAGCAGAATAGTTAAAATCTTCATAAATGACACTACTAGGAATATCCACTTCTATGATGGTCAGCTTTCATCACTGAAGGAGCCAAATTTGTCATAATTTTGGTTTTATGACAAATTTATGATGAAAAACGGTTTGTCATAGAAGTCACGTCATTCTTACAATTCTATGACGATTCTAGAAAATCATCATAGAATTAGATATATCTATGACGAAAACTGATCATCATAGAACTGCTTTGGCATGCGTGGCAGGGGGCAGCCACGTTGGCGAGTGCTTCCGTTGGAGATGCTTTCCACGTGTACATGCTATAGCCGGTTGCATTGGAGATGGTTCGGGTATGTGTCACCTTCTTATTACACAACATGGCCATCTCTAGTTCTTGCACATTTTAGGTTCTTACTAGACCATGTGTTGGGACCCTATTGTTCCACATGTCAGTTTTCTATTGGCACATGTATCGTATTGCGGTTGGGTCAGGTGTCACTTCTTCATTGGACCAAGTGTTTATTTTTATTAGTCCACGTGGCGTGACCACAATACCCCACATGTCTTTCATTTACTCGACCACGTGTCTCGATGTTGTACATCCACGTGTCAGTATTTTATTGGGCCATGTGTCGCGTTCTGAGCTACCCACGTTTCTTTTTCTGATTCGACCACATGGTAGGATGGATTTGTACCACGTATTTTGTTTGTATTGGCCCACGTGCCCTATCGTGGCTGTTACACGTGTCATTCACTGGTTCGTCCACATGTCAGATTCTTATTTAACAACATGTTTGTGCCGAATCTACCACGTGCACACCAATCATTACATCAGAGAAAATGATTTCAGATCTACACTACTGCACAAAATGACTACATGCATAATTATATTGAACCTGAATCAAATAACAACAGTTCAGCTCAGCAGCAAACCACTGATAGAGTTCACATATCAAGCCACCAAAATTTCAAATCAAAACAACAAACAAACCACATGTTCAATGCATCAACAAGACTGAGAGTTACCATCGCTTAAGATCATGATATGCTCATGGAGCTTATTGTACTCTTGTTGATATTTCTTGAACTTCTCAAACTCCCTATAAGTGTCTTCTGCCTTCCTCTTCAGTTGATCCACTTGTTTGGTGAGGACAACTGAACTTTCCTAATGAGCAGCAAGCCATTCTCGAAGTCTAGAGTAGCTTGTCCTGATACCAGCATTCTTCAAAGAAAAGGTGTTGCAGCTGGCCTAGGAGAGGGCCTTGGAAACAACATTAGCAACATGTTTTGCTCGTATAGTTTCCATAGCTTCCTACAAAAACCAAGGAGTAAACATTAGTAAGAGGACTTAAATTGCAGAACCAAGATATTATTTTAGTACAAGTAATGCATAGGTCTTTCTTAGCCTACTGTCGATAGAGATTCATAAGCACAATGCCTAGGTAACATATTAACTGTTGTAATATTAAAACTTCAAAATGATGGTGCCACATTAGGCTCCTCCTACTTTTCCTTCTTTTATGCCAATGGCTTCAACAGATTTCAAGGAAAGCAATTGAAGGTACTTACCACTGCTTCTCTTGTAGCATCGCCTAGTCCCGTGTTGCTACTGGTATGGAAGTTGTTGAAGATTACCATTGCATCAATATCTTCATGAGGTCGATCATGTTCTTCAACGAGCACTTCTTGATCGTGTCCTACGACCTTTCTATCTTTGTCCTTCTGTTAAAATTGCACATGCCTTTCTGTTGATACAAAAGGCATTGTGTATTTGATATAAAAAGAGTAACACAACCATCACTTACATATGCTTGCAGGTGGGCAATATAGGAGTGAGATCCTATAACCTGGTGGCACTTGACTTTTGCACGGTTTCGCTTGTTCTCCTTCGAGACTGCCTATAACCACAATTGTGTTAGACTACAGCACAAGTAGACCACATAAAGACTAGACAAGAAATAAATGAGTTGACACAATCGGCCTGGAACCTAGCCTGATCTTCAAGGCATGCTCGGTGACTTCCCTCAGAATTCCTGTGCATATCTGAGGGTTTCCACGCAAAGATGTCTCGATTGGCATGGAGGAAGTCGACAAGCACGCCTTCCTACTTGGGGGAGAGGGCGGTGCCAATGCGTACCATGTTGTCGGTGGAGTTGTCAAGGTCGACAAGGACCTCCTTGACATTCTTCGTAGGCTCAAAGGGTCCAGCCGTCCGCTTCGCGTCGGGCGCTCCTTTAGCGATGCCCTTCCCGATGGTTGTGAGCTCCTTGGAAGCGAGGGTTGCCGAAGCGAGCTCGCAGCTCTCGACCTCGCACTCATAGGCCCTCTAGAAAGAAGTGCCGATGGTTATGACCCCACGTGGGCCTGGCATCTTGAGCTTGAGGTAGGTGTAGCTAGGGACGAACATGAACTTCACGTAGCATGGTCATGCCAGGATGGCGTGGTAGGTTTCGTGGAACCCAACCACTTCGAAGGTAAGGGTCTCTGTCCTATAGTTGGATGGAGACCCAAAGGTGACGGGCAGATCGATCTACCCAAGTGGCATGGCCTGCTTTCTAGGCATGATGCCATGGAAAGGCGCTCCGGTCGGCCAGATGTGCGCTCGGTCAATGCCCATGGCGTCGAGCGTCTTGGCATACATGATGTTGAGACTACTGCCTCCATCCATTAGTACCTTGGTGAGCCTCTTCATGCCGATGATAGGGTCGACCACGAGTGGGTACCTGCTAGGGTGTGTGACGCTATCCGAGTGGTTGGATCGGTCAAAGGTTGTGGGAGACCCTAACCATTTAAGGAAAGCGGGCGTGGTGGGCTCGGCTTCGTAAACCTCTCAGCGCGTGAGCTTTTGTCGGTGCTTGGAGCCGTATGCCTCTAACCTACCGAAGATCATGAGGCAGCCATCCGGTAATGAAAAGCCACCGTCCTTCTCTCCGGCATCGTCGACTTCTGCCTCAGGCTTCTTCTTCTGCTACCATTTCTTGGAGCCGCCAATGAAGAAGCGCTTCATGAGGGAGTAGTCCTTGTACATGTGTTTGACAGGGAAGGCATGGTTTGGGCATGGCCCCTCGAGCAGCTTGTCGAAGTGATTGGGGTGTGCTCGGCTGGCGCTCGACCGACTTTTTGCTCGGCGGCAGCCACGAGCGATCCCCCACGCTATTTCTGGTTCTTCTTCTTATTCGAACGGTCGGAGGGGCTTTCGTCGGCGTCCTCATTTTGATTCGCCTTGCCTCTGGAGCGATCGAAAATTGCTCCAACCGCCTCCTCACCGAAAGCGTGGTTAGTCACGATGTCAAGGAGTTCCTTGGTAGTCTATGGGCCCTTACGTCCCAACTTATGGACCAGGGACTCGCAGGTGGTCCTTGATAGGAAGGCTCCGATGACGTCGGCATTGGCGACATTGGGAAGCTCATTGCACTACTAGGAGAAGCGTCGGATGTACTCGCGGAGAGTCTCTCCTAACTTCTATCGATAGTTCTTCAAGTCCTAGGGATTCCTAGGGTGCGTGTAAGTGCCCTGGAAGTTCCCCATGAAGATTTGTTTTAGGTCCACCCAACTCTGAACGCAGTTGGGCGGAAGGTGCTCCAGCCATGTTCGGGTCTAGTCGGCCAGGAACAGGGGGAGATTGTGGATGACTAAGTCATCACTGACCGCATCGCTGGCCCAGCAGGCAAGCTGGTAGTCCTCGAGCCACAAGCCAGGGTTCGTTTCTCCGGAGTACTTTAGGATGTTAGTCGGCGGGTGGTATTAGGGTGGGAGCGCCGCCTTGAGGATATGTCAACCGAAAGACTGGGCCCCATGTGTTTGGGGCTATGACTCTAGCCCTCCTCATGGTCATAGCGTCCACACCGTCAAGGGTGGTAACCATGGCTGGCCCCCTCCCCCACATCACTGTGGGTACGCCGACGAGCGTTGAGGTTGTCGTGTGCATCACGGCTACAGTCGAGACGCTCCTGCACTGAAACTGTGATGCGTGGCATGCCACCGTGCGGCGCCTAGTGGACTGATGTGTCCTTGTCAGGTCGCACTGAGGGCGTGTGCTGGCTGGCGTCGAGCTCCCATCGCTGAGACAACGAGCTCATGGCCTGCTGTGTAGCCACACGCTCGAGCCACATGCGAATCTCACGGTGGGCCCATCGATCCTCGGGTGTTGTAGGCCCCGAAGGCCCCCTGAGCAAGGCTGCCGCAGCAGCGATGTTCTGGCTTGCCCGGGCAAAGTGTGGGAGCACTTGATCATCCTCGATGATCCTCCGGCTCACGTCACGGGCCATGGCGTGTGTGCGCCCCTATCTCTATGGCACTCGATCTCACGATTGAGCTCCGCACATTCCTGCTCAAGCTAGAGTCATGCTTCCTCAAGCTCTAGGTGCCGGGCCTTCAGCTACTCCACCCATAGGTGGGGTGGGGCTCCTGCATCCCCCTCGACCTCATCATCGAGGTCGTTCATCGGGGTAGCCTCCTCCTCATGGATGCTTTCAACGTGTCCCTCGGGGGTACCTGTCATGAAGCATTCACGAGAGGGATGATGGCTCCCCCTGTTGGAGTCAGAGCCAGAGGGTGACTCTGGCTCCTCTGCGAGGAGGTCATAGAAAGACTCCACGACATGTTCAATCACCCCCACAAACTCGTTGTTCGTAGGGGATGGAATTATGCGTTGCGCCACAAGGTGGCTGACGGTCTCTGTGGTGTTGCGAAGACCGAACGGGAGCACTATCGGGGTGCTCTAGATGAGGTATTCCAGGGAGAGCGGCTCTCCCCTGGTAAGGTGCGCCATGACATTGGCGAACGAGAAGGTGAGGTGGCATAGGCCCTCCCGGGATGGTTGGGTCCCAGGAAGACGCGGAGCTGACGCTCCAACCTACCGTAGTCGAAGTTGAGGAGCTGGCCACTCCCGGGGGCATGGGCCTCCGGGGCAGTTGTAGCTCCTCAAGCGCCTCGGTGATCGTGTCAAGGCCGGCGAAGTGGAGAGGCTGAATGACGACAGGTGCCTGCGCTAGCTCTCCCTTCGTCGTGATGATGAAGTCTAGGTCCCCAAAGCGCACGTGCGCGCCCGGGACCCAGGTGATGTCGTGACTAGCCATCCGAGGCCTGGTGTTGATGTTGAGACGTGCAAAAGGCCCCTACCTGGTGCACCAACTGTCGGTGTTTTGAGTAGACACCAACGAGTAAATTTCTAATATTGTGCGTCTGGCCTGGATGGTGTGCTAAGAGGACACAAGGATTATACTGGTTCGGGCTGAATGTCCCTTCATCCAGTTTCGGGCTGCTCATGTTACCAGCACTGAGTTTGTAGTAAGGGGTTACAAACTGGCGAGAGAGGGAGGAGCTCCCAAGTCTCTGTGGTTTGATTGCTCGATGCTTCTACTGCTCGATCTATTGGTTGATCGATCTCTCTAAACGGTGCCCTGCCTTCCCTTTTATAGACCAAGGGGAGAGAACAGGACACCAGAGACCAAGAGAAGGGAAGAGGGGAAAAAGAAAGAGAAATAAGGCTCCTGGGGGTGTGCCATCCTCCTCTTCGCGTTTGTGCTGCTGACCCTATAGATCGTGGTGGCAGCGGTGTCACACCAGGGTCCTATTGGCCGCTGTGGCATACGTGCGGGCGTCGTGCACCGTTCTTGTCTTCCATCCCATCTGAGCGGATGGAATAGTCAAAGGTCCCCTGATAGAGGCCATACGGGGGGCTAGCGGTATAGTGCCAGTCAATTGACGCCGGTCAACTGACGTTGGACGGTGGTCATGCAGGGAGTTAGCAGCACAGTGCTGGCCTGTTGACGCGGTGGTCGATGTGAGTCTCCCAGCATGGCCTAATGCGACCGCCATTCACATCAGGACGCGCCCAAGACGTGCTCCCAGGCTTGCTCCAACATTTCATAATTTTTATCCTAGGCACTTTTTTTAGTACATGTACACGTGCCCAAGTTAAAATATTCGTGTTTGTAATAGTGTGACTAATCATGTTTTAGACTACTAAACAAAATCTTTTGCGAGGCATTTTGAAACTGGCCTCGGAGGCTGGCGGAATTTTGAACTGCCTCAGTTAATGACTGGGATTAACCGAGGCAGTCGTTTTTATTAACCGAGGCGGTTACAATTAATCACCTCGCAAAATCTATTTACGGAGGCGGTTACCTAAAATATATTAACCGAGGCGGGCCTTATAAGTGTCCCGCCTCCAAAAATCAAGTCATTTTCAGAGGCTAGCTCCTTAAAAGGCCCGCCTAGAAAAATATAGACGAGGCCCAGCAAAAGCCCATACTAATCCACCTATCGGGCTTATATAAATACCAGGAGTTAGGGTTCACTGATTCATTTCCTCCTTCGTCAACCGTCTCTTCCTTTCTCCCTCACCCGATCCATCTCTCTCTTCCACTCCCTCCCTCACCAAATACAAGGAGTTAGGGCGGGGCGTGTGCGGGCGGCCGGCAAGGGCAGTGTGGGTGCGGGCGGGCGGCCAGGGTGGCGCGGGCACGGGCGAGCAGCCAGGGCGGGGCGCGCTCGGGCGGCCGACCACGGCGGTGCGGATCTCGCTCCCAATTGTGGCGGCGTGGATCACACGCCTGGCTCCCTCTCCCCCACCAGCGACCCTCTCCTCTTCCTCTCCCAGATCCGACGACCATGGATGGTCTGCGCATGGATCTGGCGAGGACGCAGCGGATCCGGCGTCTCTGGCGAGGACGCAACGGATCCGGTGTCTCCGGCGAGGACACAGCGGATCCTACGTGGTTGTAGTGGATCTAGCATCTCCGACCTGCGTCTTCGGTGAGGATGCAGCGAATCTGGCTATGGGCGGCTGGATCCCGGTTTGGCGTGCGGTCCGTCAAGGATGCTTGCACTGGAGAGCAGCTGCAGCGTCGGCGACGCGTGGATGGGCTCACCGGGCTTATCCATGTGTTTTCCTTTTTTTATTTTTTTATTCGATTTACCAAGGCGGGCATCCAACCGCCTCGAAATAGGTTCCATTAACCGTGACCTTTTGGCCGAGGCGGTTGTGATGCCTGCCTTGGTAAATCAATTTTGCCCGCCTCGGTAAAGTTTTCGGTAGTAGTGTTATTTATACCACAAAATAGTCATCCACCTTACGTTGTTTAACAATATTTTCCTCAAGCAGTCAATATTATTATAATCATCCTTTAAGTTTTATGTGAAATCCTAACCTTCATGTAAAACAAGTCACCAAGGTGACCAAACATCTTGCAACAAATTAAGTTGCTCAGAAGAAAATTGTCCCAAGTCGCTTTCTTTCTTAGCCTAAGTGCCTATTCCAAAATAATCATATTTATATTTCTCAATTGTTTATCTCTAGTACGTAGGGTTCCACTATACCTGGCCATGCAGCCCGCGGGCTTGTGGCCCGGCCTATGGCCTGGCAATTTGGCCCGACCCAAGCACGGAATGGCCCGGTGGCCATCAGGCCTGGGCCGGCCCGGCCCAAAGGACCAGGACGTGCCTGGGCCACCACCTAGGCCCATGGCACGGCACGGGAATGGCCTGGTGAAAGAGGCGGCCCGGTGAGTGGCCCGGTGCCTCCAACGGCTAGTGAGGCAGGCCGCAGGCAGCCCAGCCCATGAAGCCGCCTCCCCCGCGGCCATATATATGCTGCCCCCCGGCCCGCCCCCCCGATCCCTAACCCTAATCTCACTCCACTCCCACCGCTCGCAGTCGTCTCGTCTCGCTCGCTCTCGATCCGCCGCCTGGAGCTCGCCGCCGCTCGCCTTGAGCTCGCCGCCGCTCGCCTTAAGCTCACCGGCCCTGCTTCGGTGACCTCGTCGCCGCTCATCCACCTCGACCTGAGTTCGCTAACCATCTCCTCCCTCCTTTCCCTTCCTATCCCCTCTTCCCCCTCCTTCGGTGTACCATGTGAGTTCATCGTGTCTATCCTGCCACTGCTCACCGTCGTTCTAACTGTTGTCTGGCTCCTCCTCTGGCTGCCTCCCTGGCCTCTTCTCTGGCACTGGGCTCTGGTGGTGCAGGTTAGGGTTAACCCTAACCCTAACCTTAGATCTGTGTTGTGTCTGTCCATCTTTCACTCACTCACTGACTCACCCCTGTTCTTCTGTTCTGTCCTCTGTTCTTCGTAGGTTGGTGGTGCCTGACGCCACGTCTTCCTCCTCTAGAGGCGCCATGGCTAGGCCACCAGCGCCAAAGCGCCAGCGTCCACCGTTGAGGGATGGTGTTGGAGCTGGAGGTCAGGGCTGGGGCCGGCCGTCTAGCCCTTCATTGGCTGGGGTCACCATGCCGGTGGTGGCGGATGTCTATTCCCACCTGGCCGATGGCGAGCACCCTGAGCCCGAGGAGGAGCTAGAAATCGGGGGGGGCGATTTGTGACTGTGTGGTACTGTGGTGAATGTGAATCTATGAGCTTTTGTGAAAATGGTGATGAAAATGATGGAATCTTGTTCAAAACTGGTGAAAATGAAGAAGTGGTTCAAACACTCGGTGAAAATCTGGTAAAATGAGATATTTTTTGGTTGTCGGGCTGTGGGCCGGCATGGCACGGGGAAAATGGCCGTGCCCAACGGGCGGCACGACATGGTCAAACAGCCCATGGGCCGTGCCATGGGCCGTAGGCCAGGCTTGAAGCCCGTGGAGGCACGACATGGTAGGCACGACGATCCGTCGAGGCAAGACCCCCATCGGGCCGGCACGGCCCGTTGGCCATCTATAGGTTCCACTCATGTGATATCTCTCACCTTTTCTCAACTAACCCGTCTATATAGAAAATTGTTTATCAAACGCAGGATTGTGCCCAAGTAATATTGGTCTCCATTTAGTATGGGTTTTCATGCAGTCATTATCCTTTTGTTCAATATTGGTTTTCATCACACATTGGTCTTCGCAATATTGGCTTTTCACCAAAATGATGGATTTCTTCTATCATTGGCATTCACTATGTATTGGTCCCATGCACATGGATATTTGAAACTAGTTTTAATAGATTATTGAATTTCATTGACTATCAACCCTTCCTCTACAACGGGTAGTATAAGCGTAGGTATCGATAACCTTTACTTCCACATTCTTTACATTTCATGTTCAATCAATTTTCAGAGTTTCTTTCATCTTGCGAATGTTATCGCTACCATTTCAAGTGTTTACATTTCACTTGCAAGAACCAATTTTACCTATGTGTTCCTAGAATAATTGAGGCTTAACTAAAGAATTATGCGATCTCCTAGCTCCGAAGTTCAAAGAAACAACATGTTATTTGCAAATAACAAAAATGATTCTTTAATTTTAGAAATTTCAAGTTCTTCTATCATTTCACAATCTTTCTTATGCATAGCCTATTTTCTTAACTTTGTGTATCACTTTGTAATCCATTTCATATGATTGCACCTAACATATGCATCATTGCATTCATTCCTAAAATCCACTCTTCACATTAAGGCATTACATTCATGCACCAAAGTAAAAGAGCTCATCGACTTCATGTTAAAAATACGTGCAACCGAAGCATAATGAAATGAAAGAGTTCAATGACTTTGTGTTGCAAAAAATATGTGCAATTGAAGTGCAATGAAATAAAAGAGCACAATGACTACACGTTGCCAAAAATACATGCACCTGAAGTACATCGAAATGAAAGAGCCCATTAGATTTGTTTTACTAAAAATACATGCAACCAGAGCCACAATAGAAAAGAGCTAAGGCTGAAAGACCTTGTTGCCAAAAATACTTGCGAACGGTGGCTACATAAGAGCTAAGGCTCAAGCATTTTTGCTCAAAAGCTTTGCAAATTGTGCCATAATATCGCAATCAAGCACATGTTCAAAGATTTCTAGTTTTTGCATGAAAATCAAAGCTGAAAGTATCTCCGCATGTAATCGCATCAAGGAGATACAAGTTCCACTTCACTTAACTAGCCATCACTACAATGGCATCTCTATTGCATTTTGTGAACATAGGAAAAAAGCAACATCACCCGTGCCAACATCTCAGCGAGTGGATCATCATCAACTTCTACATCATCCATAACATCTTCACCAACATTTAGACTAGGAGCTTCGTCACTATCTTTGGTGTCATCAACAATGCTCATGCCAACATCTTGGCTCAAGGGGCTTCACTATCGACTCTAACATCATCGACTTCTTGCCTTCACTAACACTCTAGCTTAGCTAACATTTATGTAACCCCCTGCATCCAAAATCCAAAATCTACTTATATGGCCTAGCTCCTCATGTCAAACATGCCTGAATACACGTAGCACCTCTCTTACACTTTCGTCCTCACTTCATGTAAAGGGCTAACCTGGAGGTGCTATGTTTGGAATGACAAGGATTATATGTTGGTCCTCACCCTCCTAAACTTCCAAGATGGTACTAAATCCACCAACCATAACCACACACGTGCCACATGGGCCAAGTACTACAAGATAATTATGGACTAGGGTGTTATAATTTCGACAAGGGTTTCACCGTCAACTTTAGCATCATCGACAATGCCTTCACTAACATTTTAGCAAGGGCCTACGCCATCTACTTTGGCATCATCGACAATGCGCACACCAACATCTTGCCTTGAGGGGCTTCTACAACAACTTCCCAGCTTCTCCAACTCTCTAGATTGAGGGGATTCACTTTTAACTTTGGTGTCATAAACTCTGTCGTTGACAACATTGCAAGAGGGGCTTCACCATCAACTACAGCATCATCAATAACGCCTCAACTTTTTGGCAAGGGACTTTGCCAACAACTTTGGCATCATCGACAATAATTTCACAAACGTGTCGGCGTGATTAGCACCATCTACTCCAACATTTCTACAAGGGGGATTCACCAATGACTTTGACATCTTTGACTTTGCCTTCGCCATTAATTTGGAACACAGGGGTTCGCCACCAACATCGACATCTTTGACTTTGCCTTTGCCACCAATGTCAACATCCACACCTACATAATCTACTTCAAGCACATAGAAGAATCTCTCACGTGCAGGACCGCCTTGGATGGCATCCGTGAGCAAAAGTCTGAAGACGTCTTGATCATCTATAACTACATCGACTACTTTGCCTACATGGATTACATAGACTACATCAAAGAAGGCTCATCCACAAAGTGAAGCGACCAAGGACCCAAGCAGACGCAATGGGTCACTATGCCAAAAGAGAAATCATGGCAAAAATTGGTGCCGAAGACTAGTCAAAGTTCAAAGGATTCCTAGTCAATCTCTGTATAGACGAGAGATGTGTGCATTCTCTTTTCTCTGTACCCTTTTTCCCATGTGGTTTTCGGGATGGATCTTTTAGTGACGCATACGTGTGGGTTGCAAAGGATGATCCTCATAGCTGAGTTTGAGTTGTAATTGGAAAATAATTAGTTGTACTCAGCTATTGGGTCCATACTTCTAATCAAAACCAAATAGCCAAGGGACTACTGTTGGGGTGCATCATATGTTAGGGACTCCCATTTTAGTATTTTGGGCCTACAAAGCCAGAGGGCTTGTTTGAGTGTATTTATGGCCCATTTATAACTTCTAGGGACTCTTTTATAAGCATAAACTCCACCATGGGAAGGACGACAAACCTCCACCACCACCTCCCCTATAAATGGGAGTTGAGTGGACTTTGGGCCGTCACCCATTTGCTCTTATCCTTTCCCTCTCTTCTCCTCTCATGTTCGGTGTTGAACACCAAAACCACCATATTATTGCAACATAGCATACTTTTCAATTAGTAATAATCAACTCTTCAATTACCAAAGCATAGTACTATATATTTTTAGGAGGGACTAGTTGACTGGGGTGGTCTAGGCATACAACCACACACTTCATCAATTCCACAACCCAAAGTTTATAATAGCATGATGATGTTATATAAAGAGATTTTTCCACTAGATTTATATGTACGTTGCTACAAGGGGACTATCATCACTAGACATAACTAAAGCATTACGATCACTTAGGGGCACACATTGATCACTCATCAGAATTTGATTTATCGTAATATCTTGACTATGGTGTTCAGCTTCCAACAAATACACCTAGGTTATTGTCAAATCAAATGATAGTGTATGAAAAAGGGACAAATTTTAGGAAATCAAGGAACCTACAATAGGAGAAAGATAAGTAGATGTAGAAAAAGCATCAATACTCATAGGTGCAAAACCTTTGGATAGAACTCCATACTACGTAAGTGCAGAACCTACTAAACCCTAGCCATGTCTCAACGAGTCACCATGGATCATGCCACGGCTTTCTCACTCGCGCCCCTAAACCAATCTCAAGTCGGGAGTAGGGAGAGTTCAAGTTCAATACCTGTGACGCTGTAAAGGAGTGACTGCCGTTGGAGAAGTGATCGTGCTACAGAAGCTGCCCCAGGAGGCCTTCGGAGTCGTAACGCGGCACCAAGGCCCATGAGAATCGGGTGCCAACTGTGAAAGGAACTAGGCAGTTCAGAGGGATTAGAGTTTTTATTTTTTTATTCGTTGCTTCTTTTTCCAAACAAAAGGTGACATACATGATTGATTTTTGTAATTCTATCTCTTTGTAGACTGGCTCATCCCTGGGCTAGGAGCCAGGCCCAATAGGCTTAAAGAATACTATTATGATTAAATGTAAATGAATAGTTCACATATATACATGAGGAGAGGTGGTCGAGGACAGCCACCCATATGGAAATCACCAAGATGTACCGTCCGAGATGTGTGATGTGTGCTCCTAGACAACCCACCGAGAGGCGCCTCTTCTCTTGGAAAACACACTGCACACAGTGGCTAGGATGAGTTCATCCTTGATACAAATTTATCTAACATTCCTCCTTGATCGAATCCATCTTTGAGATCAATAAATGGTCTTAATCCTCCAAAAAATCCTTGATCGAATACCGATATATATGCCATTAAAATCTCATGAAAGCACAATGCGAATTGAAAAGGATCAGGCGAGCCGGCCTAGAGGGATGTGAATAGGCCTATTCAAAATTGAACTTGATGCAGCAGTCAGTAACAGGCTTGGCACTACCACACTTGCACATGAAAAATATTGTAGCGATGTAGTTCTGGGTACAACTACGACACTACCCTGTATTAGAGCAACTCATAATTACAATTCAAAATCTATTGGATGAAAAGTAGATCGATTAAATTACTAGAGTTCCTGGTAGTGTATAGGTCCTATTTCACCACTTATCAAAGGTTGGGACCTCATGTTTGAGTAGATCGGGAGCAAACCCTAAGTACACAACCAACACAAAGTAGAGCACAATAATAGCAAGAAAAAAGGACAAGGTGTTTATCCCGTGGTTCAGCTCACCACCAAGGCTTGCCTACTCCATGTTGAGGAAGCCACCAAGGCTTGGGTTTCTAGAAGCCTATCCTCTTCTCAAGGTAAGAGACCAAGTTTCAAGCCTGAGGGTTCTTACTAGAATGTCAGGGTGAGTACAAACTTCCCAGAGCACACACAAGTGGTTGTTGTGCTTCAACGGGCGACACCTAGCCGTCTAGGAGCCTTGCTCCTAGAGTAATAAATGCAAGATACTAGCTTGAACATGAACCAAGTGCTCTATGAGTTGAAACTCAAGATGATGAGCTCTCTTGTGAATTTTGGAGGCCAATCTCTTAAGGAATCACTAGGAATTGGTAGGGAGAGGTTGGGAGCCTTCAATGGATAGAGGCTTGTTTGCTAATGGGTGAGAGTGAATGTTCTAGCTAGCCATTGGGAGGAGGAAGAATAGGTATAAATACCCCCAACCTCCCAACAGACTGTTAATTAAGACATGACAGTGTCATGGAATATGTGGCACTTTCGCAGTGCGATAGTGCCGTGCTTCCATGCGGCACTTTCGCACAAGCAAGGCACAGAAAAGGAAACTAAGCTTGGGTTGGCTTGGTTGTTGTGTGAGGAAGTAGGCAAGGTAGTTGAAGTTTGAGCACTTGGTTGCACATTGAAGCTTGCATTTTGCACCCCCTTGATATTACGGCAGTTCCTATACTTAATTTCAAAATATGAAAGAATTTAAACACCCATTGAATCCAAGACCACATCCTTTTTGTTTGGGGGTTCCATGAAGTCATGTAGTATCATCACTATTTTCTCACCTGTTTGTCAACCTTATAAATCTCATTAGTCCTCAAATTAAGTGGTCATCAACACTAAACCCACATTAGGGCTTGATTGCACTTACATGAATATAAGGAGAAAATTATATAGTGTATGGTGATTATTGCCACATTGTAAACTCATACTTGAGCAATACAATGGAGATGATTGGCGGACCGCTATCACTGTTGAAAGTGTTGGATCGAGCCTAAGAAGGGCTTCAAGCCCTCTTGAAGTCCACCTTTGTTGGGGATGGATTCAATGTTGGAAGCGCATGATCAACATCCGTCAGCTGTAATGCCCAATTGGAGGGGAATGCAACATTTGAGACTAGAGGCAGACATAGACCACAGCTCTGCATGAGGCAATGTGGCACCATCGGGTGCCAGGACAGTGGTGTCGCAACCGCTGCATCTATTTTGGTGCAATGATAGTAGTGGTCGCGATGTCCTTCGATGTGTCCTCCAACTTGCATCCTCAGGCCTTAGCGTTCACCGTGAAGGTGTTCCTCAAGAAGCTCATGGGGATTGTGAAGGAGGTCCGCTTGGATCTGTTGATAAGCAAACACATAGCCAAGATGAATGGCATGGTGATAGGCCAACATGACATTCAAAGGATCAGGGATGCTAGAGGTACGAATGGTAGAGGCGACATGGTACCTTATCAATCTGATATCGTTATTCTCCTTGATGTTGAAGTGCTTCTCTTCCTCCTCCCGAGAGAAGCGGGTGAGTCGATAGAGAGAGTGGGCACTGATATTTAGGTTTCCTACTTTTGTTACTTTTCCTTTTGTAACAACCATCTTTTGTTTTCTAGAAGATAAGGAACAGTTACAAAAAGAGCACTAGCACATTTGAGAGTACCATGACCAAGATAGAAACTCGGGACAAGTTTATCGAGCTAGCTAAATGTGTAACTTGAAAGTACCGAGACATAGATGAGAACTTTGGTGTGAGGTCCTCCGCCGCATTTGCCTGGCTAACCCGGGTGTCGTCCACTCGACTGACTCATCTTAACATAGACCGACACAAAAGGGTCCATAGGAGAGTGCCATCCGCACCTCCTCTTTAGGATCTTGTACGGTTGAGTTACACAACACGAACCATTCATCAAGCCAATCACGTAGCACAATCATTATACATATAAGGCTCAATTGATAGCTGAAACATTATCATTGACCATTACATAAAATACTTAGAAGATGTAATTTACATGCTTATAAGTTATCCCACACTACAGCTAGGTTTCCGCTCGGTCACTTATTACAAGCATCAAGATAACACACAACTCACTTTGGGGACGCCCGTCCTAAGGTCTGCTACACTTTGACTTCATTGAGCTTGGCTCAAAGATCATCAAACCGAAGTACCTACAAAACAACTTATCGGCAGCACCATGAGTACATTTGCAGGAAAGCATTGCGCTTGTTAATAGAGTGACATGCTCATGATATATGTTTCAATTCTTAGCAAGTGTAAGTAATTGACATCGACATTGAGAACATAGTTGAGTGATCAACATTTTAATTCATCTTATCATCATCGCTACACTGAGTCTAGAAGTAAGAACAACCAAAAGGTACGGTTCCATCCCGAATGACTTTAGGCTTTCGAAAAGATCTCTGTAGAGGTGTACAACTGTACTCACGCGAACACCAAGGATGAACCACCATACCACTTCAGGCTTTCAAAAAGATCTCTACAGAGGTGTACAACTGTACCCACATGAACACCAAGGATGAACCACCATACCTGTGCTCGGATAAGGGTTGCCTAATGTTTCCAAGATTTCCTCAACTGAACAACAACAAAGCACTAAAACAATCATAACTCGAGATATACTGATCCAACGCTTATGATCTTTAACAATCGGGTAAGCCTATGAAGTTACCTACAACATTCATGTAGATTATTCCATGATATTCTAAACTTAAGATATGATAAAAACTTAATACATGTAATACTGCCTAGAATTTTGACAGCACAACTACATCAACAAACAACGACAATATCTCCCAAACCATAAGGGATATAAAGGTGATCTTTATACCCAAAGAAATATACTGAAGTCTACTAACACAATATAATTTTATATGATTTAGAGCACCTAAAAGAAGCCATAAACAGCACATAACCAAAAACTGCAGAATCTAAAAACACAGCAAGACTAATCACAAGATTAGAACCCTAACCCCATTCACTAAACCATCGAATTCAGCAGTAAACCCTAACATGGATTCACTTCCAAGCAGTGGGGAAAAGATAAATCTTACCCCATCAGCGAGTATGACGAATACACACAATGATTGACCTCCCGATTCGTCTTCTCCCTTATGACGAACCCTGTCATTATAACTCTCATTGTCTTGATCTACTCCACCCATAGTAACACCATACAGAACAGCTATGTAAAGCATGAAATTGAGGGGGGAAACAAAAAGAGAAGAGGATGACCAACCGGTTTTGGAGGAAGAACGAATATGACGACGAACCACGGGAAAACCCTAATTTCTCTCCATCTCCTCCCTTTTCTTTTCTATTCTGTCTTCTTTTCTAGTACTAGTGGACATGCGCGTGCGACACACACATGTTTGATAAATAGATTTTCTAAGTGATGGTTGAATATTCAAAAAATTATTCAGAAGACAGTTCCTATATCATATAGAAGACTTTTTATTCCGATCAACAAAATATAAAGCCACGATTCAATTCATATCATAATTCACAATTGTTTATTGCTTCAATATACAATTCTTCAGTTACGAGACAATGTAGTAATTAGTCAATAACTCAATGATAGAGTATAGAATGCTAAAACCAAATCAATGAATGCCCATAGACACTAACGAATTCATAATCAGCCATGAGAAACTCCCTTTGATATTGGATAGCATCCTACATGATGAATTTTAGAACAAAAGACCATGACTTTATAGAAGAGAAATGTCATATTGATATGATATAGAATTAAGCCAATAATATGATTGGAACAAAAAGTTTAGAGCACTATTCCTTAAGCAACATTGAACAGATAAAAAATGCAATATTAGTAATGAATTATCTTCCCATCCTACACCAACTATTATTGAATTTTATCATTTGTCATAGATGAGCTGATCTACTATTTAAGTCTGACTGTCTGAGTTAGGGTAGTAGACTGTATTATTGATGTTTCCAAATCAGTGAACCCACATAGCATAGAAAACTCATTGAATAAATCAGGCTACAATCAAGGATTCTTAAATGCCCAAATCTATAATATTTATATCCATTGGTCAATGCTAGACAAGGAGAAAAAAGTGACAATAAAGGCATACCAGCGTGTTAATAAAGACCAGTACTATTTTTTTAATAGCACGAAGGGAGGTCAACCAGCATGGAACCAGCACGAGTACATAGCCTCTTATTTTTCTCTCTCTTCTTCCAACCTGCATAAACGATTAGTTTCAGTAACCATTAAACTTTCGTGTCAAAAAAGTAACCATTAATAAACTGGGCGGAAGGCTAGCGGCAGTAAATTTTCATGCATCCACTTGCAGCTCATCAACCAAAGAAACTTACACATTTTTTAAGAAAAAATGAGTCACTAACACATTGTACGCATGAATTATATGGGAGTTGCTCATATTTCTATTAGAAGTTATGAAAAGTACACATCCATGTCTTTCATTGACTCCAATAATTAAAAACATAATATGGTTCAACTGAAACTTACATAAAAAGTGTACATAAACATTCATTTAATTAGAACCCCATATAATTTTCCCTGGCTTTCTCAGTTCTCTAGAACTTCAAAAATTGAGTACAAAAAATTGAATTATTAGACTCACAATAGTTGTCAAAGGTGTGTATTTTACCCAAATTGGATCAAGGTACATTGAAAATGCAGAGTGCAACTTACACAGTTCAGACCTTCTCTTGTCTCCCACATGCAACTGCATGAGTTAAAAAGTACTGCAAAGGTGCCAAATAAGAATAGTTGATCTGAATTACCAGGCGATGCTTATCAGAATGGGTTTAAAATTTAAAATAAAATTAATTTCTCCAATACCGTTTACGGTTTTACCTGAGGTGGTGCACTCCTCTGTGCGCCTTAATGCAGCAGCATGCACCCCAGGGCTGTGCACATGCACCTCGTCCACGCTCTGTATAATGCACCTCGTCCGATTTGCAACGAAAGACAAGACGCAGTTTCTAGTGACTTCGTGGGCTGGTAGTAGGTCTATTGTGCTTATGGACCAATGTACAGCATAGCGTACAATTATACATATATACCTTTATGTGCATATTGTTTCAAGTGATTTCGTGGACTAGCAGTAGGTCTGTTGTGCTTACGGACCAATTTACAATATACTATACAATTATACCCATATACCTTTACACGTATTGTTTTTGTTGAAAAAACATGGGTATTCCATGGAATACAGGGGCATACCCTGTCTCCGCCCATGGTCAGCATGGCCAACGCTGCTTTAAGAATATTTTTTCTCATTAGTTAAGTGGGTAGCAGGGATTACAAAAGCATCACCGTCGTACAGGCGAGATGCCCGCATTAGATGATGCCGAACAAGAGGGAAACACAAAAATAGATAAAGACTCGATGTAGCTCTACATTTTGAAAACCAACTCGCAACTGCAGGAGCTGTAGTAGCTTGCTCCCCGAGCAACTAGCACTACGTAGAATATGATTTTTAGGGGCGGCTCCAGAGGCTTTGTAGGGGCGGTTTGTCCAACCGCCTCTACGCAAGGGTCTCTACAAATCATGCATTTGTAAGGGCGGTTCCCAGACCGCCCCTACAAATCGATTTGTAGGGGCGGTTGGTACTGTAGCCGCCCCTACAAATCGATTTATAGGGGCGGTCTGGGAACACAAGCCGCCCCTACAAATCGATTTGTAGGGGCGGCTACAGTACCAACCGCCCCTACAAATCATTTTCCCGCAAAAAAAAAATTAAATTTACAATTCAAATTCGACCGGAACATATATTTTTCATGCACAACTCCATCATGACTTATCTTCTTCTGCGATTGTACTAAAACTCAATGACAATACACACTTATTTATACCAGATTATAATAAATATTCCATGACAATACACGGTGCAAATTATTGTACTTGCTGTTCATTTAAACTATGAGACTGCACATAGGTATATGAAAAGTAACGTGAAAACCAATCTTCGCTCGATGCAAGTAACACAAGAGAGAACAAAGACGCACCCAGGCAGACTGAACAGAGAAGGAAGAAGGAAGGTCCCGACAAGCTCTTTCATTCCACCGTCATCCTCGTCAGGTTCAGGAAGCCCAGATCTCCTCTTGTCAACACATTACGTGAGACTGGAGCAACAAGAGCACCTGTACCAAGTTGATGAGTAAGAACCAGCAGGAGTGATGTACTAACGAGAGACTTGGGTTTCTAGAAGAATGGAAGACTGGAGCAGCAGGTGTTCTTATCAAATAATTTGTCAACTTACCTGCATTTGTCAGAGCAAAAAAACATCTTGAAGGCAGTAAACTACAAGAATTTTCAGCATGGTTTATTGATTTCATAGTTTGTGAGACAGGAGGAACAGGAGCACCTTATTGAGTTCTGGCAATCAAAAATGGAAACAGGGAGCCAGGTAATCTGGTAAAAGGTAAATGTTTGATGTTGCCAAGTAATGCAGGAGTGATGTACTACGTGGAAATGCAGAAATACAAGTAGGATGAGACACGAGAGTAATTTAGCAATCAGCTAACTGTATATTACAGATAATACTATTGCAGCCACCAATGCTTAAATGATGACATGGAACAAACTCAAGTACTCCACAATCAGAACCCGTAGTCAGGCATTTTTCCAAGAATGTATATTCGATAAACAGAAACGTTTTGCTACTAAGTCAAGCCTCTCAAAGATGTTAACTGAAGCTCACCAATGACGAACACATTCTTTGATACAGGAACACATTGGATGAGGCATGAACATTAAAAAACTACTGTTTGGTAAGAACTCAACAAGTCAAACAAGATGATCACAACTACTTCTGATTACACATTAGCAATAGAAAATTGCTTGTGAAACTGTGTCTACCATCTACCAACATACAATCTGTGCTGAGCAGAAATTGCTTGTGAAACTGTATCTACCATCTACCAACATACAAACTGTGATGAGCATTACCTCAGGTTTTCCAGATGATAATATGCGGACAAATGATGACTTCCCCACATTGGGTGATCCAACTAGACATAGTGTTGGAATATGTAGATCAACAACAGGCATAGAACGCAAAGCCTGTAGCAACTCAAAAGTTAGCCATAAATCAAATTAAAAAATTTAGAAGCCTGAATAACATCAGCAAAAAAAAAAGAGGCACCGAAATCATTTCCTTATTCTCCAACTTGAAAGAAAGATAACTGCAGTTAATACCTTTGCAACATTTACTAAATCATCAATGGCATGCTTCTCATGGCTGGAAAGCCTCTTCAAGTTTCTTTCTGCCCTGGAAAAGTAGATAGAGACACAAAAGCAAAACATTAGCAAATAGTTAACATCGCATATATCTTCTTATTAAGGATCAATTTCATAGATGAACAGAGCAAATAAAGATGTGCTGCAGGATCAATAAACTCACCATCCATTAGCATCACGGCGTTCATAATTTTTTATCGTGTCTTCTAGCTTGAGGGCTTCCATGACACAAGTCATATACTCACTGCACAATGACAGCACCCAAACTTAGTGGTTAAATAGGGCAGCACCAGTTACACTTTTAATGTTATTATCTGTTCTATACTCTAGTATTTACTGCTTACTAGCTTTTCACAAACCTGCATGTGTCATATTTGACAGTCCACAAGTGACTGTGCAACACTAATATGTTTCCAAATGTTTCTTGGAATTTCGCTTAACCAATCCAAGAAGAAAAGCACCAGTCACCAATCCAAAGGTATTTGAGCATGCCATTGCAAATCCCACAATACCACCATCCCTGTCAAGAAAAGTTATTTTAGGTCAAACGCCCTACTAGATACATGTATAAAGGACAGCTAGTTTCAGAAGAAATATACTCATTGGGGATGAAAGCAAAGCATCATTCTTTGGGAATGAAAGCAGTACTTTGGTAGTACCACTGATTATATTTTATTCATCTCAAGAACCAAAAGTGACTGTGCAACACTAATCTAGGCACTGAACATTTTTTTTCTGGAACACGCAAGAGATTGTGCATCATTTCATTTAGAGATAAAAGAGGAACTGTACAAAGGCCTACTGCTCTGAATCGAAACTTTGCACAAGCACTGAATCCATGTCCAGCTGCTGCTCTGAATCGAAAGCATTGCAAACCTGCACCCTGTGGCAAAAGAAAGAAGCCAGCCAAGTTGCCGATTGAAAATGGAATTAGCAAAAGCCTACTACTGCTGAAAATCCAATTAATGTGAACTGCTGCTCCTGCTCTTGGTGCTGTGCGTGCACAGGTTCTGGATGAGCATCGATTGGTGCTTGGAAGCTGAGCACGGCCAACCAGAGGCGAGTGAGCTTCGGCGAGGACTGGACACTGCCGCGCCGAACTGCAAACAAAGGGAGGGAGCAGGCTCGGGTCTGCACGAGCACACACAGGTTTTGACCGGTCAAGCCGTGAAGGCACCAGCGCCTGCGAGCTGCACCTGAGAATTACGAACTGGGACCGAGCGCAAGAAACAGACATGGGCGAGCGCCAAAAATTCGACGGGAACTCGACCAAAACAAAAGGATTCGTCCCCAAACTTTGCACAGGCAATCACCATAGAGTAGGTAAGCTATTCCCAAGAAATCAGCATTCAATTCGTGCTCAAACTCCAGAAAATCCAGATCACGTGCGAGAACTCGAAAATCCCCAAAAACAAAATCGTGGTGCTCAAGTGAAGGATTTGTTAGGGGATCACCCTAGCCTTCATCACACATAGAAACACTATGAGCCGCGGGTCTAGAGCTCGTCGGCCGGGGGGGGCTACCGCGCCGCGCGGGCGAGGAGCCGCGGCCATCCGAGCGAGGGCGAGAGAGAGAGGGAGGGGAATGGAAGAGTCGAGACGGAGAGAGAGAGGAGGAGGGCTGGAGATATTTTTGGGTGGTGTACGTGGGGCATTTGGAGGGGCGGCTCAATCACCGGCCGCCCCTATAAATAGAAACACTAGGGGCGACTGGTGAGTGAGCCGCCCCTACAAATTAGACCTATTTGTAGGAGCGGCTCGTATCACCAGCCACCAGCCGCCCCTGCTGTTCCATTTGTAGGAGCGGCTGATCTCCGGCCTCCCGAGCACGTCACTGTAGGGGCGGCTCCATCACCAGCCGCCCTAAAAAAATTCATGCCGTTGCTGCAAACCTTTTTTTTCACGTAGTGTAGTGGCGACAGGGCCGACTGAAATCACCATAGAGGAGGCCAGTGACCTTGGAATGCCCCCAGTGATGGTTGCGAGCTCACCTAGGAATTCGACTTTGGGCCTGTTTAGTTTCCAAAAATTTTTGCGTAGTACCCATCACATCGAATCTTGCGGCACATGCATGGAGTACTAAATATAGATGAAAAAAAACTAATTGCACAGTTGGGTGAGAAATCGCGAGACGAAACTTTTGAACCTAATTAATTCATAATTAGACACTAATTGCCAAATAAAAACGAAAGTGCTACAGTAGCCAAATCCAAAAAAAAATTGGATCTAAACACGCCCTTTGTCATTGTTGGCCACCAGGTCGTCTTCTTTCAAAAAAAAAGTGAGAGGGCTCATCACACCATTAAAAAGGTCATAATAGGGTTAGAGGAGGTGAATAGTCTATTTAAAAATCTAAAAGATCACTAGAGTAATTTGATTAGTATGACAAATAGCGAAATGCAAACTTACAAGGGTTGCAAGCCACATATCCAATAATTCTAGTTACTATAATCATTTGACAAATAATTGGATAAGCCACTACTCACTAAGAGCTCTCATACTTGTTACACTAAAGAGCTCCACTAGATAAACTTAAGCTACAAAGCAAGCTCTCAATTGTAGCTACACTAAAGAGCTTGCTACAACTAGTTTGCGCGAATGTAAATGAGTGAGTAGGGTGATTATATCGCCGCGTAGAGGAGTGAACCAATCACAAGATGAATACCAATTCAATCACCGGGAGAATACCAAGGGACAAGAGACAATCAATTTTTCTCACGAGGTTCACGTGCTTGCCAGCACACTAGTTCCCGTTATGTTGACCAACACTTAGTGGTTCGGCGGCTAAGAGGTATTGCACAAACCTCGTCCACACAATTGGACACCGCAAGAACCTACCCTCAAGTGAGGTAACTCAATGACACGAGCAATTCACTAGAATTACCTTTCGGCTCTCTGTCGAAAAAGGTACAAGACCCCTCACAATCACCAGAGCCGACCACGAACAATCACCAACACGTGCTGAAGCTCCTCCATTGCTCCAAGCCATGTAGGTGGCGGCAACCACCAAGAGAAAGAAGAAATCCGCAGCCACAACGATCCCCAAGTGCCACTAGATGCAATCACTCAAATAAATGCACTTGGAATCATTCACAATCTCACTATGATGATGAATCAATGATGGAGACGAGTGAGAGGTATTTGCTTAGGCTCACAAGGATGTTAGAAAAGTCAAAGTGCCATGAGAGTGAGCCCCAGGCCCGTACCTTTCTATTTATAGAGCCCCAAGACTCAAAGAGCCGTTGGGCACTCTTGGGCTGACCGGACGCACTGACCGGACGTGCCCCAGCTTTCGGTCAGCTAGCGTCCGGTCGCTTACGGCCATCCACGTGTCCCCGTTTGAACCAGAGCTGCTCGACCTCAATGGTCATCTCCCAATCACTCGCGCAGTCAAAAGATGACTGGACGCACTGCTAATGCGAATTGACGCATGTACACGCGGCATCCGATCATTTCTAGTAAGTGTCTAGAGCCATAAATTGGTGACCGGACATGCCTGGTTGAACATGACCTGACACACTGCATCGTTCGATCTTCACTATCTCACTCATCACGCGCGCGACGTCAGCATGCATCAGCAAAATTGCTTTTTGCCTGCACGTCCGGTCGCATGAACCCACCATTGTCCGATCACGCCTCCTGGGCAGCTTCTCCTCTGCACGCGATAACAGGATGCGGCTGCTGCATCAGATCCTAGCATCCGGTCGCTCGTAGGCCTTCACGGCCAAAGCTCTGCTTGCCGGCAGCTAGTCCCTGTTGTGTCGACCAACACTTGGTGGTTTGGTGGCTAATAGGTATCACACACCTAGCCCACCACAAGAGGCGCCACAGGAACCTACCCATAAGTGAGGTAGCTCAATGACACAAGCAATTTACTAGAGTTGCCTTTGGTTCTCTACCGAGGAAGGCACAAGACCCCTCAGAAGCAACCGATCGAGGCCAGAGACAATCACCCACTCTACTCAATGATCCTCCAATCACCGAGCCATCTAGGTGTCGGCAAACACCAAGAGTAACAAGCTCACAATCAGCCCAAATCACCCAACTAGTGCCACAAGATGATGTAACTCAATGCCATGCACTAGTGGCTCTCCAATCTTACTCAAGATGATGAAATCAAGTGAACAAGTGAGTGGAGTGTGTTGCTCAGCTTCCAAAGGGTGTGCACAAGTGTATGAGGTGCCAAGGGAGTGGCCAAAGCCGGCCACACCCTCTATTTATAGCCACACAAGCAAATGGAGCCGTTATACCCCTTGGAGTTGTTTCTGCGAGGTCAACGAACAGGGCGGTGCCTGGTACCGGACATGGCGGTGACCTACCCAATGGTCAAATTTTAATGGTCACAAACTAGCCATTGGGGCACCAGACAGGGTGGCAGTGGCACCGCCCTACGGATGGTGGTGACCACCCAGCCGTGCCCCCGAGAGACCAAGTCTCTGGAATAAAATGGCAGTGCACCGCCATCCTAGTGGCGCTGCCCACGCCGATGACCGAAGCTAGAACCCCTGCTCTCTAGAATAAAACGGTGGTGGCACCGGACAGCCCAAGGCGGTGACCAGGCGGTGCACCGCTGTGCCCATGGTGGTGTACACCGGTGTGTCCGGTGACCACCCCAAACCAGCCACTCTCGGCCCTTCTCTGCCAGATCCAGATCGGCACCGTCCAAGGGGTGGCGGTGCCACCTAGACACCACCATTAGCTCTCCGAGTTAGAAACTTTGTCGCGTTTCGATCCAAGACAACTCGAGCTACTCCCAACAAGCGATGCTAACTCTCAAAGTGTTTTCTCAAAACATATTAGAGCCAAGTTAGCATTTCTCAAAACATTTTCTATAAATATTTTTGCTTGCTCTCCGATGTGCACTAGGCCTAAATGCAATGCATAAAGTCCAACACCTAGTGGCACTAGATGACTGAATTGTCTAGTTAAGAACCCCTCTTAATAGTATGGCCATCTATCCTAAATATGATTACACTCTCTATAATGTCTTGACCACTAAAACAAAATCCCTAATTATACCTTTGCCTTGATCTCCATAGGGTTTTGTTTTTCTCTTTCTTCTTTTCCAAGTTGAGCACTTGATCATCATCACATGTGGCCATCTCATCATTTCATATGATCAACATCACCATTTGAGTGCCACCATGCTCCTCACTTGGATTACACCAACCTAGCTCATATCATCACTCATGACAAAAGTTAGTGCTTAGGTTTCATCAATTATCCAAAACCAAACTAGGGCTTTCAATCTCCCCCTTTTTGGTAATTGATGACAACCTATTTACAATTATATTCAATAAAATCCTTTTGGATTCATGTTGCTTGCCCAAGCATATTACCATGTGTAAATGTTATGGACAAGTTTCAAAAACCCGAGATTGGTAGTATTAGCTCCCCCTACATATGTGCTAAGAGTTTGGATTTGAAAGCTTGCACATATGCATGGATAGAAAGTTTGGGAGAGTAATAGTTACCAAATGATGCTAAGGTGTAAAGAATGGACCTTTGAAGCGTGATATTAATCGGAGTTGCCAATATACACCATCCTTAGCACCATTAGTAATTAGACATTCACAAAAAAAACTAGAAAACCCCGTGAGATCAACATTATATGAAAGGGTCTAGTTTTTACATGATAAGCACAAGTCTAGTTACTCTTCCTATGCGTGCTAGTTTTCATCTCATCAATCATTTTCTATGATCTAGCATACACCACACAAGCATGGATATATAATTTAAACCTTGTGCCATGCATGCAAACATATATAAATGCACATACAAATACAACATACAAGTTTATGAGCTTGCTCCCCCTACTTGTGTGCTTCAAGTTTTAATTGATACCCTTCCTTTCACCTATCTTACTATCTTTGGTTTCTCTCCCCCTTTTGCTTATCTTTGGAAATTACTTCTCCCCCTTTGTCATCAATGGCCACAAAAGGTGATCTTAAATTTTAGATAGGTTGTGTGAAACCATGATAAGTGAGGACCATTTTTCCAATTTGGTTCAATCTAGATTATTTGCAAAAGATATTTAACTCGGTTTGATCCAAGGGCAAGCTTTTTCACGCCTCCAAATAAGGATTATCATGCACCATGTTGAGTTAAACACTTATAGCTTTTTTCTAGATTAAACACTAGGTTCACAAGCCCACAAACATGTCATATGCTACCACTAGATCATTTCAAGCATACAAGCAATAGTGGTACCATACAAGCATCAAATTCATTTATTTTTCATGAATGAGCCTAAGGCATGATAGAAATGACTAGATGCACTAAATAAGTCCTTAGCAATGGATGAATGACATATCAATCAACTTTACCTTGCTTAGCTTGAAGGAGAGGCATGTCATATATGGGGGGTGCATCAACACATATTTGAGAAGTCAAGTATGTTCAATTCATTCCTTAGCTTGCAAAACCTCTTCTCATCAAGTGGCTTGGTGAAGATATCGGCAAGTTGATCATCGGTGCCTACACTCTCAATGCATATGTCCCCTTTTTATTGGTGATCTCTTATAAAATGATGGCAGACATCTATATGCTTTGTTCTTGAATGTTGGACCGGATTGTTGGTGAGCTTCACGGCACTCTCATTGTCACATAGCAATGACACTTGTTTGAACTTGATTCTAAAATCACTCAAAGTAGCCTTCATTCAAAGTAATTGAGCACAACAACTACCAGCTAAAATGTACTCCGCTTCTACGGTTGAAAGTGCTACACTATTTTGCTCTTTTGATGACCAAGACACAATTGATCTTCCCAATAGTTGACAAGTGCCCGATGTGCTCTCTCTCAACGTTGCATCCCGCATAATCTGAATTGGAATATCCAATAAGCTCAAACCTTACACCTTTGGGATACCACAATCCAACATTTTGTGTATGCTTCAAGTACCTCAATATTCTCTTTGTTGCTTTTAAATGACTTTATCTTGGTGAGGCTTAAAATCTTGCACACATGCATACACTAAACATCACATCCGACCTTGATGCGGTCACATAGAGTAGGCTTCCAATCATAGACCGATACAACTTTTGATCGACCATATTGCCACTAGCATCACTATCCAAGTTTCCATTTGTCCCCATTGGTGTACTAATTGACTTTGCATCATCCATTCCAAACTTATTGAGCATGTCTTTGACTCACAAATGTGCTATTTTTCATTTGCTTGATTTGAAGACCAAGGAAGTAACTAAGATCTCCAATCATGAACATCTCAAATTCACTTGCCATCATCTTTCCAAACTCCTCACAAAAATCTTAATTGGTTGATCCAAATATGATATCATCAACATAGATTTGCAACACAAACAAGTCATTGCCTAGCTTCTTGGTGAAGAGAGTGGTGTCAACCTTGCCCATCTTGAATCCCTTAGAGAGTAGGAAATCCATCAATCTCTCATACCATGCTCTTGGTGCTGGCTTCAAACCATACAAAGCCTTTCTCAACTTGTAGACATGGTTGGGTTTCTCTCATCTTCAAAACTAGGAGGTTATTCAACATACACAAGCTCATTGATGTACCCATTTAGAAATGCACTCTTCACATCCATTTGGTACAACTTGATGTTGTGGGCACAAGCATAGGCTAACAAGATTCTAACTGCTTCCAATCTTGCAACTGGGGCATATGTTTCTCCAAAGTCAAGACCTTCAACTTGAGTGTAACCTTGAGCCACTAATCTTGCTTTGTTCCTTACAACTATCCCATCTTGATCTTGCTTGTTTCGAAAGACCCACTTTGTTCTAATCACATTATGGTTCTTAGGCCTCTCAACTAACTCCCATACTTAATTTCTTGTGAAGTTGTTTAGCTCTTCATGCATAGCATTGACCCAATCAACATCCTTCAAGGCTTCAACTATCTTCTTTGGTTCAATGGATGACACAAATAAGAAATGTTCATAAAATGATGCTAATCTTGATCTTGTTTGCACACCTCTTGAGATATCATCAATTATGGAGCCCAAAGGATGATCTCTTGCAACATTGGTTGGTTGGAGCACTTATACTTGATTGCTTGCATTTGATTGATCACTTGGTTCAGATAATGAACTGGCCACTTGTTGTTGATCTTGCACTTTGTCATGACTAGCACTTGATTGAACTTGATCATGAGAACCACTAGCTTGCACATTTGAGTTAGAGAGCACTTGATTGTTGTCATCTTCAACATCAATCACCTCTCTAGGCCTTATATCACCAATGTCCATATTTTTCATTGCATTGACCAATTGAGTGCCTCTCACATCATTTAGATTCTCATCTTGCTCTTGGGAACCATTGGTTTTAGCAAATTCCACATCATGAACCTCCTCAAGAGTACCACTAGCCAAATTCCAAACTCTATAAACCTTGCTAGTAGTGGAGTAACCAAGCAAGAAACCTTCATCACATTTCTTCTCAAACTTGCTCAATCTTGTGCCTTTCTTTAATATGTAGCATTTGCAACCAAAAACCAAAAAATATACAATATTGGGCTTTCTTCTATTCAAGAGCTCATATGGTGTCTTCTCCATCATGGGATGACAATAGAGGTGGTTGCTATAGTAGCATGCCATGTTGATTGCTTTGGCCCAAAATGAATGACTCATATTGTACTCACTCAACATTGATCTTGCCATGTCGATCAAGGTTCTATTCTTTCTCTCAACTAGGCCATTTGATTGAGAAGTGTACTTGGCTGAGAATTGATGCCTAATTCCAAACTCATCACATAAATCATCAACTCTTGTGTTCTTGAATTCACTTCCATTGTCACTTCTCACTTTCTTGATGGTTGTTTGAAACTCATTGTGAATTCTCTTGATGAATGCTTTGAAGGTCGCAAGCACATCACTCTTGTCAACAAAAAAACAACACCCATGTATATCTAGTGAAATCATCCACTATCATAAATCCATATTTGCTTCTACCAATGCTAGTGTAAGTGGTTGGTCCAAACAAATTCATATGCAACAACTCAAATGCCATAGATGTACTCATCATGCTCTTCTTAGGATGTATGTTGTCAACTTACTTTCGGCTTGACATGCACTACAAAGCTTATCCTTCTCAAATGTGACATCTTTCGAGCTTCTAACTAGATCATGCTTAATCAACTTGTTTAATTGTTTTATTCCAACATGACCAAGCCTTCTATGCTATAACCAACCCATGCAAGACTTAGTGAGCAAACATGTTGACAATTTAGCTTCTCTAGCATTGAAATCAACCAAGTATAGATTCTCATATCTAAAACCTTTGAATATCAAGTTAGATCCATCTACACTTATGATCTCTACATCATCAACGCCAAATATACACTTGAAATCAAGATCACAAAGTTAAGCTACCGACAATAGGTTGAAGTTTAAGCTCTCTACTAGTAGCACATTGAAAATACTCAAGTCATTGGATATTATAATCTTACCAAGCCATTTGACTTTGCCTTTGCCATTATCACCAAATGTTATACTATCAATCCCATTGTCATCATTTGAGTTGATTGAATTGAACATTTTTGAATCACCGGTCATGTGTTGTGTGCACCCACTATCAAGCACCCAATGCCTTCCTCTGGCTTTAAAATTGACCTACAAAAGAAGATCAATTCCTTTTAGGTACCTAAACTTGCTTGGGTCCTTAAAGGTTAGTCACTAAGGTCTTTGGTACCCAAATGGCTTTCTTCTTTGAGCCCACAATAGGTGTACCAATGAACTTAGCCTTCACTCCATTCACACCCTTGGTAAGCATGTAACAAGAATCAAAACAAATTGAGGATACATTAGCATTGATCTTGTTCTTGTTCTTTATGCAAGATTGCTCTAAGTGCCCTACTTGCTTGCATCCATTGCAAAACTGACCATTGCCCTTCACAAAGCTAGCTTTGGGAGTGACAAAGGCCGCCTTGCCTTTCTTGGGGGTATAGCATAATCTCTCTTTGTTGAGAGAAAACCTTTGGCTACCCAAGCACTTTGGCAAGCGTGCATCTCTACCATAGGCATTGCCTAAGGCATGAATGAGCTCATTCACCTCCTTCTTGAGGGTCTCATTTTCCACCATTAGTGAGGCATCACAAGTGAAACCATCACTCAAAGGTGAAGTGGAAGTAGTAGTGCTACAAGAAGGGTTAGTGGGAGCAACAATAATGGGCTTATAAAAAGATTCATCAATAATATCACATGTTAGTCCCACATCACATGACACAATCACTTGCTCCTTCTTGGCTTCTTCCTCCTTGACTTGCTTGAGAAGAGAGGAGTGAACCTTTTTAAGCTTAGAGTGAGCTTTGCAAGCATCTAATGTTCTTCCCTTAAACTCTCATGAGAGGCATTTAGCTCATCAAAGGATTGCTCAAGAGATTTGATCTTCTTGCGCAATTCTTTGTACTTCTTTTTCTTCATCTCAAAGCAAGTGTGCATTTGCTCACACATGTCCATGAGCTCCTCCTTGGTGTTCTCCTCCTCATCATCACTCCTACAATCATCACTTTCACAATCATCATCACTCATATCATATTTTACCTTGGTAGGCATTGCCATGAGGCAAGTCAATGGAGTGTCAAAGATGGAAGGTTTCTTGTTGATGGCGATGCTTGCTAGTGCTTTCTTGATAGATTTCTTCCCATCATCACTAGAGTAATCACTATCCAAAGAGCCATCACTATCTCATGTCACCACATAGCCTCCACCCTTCTTGTTCTTTTGGAAGGTCATCTTCTTCTCCTTATTTTTCTTCTTGTCCTTCTTGTGCTTCTCCTTCTCATCCTCATCATTGTCACTATTGTAGGGACAATCCACTAGAACGTGATCCGGGCTCTTGCACTTGTAGCATCTCCTCACATACTCTTTGCTCTTGTTGTTGTCTCTTCTCTTTATTGCACCATAGCCCTTCTTCTTTATGAATCTTCCAAACTTGTGCACAAAGAGAGCCATGGCTTCATCATCAATGTCACTAGTATCTTCATCATCACTTGATTCTTCTTTCTTGGACTTGCTCTTGTTCTTGGATGATGAGCTAGCCTTGAATGCTACATTTTTCTTCTTCTTGTCTTCATCTTCCTTCTTGTCATCCTTGTCAACCCCCTCCCTTTCCACACGGTATGTCTCTTGTGTCATGACATCACCTAGTACTAGGTTAGGGGTGAGTTGCTTCAATCCTCCTCAAATGATGATCAATCTCAATGTCTCAAATCTAGGAGGCAAGCACATCAAGAACCGATGAGAGACATCATCATCATTGATCTTTTCTCCCAAAGCCTTCAAATCATTGACAATTACTTGCAATCTATGGAACATCTCTAGAATGCTCTCATCATTCTTCATCTTGAAGCTTGTCAACTTGTCCTTAAGGATGTATAGCTTGGCACTCTTTACCGCCAGTGTGCCCTCATATGTTTCTTCCAATCTCTTCCACACCTCACTAGCTCTCTCACAATCCTTGATTTGCTCAAACACCTTGGAATCAATGGCATTGTAGATGGTGTTTAGAGCTATTGTATTGCATTGCTTGTTGGCCTTGTCATTGTTGGTGAGATTGTCCGGATCAAGAATCACAAAGTCACTCTCGGTCACATCCCACACTTGGTCATTGATTGAACCAAGGTACATCTTCATCTTTCTCTTCCAATAGTCATAGCATGCACCATCAAAGAATGGTGCTTTGCCCCCCACATGGTTGAACACAATTTGAGCCATCTTTTGACATCGAGGTTGCTAAGCCTTCAATCAAATAGTGACCATGGCTCCGATACCATTTGAAAGGTCCTAATATGGCTAGAGGGGGGTGAATAGCCTATTTAAAACTTCTACAAAGCACTAGAGCAAATTTGTTAGTAACACAAATGGCACAATGCAATTTTGCTCTAGCTCTATAAGGGTTGCAAGCCACATATCCCAACAATTCTAGTTACTATGATCACTATCACACACAACTAGCTAGATCACTACTCACTAAGCTAGTGTGCTCTCAAAGTATAACTAAAGATCCACACTAACCAAACTAACAAGCTCTTAAAGACTAACTATACAAAAGAGCTTGACAACTAGTTTGCGGGAATGTAAATGAGTAAGTAGGGTGATTATACCACTGCATAGAGGAGTGAACCAATAACAAGATGAACACCAATTCAATCATTAGGAGAATACCAATGGGCAAGAGACAACCGATTTTTTCCTGAGGTTCACGTGCTTGTCGGCACGCTAGTCCCCATTGTGTTCGACCAAAACTTAGTGGTTCGGTGGCTAATAGGTTTCACACACCTAGCCCACCACAAGAGGCACCACAAGAACCTACCCACAAGTGACGTAGCTTAATGACACAAGCAATTTACTAGAGTTTCCTTTGACACTCCACCAGGGAAGGCACAAGACCCCTCACAAACAACAGATCAAGGCCGGAGACAATCACCAACTCTGCTCAATGATCCTCCAATCACTGGGCCATCTAGGTGTTGGCAAACACCAAGAGTAACAAGCTCACAACCAGCCCAAATCACCCAACTAGTGCCACAAGATGATGCAACTCAATGCAATGCACTAGAGGCTCTCCAATCTCACTCAAGATGATGAAATCAAGTGAACAAGTGAGTGGAGTGTGTTGCTTAGCTTCCAAAGGGTGTGCACAAGTGTATGCAGTGCCAAGAGAGTGGCCAAGGCCGGCCACACCCTCTATTTATAGCCACACAAGCAAATAGAGCCGTTTACCCCTTGGAGTTGTTTCTATGAGGTCACCGGATAGGGCAGTGCCTGGCACCGGACATGGCGGTGACCTACCCAATGGTCGAATTTTAACGGTCACAAACTAGCCGTTGGGGCACCGGACAGGGTGGCAGTGGCACCACCCTAGGGGTGCTAATGACCACCAAGCCGTGCCGCCAAGAGACCAAATCTCTGGAATAAAATGTAGTGCACCGCCGTCCTAGTGGCTGTGCCCACGGCGGTGACCGAAGCCAGAACCCCTACTCTATGGAATAAAATGGTTGTGGCACCAAACAGACCAAGGAGGTGACCAGGCGGTGCACTGCCATGCCCATGGCGGTGTACACCGGCGTGTCTGGTGACCACCCCAAACCAGCCACTCTCTGCCCTTCTCTGCTAGATCCAGGTGGGAACCGTCCTAGGGTTGGCGGTGCCACCGGACAAGGGGTGGCGGTGCCACCTAGACACCACCACTAGCTCTCCAAGTTGCAAACTTTGTCACGTTTCGATCCACATCAACTCGAGCTACTCCCCGCAAGCGATGCTAACTCTCAAAGTGTTTTCTCAAAACATATTAGAGCCAAGTTAACATTTCTCAAAACATTTTCAATAAATATTTTCGCTTGCTCTCCGATGTTCACTAGGCCTAAATGCAATGCATGAAGTCCAACACCTAGTGGCACTGGATGACTGAATTGTCTAGTTAAGAACCCCTCTTAATAGTACGACCATCTATCCTAAATGTGATCACACTCTCTATAGTGTCTTGACCACTAAAACAAAATCCCTAATTATACATTTGCCTTGATCTCCATAGGGTTTTGTTTTTCTCTTTCTTCTTTTCCAAGTTGAGCACCTGATCATCATAACATGTGGCCATCTCATCATTTCATATGATCAACATCACCATTTGAGTGCCACCATGCTCCTCACGTGGATTGCACCAACCTAGCTCATATCATCACTCATGACAAAGGTTAGTGCTTAGGTTTCATCAATTATTCAAAACCAAACTTGGGCTTTCACCTATACATCGGCCAACCTGTGGAGCTCACCCTCTGACCTTTGTGCATGGAAGAAATCAAGGAGGAAGATCCTTGCCCTTGATTGAAGATGGTTTTGATTCCGGTTTCATCTGAGGAAGCGAGGGGTGTCACTCGAATTGATGAGGTGGCATTGGAGTAGCTCCTAATCCTCCTACCACTATAAATAGCCCCTCACTCCCTCTCATTCAATACACCAAGGAGAGCTACTCATTCTACACTTAGGCAAAGCCCTACTCTACTAGTAGCTTAGATCATAGGGAGAGAGTGAGGAGAGTGTGGAGGAAGTCCCAGGCCTATCGGGAATCTCCTCCAAGTTGTGCCTCAGTGGATGCGGCCTTCTTTGTAAGTAAGCATCTAAGATTCTTTTATGGTATGATCCTTAGTTCTGGTAAATTATTTACTTTAGTTATTCATTGGTTCACCGGCCTTAACTCGGTACTCTAATCAAGCTCACCATAATTCGAAGTAGAGTAGTAAAGTATATTGTAGATGTGGTGTCTAGACTTACCTATGTCTGTAGCTTGCTCCATGGTTTGTTTGTGGTAGGTAGTAAGTGGTGACAGCCCTATCTACCATTTGATTCCACCATGTCTGGACAAGTTTGTTGGCATTTCTTAGCGTCACTACCAGGATTGTAAATCCAGGCAATGACGCCAGAAACGCCTAGTTCTTAACGTTTACAGAAATAATCCGCAAGCGCATGAAATTAGTGTTGTAGCATTTCACCAGAAAGTATTCATTATTTATATTTTTCCAAAGGAAGGCATGGTATAAAAGGCTCTAGTGAGAACATGAACAAGATAAAGTGACTGTATATTTGACCAATACTCAATACAGGGGTAAGCCATGATAGGTTCAAGATAGTGTGACACACACTTGGGGCAACCTCAAGGATAAAGAGAAAGGAATGAATAAAGAATAAAAGAATGGTTCCTAATAGGAGGAGGCATATCCTAATACAGCTATGCAAAGACTAGCAGATGATCATATAAATACATGGTTAAGACCTACACCTAAGCATAAGATGGACGATGAGACCTCTGAGTACTAGTCTGCCAGCAACCTCATGAAGCAATTTATGAACTATATGAATACCTGAATGTGGGGGATTACAAAGGATGGACATGGCTGTCACCAACTACCGCCTACCCCTCAACCGTGGAGCACCATCACATTCAAAAGTTCCCATATGCCAGAGCACCACGCCCGTGTATAAAGAAACTACCCATATCTCCCTGGTTCTCTGACCCTACAGATCGACAAGCATAGGACACGGGCAAACCCGAAGGAACAACGAACCGCCACCTCAACTTAGCTCTAATTCTAACCATATATGTTATATGAATGATTAAGCATAAAGTTCTATATGCTAAGTTCATAACATAAGAACTATACTCTAGTTCATAGGCATAACTATATTGATAATATGAGAGCAAGAACGTGAAAGTATTCTTTATATTATTCATACCAAGAACACTTCAAGATCCAAGCCCTCAAAGGAAGCTTTGCCTAGCTCCAACAAACAACTAAAAGGAAAAGTACAAGATGTGGTAGTGAGGTGAAGCTTCAAATTGGTGTGTGTGAGAGAGAGGGGCTCTCTCCCTCCTCTTATACTGGTGCCAAGGGCGGTTGTAGGGAATATTCCTAGGAGATCCAGTGCGCACCGCCCTCCCTAGCGTAATGTTACCACCTAGAGGAAGCTGGGCCCGAGCGGCGCCACAAGGGGTGTGGGCGCACCCAGGGTGTGGACGCATCCTGGCTGGCCCGCCTCGCCACCGACTTCGCTAGGTGGGTCACCTACTGGGCCTGGACTGCTCCCTCGGTGGTTTGGGCCCAAGTTGATGTGGCAGAACCACCTAATCTAATGCCTCCAAGGAGTGCTTGTCTTCCATTAGACACTAAGTACCCAAGAGAGGACACTAAACTACGCAGTTCTGTCGAGCACACCCCAAGGGAGAACTCAAAAATCCACATTTTTTTCATCAGGATCATAAATGAGAGAATACATCTTACAACATTCTTAAGTCATTTCTTACATCACTTTATTACAGTAATAGAATATTACCTCGATTGATTATAACAGCGGAATATAACAATGTTATCAGAGTTATAGAGGAAGCAAAGATTAATTTAATAACATGGTGGAGTATTAACATAGTGGACATTTTTATACAAGAGATGCTAGTAGATTTTACATCTTTTCTTATAAAAACCTTTAGTGAGGGTTATAAATAAACACTACGGTCATAGCGTGAAAGGAATCCTCTCTGAGCCCACCAAGAGGTTTCCACAAACAAGAGTCAGCTCTAAGTATCCTCTGATCACCTGCAACAGGGGGAATAAAACCCTGAGTACTCGATTGTACTCAGCAAGACTTACCCAACAGGAGGAAAATAAAAGACTCCAAGGATATGCAAGGCTTATTTGGCTTATGGGTTATTGCATCTATGGAAGCATTACTAAACGTGTGTCCTTATATTCAATTTTATTGGTAGTCATCATTAGTTCATTAACTAACTATTCTATGTAAGCACCTATGCTACTTTCAAGCAGGTGGTAAGCAATTAGAACCATTTTACCATCTTTCTTCTTCCAATTCTTACTACATTGCTAGACCAAAGCCAAGTCGTACCATCTCACGAAAGCGGTGATTCGTGAACCAATGTATCTCAGTTGGGTACCCTAAAACACACGCTCCATTTGTACCCCAGACACAAACAAGACTAACCCATTCCACTCCTGTCAAGGGGTCTAGATCCCTGTCCAAACTTGGACTCCAAGCCCCCACACTTGAGACCCGTTCTTAGTATGATGCTTAGACCTCCACCTTTCCCCGCCTCCAATTAGTAGGTTCGGAAAGAGCCAGAACCCACGACAAGAGCATAACGAGCCTTCCCGCTCCCATAAGCAAGTATGTGCTTAGGATAATAAGTCTGTGACCTGACTACCATCCACAACAACGGACTATCCTTAATCGATACAGGCCAAACAAGGGCAATCCAAGCCTCGCTCGAATGCCTAACCAAGTCCAGATCAAAAGTACCATTCCGCCCGGTCTCCAATTATCCTCCATATATATTCCATGTGATAGTAATATAATAACAACAATAATATCTTTCCTATCTCTCGCGAGTGATAGGTAATCACTCGACTTCTACCGGAACCTATAGCATAGCAATCTACACGATCCTGACATACTAGTAGGACTCATAGGATAAGGATATATATATATATATGCAAGTAGTTTCATTCAACTCCTTAAAACTTAATGCATAAGCAGGTAAGATATATCCAAAAGTTAGCATTCTATCATGGTGACACGATCATTAAGGCACCATCCTTTCCGCTACTCCGATCATCACCATGATCCATCGTTGTTCCTATTATGATATACGTGGATGCAACGCAGAGACATAAATAATCAACGGCAACCGAAACTCTTAGAAATACGATTACGCCTCACAAGCTAACGAGATAGCTCTAATAACTAATGTGCTAGGCTACGTATCCATGTTGTCGAATAAGGCGTTGCTTCCCAATAAGTGTTTTAGTTCTAAACTCTTAAGGCGTTTCAGCATTTTATTGATTAAATATATACTTTTAAACTAGGGCCCATTTAGCACCTTAGCAAACTAATTATTATGGAGCTACAAAAATTATAGTGAGCACCTAATAATATTAGGAATTTACTATGAAAGTTTCCGAGCCAACACTATCACCAATTTATCACAACAATTCGTACAAGTTTATATCTTACAATATTAAGCATCTCAAATTAATTAGATAACTCCTAAAAACATTATAAAACTATGTGAACAAAATATACTAGCAGATAGATCATGATTTTAGGAACCTAACAAAATTAGTTTCATAATTTTTGGTTAACTACACAATTTTATATTGAATTTATAAGTTTACCTTAGAAACTAAATTAGAAAATGCTTTAGAAAACAAAAAGGGCCAGTGGCAAGCATTCAGCCCAGCAGCCCGGCTTGGCCCAACGTAGAACGGGGGCGCGCCAGCAAGTCGGTCCAGCAAGCAGCCCAACGTGCGATCCCTCGCACGCGCTAGCTATTTTGTAGAAAAAACCTTGATCTATCAATTTATTACGTGGCACTATGTGTACTATTCCTATCGTCAGTAATCTTGTAACCAAACCCTCAGATGTTTTCACCTTTACCACGGGGAGGTCCCTGGAAACTCTGCGCGCACCGGCGCGGTGGCAGACTGCATAAGGCGGTTACGCTGTGCAAACTAGGCTCGCTATGACGAAAGTAAGGAGCCGACCACCATCTATAGTTGAAGGCGCAAGGATGGGTGGCGGTTAGTGACTCGGAGACGCACTGTCATGAGCTGTAGTGGCGAGTGGCTATCCACGGTAGTGGCATGCCTATTCCGATGAACCTACGTATGCTCAGCAGAGTAGAGGTGGCAGATAAGCATCGGTGGCTCACCGTTGTGCATGCCCTACTGACGGTTGAAGCAGGGGAGCGCTTCAACGGTCTGGCCATGTGCAAGCCGCCGGGGCGGCGGTGCTCCGGAATGGACACCCATGCATCACCACGTCTCCGATAAGTGCCCTAGCCAAATGGTGTGAGCACCAGATAGAGCAGGTGAAGGCGAGCTTGGGGTTACGAGCAATTGAACTGCTATTAACCCTACGGGCCTTACCCCCAAACCTACCGGCTCGATGGCGCACATGACCGGCGGCGAGCAAAATGCCCAATTTTCAGTTGGTAGTGCTCAGGCAGGCTTGAGGAGGAGGGGATGCCTAATTAACTTTTTGTACTACTTTACGGCACGAGGGATTGGACAGGGAGCCTGAGCTGGGGATTTAGAAGGGGATGGTGCACTACCGCTGCTATGTCGTGGCCCACGGCCTCGACTTAACGCGGGCCAGCCAAGACATGGCAAGGGCACAGCCACGTGGGGACATGGTCGTGCGAGCGTAACATAGGAGCGTCGGTTAGTGAGGGGATAAGGACGGAAACAGAACAAGCAAGAGCGCCAGGCACACTGCGCCAAGGCAACCATGGCGCGTGAGCGGCAGGGCAGTGGGGGTGAGATCACAGCGCTACAAGATAGCCAAGGCAAGCAGTGACTCGGCGAGTAGGTGAATTGAGCGGCGAGACGAGCGCCACAACAGCCAGAGGCAGCGCGCACACGGTAGAGACAGTGCCATCAAGCAAGGCTAGACAGCGGCACAGGATTGCAGAGAGCGCGGGCATAACACCGAGGGTGTTACAGTTGATCAGGTGAGTGGGCCTACTCTTGCTTGTTTGCTCAAGATCTACTTTTACGCTTTCTCATTTGTGCACTCTTGGCCTTATTTTCCATTATATTCTTTGTATATGTCCTGCACAATAGTGATCTTCTAATACATGTGGAATTATGTTCATAATAATATCACATGTGTATAAGTTTGTTAGTTCTCTTTTTATATCTTAATTGGAGGTTGGATTTGGTCGTTAAGGACCGCCAACAAGATTCCCCAAGCTTAACCTTTGCTCGTCCCGAATAAAAGCTAAGTGGTTGTTGATCAGGAGTTGCTACAATACCGATTACAGTTCAAAAGTACCATGTCTATAACAAAGTATTCTTCCTTGATTTAAATAAGTTGGCATTTTTATTCACCCTTTTGACTTAATCCTTGTGGGTCTTGTTGCTTTTCCAAGTCTTGGGCGGCTGCAAGATAGAACGGTTTTAACAGAATCATTAATCATTCGTCCTATGGTCAACTTTCTTTCCGAAGGATTTATGAGTATTGTAAAATAAGAGTAAGTTCCTCAAATTATTCATTCGATCGCTCAATGTGTATGATCCTCACCAAAGGCTTTTGATGTTGCCTTTCTTTTTCATCCTACTTTCTAAAAGGCTTTTTGTGGAGTTGTAGGTAGGGATGAAAGAGAGGTATACTCGCATCACATAATTTTGCTAAGTCAAAAATAGGATCCAAGGAGATGCAAGTCATACACTTTGGTCAAGAAGTGCAAGTGTGTGGAATTTTAAATATTCTACTTTTTGTACTCCTTTTTGTATGGCTCTCTCTCTTTTGCTTTTGTTTTGAAAATATTGGCTAACTTTCTTTTTCTTTTTATTCATGCTTTTTAGCATGGGATTTTTTTCTCTCTCATGCTCTTTGGCATGGATTTTTTTTCCTCTCATGCTCTTTGGCATGGATATTTATTATTATTCTTTTTTAGCATAGCCCATATTTTCTTTTGGCAAATGAAAACTTTTTGAGAGAGAGTGTCATGGCATATGAATGGGGTATTTTTATTTGGTGGACGAAAAAACATGTTTTGTGTAACTCTCAGTGTAAGAGTTAGCATTTATTTATGGGTGTACATGAATCTTGATCATTGGTGCATGACAAGAATCTCAACAAGGGTCACAACAATTTGACAAAGCTCAATGTGAAAACAAGCAGTATATGACTAAGGTTTTTGTTTTGTATATTGTCATATGGCCTTGGTAGGATATATCATCATTGAGGAACTTTTTATTTTAGCATTTTTAAAATTAAAAACTCCGGATGTCAAGATTTTCTTAGAACAAAGTCATAGCAAATTCCATTTGTATCATATCATAGCTTGCAACAACTTAGAAAAGGATCACGTGTTTGCAACCCACAAGATTCAAGTTTTTAGGATGAGACATTTTTAGCCAATAAACTTAAATCTTGGGGAATACTAAACTAGGTACTGATGACTTAAAAGACAGAGCAACTATTCCTCATTTCAACAAGGAGAAACTACCACTACACATGTGGAGTGGAATAAATATTTTATCATATTTCGGTAACCCTCTTGGAGTTTTTGAATCCACGTGGGAACACATTCAGACACTGCTACCACTTCACCATTGACCATTTTTTGTCTTTTATCATGTTTTTGATTTTTTTACAAGATAATAATAAATAAATAAAAGATACAAGGTATCTCTGTGGGGGCCCTCTCCCAAGCTAGCTCAAGGTCTACGATCCTTTGGCTGCTTTTATTATAATAAAGAGGCAAACTCGAGGGCCAAATTTATTTATTTATTTATTATATATATATATTATTATTATTTTATCACATTTAATGCCTTGATAAATTATGCTAGATTTAATATCATAAACTTTAGTTTTATCATTTAGAATTTCTAAATTTAGCAACTCTTATTATTACTAGTAAATACTTTTTTTGTCATGGTTATAAAAGATAATCTATCAATTTTAAATATGATATACTGAATTTGAATAATATTTAGGATTTTAAATATATGATAACTACCAATTTACCTTCGGCAAGGGCTCACCTTTTAAAGTCCAATGAGGAGGACTCTTCTCCTTTTATTTCTTGCTTGATGATGAGGCATCCGGTCCAGGAGAAGTAGACGTGGATGACTGTACTTTCTTAGGTTTCCACATCATTTTGTTGGTCTTTGGTGGTATGGCGGTGGGCTTCAGAGCATCCCCTTTGGTGTCCACACTATTTTGTTTTTCTTGGGTAGTGAGAACATGGGCTTTGGAGTTTCTACTTTGGGATTTGTTTGGCTTTTTGCTCCGACCTCTTTTTGATTTCCTTGTTCTTGTTTATGAGTGTCTGATTAATCGCTGGCTTTGAAATCTTTCTTTTTTACACCCGGCGAAGAACACGTCGGGGAGTCCTAAGATTAGAATGAGAATTCTTCGGATTTGAGGATCCAAGAACAGGAGAAAGTGCCTTCACAGTCCTAGAACCAATAGGAGAATTCAAATAATTGACATGATAATTCTCCGGATAACTTAAATAAAGAAAAACTTGCTTTTTTGCAATTGGAGCCGAGCGAACAACCTCGGCATAGCTCTTATTCGACTTAGATTTTGAACCAACGATTGTCCATTCGGCGTCTTGCTCAAAGCACCAAAGGTCATATTCCTTACGCCAGTTAGGACCTCCTCCACCCCAAAGGTAGAAGAAGATGGCAAAGGCTTTGCAAGAGAAGCTCTTAAGTTTGTAAACCATGAGACCAACATCTTTGCAAGTGACCGAAAAAGAGAACATCCAGCCCGAGAGATGAATCACATTAAAATCTCTAGCAATACCACCAAGGCATGCTTGAAGGATTAAGCCAACTGATTCCACATTTAGGCGAATAGAAGAACGCCCAAAACTCAAAACCAAGTAGAAAGCCGAATGGGAGAGGGTTGGTGGACTCACCGAGCAACCAAAACGCTGAGAGACCAAGGAGGCAAACTTGATTCCTAGATCGAAGCATAGATCCGAAAGGCCCGCCATGAGTGGTTGGATCAGTGAGACCACCATGGTTGGAGGGGTTTGCGGTGGAGGGGATGGTGGGGGAGGAGGGAGCGGTGGGAGGGAGAAGGGTCGCCATAACTTCTCTGTATCAGCTGACGTTTGGCCTCATTCCATTCCTTCTAACAATTTTCCCCAACAATTTTTTATGAATATGTGTGAAAGCAGTTTTGGTGGGTGAATAGTTTCCATAACCAAGTAAATAGATAGTATTTTTTTAGAATGTTTTATGCCACATTAATTATAAGGAAATAGTAATTTATATACAAATTTACAAAGTTAAAACACAAATCTAGTTGTAAATCCAAATTGAAAATTTCAGAAGCATGTAGTATCTCATACTTTCCAATTTAAGATTTATATTGGAGTTATATGTTTAAATTTTGAAATCTATAACTTTTAAGTAAGTGCATGTAAATTCAATCTACTAAAAGATAAAAACAAATTTTTGAAGTTGTGATTATAAATTTATGATTCAAAATTACAGTTTAACTATATCAATTATGTAGAAATTTAAAGTCAATCTGATTTCCAACAATTTAAAATATGAAACTGTTCATTAAATATTAATATAAAAACTCATATTTGAAAAAAGGTTCCAAATTCAAATTGTCAAAAATTGTATTGAAAATGTACAATTTGAGGATTTGAATTTTTTAAAAAAAGTATTGAGTTTCTAAAACAAAATTAATAATTTATAATAAAAATATCCAAGTTGGTAGCATATATTCCAATTCAGGATCAAGGTGCAGCAACAACAATTCCTTTGTTCCGATAAAAAAAAAACAACAATTCCTTTGTTCCAGTAATGCAGGATAGACGCCTTCTTTATGGGAAGCAAATTACTAGAATTTGTTGTGTAGAGATTTCTTGATTTGTTCGTAATTGATTCATCAAACACTGTGATCCTTATTTTTACAAGAAGATTCCTTGTAATGTAAAGGGAATTTCTCCAACTAAATTCCTATTAATGCAATCAGCATCATGTAAACAAAACCTTCAGGCTTCAGCTCTGTTGTGTGTGTATTCATCAATGCTTCACCTAGTCATCACTACTTGCGATATCTGCAATTAGTCCCTGTTCACAGCCACAATGAGATAGAAGGAAATTTCATTGTACTCTGCCTGCAGATCCTTGAACTCCAACAAGCTCAGCGGTGCCACCCCCACCATCTCTAGGCAGCCTATCAAAGCTATACTGGCTTGATCTGGCTGACAATAAACTCACCGATGGACTTCCCATATTTGATGGAACAAACCTTGGGTTGGATAATCTGACAAATACAATGCACTTGTAAGTGAATTCTTATTAAATCCTGGTATATGGTTTTTTTTCCTACCGCTGATGATGAAATGTGCGTGCACCTCTCACCCCTCCGGTGTTGTCTTCAAAAAAAAAAAAAGTGCGTGCACCATTTTGTTGCAGCCACATGGGGGCCAATCAGCTTTCAGGCACCATACCTGTCCACATTTTCAACTCACATATGAGCCTGATCCACGACTAACCCTGACATTCTCCTTTTCTGAATCTGAAACGGTGACTGATTTGTTACATGTATTCAGACTTCTTGATAACAACAACTTCTCAGGCAGCTTTCCATCTACTTTAGGTCTCCTTAATACTCTAGAAGTTCTGTAAGTACTTCACCTACATAATCATGATTGAGGAAAACAATTGTTTAACTTGTTAAAAAAACATAATGAAAATTTAGTTATATGGTTTTATGGTTTGCTTCTGATCATGAAATTTTATTGCTGCAGGCGTTTTGATAACAACAATTTGACTGGGCCAGTTCCAGCAATTGTTGTTACGACAAGCTTACTGGCAGCAAACATAAACAATCTCACCAAGCTTGCAGAACTGTAAGTGCAGTACACTTTCGATCATTATCAATTCCACTTTTTTTTATGCAGGGTAAGCTTACGACACTGTATTATCTTTTTTTTCATCTTATCACTAGCCATCTACAAAACAACCAGCTTACTGGCCCACTGCCAAATTTAACTGGAATGATTTCGCTCAGCTTTGTGTAAGTACGAATTCACCTTTTCCATTTTGAAATAAGACATGAGCATCCAGCTTCTGAATCTCTTGCAATTTTTACAGAGACATGAGCAACAACAGCTTCAGTGCATCTGATGCTCCGGCCTGGTTCGCCACTTTGCCATCTTTGACATCACTGTGACCCTCTCAGCTTTGATCTCACAAGCTTTTGTCTGAAATTCTCTAAATGCAACACTTCTTGTCTGAAACTTCAGTTAACACTCTTGTGTATTCGAGGAATAAAAAACTTCAGTTAATCTTTTACTTTCGTCTGAATTTTTACGAATGTAGATACCTTGAGAATCTGCGCATTGGCGGGTTGCTGCCACCAGCTCTCTTCAGCCTTCCTGTAATTCAGACACTGTGAGTAAACTATCCACACTGCAACAAAGTACGCTACCTGATAGATGGAAGTGAAGAAGATTATAATAAATAAGCAGCGGCGAATCTAGACTAAACTGCTGCCGGGGTCGCACAGATTCATGAACTCAATTTGATGGGGTCGTAGCTGGCCGGAATACGCGGGGTTTCACTGATTCGTACAAAGTTATCGGGGTCGCATGACCCCGACACATATGCACTGGCTTCGCCGCTGTAAATAAGAGTTTCCATCTATCAGACACAGTGAAGAGTATACAAAATTGTTATGATTATGTAATCGGTGCTACCGCCTCCCCTTACAGTCTCCTGGATTCAACTTCCTTATTACAATCGCAGGAAGCTCCGGGCAACCGTTTCAACGGCACCTTGACTATCAGATAAGACTTCAGTAGTCAGCTCCAACTGATGGATTTGCAAGACAACCAGATCAAAGAGTACGCTATTGGGGGATCACCATACAACCAGATACTCCTGTAAGAACATTTTAGCCTGTGGTCAGTGCTAGCTCTGTTTGATTCACTTCTGACGTCAGCTATCCATCTTGTCACAGACTGGTGGGGAATCCTGTTTGCCAACAAGGGGACAACCGGAAATACTGCACTGCCACCGGACAGGCTAATCCGGAGATGCCACCTTATGCTACTGCCAAGAACTGTTCTTCGCTGCCACCCCCATGCCTGTCGTATCAGATGCTGAGCCCAACCTGCATCTGTGCCGTGCCCACGTGCCGTACAAGGGCACCGTATTCTTCAGATCGCCGCCGTTTTCTGACCTGAGCAACAGCTCGTACTTCATCCATAGAGAGCAAGGCCTTGTTTAGATGCCACCAAAATTTCAAGTTTTTTCACTCTCTCTTCATCACATCAATTTTTAGCCGTTTGCATGGAGTATTAAATGTAGGTAAAAAAAATAACTAATTACACAGTTTAGTTGGAAATCACGAGATGAATCTTTTGAGCCTAGTTGGTCCACGATTGGACAATATTTGTCAAATAAGACGAAAGTGGTACTATTCATCGGGTTGAAATTTTTTCAGCATCTAAACGAGGCCCAAGAAATGAAGAGCAAATTCTTGGAACGCAGCATCCCGCTGGACTCGGTCTCGATCCATGATTCAATTTTTAATGCGCACAACAACTTGCAGATGAGCCTGGAGTTGTTTCCAAGTGGCAAGACCCGGTTCAGTGAACAAGACGTTTCTGACATCGGGTTCATGCTGAGCAACCAGCAAAGTTTTAAATAGCGCGCTATAGCGGACGCTATAGCGCTATTTAGCAGATCTGGAAGACTAACGCTAAGCTACCAGGATTTTAACGCTAAACGATTTTTTTCGTTATTAGCTGCTAATAGCACGCTAATTCCGCTAAATTGTGGTTCATTTAGCGCCGCTATTTGGCCTGGGCTTTCATTTCCATCGGCCCAATTAACGTGCAGGCCCAATTAACATTTCTATCACCTTTGTATGAACTTTGAACTCACGTATGTCCCTATGTGATGTATGATGTATCATTTATGAACTACGAACTTTGATGTAATGTGTTAGTAAGACTTTGAACTATCTGTCCCTATTGGTATTTGTAATGTTTTCATCTTCTATATCTTTATTATGTGTAAAATTACATGATGTTTGACATATTTTTTGCTCAACCGCTAAATGGCTTAGCCCGCTATTTATCTCGCTATAGCCTTTCTTAGCCTTTTGGAGAGGCTGCCGCTAAGAGGCTTAGCCCGCTATTTAAAACATTGGCAACCAGACGTATAAACCAACCGGCTATGGCCCATATTTTTTCATTGGACAGGCGTACACTTTTGCCAATGGTGAGATCATTCATGTATACATTCAGATTCAGGGACTGTAGTACATTAGATATCGTATCATGCTATGATTACACTTGAATGCTTAAGCTTGATCAGCGTCGTTCATGTCTCTGTCTGTTCAACAACTCCTCAATTCTTCAACATAGAGGTCGCATTAACTTCGAAACCGAAGACGACAAACCACAAACCCCTGATTGTTGGAGTTTCGATGGGCGGCGGAGTTGTTGCAGCAGTTCTTGCCCTTGTGATCATCATGGCCAGAAGGAAGAGGAAACCAAAGCAGACTGAAGAGAGAAGCCAACCTTTTTGGTTAGTTAGCACTTAGCAGTAGCACAGGTCAACACCTCATTTTCCCTCTTATCTCTCGCCAGTCCTCTGCTCTGCCTCTGCATAGAAGTCACTGACTTGACTGAGGCTTTGTCCTTTGTGCAGCACAATCACCTGCAGGTTCATGGGGCATGAAGTCTAGAGCAGCAACGACAATACTGGCCCCCAGCTACACGGGGCGCGCATGTTCACGTTCAATGAGCTGAAGAAGATCACCAGCAACTTCTCTGAGACGAACGACGTCGGGACCGGAAGCTACGGGAAGGTGAAGTGATTGTCTAACCTAACTGGACCCAACGGTCTAGTTGGGCCTTTGATTCGCGTCCTGATCGGGGGCGCCCAGCCCACTATGGCTGGAGGGCCTCTGTCACCCTGCGCTACAAAAAGATGTGGGGGTCGGCGGCTCTTATGACGAGGTTCGCCTGAGCCGAGCTCCCCACCGACAAACCCTAAACCCGATCTAAGTGAGGGGCGCAGCCAGTGACGGGAAGTACCTCCGCCACAGCACTGCGCCGTCATCGATCTTCACCGCCGGCACCGCATCTCCGACACGTCTTCCCCGACCGTCGCTACCCGTGCGCAGACTTCACCAACGAACCCGATGGAGGCCTCTAGATCTAACCCCTCCGCGGTGTCAGGTTCGTCAGACCTTATCCACATCTCTCTGTCTCTCTATCGTTGCACTAGAACGTGTTCTAGGTTTTTGTTTCATCAAGCACCCCGGCTAGATCTATGGTCCTAGCGATTCAACAGTTCTAACAATGGTACCAGAGACAGGTTTAGGTATAGATCCAGCTTATCAGTTTAGATCCTTTCGGATCTGAGAAAAGAAGGGGTCTCGGAAGAAAGCCGAACCCTAACCCTAACTGGGTTAAAGAAAGGAGGGTTCAGATGAACCCTAACCCTAACTAGGTTAAAAAAGGAGGGTTCGGATGAACCCTAACCCTAACTGGGTTAAAGAAAGAAGAAGGAGGGCTCGGTTTCACGTTTAAACCGAACTCTAAAACCCGCAATCAATTCGGGAAAAAGAACAACAGTAAAACCCTAACCCTAACTTCGATTGCCATCCCAAATCGGTTGAATCCGAGCACCAACAGAGAAGCAAAGACGAAGGGGAAGAAGGGGAAGGGGTGGCCTACCTCGCCGCTGCGCAGCGATACTGCCTCGCCGGCGCGCGGGGAAAAGAAAGCCGAGCCGGGACGCTGCTCGCCGAGCTCTGGCCATGGGGGCGCCGCAGCCAGGCCGCTCGACGACGGCGCGCTCACCCGTCGGGGAGCGCGCACGCCGGCGATGGGGCCGGCGACGGCGCCATCGCTCCACCGTCGTCACTCTCGGTTGCTCGCTCGGTACTGCGGTGCTGAGGAGAGAAGAGAGAGCAGCGAAGAGAGAGAGGAAAGAGCCGACCTCTAGGGTTTCCTCGGGGGCGCGCGGCGTCGGGCTTTTTATTCCGAGCGAAATGCGCGCGTGGCCGTTGGATCTGGATGGACGGTCGAGATAGAGCGAGCCAACTCGTGGCCCAGGCGGGCGCGCGTGGCCGAGCGACTTTGTCGGCCCAAGCCCAGGTTGTGGCCTGGGTGCGGCCGGGCATCGCGCAGAGGTGTGGGCCGAGCCGAATTGCCGGTTTTGGGCCCAGTAACAGTAAAGAAAGAGCCCGGTTTGCATTTTTCTTTTTCTAGAAAATTGAAAAATGGAAATTGGCTCAAAGGAAAATAGAAAAAGTATTTTTTCCTGTGGTTAAAATTCAAGAAAATGAGTTCATTTATTCTGCTGCATATTTAAAGATGTTATTTTTATTATTAAATTTGAACAAACGGGAGAATTTAATTTTGAAAATGGTATGTTTTAATTAATCATAATATTATTATTATTCTGACCAACGTTGATTAATGGCAATATTATGATGTTTTGTCTTGCATTAATTCTATTTCTGCCCAACGGTGATGTAGAATTAATGTAGAGAACAATTGTATGTTTTAATTTTGACCAACGTTGAAACTAAGGCATGCAATTGTTATTGTTATTATTTATGTTCTCACACTATTTGAATTGTATTTTCAGGCGGATACAACTTGATGAGTTGTATCAAAGAAATCTCAACTCTCAAAGATGATAACTACATTGAGTGGAAGAAAAAGATCAACCTGGCCTTCATCTTGGCTGAGGTGGACTGGGTAGTCACCACACCGTGTCCCATAGAGCCAGTGGCACCGGTGAAAGAGACAAACGAGGCTGATGCCGCTTGGGCAACCAAAGAGAGGGATTTTGCGTCCCAAAGAATGTCCTATGACCTTGAGCATAGGAAGTGGGTCACTGCCAACAAAAAGTGTTTGGCTGTGATAAAGAACACGATTGAGCCTATAATTGTGGGCTCAATCCCAGAATGTGACACCATCACCGAGTATCTCAAAAGAATAAAGAGTCAGTTCACTAGCTCTTTAAAGATATATGCAGGTAATGGTGGCATAAGAGAGCACATACTAAGAATGAGCAATTTGGCATCCAAGCTAAAACCAATGGATCTGGCTCTCAAGGATGAGTTCCTTATCCATCTGATTTTTGCTTCCTTGCCAAAAGAGTTTGCACTTTTGTTGTCAACCACAACATACAGCCCGAGAAGTGGGACATGGAGAGGCTCATGGCTATGTGTGTGCAAGAGGAGGAGAGAATAAAAGCTGTCAATGGTGGCTCTATCAATTATTTGAAAGACAATAAGAAAAAGAATAATAATGCTAACTCCTCCTCAAAGTCAAAGGGAAAGGGTCCCATGCTGCATCAGCCTCAGCAAAACAAGTTCACAGTAGAGAAAGATCAATGTCTCTACTACAAGAAGACGGGACATTACAAGAAAGATTGTTCCGATTACCTAAAGATGATCGTGGCAAAGAAAGGTGAGAACATTATTACGTTCATAAATGAATCCCTGTATGTATAGTATTCGAAATCTACTTGGTGGATTGACTCAGATGCAACTGTTCATGTTGCTAATTCTTTACAGGGATTCCGTTCAACGAGGACTACGCAAAGAAGCGAAAGACACGTTAAAGTAGTAAATGGAGTCCAAGCAGAAGTTGAAGCCGTTGGTGATCTTTCTCTAGAGCTTGCTGATGCTTTCAAACTTATACTTAGAGATGTTCTTTATGTTCCCTCGTTACAGAGGAACTTGATTAGTGTTTCATGTTTGGACAACGATGGATATGATTGCCATTTTAGAAATGGCAAATGTAAGATAACATTTAATGATGCATGTGTTGGTCTTGCTATCTTACAAAATGAGCTTTATTTGTTATCACTACGTGATGATGTGAATGTTGTATGTGATGATGGGAACGTTGCGTGCGACAATGAGAATATATCCTCATCTATGGATGTAAACAGAAAACAAAAGAGAACTCACGATGCGTTGTTGAAATTATGGCACTATCGTTTAGGCCATATTTCAAGGGGGAGAATAGAAAGACTAGTTAAGAATGATATTTTTCCTCCATTAGAGCTCTTAGATTTAGAACAATGCAGAGATTGCTTAAAAGGAAAGTATGTAAAGAAAATTAAGAAAGATGTCAAACGAAGCGCATGAATTCTATAGATTATTCACACAGACATCTGTGGTCTCTTTCCTGTAAAGAGTGTGGATGGTTATGATTCGTTCATAACATTCACAGATAATTACTCCCGTTATGGCTACATTTATCCAATCAAAGAAAGAACAGAAGCATTGGATAAATTTAAGATATTTAAGGCAGAAGTTGAAAACCAACACAATTTAAAGATTAAGATAGTCAGGTCCGACCGTGGGGGGAGTACTATGGTCAGCATACCTCTTATGGCCAAGTTCCTGGACCTTTTGCAAGGTTCTTACAGGAGAATGGCATAGTAGCCCAGTATTCTACACCGGGCGAACCTCAGCAGATTGGAGTAGCTGAAAGGTGCAATCGTACCTTGATGGATATGGTGCGCAGTATGATAAGTTACTCCACCTTACCGATGAGCCTGTGGATGGAGGCGTTAAAAACCGCCATTCATATTCTCAATAGAGTACCAAGTAAGTCGGTGCCCAAAACACCGTATGAGTTGTGGACAGAAAGAGTACCCTCACTAAACCACTTACGTGTGTGGGGGAGTCCTGCTGAGGCTAAAGTATTTGACCCAAACATTGGGAAGCTAGATCCCAAAATAGTGAGTTGTCATTTCATTGGCTACCTAGAAAAGTCAAAATGTTTTCGTTTCTACTGTCCAGACAGACATACAAAGTTTGTGGAAACGAGACACGCTGTCTTCCTAGAGGATGAAATGATAAAGGGGAGCATGGTAGCTCGAGAAATTGACCTTGAAGAGAAGCGGGTGTATGCGCCCACTCCGATGATTCATGAGCTATTTTTCTCACTACCTGCTGTCACTGCACCGACAATGCAGGATACTATGGTGCCAGCACCTGTTGTTATTCCGTCTGTGGCAACAATGAATGATGATGAGGAACCTGTTCTTTAGGATCCTATAGAACCTATTGTCACAAATGAGGAGGAGCAACAACAGCCTCAAACAGAAGATGTGCCAAATGTGGAGGCCCCTAGAAGGTCTCAAAGAGTTAGAAAATCAGCTATTCCTACTGATTATGAAGTGTACAATACTGAGGAATTTCAAATGGAGGATGATCCCACCTCATTTGAAGAAGCCATGAGAAGTGATCATTCATCAAAGTGGCTTGAGGCCATGGAAGATGAAATGAAATCAACGAATGCCAATAAAGTTTGGGATTTAGATATAATTCCTAAAGGAGCCAAAACAGTAGGTTGTAAATGGGTCTATAAAACAAAGCTTGACTCTCAAGGGAATATAGAGAGATATAAAGCCTGGCTTGTGGCAAAAGGCTTTACGCAAAGAGAAGGGATTGATTACAATGAGACCTTTTCTCCAGTCTCATTTAAAGATTCCTTCAGAATCATAATGGCATTAGTGGCACATTACGACTTAGAATTACATCAGATTGATGTAAAGACGGCATTTCTCAACGGGGACTTGAAGAAAAATATTTACATGGCACAACCGAAAGGTTTTGTCATGGAAGGAAAAGAACGAATGAGATGACGCCTAAAGAAATCCATTTATGGATTAAAATAAGCTTTAAGACAATGGTACTTGAAGTTTGATCAGACAATAAGGAATTTTGGGTTTAAAGAGAATGTAGAGGACAACTGTGTCTATACAAAGTTTAAGAATGGGAAGTTTATCTTCCTTGTCCTGTATGTGGATGATATCTTACTTGCTAGTAGTGATATCAGTCTACTACTGGAGACAAAGAAGATTTTGTCCTCAAATTTTGATATGAAAGATCTTGGTGAAGCTTCATTCGTTCTAGGGATCGAGATTCACCGAGATAGAAATAAAGGGGTATTAGGACTGTCACAAAAGGCATACATAGAGAAAATCTTAAAGAAATTCAGTATGCATAAATGTAGTCTCTCATCTGCTCCTATAGTCAAGGGCGACAGATATGGGGATTTTCAATACCCTAGGAACCAATATGAGATCGATCAAATAAAAGTGGTTCTATATGCTTCAGCTGTCGGAAGCTTGCAATATGCTCAAGTATGTATGCGCCATGACTTTGTATTTGTTACCGGGTTACTTGGCAGATTCTAGAGCAATCCTGGAATAGAACACTAGAAATTGGTAAAGAAAGTCTTGCGTTATTTGCAAGGAATGAAATGCCTCATGATGACGTATAGAAAATCTGATTCACTGCATATAGTGGGATATTCATATTCTGATTACGCGGGAGATGATAGAAAATCCACGTCTGGATATGTATTCACTCTCGCAGGGGGGCTATTTCATGGAAAAGCTCAAAACAAATCGTCACTACATCGTCCACAATGTATGCCAAGTTTATAGCGTGTTATGAGGCAACGGGGCAGGTGAACTGGCTAAAGAAGTTCATACCCGGTTTGAAGGTGGTTGACGACATCTATAGACCACTAAAGTTATACTGCGATAATAATCCGGCAGTACAGTATGCTCACAATAATAAGTCAAGTGGTGCTGCCAAACACATTGACATAAAGTATTATGTTGTGAAAGATAAAGTTCGAGATCATGTTATAAGCCTTGAGCATATAAGTACAGAAAAGATGTTCGCGGATCCGCTTATAAAAGACTTACCACCCAACGTGTTTAGAGAACATGTAGCCAGCATGGGTTTAAGGGAAAGCATATAATTCCTGGACAAAAGAAGGCCCAAAGATAAGTATCTATTTCAGAATAGAGTAGTGTGTTGTAGCTGTTAAATCTATCGGTAATGGACCGTGACGATGAGACATGCTCTATGCGTTAATCTATAATGGAATGAACAAAAGTAAATGATATGAAAGTGAAAGATGGAAAGAGATCAAGGGGGAGATTGTTAGATTGATCTCTAACCTAACTGGACCCAACGGCCCAGTTGGGCCTTTGATTCATGCCCTGATCGGGGGCGCTCAGCTCACCATGGCTGGAGGGCCCCTGTCACCCTGCGCTATAAAAAGAGGTGAGGGCCGGCGGCTCTTATGACAAGGTTCGTCTGAGCTGAGCTCCCCACCGACAAACCCTAAACCCGATCTAAGTGAGGGGCGCAGTCAGTGACGGGAAGTATCTCCGCCACAGTACTGCGCCGTCATCGATCTTCACCGCCGACACCGCATCTCCGACACGTCTTCCCCGACCATCGTTGCCCGTGCGCACACTTCACCAACGAACCCGATGGAGGCATCTGGATCTAACCCCTCCGCGGTGTCAGGTTCGTCAGACCTCATCCACATCTCTCTGTCTCTCTATCGTTGCACTAGAATGTGTTCTAAGTTTTTGTTTCATCAAGCACCCCGGCTAGATCTATGGTCCTAGCGATTCAACAGTTCTCACTGATTAGGCAAGCAAGCAGCCACAGTGGGGCAAGGCCAATCACAGTTTGTTGAATGTTCTGATCAGCCACTGTCTGTTCTGAATGCTTGCGTGCAGGTTTACAGAGGGATGCTCCCGGGAGGGAAGCTGGTGGCCGTGAAGAGATCCCAGTAGGGGTCCCTGCAGGGGAGCCTGGAGTTCAGGACGGAGATCGAGCTCCTCTCCAGGGTTCACCACAAGAACGTCGTCACCCTCGTCGGCTTCTGCGTGGACCAGGGCGAGCAGACGCTGGTGTACGAGTACGTGCCCAACGGCACGCTCAGGGAGAGCCTCAACGGTGGGTTTCCGATACGCTGAGCATAGCAGGAAGCGACATTTCCGATCCGCTGAGCGGCTAGCGTATGCACTGCAGGCAAGTCCGGCGTGCGCCTGGACTGGCGACGGCGGCTTCGAGTGGTGCTCGGCGCGGCGAAGGGCATCGCCTACCTGCACGAGCTCGCCGACCCTCCGCCCGGTCGTGCACCGCGACATCAAGTCCAGCAACGTCCTCCTCGACGACCGGCTCAACGGCCAACGCCAAGGTCTCCGACTTCGGCCTCTCAAAGCCGCTGGGACTAGACGGCAGGGGCCAAGTCACCACTCAAGTCAAGGGCACAATGTTTGGTTGATCGATCGCTTGACAACAACTCGTGTTGCTCCATTGTTGTACTATACAAATGATTCGACACGTGTTGGCGGCGTTGCAGGGTTACCTGGACCCCGAGTACTACACGACGCAGCACCTGTCGGAGAAGAGCAACGTGTACAGCTTCGGCGTGCTGATGCTGGCGATCATCACGGCGCGCGGAAGCCGCTGGAGCACGCCCGGTACATTGTCCGGGTCTCCGGGAGGTGAGGGCGGCGGCGGACCGGGGCAAGGAAGGACCTGTGCGGCCTGCACTAGCTGCTGGACCCGGTGCTAGCCGCGTCGCCGTCGGCGCCGGCCAGGCTAGAGCAGTACGTGGACCTGGCGCGGCGGTGCGTACCTCGTACCTACGTGGAGGAGGCCGGCGACTATGGGCTTGGTCCGTATAATATTTAATAATTAAATAAAATTTTATGGTGCGTAATATTAAATGTTGTATGGTTTAATACTATACGGGATTTTAACTGAACGCTGACTCGGCTTATATGGTTGGAAATTATTCATCTAAATTGAGAAGCTAAGAAAATGATAAAGGCGTGCCACGCGCGTGCGCCGCTGCCGGCCGGGCCGGGGCGGGCATGGCCAGTCTTTTGCCACTTAAATCCACATTATCATGGGAGTTTCGCTCCTTGATGGTGGAGGCGAACTGACTACGTCAGTTACCGTCCTTCTCTTCCCCGTCAGCAGAGCGGGCGGGCGCGGCCAGCCTTTTGCCACTTAAATCCATATTATCACGGGAGTTTCACTCCTTGATGGTGGAGGCGAACTGACTGCGTCAGTTCCCGTCCCTTCCGCTTCCGCTTCCTGTCTCCTAGGATTCTCCGCTGCCTTCGTCTTCTCTTCCCCATCAGCAGCCATATATCATGTCTTCCGTCAGTCCAGACCCCATCTTCCAAAACCACTCCCGAGAGAACCACAGATCAGCAACCTTTTGACTTCCCCGTCCCGCACCTCTGCGCGCACGGAGTCACGGGAGAGCAGGTGCCTCCGGAACCCTTGTCCGCCTGAGAATCCTACACGGGGTGAGCAGCGATTAGGTTTTTGGAGAGCGATCCACGACTACTCGTTCATCTTCTTCCTGGAGATCGCTCTTGGATCCCCGTCCTCTCCCTGGAACGTCAAGGTGTCTTCTTCCTAGTGATCCGTTCGTGGGACTGCACTGCGAACATCTTCCTGCATCGACTGTGGTCCACGACTTCGAGCAACGTACTATGTCTAGTGCGAATGGAGCCTCCGATGCCCTCGGCATGGGACCCTCCGCTGGGTACAGTCTAATCTTTATTATTACTGTATTTTGTATTCTTACTGTATCAATTAGTATATCATCTATGCATACTGTAGCGTTCATAAGAAATATACACATGCACATATATGCTGTCACAAACCTGCTGATGTTATATTTCTGGATTAAACTGATAATGAAAATGCCTAAATTTCTAACAATCCAAAAACCTAATAATAGGCAATTTTCTGTCAGTGGATTTGTTGTTGCTTTGAAGCCGAATAATTTTGATGGCAAGAATTTTATGATATGACGTGCAGAGATGGTATTGTTGTTGACTGCGATGAACTGCTATCACACCGCACAGGGAAAGCCTAAATAGTTTACTCCTGAGGAGGAGCGAAAGTTCTTGGTTGCCGATAACCTGTTTCGAGGCGCCGTGATTAGTGCACTTCATCCCAAGTATGAGAAAAACTACATATCTTGCACATCAGGCAAAGAATTATGGGATGCTCTTGAGGTAAAGTTTGGGGTTTCTGATGCTAGAAGTGAGTTGTACCTTATAGAGCAGTTGTATGACTACAAAATGGTTGAAAACCGTTCTGTGGTCGAACAGGCTCATGAGATACAGGCGCTGGCAAAGGAACTAGAACATTTCCCATGTTTGTTGCCCGACAAGTTTGTGGCCAGCGGTATAATCGCTAAGTTGCCACCTTCTTGGAGGGATTTTGCTACTTCTCTAAAACACAAGAGACAAGAGTTTAGCGTGGCTGAGCTTATTGGATCTCTTGATGTTGAGGAGAGGGCGAGAGCAAAAGACAACCGTAGAAAAGGAGTTGAGTCTTCCCCGGCCAATATGGCGCAGAAGAAAAACTCATTTGCATCTCGTAATAAAAAGAAGAAGAACATGCAAGAGAACAACAATGCAAAGCCTAAGCAGACCGCACAGTTTAAGAAGAAAAACAACAAGAAAGGTGGAGGATGCTTTGTTTGCGGGAGTGATGAGCATTGGGCAAGTGCGTGCCTAGACCGCAAATACAAGCAAGAAAAGAAATCAACAAATGTGGTCATTAGCGAGACTGAAGGAGGAACATCTGGGTATGGTAATTCTTTACCCTTTGTTCTTTCAGTTTGTCTTTCACCTGAGTGGTGAATGGACAGTGGTGCTAATATTCATGTGTGTGCTGATGTTTCTTTGTTTATTTCCTATCAGGCCGGCAGGAGTGGAGCCTTGCTGATGGGAAATGGTTCGCATGCACGTGTTCTTGGTGCTGGTACGGTCGTTCTGAAGTTTACTTTGGGAAAGACGGTGTTATTAAAGAATGTGCAGCATGTCCCCTCCATCAAGAAGAATCTTGTTAGCGCTTCTCAGATGTGTCGCGATGGCTTTAAATTGTGCTTGAGTCTAATAAATGTGTTGTGTCGAGACATGGAACATTTGTCGAAAAAGGTTATGATTGCGGAGTTTTGTTCCGTTTATCTTTGCTTGATGATGTGTGTAATAAAGTAGTGAACAATGTTATTGTTTCGGATGAGTCAAATATATGGCATTCATGACTTTGTCACATTAATTTTGGTTGTCTTACGCGGCTTGCAAATCTGAATTTAATCCCGAAATTTAACTTAGTCAAAGATTCTAAGTGCTAGGTGTGTGTGCAATCAAAGCAACCGCGCAAGCCTCACAAGGCTGCTGAGACGAGGAACTTGGCACCATTAGAACTCGTTCATTCTGATTTATGCGAAATGAATGGCGAATTGACTAAAGGCGATAGATGATACTTCATGACATTTATAGATGATTGCACTAGATTTTGCTACGTGTATTTATTAAAAACTAAAGATAAAGCGTTGCATTATTTTAAAGTCTATAAAGCTGAGGTAGAAAATCAACTTGAGAAGAAAATCAAGCGTTTGCGGTCCGATCGTGGGGGAGAATATTTCTCAAATGAATTTTCTGAGTTTTGCATGGTGCATGGAATTATTCATGAGAGGACGCCACCATACTCACCACAGTCCAATGGGATTGCAGAGAGAAAGAACTGCACTCTAACTGATTTAGTTAATGCCATGCTGGAGACTACGAGACTATTTAAGGAATTGTGGGGTGAGGCTATTTTGACAGCATGTCATGTCCTGAATAGAGTGCCCATAAAGAACAAAGAAATTACACCATTCGAGGAATGGGAGAAGAAGAGATTAAATCTCTCTTACCTGCGAACTTGGGGTTGTTTGGCAAAGGTGAATATGCCAATAAACAAAAAGCAAAAGCTTAGACCAAAGACTGTTGATGGTGTTTTTCTTAGTTATGCTATTCACAGCGTGGGTTATAGATTTTTAATTATAAACTCTAGTGTTCCTGAGATGGCTGTTGATACAATCATGGAATCTAGAGACGCTATATTTTTTGAGAATAAGTTTCCCATGAAAAATACACCTAGCGCAACTAGTCATGAATTTATAATTTCCCATGAGCATAAAAATTTTACTCCAATAGAACAAATTGAGGAACCCTATGTGCAAAATCCTGAGGAGGATGACACTATAGTCACTAGGAAAAGCAAGAGACAGAGGACTGTAAAGTCTTTTGGTGATGACTATATTGTGTGCCTTGTGGATGACACACCAACAACCATTGAAGAGGCATATTCCTCTCCTGATGCTGACTTATGGAAGGAAGCAGTACGGAGTGAGATGGATTCTGTTATGTCCAATGGAACTTGGGAAATTGTTGATCGTCCCTATGGGTGCAAGCCTATAGGGTGCAAATGGGTGTTCAAGAAAAAGCTTAGGCCTGATGGTACTATTGAGAGGTACAAGGCAAGGCTTGTGGCCAAGGGTTATACTCAAAAGGAAGGTAAGGATTTCTTTGATACTTATTCACCGGTTGCCCGATTAACCACAATTCGAGTTTTGCTTTCCCTAGCAGCCTTTTATGGTCTTATCGTTCATCAAATGTATGTTAAGCGCGCGTTTAGTTCGCGAAAAGTGCGAAATTTGGCTACTGTAGCAATTTCGTTTTTATTTGGCAATTAGTATTTAATCATGGACTAATTAGGCTCAAAACGTTCGTCTCGCAATTTCCAACCAAACTGTGTAATTAGTTTTTATTTTCGTCTACATTTAATGCTCCATGCACGTACCGCAAGATTCGATGTGATGGGTACTGTAGCACTTTTTGGGAAAACTTTTCGCGAACTAAATAAGGGCTAAGACAGCTTTCCTAAACGGAGAGTTGGAGGAGGAGATATATATGGATTAGTCGCATGGGTTTGTGGCAAATGGACAAGAAGGCAAAGTGTGTAAATTATTAAAGTCATTATATGGCCTAAAACAAGCTCCTAAGCAATGGCATGAGAAGTTCGACAGAACTTTAACATCTGCTGGCTTTATTGTGAATGAAGCTGACAAATGTGTATACTATCGGTATGGTGGGGGTAAAGGAGTCATTTTGTGTTTATATGTTGATGATATATTGATCTTTGGATCCAGCCTCAAAGTGATCGAAGAGGTGAAGAGATTTTTAACTAATAATTTTGAGATGAAAGATTTGGGAGAGGCTGATGTTATTCTTAATATCAAGCTTCTAAGAGAAGGTGATGGTGGGGTAACTCTGTTACAAACCCACTATGTGGAAAAGGTGTTGAGTTGTTTTGGGTTCAGTGACTGTGCACCTGCTCCTACACCTTATGACCCTAGTGTGCTACTGAGAAAAAATCAAAGAATAGCAAGGGATCAGTTGAGATATTCCCAGATCATTGGTTCGCTCATGTATCTTGTAAGTGCAACAAGGCCAGACATCTCATTTGCAGTATACAAGCTGAGTCGGTTTGTGTCAAACCCGGGAGATGATCACTGGCGTGCTCTTGAGAGAGTAATGCGCTACCTAAAAGAGACCATGAGTTATGGTATTTGTTATACCGGACATCCAAAAGTGCTAGAAGGCTACTGTGATGCCAACTGGATTTCTGATGCTGATGAGCTTTATGCCACAAGTGGATATGTGTTTTCGCTTGGAAGTGGCGCTGTTTCCTAGAAGTCTTGCAAGCAGACTATCTTAACGAAGTCTACAATGGAAGCAGAACTCACAGCATTAGACACTGCTGGATCTGAGACTGAGTGGCTTCGTGATTTTCTTATGGATTTACCGGTTGTTGAAAAATCTATACCGGCTATTTCTATGAACTGTAATAACTAGACTGTGATTACAAAGGTTAACAATTCTAAGGATAACATGAAGTCCATAAGGCATGTTAAGAGACGACTAAAATCTGTCAGAAAATTGAGAAACTCCGGAGTAATAGCGTTGGACTATGTTCACACGTCTAACAATCTGACAGATCAGTTCACTAAGGGTCTGTCACGCAATGTGATAGAAAATGCATCGAGAGAGATGGGTTTGAGACCCACTTAAAATTTACTATAGTGGTAACCTGTTCTATGTGATCGGAGATCCCGTGAAGTAGAACGGTGAAACAAGCTAGTAGTAAATTGTGAGGAAAGATCCTTAGACTTATTTTTTATGTATATCTTTCCTTTCTGTAAGGCAGGCTGGCTTTTGCCTTAATGTGTTTCAAGTGGCTTGTCAAAGCAAAGATGTCCTACAGACCATCTTTTGAGGAACACACCTATATGAGTCAGACTGTTGGTCACAGTCTATGAGATTTGGGTGATCTCTAAATACTCATGAAAGGCACTGAAGTATGATTTATATGCTTTAAATAGAGGGGATGTCTTTTGCTGCCCAGTATCAGCTAAGGACTTTAGTGACATTCACCTCACACAAAACTATCAATTCAAGGCTTAGTCCATTGTTCAGTTGTGACTGAGTGAAACTATTGTTCTAGATGGATATTCAACTTAACAGTCTTAATCGAAACACTGGTATATAAAAGAAATGTGGTTCTAAGACTACTTTGTTACAAACCCTAGAGTTTGGTGGGGATTGTTGGATATAATATGGGCTTGGCCCATATAATATTTAATAATTAAATAAAACTCTATGGTGCGTGACATTAAGTGTTATATGGTTTAATACCATACGGGATTTTGACTGAACGCTGACTCAGCTTATATGATTGGAAATTATTCATCTAAATTGAGAAGCTGAGAAAAGGATAAAGGCGTGCCACACGCGCGCGCGCCGCCGCCGCCGACCGGGCCGAGGCCTTGGGCGTGGCGAGGCGGGCGGGCGTGGCCAGTCTTTTGCCACTTAAATCTACATTATCACGGGAGTTTCGCTCCTTGATGGTGGAGACGAACTGACTGCGTCAGTTACCGTCCCTTTCGCTTCCGCTTCCCGTCTCCTGAGATTCTCCGCTGCCTTCATCTTCTCTTCCCCGTCAGCAGCCATATATCCTGTCTTACGTCAGTCCAGATCTCATCTTCCGAAACCACTCCTGAGAGAACCACAGATCAGCAGCCTTCTGACTTCCTCGTCCCGTACCTCTGCGCGCACAGAGTCGCTGAAGAGCAGGTGCCTCTGGAACCCTCGTCCGCCTGAGAATCCAGCACGGGGTGAGTGGCGATTAGGTTTTTGGGGAGCGATCCGTGACTGCTCGTTCATCTTCTTTCTGGAGATCGCTCTTGGATCTCCGTCCTCTCCCTGGAACGTCATGGCGTCTTCTTCCTGGTGATCCGTTCGTGGGACTGCACTGCGAACATCTTTCTGCATCGACTGTGGTCCACGACTTCGAGCAACGCACTATATCTAGTGCAAATGGAGCCTCCGCTGCCCTCGGCATGGGACCCTCCGCTGGGTACAGTCTAATTTCTGTGATTACTGTATTTTGTATTCTTACTGTATCAATCAGTATGTCATCTATGCATGTTGTAGCGTTCATAAAAAATATACACATGCACATATATGCTGCCACAAACCTGCTGATGTATATTTCTGGATTAAACTGATAATGAAAATGCTTAAATTTCTAACACCGACCGCCCGTGTCCATGGGCGAGGTGGTCAGCGAGATCGAGCGCATCATAAAGGCTGCCGGCGTTGGCACCGGCGCCGAGCCACCGACTCGGTGTCCGGCTCCTTGGTCAGCTACCCAAGCCGGTCACCACGCCACCCGAACGGCGGCGACAGTCTCTTCGACTACAGCGCCGGTGCTACGCTGCCGTCGGGGAGGGTGGAGCCCCCATTGAAGAGCCTGTCGCGCCGCGACTACTGCGTGCCATGTTCAGGGTAAAGAATGCTAGCACTGCAGAAATTTCGGTTCATGGGTGCCGCTGGAAAGAAGTGATTGTGTGCAACTACTCTAGTGTGAGCTATGAATTAATTGCAAAGGCAATGAAACATTATTTTGCTTGTGATGAGAATCATTTCTCTCTCCATTAATAATGATATTACTATGAACCAATTAGCCCATGAAATAATAAGCTTAGAAAAACAGGAGTCAACTTGAGAAGTTGAAATATCTAATAAACAGGATCAGGAGCTGCCAAGATTTCTTCGTATTTTCCGTACTGTTGAAGTCAAATTGCTCGTGTGAGGTGTGACTTAACAAAATTGAATATGCAAATTTATGGTGCATACAGCAACAGAACAATGGAACTTGCATGCCCAGCTACCTCCCTAATTGAGCATGCATATACAAGCATCAAATCAAAAACGAATTGTTACATTTGTACATGCATCCTTTCATGCTCGTCATATACACCAAAACACATTATTATATCGACGAGCATGTGTCATGTGTCGACTCCTTTAGCTACTCCTGGATCTAGTGTACAAGATTGTTAATGTACAGGATCACACGGATCACAAGCGTTCAGTAGTTCAGAGTCTGTCTGTGTTCTACAAACAAGGGCGTTACATCCACAAGCTCAAGATGTAAGCGTGAGGTTCCGTTCATCGAATGCCATGCAATGAAAATCTCCTCGATTTTTGCTACGGGGATCCTCTGGCTAGGAATACGCCTCCGTATTTGCAGACTCCATCCAAGCTGCTTAATTTGAAGCCAGCATTGCCCGACAAGCAGATTTCAGATTACATCTTCCCTATCGCAATTTGACAGTCAGATCTGGCTGAAAGCAAGATGTTCTGGTTCGCCTCCACAACTAAGGAATCTCACTCGAGGGAGCCACATTAATGCTCTGAGACCGAACCCTGTCTATGATCTTCTGCCTGCCTGTTAAATCTTCTTCGTATCCAACGACCTGCAGAAAACACCAGATTTAAATGAGTCGGACAATGCTTTTGCCGATTGCCGAGTATAGCATGTTGATTATTGGATAGACTACACACCTGAGATTCCGTCTGCGTCTCACTGAAAGGGTAGTAAGTAGTGAGAGCTGGGGAGGGGACTGGTGTGGAGTTTAAGTTTTTAACCTTTGTGCCAGGGGTGTTGTCTTGCTTCTGTTGCCTAGCGAAAATAAACAACAGTTACCAAACCAAACGTGAAGCAGGGATGATCCCATCCCTCAAAGCAGGGGCAGGACCATCCCGCCCTCTATATCCCAGAACCAAACACACCCTTACTGCAAACAAGTTGCCAGATGAAAATTTTCTGCTACATAGATGTCATAGAGTGAGCATGTTGCTGTGTGAATATTCATTTTGTTATTGTGTGAGGAAGTGGAAGTTCTATCAATCAGAAATGATGATTGAATGCTTCATTGTTAAACTGAAAGTTCCAGATGCTCCAAAAGAGCATATCTACAGAAAAACCGAGCATTCCAAATCTATCCAAACATACGCGTGTACAAAATGCAGAATGTACCAACTTACATGTTCAACCAGCTCCTTGAAATGCCAAAGGAGTGTGTATCTTTCTGCTCTTGAACAACAGAATTGTCAGGTTCAAATATCTGCATCAGAAGTTAAGGATACAACACTAGTGCATTTGTAATGTACAGTATGGAATAAGAACAGTAAAGCATTTATCACCAGTAAAATAGGATACACTCCTGGGAGATTGCACGTCCTGAATCTGCAGTTTAAAAAATGCGATGTGTCGCATTTAGACGATGTCCCAAGTCTTTGTAATAGTAAAGTGTATGGATTGCATTAGAATTACCTTGGATGATAGAACCTCTATGGCATCTGCGACATCAGGGATAGAGCTATTGTCGAGGTGTTTCTCAGATCTTCCGATATTTCCGCACGTATCGTTAACCTTGCCAGGAACAGATATTCTTCTCTTTCTACTAACAGCAGGCATAGTTGTTTCTTCATGAACTGCAGAAATACCAGCACCAGCTATACGAGCACAATGAGTTTGGGGTGAACATAATTTCTTTGCAGAACTTGTGAAATGAACAATTACCAGAATTGTGTGTTGCATTGTTTGTTGTTACTTGACAACCACTAAGCAGCTCAGAGGAATCAAATCTGGTTGCCTGCGTAGAATATTGGCTGACAGTGCACACATAAGCATCTTGATCCTGTGATGTAAGTGGTTTCGGCTGAAAGTGATCAACAGGGAGAAGTTTATCCTGCAATGACAATTCGCTATCTTGTTAACCATTTCACGCGCACAAGCCATTGTCAGGGGGAAGGGAAGACGTGAATATGCTCAACACTATGTATTGAAGACGAATACCTGTTTTACACACTCATAGAGCCACTCGGGAGTAATGGTTGGAGTTCCTCTTTTGGTGTAAACCTCATACTTTGGACCACTTGCAAATTTGCAGATGAGATGGGTTACTCTCTTATGTGCTTTTTCTGTAAACTTAGCGCCCAGTAGAAAGCACAAGTTCTTCAACAGCTGTCTTTCTTTCTCTCCATATTGTGAAATACAGAAATGGAAGCTTTCGAATCCTGGGAACGGGATGTGACAGCGCATAGGAGAGAAGATAGGATGACTCCCAACATCTTGTAAGCAGTTCTCCTACACAAATTTTTAAATGTATAAGAACTGGAATGTAGACTGACACTTCAAAAGCATAGTAGAGCAAAGTGACCTCGACCACAGAAGCATGTACCTCCAAACATGATCGTATCCATTGAGTTGAAACAACAGCTGAATGAGAGAAGTCACAAGGCAAGCTGTTTTGTCCATGGCACTCAATTATGAAATCCACAACAGTTGATTGCATGTCATTGTCATCCACCATAACGCCTCCACCATCTCTGACCCAATCAACAACCTCAGGTCTCTGATTCATATGAACATAGCCACTTTGTCAACAAAAATCAAAGCAAGTGGGAGCCAAATATTTATACATAAGCAAAAGAAAACTAGGCTTTTTCGGCTCTGGTCTGCTATATACAGTAACTTCAGTGTAAAGTAATGTCTCAACAAGTTGATCCATCAGCAAAAGCATTTGAAAGTTCTAAAAACATGACCTAATTGCTATTTCTACCACCCACCAAAATGAATGCTTTTACAGTAGGGAGACCTCTACTCTGTGTGTGTAGGGGGGGGGGGGGGGGGGGGTGATGGGGGGTGTTTATATATATATAATGAAAACCTAAAAAAGGAACAAGAGGGGATCAAATGAACATGAAGTTTAAACCATGAGTCATCTTAAAAGGGAGGTGGCACAAATGATACCAATACAGGAAATGGATGGAATATTAACAAAGTAGCATACCTTGTCATGAGAAAATGAATTTGAGAAACTAAATGTTCTCCCTTTGAATATATTTGATCTGCTACTTCCAGAATTCATTGTGGATGTTACTTGATATTGGGGCTGGTACTTGCTAGCATTGACCATTCCATTCTGTTGACTTGATGTTGCAGTCCTGGCTGCTGATCGGGTTTTACTTATACTGTTTTCATGTTTGCCTCTTTTTGGTTTTCTTTCAGATGACACATCTTTTTCATGATGTTTGTCATGTAAGTCATCAACAGTTGGAACATGAAAAATCCGCCCTGAGCTTTTGGCTACCTTAGTTTCACGTGTATCAGCAGAATTTTCCATGCCCACTTGTGAAAATCCTATGCTCAAAAGATAGAAAAACATTGAAAGTTAAGCATGGATAATATCTGTTTTAACGTTTAAATACAACTAAATCTGGTGGGTTCCATACCCTTCAAGAGGAGCTCAGTAGCTATATGCATTGGGGATACTTTCACTTCCTTTTTTGCTCTATTGCAATCTTCTAACCATGTTACTTTCACTATATTTATTACACCCCATGCAGCCAGACGTCTTACCTCCTTTTTTTCACTGTCAAGACAAATAAGCACAATCAGCTGCAACTGAAACCATCCAGAAAAAGAACTAGGATATACAGGAGAAACAGTTGCATGAACTTACTCATCTGAAGGTTTACCAATAACAATATGAGTAAGCTTCTCACTTAGCAAAATATGCCGGGATCCACCTCCATTGCGTATCATCATGACAAGCCTTAACAACTCTTTCTCTTCAAAACCCACGAGAGAAATTCGGCAATTTGATAAATATAGATCATCATTTTCTGGCTCTGAGTCCTCAGCAACATGACTATCAACCTGCATCTCATTTTTCTCTTGGACACTAGGTGCGCCAACAATAGCAGTGTTGCTGATAGATGCAGCATCGCCAAATGAAGCAGGCAAATATTGTGACATTGATACTGAGTCATCAACTGATGTTGCTGGAACAGGTTGAAAGCTTGCACTTGCGCTACTGATCTCTGGATTTTGTTGCTCCTTAAGGGAACTCTTTGAACCACTAAAAGCAGATGAACTCTGACAAACGAGGTAGCTATTTTCATCTTGACAAGCTTCATTTCAATAAAAAAATGCATTCAAGAAGTCAGATTAATCTTACTAGATCTATAACTTTTGCAGGAGGAACAATCTATAGTAGCAGCAAAAGCTCCTGGGTATGTTAGTACCTCTTCGAGCAACAGATTGTTCAACCCATCTTGGATTCACAATGTGGATATTACCCCATTTTTGGGCCACGACATATTTGTCACCTCCAGGTTTGTAATAATATGTTAAGAAATCAATATAGTAAGCAAAGTGTGTTGTCCTTTAGAAAGCTGTTTGGAAAATGAACAATACTTTAACAAATGTCAAGCTAAATGTTCCCCAAACACAGGAACAAACATTAAGTAAATCCTGGAATGCCAGTGGTAATTTCTTTCAGTGATTTTATCTTCTTTTTTTTTTTTTTGTTATATTGACAGTTGATAGATGGATACACGGCTTTCATGAATTCACAACTGTGGTGTGCATCCATTGATCACCCAGTTTTAACGACATGCCAGACTGCTCAATTACTCATATTTTCATTCATCTACATTTCATTTCCTGCACTATGGCTATGGAAAAGGAATACAGGGTGGAGGATTATAAGTTTGGCCTAACGACAAATCTGGTACTTTTGCTGAGATCTTCAGATCTATTCCGGTGGACTCATTTAAACCAACTGAAATCTCAAACAGAAAATAGTAAATTCAAAAAGCATCAAAGGATATATTTGCGACTAAATGGGTGCACTTCCGTGTGAGACAGGGAGAAAACTGGCCACCATTCTGCACTACCATTTTCTCCAATTCCTTCCGTTCATCTGATCAAACAGAAGAAAAATAAAGCGTCACTGATGAAGTAACTGATCATTCAATTCAACAGAATAAAGCATATGGTACATGTAGTTTCCATAAATATCAACAATAGCTCTGCACTAGCAGAGGGTTGGAAGTTCTGTGTCTAAAGCCCGCAGTTCATACTTTGCACTTGGACTAACTCCTACCTATTGGTTCCTCGGCTGCCCTGCACAGGTAAGCAGTAAGCTTACCAGCACACTCACTCACTAAGGCTAGAGGTAGAAGAAGATATTGAGAACAGCTCACACACACATAGCACAAGCCCAGCGCTGGCCGAAAGCTCTGCTTCTGAATGTGGCAAACTGAACTGCTCTTTTGCATTGCCTTAGGTGTGATATATATACAAGTGCTAATACCTCTACCAGGTACATAGTTGTTGGTGAGTACACCAACTATCTACTCCTAAGGTACACCAACTACTCCTAGTACTAGCGGTACAAAGCTTTAGATCAGCCCACTACCAAGACATGGCTGATGTAATAGCTACCAACTAATGTACTAGAGGTGGCCTATTGCCATACTGCTACAGCAGTAGAGACTGGACAGCCGAGCTGACCAAATGCCAACTCTGCTGCAGCAAAAGAGAGAGAGATCAGCAGTAGATTGTTAGTCGCTGAATTCTCGCTCTTGGAAGTAGCAGAATTCTTACTCTCATCGAGAGAGGATGACACTAGGAGTTGGGACAATTTTCTAGTTTATTTCTCAATGCCATGCCAACCCAAGGAGTTGGAGATACATATTTATAGGCTGCTAGCCAGCCAAGCATATGCTAAGATGCTAGTCTAAGATGATGTCCTAGATGCTAAGATGTTGTCCTCTAGATGCTAGTCTAAGATGCTGTCCTCTAGTCTAAGATGCTGTCCTATGCTAGTCTAAGATGTTGTCCTAGATGCTAAGATGTTGTCCTCTAGATGCTAGTCTAAGATGCTGTCCTATGCTGTCCTAAAAACACAAAGACCACAACAGCCCCACAAAGACCATAGCAGCCAGACTTATCCATCATTCTCCCCCTAAGTCTTGTGCGTCGTCTTGTAGGAAAGTTAAACCATCCCGGTCCTGGAGCAGAGCTCAAGGAACTTGATCCTCCCAAGGGGCTTGGTGAGCAGGTCCGCAAGCTGGTCCTTGGTGTTGATGTAGCTCGCATTGATGCTCCCTTCCTCAAGACAGCCTCGGATGAAGTGGTACCTCACCCGGATGTGCTTGCTGCGTTCATGGAAGACGGGGTTCTTTGCCAGGGCCAGAGCGGACTTGCTGTCCACCCTGAGCTCCACCGCTCTAGTGTCTCTGCCGAGGAGATCACCAAGCAGTCGAGCGAGCCAGAGCACCTGAGTCGAAGCGGTGGAGGCCGCTATGTACTCGGCCTCGCAGCTGGACAGGGCCACCACCTGCTGCTTGACCGACTGCCAGCTAACGAGGCACTTGCCGAGGAAGAAGAGGATCCCGCTCGTGCTCTTGCTGGTGTCGATGTCGCCGGCGTGGTCGCTGTCGCTGTACCCGACGAAGTGTGCCGCCCCAGGGCACATAGGGTAGTAGAGGCCGTGGTCGAAAGTCCCCGCAACGTAGCGGATGATCCTCTTCATAGCCTGCTGGTGCTCCGTTGTCGGTCGCTGCATGAACCGACTAACGTAGCCGACGGAGAATGCCAGGTCTAGCCGTGTGTGGGCGAGGTAGCGAAGGCTCCCCACAAGACGCCAGTACTGCGTAGCGTCCACCTCCTCCGTCGTGCTGTCGCGGCTCAGCTTCAGCCTCTCCTCCATCGGAGTGAGAGCTAGGTTGCAGTCGGTGAGCCCAGCTAGCTCAACGACGCGCTTGGCGTAGGCGGTCTGTCGAAGCGTGATCCCGGAGTCATCCTGGTGCACCTCGATTCCCAGGTAGAAAGAGAGAGGCCCCAGGTCACTTATCTGGAAGGTGGCCTTCATCTCTTCCTTGAATGCCGCCACCTCCGCATCCTTGGTGCCGGTGATCACCAAGTCGTCGATGTAGACACCCACCAGCAGAGCATTACCTCCACTGCCCCGTCGGTAGATGGTCGCCTCGTGCGGGCTTTGCTCGAAGCCCATCCCCTTTAGCGTGGAATCCAGCTTGGCATTCCACGCCCTCGGTGCCTGCCGCAAGCCATAGAGGGCCTTGCGCAGGCGGAGCACCTTGCCCTCCTTGCCGGGGATCGCAAATCCCGACGGCTGGTGCACGTAGACCTCCTCCTTCAAGTCGCCGTTAAGGAAGGCCGACTTGACGTCCATGTGATGAACACGCCAGCCCTCCTGGGCAGCTAGCGCAAGGAGGAGTCGCACGGACTCCATCCGTGCCACGGGAGCAAAGGCGTCGTCGAAGTCGACCCCCTCCTGCTGCATGAAACCTCGTGCCACCAAGCGAGCCTTGTGCTTGACGATGGCACTGGCTTCATCCCTCTTCACCTTGTACACCCACTTAAGGGTGATCGCGCGATGACCACGAGAAAGGTCAGCAAGCTCCCAGGTGCGGTTCTTCTCAACCGCATCCATCTCCAACTGCATCGCGACGCGCCATGCCGCGTGTCTCTCGGCCTCTGCAAACGACCGAGGCTCGCCGTCGTCACACGCAAGGTGCAACTGCGCCTCCAGGTCGTGAGGCACCGGTTCCGGCACCGGCTGGTCACCGAGAAGGTTCTCCATCGTACGGTACCGCAACGGCTCGCCGTCGTGGTACGCGTCGACGCACTCCTCGTCGTGAGAGAGCGGAGTAGCGAGCTCAACCGGGCCGTGCTCGACACGAGCTGGTGGAGTAGACGTGCCCGGAGTGGTGCCTGTCGGTGCTGGAGTGCGTGGCGTTGCCGGCTGTGGTGGAGCCGGCGAAGAACTCATCGCAGCCGAGGTCCTAGCTAGAGAGCGTGGTGTTGTCGGAGTAACAGGCGCCGGGGTCGGTGGAGGCTCGAGGACTGGGGTAGACGCGCTCGCCGAAGAAGAGCCGCCTACTCCCCCAGCTCCCTCGAAGTGGACGTACTCGATAGAGAAGTCGTCGTACGTTGGAGCCGAGCCGTCGTCCAACGCCTTGTCCCACGCCCGTCCTCACCCTTCGTCAAACACAACGTCGCGCGCCGTGCGCACACGCTGTGTCTTCGGGTCGAGGATGCGGTAGGCCTTCGAGCCCTCCGCGTAGCCGATGAACACTCCCGGAGTGCTCATGTCGTCGAGCTTGCTGATGTGGCCAAGCTCCTTGGCGAACGCGAGGCAGCCGAAGACCCGCAAGTGGGAAACCGCCGGCTTGCGCCCATGCCAAGCCTCGTACAGCGTCCTGCCGTCGAGCGCCTTGGTAGGCGAGCGGTTGAGGATGTAGACGGCCGTCACCACCGCCTCTCCCCAGAAGACAGTCGGCATCCCCCTCTGCTTGAGGAGGGCCCGAGCCATCCCCACAATCGTCTGGTTGCGCCGCTCGACGACGTCGTTCTGCTGCGGGCTGTACGGCGCGGAGTAGTGGCGCTGAATGATGGATAAATCTGGCTGCTATGGTCTTTGTGGGGCTGTTGTGGTCTTTGTGTTTTTAGGACAGCATAGGACAGCATCTTAGACTAGAGGACAGCATCTAGGACAGCATCTTAGACTAGCATCTAGAGAACAGCATATTAGCATCTAGGACAGCATCTTAGACTAGCATCTTGACATATGCTTGGCTGGCTAGCAGCCTATAAATATGTATCCCCAACCCCTTGGGTTAGCATGGCATTGAGAAATAAACCAGAAAATTGTCCCAACTCCTAGTGTCATCCTCTGTCGATGAGAATAAGAATTCTGCTACTTCCAAGAGTGAGAATTCAGCGACTAACACAAATTATGTCTTACAATTCTTCCCCTAATCCTGCTGCTAACCCGATGCCTTAACCTCATCCATGTCAATCATCTTCCTCAGCTCCATGAACTACAGGCGCTCGAGTGACTTGGTGAGGATGTCAGCAAGCTGTCTGCCGGTCTCGACGAACTCGATGACGATCTACCCTCCATCGATGCAGTCCCGGAGGAAGTGGAACTTGATGTGAATGTGCTTGCTCTGGTCGTGGAGGACAGGGTTCTTGGCGAGAGCGATGGCGGGTTGGTTGTCCACCATCAGAGCTGGCGGGTGAGCTTCCTCGCCGGTCAGCTCGCCCAGCAGCCGGCGCAGTCAGACAGCCTGGCATGCAGCCGTGGCCGCTGCGACGTACTCCGCCTCGCACGTCGACAGCGCCACAATCTTTTGCTTCAGCGACTGCCAAGCAATGGGGGCCGCTCCAAGGAAGACGAGCACGCCAGAGGTGCCCCGTCGCCCGTCGATGTCGCCCGCCATGTCTGCGTCGCTGAAAACAGTGAGCTCCGGCTCACCTTCCTTTGCCTTGGGGGTGCCTCACTAAAGACCGTGAGCCGCAGCCCACCCTTGTCGCCACTCTTGGGGAAGATGATCGCTTGATCAAGCGTCCTCTTGACGTAGCGCAGCAGCCTCTTCACCGCCGTCCAATGATCCTCGCGCGGGTCCTCCATGAAGCGACTAACATACCCGACCGCGAACGTGATGTCCGACCGAGTATGCGTGAGGTAGCGCAGCCCGCCGACGCTGCTCCGGTAGCGCGTCGCGTCCACCTTCGCCGCCATGCTGTGCTTGGACAGCTTCAGCCGCTCCTCCATTGGAGTTGCGCACGGCTTGCACTCCGCCATGCCGCTGCGCTCCAGCAACTTCTCCGCATAGGCATGCTGGCCCAGGGAGATGTGCTCCTTCCCTGCCTCACCTCAATGCCGAGGTAGTAGGAGAGCGCGCCGAGATCGCTCATTTTGAAACGAGCAGCCATCTCGTGCTTAAAGCCATCGATGTCCTCCGCCCGCGCTCCATTGACGATCAAGTCGTCCACATACACGCCGACAACGAGCTCCTTCCCCGTCGCCGCGTGTACAACGCGTGCTCTATGGCGCAGCGAGTGAACCCAAGCTCGCCCTAGGTGGCGTCGAGCTTGGCGTTCCACGCCCGAGGGGCCTGCCGCAGCCCATAGAGCGCCTTGCGCAGCTTGAGCACCTTGTGCTCAGCGCCCTTGACAGCGAAGCCCGGAGCTTGCTTGACGAAGACCGTCTCCGCGAGCTCGCCGTTGAGGAACGCAGACTTTACGTCGAGGTGGTGGACGCGCCAATCCTTCGCTGCTGCCATGGCCAACAGCAAGCGAACGGACTCCATTCGCGCCACCGGAGCAAAGACTTCCTCGAAGTCGATACCCTCACGCTGCACGAAGCCACGGGCGACGAGCCAAGCCTTGTACTTGACAATGGCGCCGCGCTCGTCGCGCTTCACCTTGTAGACCCACTTCAACCCGATCGGCCTATAGCCCACCGGTGGATCCACCAGCTCCCATGTCCCATTGTTCTCGATGGCCTTCATCTCTTTCAACATCGCCCGACGCCAATTGGCGTCGCATTCAGCCACTGCAAACATCGATGGTTCCTCTGCACTAACAAGGAGCAGCTCTAGGTCATCAAGAAAACGACTGGCCAACACAGGAGCTCCCCCTTCGCCGATGATGTTGTCCACCTGCCTGAACCGAACCTCCTCGCCGTCGTGGAAAGCGTCCACGTACTCGTCGATGTCGATGGGTGGAGAGGTGAACTCGATCGGTGGTCCATGGCCTCCCTGTTCTGCCGGAGTGGTCGGCACCACTGCCGGAGTGGTCGGATCCACTGCTGGAGCGGTCGACACCACTCCTGGAGTGGTCGGCTCCACTGCTGGAGCGCTCGGCACTGCTGCTGAAGTGCTCGGCACCCCCTCAGGAGTAGTCGGCATTGCTACTGGACCACTCGGCACCACTCCTGGGGTGGTCGGCACCTCTTCTCCAACGTCTCCACCACCGTGGATGACTAAGTGTTCGACGACGAAGGTGCTGCTCAAGCTGCCAGCTTCCCCCGTGCCCGGACCCTCCCTGTCCCAGGCCACCATCTCATCGAACACCACATCTCTAGAGATCACCACCTTGCCTCTCTTGGGATCATAGAGCCGATACGCCTTTGTGCCCTCCTCGTAGCCCAGGAGCACCATCAGCGTGCTCCTGTCTTTCAGCTTGTCGAGGTGAGGCTTGGTGTTCTTCACATGGCCGACGCAGCCAAATGTCTTGGGGAAGGACACATTCGGCTTGCGTCCATGCCAAGCCTCGAAAGACGTCTTGCCCTTTAGGGCCTTGGTGGGCGCGCGGTTGAGGATGAACACCGCCGTGGTCACCGTCTCTCCCTAGAACTTTGTCGGCATGCTTTTGGCCTTCATCATGGATCGAGCCATGCCGACAATCAGGCTGGTTCCACCGCTCCACAACGCCAGTCTGTTGTGGCGAGTACGGCGCGGTATGGTGTCACACCACACCATGATCCGCGCAGTACGCAGCGAACTCCACCGAAGTGAATTCGCCGCCGCGATCAGTCCGCAGCACGCGCAGCTTCTTGCCGCTCTCCACCTCTGCGCGCGCCTTGAACTTCTTGACCGCTTCTGCTGCCTCGGTCTTGCTGGTCAAAAGCTGCAGCCACATGAACCGGCTGCAGTCATCCACCAGCAGGATGAAGTACTTGCGCCCACCATGCGTCGCCGGCGTGATCAGCCCGCAGAGGTCACCATGGACCAGCTCCAGGGCCTCTGTCGCGCGGTACTTCGCCGTCTTCGAGAAAGGCAGCCTTCTTTGCCTCCCGACCAGGCAGCTGTCACACAGCTCGCCTGCGTGCTCGATATGAGGCAGCCCAGTCATCATCTTCTCCAGCCGACCAAGAGCGTCGAAGCTGAAATGGCCATACCGGGCATGCCACAGCCACGGCTCCTCCGTGTGCCGTGCAGCCAAGCAGATGGGCAACTCCACCTTCAAGTCGAGCAGGTAGAGCCGGTTCCGGGACCTCTTCACCTTGGCAAGAAGCCGCTGCTCCCGGTCCCTGATCCTGAGGACGTCGTCTTTGATCAGTACCTCGCTGCCGCGCTCATCCAGCTGGCCAAAGCTGATGATGTTTGAACGTAGCTGTGGGATGTAATATACATTCGTTAGCGTGCGGTGCTTGCCGTTCTGGCACCTGAAGATGATGGTGTTGTGCCCTCGGATCACCACCCTTGAGCCGTCACCGAACTTCACCATGCCGGTCACGTTGTCGTCGAGCTCAGAAAAGGCTTCCTTAGAGCCCGTCGTGTGGTTGCTGGCGCCGGAGTCCAGGTACCACCGCTGCTCGTGCTCGCCGCCCACACGTCCGAGGTGGACTTGGCCGCGCTGTTCGTCAAGGTTGACAGCCTTCAGAGCCTTGTCGTGCCCTTCCACCGCCATCACCTCTCCCTTCTCCTTGGCCTCAACGTCGTGCAGTGCACAGAACGTCGCCATTAGGAGAGTGGCCTTATCATCCTCATCAGCCTACGCTAAATGAGCCTCAGTCTTCTTCTCCTGCTTGCGATTTGGGCGCTCCTCTGCCCAATGGCCCGTCTTCCCGCAGCGCCGGCAGGCGTTGGGGTCGACCTTCTTCTTCTTCTCCGAAGAAGCCTTGCCGCGATGCTTGCCATCGCCACCGCAGCTGGAGATGGCTTCCCCGGACTTCTTCTCCTTCATCCGGGCAACCCACTCCTCTGTCAGCAGCAACTTGCTGCTGTCCGTCGTTGATGTGACCTGCTCCATGCGCTCGTCTACCGCCCGCAGACGGCCTGTCACATCCTCAATGATGAGGGTGGACAAGTCCAGCATCGTCTCTATGGAGAGAGCGATCTAGATGTACTTCACCGGCACGAAGTGGAGGTATTTGGAGACCGCCTCTTCTTCGTCGATGGTGACGCTATGGCTCCTCAGCTTGCTGATGAGCGACTGCAGGCGGAGGGAGAAGTCCTCCACCGACTCACCATCCTTGAACTTGAGGTTGGCGTACTCCTGCTTCAGCAGCTGGGCCGTCACCTTCTTTGTGCGCTCGGAGCCGGCGTGCATCGCTACGATGGCCTCCCATGCCTCCTTAGCAGAGCTTTTTGCCCCCAACGGCTCCCTGTACTCCGCTGGCACAGTAGCGAGTATAGCCTCCAACGCTGGCATGTCTTCTTCGTTGTTAGTGCCCTTGTCAATGGCATTTCAGAGCCGTCGGGATCTGAGCTTGACCTTCATGGTCACCGCCCACTAGCCATAGTCGGTGCGAGTAAGCGTTGGCCAACTGGTGCCGCTGACCTCCTGCACCGTGCGCACGACGACCTCCTGTCTGGCTGGGCAGCTACAGCAACGCCCATCTCCGAACCGTCCGTCATCGCCAGTGATTAGTCTAGCAACGGCGCTTGTACGGCTCTGATACCACTTGTTGGTCCATCGGTTGTCCTACACAGGTAAGCAGTAAACTTACCAACAAACTCACTCACTATGGCTAGAGGTAGAAAAAGATATTGAGATCAACTCACACACACAGCACAAGCCCAGCGCTGGCCGAAATCTCTACTTTTGAATGTGGCAAACTGAACTGCTCTTTAGCATTGCCTTAGGTGTGATATATATACAAGTGTTAGTACCTCTACCAGGTACATAGTTGTTGGTGAGTACACCAACTAACTACTCCTAAGGTACACCAACTACTCTTAGTACTAGCAGTACAAAGCTTAGATCAGCCCACTACCAAGACATGGCTAATGTAATAGCTATCAACTAATGTATTAGAGGTGGCCTATTACCATACTGCTACACCAGTAGAGACTGGACAGCCGAGCTGACCAAATGCCAACTCTACTGCAACAAGAGAGAGAGATCAGCAGCAGATTATGTCTTACACTACCTCCACCAGTCTGGATTACCTATTATTTAGGTTTATACAGCTCCAATATACATGTTTGACATTAGAATATATATTATAAGTGAACTGACTTACTGACATCAAATCCATTAATACCATTTTCACGTAAATCCAAATACTTTCATAGAAGGGTCAAAGTTATAAAGGTTTAGTGTTTGATTGCAGGCTGATATACGTAAAGGTTTCTGTTTAGTTTCCACATGGATTGGTATAGCACAAATCATGGCCAGTCTCCACAAAGCCCAATCACAAATCTGCCAAAAAAAATTCTCGAATGTCTAGGACATGTCATTCCATAAAGAAGAAAATGTACCAAAGAGTACAATACCACACCCACACCTGCCTATAAAAAACAGTACATTCACGCCACACAAATTATCTGCCAAAAACCTAGTCCAATTTCAAGGTGGAAACAGAGAAATGATATTCTCGACTATTGCCTAGTAGGTTAAAAAATTAAATCTTGACTTCAAAACCAGGCACTTGACACCTTAAACTATCAAGATAATGCAAAAGACACCCCTAGCCCTAAACAACTGTGTTTTTTATTGGCAATTGGCATTACATCCCAATGGGCAACAGTTACAATAATATGCCACAACAACATTGGCTTGCTTACTAAACACACAATAAGCTGAAACCTCAGTAATTTATGGAAAGTGGAGTATTTGCACAAGTTGGTCAGGTAGCAATTACCAAATCCATGGACATATTCAATAACATAATATAAAGCATTACAATAGTTGATATTTTATTTTGGAAGTATCAACCTTTTAATCAACGACCATAAGAGCATGTTCACAGGATTGGGCTCCAAATCCCAAGAATTTACTTTAAATATGAACTTTTAAAGTTACTAGAGTAATCCTACTCTTCCAAAATCCAAACAGGCCTTCAATTTTCAATAACAATACAAGAAAAAAAACATGCTCTGAAGGGAGGAAAATCAGAACTCAGTTCCCACACCAAGCTGAATAAAATTCAACTGCACCAACCTGGATCCAGTTTAGTGACACAGATATTCAACCCAGTAAACGGAAGAATCCTGTAAGGTTCATGAGGTACAACACGATGTTCAATCCAGCATTGCTCTAACCACTTCATGGTGACAATGGGCTTCTTCAAAGTATTCAGAGCCCACTGCGAACACAAAAAGAAGCAGCCACATCCAGATTAGTCATAGGCCAACAGCTCAACCAGTACCAATGCTGAAAGAGCATGAAAGTAAGTTCTTGCATCAATGCCATCTGAGATGTTCAAAGGAGTTAGCAGCACTGATGCAGCATGCAGTTATGCTTTTTAGCTGCAGCATAACAGCCTCAGTACTCTACTACAAATCATAGCTACAGAATACTCCCTCCATAATCTTTTCTTAGGCATGTGAGGAGTTTTTACGGATACCAAGGATCTGCAGGAAACGAGACAGAACATTAATGAAGCTCGGAACTTTGGCTTGCAGCAGCCACGTCTTTACAGCTGATTGGTTCCATGCATGCAAGGCTTCGTAGCCCTGGATGACAGCCAAAAGCAAGTACACGATTGGATGCATGCATGCAAAAGAACGGTTGGAATTTGAGCACATGAGTAACAGCGGAATGCTCGATTGGATGCCGTTTCAAATCCACCGGACCATGCCTAGAAACGTAACTATCGGTGTTTCGAGTTGCCACCAAGTATATTTCTAATATTGCGCATCTGTCTCGGATGGTGTGCTAAGAGGACACGAGGTTTATACTGGTTCGGGCAGAATGTCCCTGCGTCCAGTTCGTTGTTGCTGCTTGTGTTACTAGCACTGAAAGTTCGTAGTAGGGGTTACAAACGGTCGAGAGAGGGACAGGTCCCAAGTCTCTGGTGAGAGGAACGAATAGGTGCCGAGAGCTCGGTCGCTTCTCGGCTATGTGCTTGTGTGTTCTAATCAGTTCGGGGTTCGAGTCCGAATCGGTGTGATTTGTTGTGATCCGATCGATTCGAGTCCCCTTCATGGGACGCCCTGCTTTCCCTTTTATAGGCCAAGGGAAAGCACGGGTTACAGTCAAGGAAAAAAGGGAGAAGGAGAAGTCCTCCAGGATCGCCGGGTCCTTCTTTTCCTTCACGCGGGTCCCGCTGACCTTGTAGACGTCAACAGGGACAGCTCTACGTCCTAGCCCTGTCCGTCACTGGCGTCATGCGCAGGCATCGTCTCCCGGTCGTGGCATTCCACTTCGTCCTGGCGGACGTCGTGGTGAACTGACGCACCTGTCAGTGCCCGTACGAGGGTTAGGCAGAACAGCACCGGTACGCACGACGTTGTTCCTGATGTGAATCCCCAGGTATGGCCCCTCACGGCCACGGGTTACGTCAGGGTGTGCCGGTCACCTCCCTGGTGTCAGAGCTTTGACCCAGGCCCATTTGCTTGGACTTGGAGTGGTTGACGGCGGTATGGGTCTCCGTCGGGCAAGGTGGAGCCCGCGGCCCCGGGGTCGGGCGAGGCGGAGTCCTCCCCCAGAGGTCGGGCAAGGCGGAGCGCAGACCCAAGGGTCGGGCGAGGCGGAGCCCACGGCCTCGGGGTCGGGCGAGGCGAAGCCCTCCTCCAGAGGTCGGGCGAGGCAGAGCGCAGACCCAAGGGTCGGGGAAGGCGGAGCCCAGACCCAAGGGTCGGCCCCTAGAAACCGGGTGAGGCGGAGCGCAGACCCAAGGGTCGGGCGAGGCGGAGCCCGCGGCCTCGGGGTCGGGCGAGGCGGAGCTTGCGCACCTGAGGGTCGGTTGGAGCTGTACTCGCGCTCTTGACTGCTCGGACGTGTCAATGTTGATGGTTATTAGCTCCTCCTCTTCGGGTACACTAGTATTGGTCCCCGACAGTACCCCACACCCAATATAACCTCAAAACAGAGAAATCACCATGCGCCTAATAAAAGATTATGGAGGAAGCAGGTAGGCAAAGATACATGAAACTGGGTAAAAATGAGTGAACTTTTTTTCAAATGACATAGGAGAGCTGCACGTAATTTCATTAAGGAAAAAAATACAAAGAGAGGCTAGTGGGCCAGCTCCCATACATGTACAGTTACAGATTCGTCACTTAAATAAAAAAACTCGAACTCCACCACACACCCTGACCTAACTGTCAAGGATAAGTGACCTGATGAGTAACTCGTGGAGGGCTGAAGCACCAAAAGCTACTCTCATTTGCCATTGACTGTAACACTAATGGACATAGAATGATTAGCACCCTTTAAAACACATTCATTGTGGTGTTCCTGTATCTCCCAAGCCACCAGAATGATGAGGGAATTGAGTTCTTTTTTTCAAATACTTGGGCACACTTCTGACAGCACTATTCCACCAAATAATGGATAGGAATGCACTGAAAGCAGCTACTCTCATGCTAGAATCACTAACATGCTTTAGATCCTAATAATATCACTATATATTTATTTATTTATTTATTTTCTTTTCCTGTTTTGTTGGTGGCTCATGTTGGGTTTCAACTAGTCTACCCCCAAACTGTTTGGGAATAAAAGGCTTTGTTGTTGTTGCATTAGATAACTGGTGAGCTCTTTTAAAAGTCAAAAGGTAAATATTTACTAAAAAAAGATTAAAGTTATCTTGACCAACTAGACTTGGCAGCATAGTTTTAAGGCCTGTTAAGGACAAATTAACAAAGCTGACTTTGGGTTTATTTAGGTTAAAAAGCCTTCAGAAGTATCAAAAGAACAGAAACAAGACTTAAAATTACTTTTGGCACTTGTGGCATCAATTAATTAAACTGGAACCATGAACCACAGAGCATACGCAGAGAAGTAAAGGAATTAAACATATAATACAATACCTTAGATTTTGTCTGCAGTAATGGAACAAGGAACTACTTTTCACAAAAGATCTGCTATATAGGATCTAATAGTATAGGATAAGCATGTAGAACATTTCATACAACATTAGCTGCAGTTGAATTAGCAGGGATTTTCAAAACTTGGATAACTTACTTTATATTTGGCAGCCGTGACATCCTTCACAATTACAAAATTCACATCCATGTTGTGTCTAGTTAGCAAATGACCTCCCATGGCTGTCACTAGTTCTTCAATCCTAACCTGCAAGAACAAAACAAACTTGAGACAAATATTAACGTATTAACTATCGAAAACTGTAACATTAGGGGAAGCACTGATACATGTACCTTCTCAGACTTTTCAAAGCCTGAACAAAGTGTTTTAACCCCATCCATTGCAAGGCAACAAGTATAAATTTGTTTAGGTAGAAAACGGCGTTCTTTAGCACAGGAAAGAATGCACTGTGGTCCTGTCCAAATTCAAAAACATTCATAACTAAACACTTAAACACAAAAGTCAGAGGAACTTATTAGAAGATTGGCTATTATGATTTCAACCACAGAGAAAATTTATGCACTGCAAGACAAGTAACGTTTTGGAGTCCAAATTAACAAGAAAACCTGATACTTTTTCAAGATAAAAAGATAAACAGGTACATGATTGCTCATAGCTTCACTTGGCATGTTCTGGAGAGAGAAAATTTACATAGATTGCATCAACAATTTTCATGATCAGGTCCCTAGCGACTCATAAATAATCTTGTCTACAAGTTTCAGCACTAAAGCATGAAAAGTTTGGGCCCTTTGGCTGCAACAAACTTTGGACAAGCAAGATACCTTAAACAGGAACCTCCTCCCAAGACATTAACAAACTTAGTTCATACAAAGCAGTATATTGTGCATGAAACTAAATTCTCAATTAAAGATACTCTTAAGTCTTAACAAATCAAATGCAGCATTACAGCAAGCTTTGCACAACCTGAGGTAATAAATAAGATGGCTATCTGTAGTGCCCCAAGATCCCATCATGCTCTAGCCTACCCACACATAGTACAAACGATGTATAGACAACCCACATGAGCTTCCATCTTCTTTTCATTTTCACACAAAAGGGTTGACAGGAGGCCATCACCTAGGATTCTTATGGCTTTTTATGTTGGTTAAGACCAACATTAGCTGGCAAAGTGCGACTACTGCCATTCTTGCAACTGTTATCATAATAACAGGCCTAATAAAGATCAGGCTGGGGCATCAGATACCCAGATTTAACAAATTTAGCTCCATGTTGCAAATTCAGCACAATCCACCTATCAAATTAATCCAGCAGCCTTAACAACTGAAGTACTTTTAAATGATAACAGTAGACTATCTAGTTTTTAACAATCTGCCACACTAATCTCTAGCAGTAGACTATCTAGTCTTAACACCAATCTAACCCTAACAGTTAAAGTTATGGACCATAGAGTCACAAATTGCTGAAATCCAATAATGCAGCTTCCAATCGTCAAGGCATTGTAAACAATTGAGCCTAATTTAACTTGCATCTGGAATAATTCCTCTAGTCAGAAAACAAACAAAACAACTGTGCAACCATAGGGCCCAATTCCAGAACTGTGGAGATGCTCACCTAGCAAATTGCAGCCTTTAGCCCGTAGATCGGCGAACCTCTCCTGCCGAAATTGACACAAAAAAAAGGAAAATAAACATTATTGGGGATTGGGGAAACGGAAGAGGCGGTCGGATTCGAGGTAGGGGAAAGGGCGCGTACGTACGTGGGAGGAGGATGAGATGACGTGGAAGTCGAGGGGTCCCGTGCGGCTCGGGTCGGCGCAGAGGAGGACCTCGGCGCCGTTGAGGCGGAGCGCGTCGTGCACGGCGTCGAACACCTCGGGGGCAACCAGATTCCGCGACAGGAACACGCTCGCGCCGGCGAAGGTCGCCGCCCTCCGCCCCCCGGCGGGCCCTGAGGGGCCGGAGCTGTAGGATGGCGTCATCGGGGGGCGGCGGGAAGCGGACGCGCCGAGCCGCCGACGAGGCGACGGCGGTGAGGTGGAAGCCTGGAAGAGTAGGAGGCGGGAAGTGTCGGGAAATGGATTCTTTTTTTTTCGGAGTTTTCGTGCGAACTGACAGTCTAGAAGACTGGAAACCGGGGTTTTAGGCTCGACGCTTTTAGCCGTGTGCCGTTATAAAAGCGTGTAATTATTCATGAGCTATTAAAAATTTTGATTGGTTATTAGTGTCATTGTTTAAAAAAAATTCTCTCCGTACCATTTCGTCTATATTAGGAGGTAACAGTGTCAAATAGAGCTAAAAAAATTTTAAATACCCTTAAACTAGAGAAGCAAGCTGAAGTTTCATTTTCCTCTGGTGCCATGGCGCCAAACTGATAATAAAGAAGGAGAGCATTTTCGGTCGGACGGGGGGCATCGTGACCATCATCCTCGAAAGCAAATAAGGCTGACAATAAATTGAAGCTAAGAGACAAAAATGAGAAATACATCACAATATTCTTTTGAGTGTTTACTTAAATAGTGTTAGCAAAAAGATAGCTAGTAACCAAAATGCATAAGCATTCACGTATTTGCCCTATAAAGAAAAGAGGCCGGATGCATGAACTAATCGCCTACGTAAGTGAGTTGTGCAAGAAGAAACAGGCTAGCAAGTCGCATGTGTGTATCATGTACGTATATATAGGTATGCGACAAGCTAATAGAAGTATGTACACGTATATGCAAGTAGCAGCGGTAAGCTTCTTCAATCACCAGGAAGACGTACGTGCACCTGTGCAAGCCGGTCGACCGGCCGTAGAGATGACGCGTTCGTCAACAACTTCATCATCAATGCAACAACTCCTTAAATTAAAAAAAATGCAACAGCTCTGATGAGGACATCACTCCTTTAAATGTACCCGCTGATCCTCCAACCATCATACAAGGTCCAATGACCCGAGCTCGAATGTATAACTCAGTTTAGATGTGAGCTTGTTCTTAAGCGATCCTTTTCATACTTTTGAGAATAGACTACTACCTAATGATGTTGTCTTGCTTAGGAACATTGGAGAGGGTCATGAGGGACTTAGAGGAAGAGGTGGAGGCGATGATGATCAGCAAGGATGTCCAACAGAAACCGGAGGTCCGGTCCAACATGATTTCAAGTCTGCCTCGACCTCTAGGACCAGTTTGTCTTAAACTGGTCACCCAGGACGCATCCGGACTCCGTTTTCGACGATCCATATATGGTTGAAAAGCTAATTTGATAAGGAAATCAATGCAAGTGGTCTCACGTCAAAAGCTCTTCGGAATCCACGGGAATTATCGAAATAAGTTAGCGTCTAGAATCTATCTAAGTGCTGTGTCACCGTATTTGGTCCAATGGGCCATGTATCGTCTTTGAGCCCGTTAGGGGGGCGCGTCCAGGGTAGGCGACACCCCTAAGACCTTTATAATCATACGTCGCCGCCATCATTAGGTTTTGGGTTTTGCTTAGATTAATTTGTCAAGAACAGTTTCGTCGTTTATCGATTTGTGAGACCCCAACTTCATGAGATTAATCATTCATCTGTAATTTGGTTGTTTTCTTTCTTGTTCTTGCTCGTATTCTTCGTTGCGCAAGCAGGGATTAGCCTTCTTGGTGAGGTCAACCGGATACATGTCTCAGTTGATAATTAGAGAAGTTGTGCTGCTAAAATTGTAGGGTTCGATCTTTCGATCTGAAGCCGGATCGGTGTGTCATTCTCCACCACAACGATAGTTACCTCTACCTGACGGAAGATCAGGATCTCCGTCCCCATTAAGTGGTAATCAGAGCTAAGGTATACCATCAGGTTCATATTTATCTCCTAGTTTTGAGTGTTTCGCATTCGTTCCATAGTCTAATACCATACTCGTTTTTTCTGTCCTATAACCTTCCGCGCCATAGCCTTTGCATATTTCAGTTTCAGAGTCCGTCGTGTTGAGTTTGTGTCCTGGTCGAGGTCTTGTTGCTGGTTAGGTCGTGTTAGAGTCCAGTTCGTGTGTTTTTTCTCATCGTTTCCATCAAATCCTTGCTGTCGTGACTAATTTTGCGAGCATTGTTCCCGTTTTATTCTCTAATTCGGAGTCAGATCGTAAAACTAGTCTAGTTTTCGCATACGAACTCGGATTTCGACGTTCCATATATCAAAATCGATCAGAAAAAAAATTGGAACCGTTCGTCCCTTGCTTCGTCGAGGTCGGAAAAAATTTTTTTGGCCAAAAACTAGTCACAAGATCCTCTTTTCGTGGTCACAAGCTTTTTGTCAATTTTGAGCACGTCTTCTGAATTTTCCACAGGCCACGCCTTTGACTTGTTTAAGCTCATATATTTATGTGGTTACTTCTTTTGTGCTCCTAAGTGAAAAAAATATCAAAAAAATAAAAAGAAAAAGTCAAAGTTTTCCAAAAAACAATGACAACCCAAAAAATAGAAAAAAGAGAGGGACAAAAGAGGAACAATATCTAAAGGAACACATAGAGAAGGCCAAAGTGAGTTGTGTTAGCGTGTGCTGTCTGGTTTCTTGTTTGTGTTGCTCTTGCTATCCATCATACTTATTTTTCACACACCTGGCACCTTACTATCCACCATACTTATTTGTCACACACCTGGCACTTGGAATATTTTAGACCAGCAATGAGAACAAGTACTTTGGACTATAATTCAACATTACTTTCTATTACTGACTTGTGTGCCAAATATACATATTATTCTTTATGTGCCTTCCAAGCTCCACAAACTCTTCATATCAGTACAGAAAAAGGCCCTTGCAATCTCGGTACCACTGCTTCACAGATATCATGAGCCAGTCGCTGGTTGTACCGCCCACTTCTTGTGTTGGTAAAAACTTTGTAAGAGCTTGGTAAGACGCTTCCACTTGCTGTGAAAAGTGACACCACTACAACCACGTAGTCATTTGATAGGGATAACTTTCACCGTTTGTTCCTATTTTTGTGTTTACAATGGCAGAAGGTGATCAGACTGGAGATAACAGTCCCAAGGATTTCAACGAGTGTATCAGCCAAGAGCAACTGCAAGCTGCTATAGAGAATGCCCAAAAAAGAATGAATGAGGTCATCAGGAAGGTCGTCACTAACGCACTCATTGAACTCAACATTGGCAACATTATGGAGAGATTGGACAAACGAATTTCCACGCTAACCGACAAGGTTACTGAGTTGGAAACCTTGGTGGCGGTCAACAACGATATCTCCGGCAGCAACACTGATGGTCCCTTGCTAGAAGACATGGTGTATGATGCCACTAGGAACATAGATCAAGCAGCCTTCCAACAAGCAAGATTACGACAACGTCTTCGCTGCAACACAACAAGTATGGGTGGTGTCCACCACCATCAAGGTAATAATCATCGTGTGCCCGATGATCCTTATGCTAAGATTAAGTTCACAATACCATCTTTTTCAGGTCATTATGATGCTGAGGGATATCTTGATTAGGAGATGATAGTAGAACAAAAGTTTAGTGCCCACCTTGTGCCTGAGCATCATAGAGTTCGACAAGCTACTAGTGAGTTTAAGGACTTTGCCATTATTTGGTGGAATGGGCTAGCTGCACAGGATGCTTTACCTGGTATGTGGGAAGAACTTAAGATAGTTATACGTGATCGTTTTGTTCCTCCTTATCATAGAGACTTGCATAAGAAATTAATGCGTTTAGAACAATGAGAGAAAACTGTACAGGATTACTATGGTGAGCTCCAAAAGGGATTGATGCATTGTAGTGTTGTGGAGGGGAACGAAGATTCCATTTGTCATTTCTATTCGGATTTGAGGCACGAGATTTAGGACATTGTTGATTATAAAGAATTTAACACTGTCAACTAGTTGTTTCAGTTCGCTATGCTTGTAGAAAAGGAATTGCAAGGGCGTGAACAGCAGAGCAAGAGCAAGGTCAGCACCACATACACGCCACGCTCAGCACCATCTTCGGGGCTGACCAAGCCAACCACTTTTCGGGCACCTCCACCAGCGAGCAAGCGATCAACAGCCTCTAGAGTTACCACTACACCTAAGGCACCTCCCACATGACCTTCAGATTCAGATAAAAATTGTTTGTAGGTGCCTACCAAGAGTGCCTCATCCGTTGCATCAACGGGACGCACTTCGGGCATTTAGTGCCACCGCGGCCATGGCATTTGCCATGTGCAGAAGGACTGCCCAAGTCAGCGGGCATATATTGCTATAGAAAATAGTTACATCAGCACCTCTGACATTGAGGATGAAGAAGACCAAGGTACAGATGAGGACAGCGAAGTCCTTGGTGACGAGGCCACGGCGGACTATAGGAGCATCATTGTACAGCGGGTGTTTAGCTCACAAGTACAGCAACCTGAGAAAGCTACAATGCCATAACTTGTTCTAGATTTTCTTCGTCATCAGCAATCGTCGAGCATGTGTCATTATTGATGGAGGTAGCTGTAATAATTTGGTGAGTTCTAATTTGGTCAAGAAGCTTGGCTTGACCACACGCCCGCACCCACGTCCATACCATATTCAGTGGCTAAATAATTCTAGAAAAGCAAAGATAACACAAACTTGTAGAGTATCATTTTTCATTGGTTCTTATGCTGATTCTGTTGATTGTGATGTGGTACCTATGCAAGCATGTTCACTCTTATTGGGTTGTCCTTGGGAACATGACAATGATGCTACATACCATGGTAGAAGTAATAAATACACTTTTGTGCATAAAGGAAAGAAAATTACTTTGGCACCTTTGACCCCTGCTCAAATTGTACAAGCTGAGAGAGAATGCGCTGCTAATTTAAATGATATTTAATCTAAAAATCAGCAAGTTGCTAATTCTATTCTCCCACCTAAAAAGGATAAGTCTACATCTATTTCTAAGGCCGAGGGGATTAAATTGAAGGGTGCTGTTATGCTTGCAACAAAATGTGACTTTGTTGAAATTTTTTATAATGATATTTGCTATGCATTGGTATGTAAACGAACTATGTTTTTGCTTGATGATATTGTTAGCTCGGTGCCTCCTGCTATCACTAACCTTTTATAGGAGTATGAGGAAAATTTTCCAACTGAGATACCCCTGGGGCTGCCACCTATGAGAGGGATAGAGCATAAAATCTATTTGATTCCAAGAGCAACCTTGCCCAGCCGTGCTGCCTATCGAACCAATCCTAAGGAGACTAAGGAAATTCAGCGGCAAGTCTAAGACCTTTTGGACCGTGGGTATGTACGTGAAAGCCTTAGTCCTTGTGCCATTCCTGTACTTTTAGTTCCTAAAAAAGATGGAACTTGGCATATGTGTGTTGATTGTAGAGCCATCAATAATATTACTATTTGGTATCGTCATCCTATTCCTAGGCTAGACGACATACTTGATGAGTTATGTGGCTCTATAATTTTCATCAAGATTGATTTGCGAAGTGGCTACCACCAAATTAGAATGAAACTTGGAGATGAATGGAAAACCACGTTTAAAACCAAATTTAGGTTGTATGAGTGGTTAGTAATGCCTTTTGGTTTGACAAATGCACCTTGCACTTTCATGCGCTTAATGAATGAGGTTTTAAGAGCTTTTATTGGTCATTTTGTGGTGGTTTACTTTGATGATATATTGATTTATAGCAAGTCTTTTGTTGAACATATGGATCACTTACGTGCTGTTTTTAATGTTTTACGTGATGCACATTTATTTGGTAACCTTGAGAAGTGCATCTTTTACATGGATCGAGTTTCTTTTCTTGGCTATGTTGTAACTCCACAGGGAATTGAGGTGGACGAGATGAAAATTGAAGCCATAAAGAGCTGGCTGGTTCCCTAAACTGTCACACAGGTGAGGAGTTTTCTTGGTCTTGCAGGATTTTACCGCCGCTTTATCAAAGATTTCAGCACCATTTCTGCCCCGTTGCATGAGTTGATGAAGAAAGGGGTGGTGTTTCATTGGGGAAAGGCCCATGAGGAGTCCTTTGACACTTTGAAGGACAAGCTCACACACGCACCATTGCTACAACTTCCAAACTTTGGTAAGACTTTTGAGCTAGAATGTGATGTTAGTGGAGTTGGCATTGAGGGTGTTTTGATGCAAGATGGTAAACCCATTGCTTACTTTAGTGAAAAATTGCATGGCCCTATTCTGAATTATTCCACGTATGATAAGAAATTGTATGTATTTGTCCGTTCTTTAGAGACGTGGCATCATTATTTGTGGCCTAAAGAATTTGTTATTCATTCTGATCATGAATCGTTTAAGTATCTTCGCTCTCAACATAATCTGAATTGTAGGCATGTTAAATGGGTTGAATTTATTGAATCTTTTCTTTATATTATCAAATATAAGAAAGGGAAGGATAATGTGATTGTTGATGCTTTGTCTAGACGATATACCTTGATGTCCCAACTTGATTGTCGGATTTTTGGGCTTGAATCAATAAAAGAACAATATGCGCTTGATCCTGATTTTAAGGACATGTTGCTGAATTGTAGAGAGGGACGTACATGGAACAAGTTTATGATCAATGATGGGTTTTTGTTTAGAGCTAACCGTCTATGCTTTCTAGTTGGCTCTGTTTATCTTTTGTTGTTGCAGGAGGCACTTGGAGGTGGATTGATGGGACATTTTGGTGCCAAGAAGACGAAGGAGGTGTTGTCCACACATTTCTTTTGGCCAAGGATGAGGCGAGATGTAGAACGGTACGTGGCTCGGTGCGCCACATGTCAAAAAACTGCCTCTTTACCGAGTGCCCGATAAAAAACACTCGGCAAAGTCTGGGACACTCGGCAAAGAAGCCATCTCCGGTAGTGGTTCTTGTCTAGATATAGCTTCTTATATACAAATCATTTTCTTCCTCTCTTCCTTAATTCTAATATTAGATCACCATTTTGCCTAATTAGCATCATAATAATGAAGCCACCCTTAGCATGTGTTTAGTTCAGAGAATGGTTTGGGATGTGATGGGACGATCCCAAATCTAACGCCATTTGGTGGGGAGTCGAGGAGGATGGAACCATCCTCCTATAGGAATATTCCTCTAATATGTGGGCCACCCTAGCTCCTTAGATCAAAGAGACCAGTTCATCCATCATCTGCTCTGTGATGTCTCAATCTTTTCTAGCAAGTGGGGCACAGCACATCTGAGTAAGCACAAGACAGACGAGCAACAACCGGGCAAGTAGTCCTAGGCAGGGGGGTTAGGGGTGGGTCTGTTTAATAACAAAGAAGTACGTTTAATAAATTAAGTCCCCCTTGAGGGGATTTCGGGGTGACATGGTGAGGGCGACCGGGCAAATATGCACCGAGCAAGGGCTGGCTTGCTAGGAGAACACGACAGGGCAACCTTCGTGCTCTACGTAGGTAGGCGAGTGATGGGGGCCCACTCACGGTGGATAGGCAGCCACAGCTTCCAACAGTGGGGCACGGGACAAGGGCGGTGTAGCCGCCTGCAATAGACAAGGGCGGTGCTGGGAGCCCCTTCAGGTGGGTGCGACATTCGGTAGCAGGGGCGAGGATGGTGTAGCGTGTCGGCAATAGGGATGAGGGCCACACAGAGCAAGGGCGTTGCAGTTAGGACCGATGGGATGTGGTGCTGCTTCGCATGTGCAATTATGGGATGAAGAAGAAGAGAGCTGCATAACATGAGAGGATGACAGATGGGGCCCATAGGAATTTGTAGATGACGGTGTTAGCAACTCCATCCATCCTATCTGATTCCATCATCATAACCAAACAAGATACATGGATGAATCCATCCTTCTTAGCCAAACACTAGTTATGACGATCTCATCCTCAAAAAAAGGGGGATGGAATCAGCCCACCCCACTTTATCTTCGAACCAAACACATGTTCAGTTTCTAGATTAGGACTACTCTTAGACCAGTCTCAATGGGGATATCATGAGAGTTTCATGAGAATTAAATGAGTTGACATGTCAGCAAAAATTGCCATTTTGTATGTATCGAGGAAGAGAGAGAAGACTGGAGTTTCATGGCCACGAAACTACCCAATGTTGTTTCCCACACGTTGGAAATCGCATGAAACCTGCACTGAGCCGGTTCCATTTGTTTCATCCCATCCTGTGTGGCTACCTACGGCCAGCGGCAACTCCTCACACGCTCCTCATGTGCCAATGACCTCCTCACCCACACCGCCACTGATCTAATCTTCCTTTCCCCTTCCACGGAGCAGCCGTCAAATCTATGTGGCCTTGCCTGCTCCCTTTTCCTCTGGCCATCTCTTCGGTCTCCAAATGGATGAAGCTCTAGCAGCGATAGAAAGCTTGAGGGCGGTGCGGCTCCAGCAGGGGAGAGAAAAAAGCATGAGGTGCAACCGCAAGCAGCGTGTGATGGACTAGGGTCCTATGGGTTCCCCTTGGGGGTACTACCTAGATGGGCCCTAGGATGGCCCATGATCTGTTGAAGGATGCAAGACAAGGTGACGTGGACTTCAAGCTATTCTAGATCAACTTAGTCGGTTTACTATAAAATCTAGATTCTGTAATAGGACTAGGACTCTTTTCTTGTAACTGACTAGGACTAGATACGTGCTCTTACCCTCTTCCCGATATAAAGAGAGGTATGGTGCACCCCCTTGTAACACTAACGATCGTACAATCAATCCAACACAAAAGGCTACACGCTGATTAGATGTAAAGGCTATTACTCGACAAGAGGGCCCAAACCAGTATAAATTGTTTGTCTCTTTGTGTTTACTATCGAGTTCTGTGTATGTCGAAGCCCTTCAAACATCGTCCCGGGTAACCCCGTGATGAGTTGCCGATCATCAAACACTGACAGCTAGCACGCCAGGTAGGAGCTTTCGGTGACTTCGTGATTAAGAGCTCGGTGGACCTCGACGACATGATTTTCTCAACGGGAACCACCTTCATCTTCGGCTCCTAGATTTGCAAGGCAGATGACAATGACAAGCTCCAAAGTCATCTCATGGAGATCCCGGTGCTTCAAGCTTCACTAGATGTCCCGACGATCACACTGGATCAACTTGCCAAGAAGTTTTTGCACCTCTCAATTTCTGATTCAACTCAAAATCAGGAGGTCGCCATCAACCATGACTCCCGCTCAGACACGTCACCTTTGTCTAGGTTGGAGATCCCATCTGAAGTCCAACTCGAAGACCTAGTTCATTTTCCACTCGGATTCAAGAATTCGGCTTTAGTCTATCAAGATATGATCAGCAACCTTGGTGTAGTCTGAGCAAGAGATCCCTCTTACGGGTGCTAAGAGAGGATTGATTCTAACCATCACACCCAAAGGAGGCATCATCCATTGGTCGGGTGCTCGACCCGACACTTCTTTAACAGATCCATCTCGTCTAGTTGGCATGGTGGAGCTCTTGCCTTATCAGGACGACAACACTCTTCCAGCAGACATCAACGATCACTATTCTATAGAGATCTTGGACATTGCGACGACTGCAGACTTTGGAACTCACTCAGCTACAAGGCACTTCAGAGAAGTCTTGATGGCTGGGTAACCACCTCAAATCCCTATGCCTACTCCACTAGATATTCAAGATGGAGAGGAAGCCTTGTCCAACATCTCCCTAGACACTCCGCCACCCAACGAAGAAACAGACGAGCAGAGGATGGCTAGGGAATAGAAGAATAGAGCTCAACAGGCTCAACACAACCGCATCTAACATCACAAGGAGGAGTGGCAGCGGTATCAATTGGCTTGTTGATACATTGAAAGATGGTGCTTGGCTGTAGAGGCAGCATATGAACAATGTCTACGTGATGAAGAAGCAGAATGGCAGCACCAAGACTGGGATGCCATCAAAGCCTCCGCATCAGGCAACCTTGAGCCTGAGTTCATGGAAGTAGCTAGCCATAGGATCTTTACCACGCCCTATGCCAACATCTACGTCCTAGTAGAAGAGATGGCGGCCATCGAAAACCCTACTCCAGATCAACAATGACTCAAAGTCATTTTGGAATCAACATCCCTTCAGATGCAGGCTGCAAAAGCGACTTCTCAAGCTAACCCTTCCCGAGGACCAGAGGTGTGGACTCTAGTCCACTCTCGTCTTGGACCGTAGGGTAACCACAGAGGAGAACAACGAGTACCAGCCCACTCCCATCTAGGGCCATAGGGTAGCCAGAATAGGTATCAGGGTGCCGCGCAGTCGGCCTATCATGGGCACCAGTACAGCAACAGGGAAGGTAGAGGTGAGTCCGAGTACAAAGAGGCCGATATCCCACCAAATAGTTTCCCATGTTTCTCTGATAGACTACACTCTGTCTGACTTACCTACAAGTTTAAGCCGTCCAACCATACCAAATACGACAGGAAGATAGAACCCAACCAATGGTTGCGCATCTACTTTCAGTCCATCAAGTTGGTAGGCGGCGACGAAGACATCAAAGTATTATATTTTCCCATGGCACTCGACACTGTGCCTCTCGCCTGGTTTGATAGACTATGAGCCTGCTCCATTGATACTTAGGGACAGCTTCAGCGCAAATTCTGTGAAAATTTTTGTGGCGTCCTCACCCACCCAAGTACTCGGAATGAGTTTAGAACTTGCAAATAGAAACCGGATGAATCCTTCCAGCAATATTATCACCGCTTTGCTAAAATACAAGCCTAAGTCTTTGATATTATAGATAGGGAGGTGATAGATCACTTAGCCAACGGGATCAAGTATAAGTGGCAATTTGAAAAATTCTACGACGATAACCCAGAGATCGCTGAGGAATTTAAGCGTATAGTATAGAAGATGATTACATCTGAAGAACGTACTCACGAACGATTCCCACGCGGCCAACAAGACAAATGCTATGACCCAGAAGCAATTAGGGTGGACAATCCGCTAGAAACAGAGGACCCGACAACACCCTTGCTTCCATGGATAGGTCCAAGAAGTCTAACATGAATAACAAGAAGTTCGAAGACCTCAAGAATTTACCCTGCCCTTTCCACAAGAATGCCAAGCACATGGCGGTCGAGTGTAGACAACTCCAAGAACTAGGTTTCTATGCTAAAAGTAACAAAGGCAAGGGTAAAGCTGATAACAACAAAGATGGAGACGACAACGCTAACCCTGGCTTTCAATAGTCCAAGGGCCAAATCGTAGTAATCTTTGTGGGGTTATCGGCTTCATCAAATAAGCGCTCTAGAAAGTTGGCTCTTCAGGACATCATGGCAGGAGAACCTTCAACACCAAAGTACCTTAATTGGTCCAAGTACCTGATCTAGTTTTCCAAGAAAGATCAATGGACTAGCGTGACTAATGCCGACCACTATCCACTTGTCTTGGGTCCAACAATAGCCGATATGGTAGTCCCCAAGGTCTTGATTGATGGCAGTGTAGGATTAAACATAATATTTGAAGATACGCTAAGGAAGATAGGCCTAGATTTTACCAGCCTACTCACTCCACTGATGCCCCTTTCTATGGGATAGTACCTGGCAAGGCTGCCATGCCACTCAGACATATTACGCTCCTAGTAATGTTTGGTAACCCAAACAATTTCTGAACAGAGTTCATCCAATTCGAGGTGGCTAACTTTGAATCATCATACCATGCTATCTTCGATCGACCTGCTTTGGTCAAGTTCATGGTCGTACCTCATTACCCGTACCTCTTGCTCAAAATGTCAGGTGCTAATGGCATACTCTCTTTTTGAGGTGACCTCAAGCACTCATATGACTATGACACGGAAGCTATCCAGATCGTAGCCAGAACACAACAAGCCTATGAAGCGCAGGAGATTGCCAACATTGCACAACAGACTAAGCCAGAAGACATGGAGATTCCGACTAAGAAGGTGGGAATCATTGCCCCACCCTCTAAGACAAATACCATTGAGATTGATCTGGGTACTAGTGATCCCTCTAAGACGGCTATCATTAGTGCCCACCTCTCAAAAGAATAGGAACTCACGCTCACCAACTTTCTCAGGGAAAACAAGGACATCTTTGCATGGAAATCGGCTAATATGCCAGGTGTTCTGAGAGAGTTGGCTGAGCACAAATTGGATTTAAATCCTAGCTGAAAGCTGGTTAAGCAACGTCTATGACAGTTCTCACCTGATAAGAAAGCAGTAATCAAGAAAGAAATCACCAAGCTATTGGTAGCCGGATTCATTAGGGAAATTCTTCACCCTAACTGGCTAGCCAATCCATACTCGTCTAGAAGAAGGACTCGAAAGAGTGGCGCATGTGTGTCGGCTACATAGATCTCAACAAGCACTGCCTAAAGGATCCCTTTGGCTTACCTTGCATTGATCAGATCGTAGACACCATGGTCAGGTTAGCTCTTTTATCCTTCCTTGATTGCTACTCAGGATACCATTAGATTGCCCTCCGTAAAGAAGATCAGAGCAAGACATCCTTCATCACTCCGTTTGGTGTCTACTGTTACATGACCATGTCAATTTGGGTTAAAAAACATCGAGGCAACCTATCAACGGGCTATCTAGGTGTGCCTAAGTGAACAGATCAATCATAATGTAGAAGCCTACGTGGATGATGTCATCGTTAAGGCCAAGGATCCCTCTACCCTAATCGCAGACCTGAAGCAAACCTTTGACAATCTTTGCAAGTACAAGTGGAAGCTTAGCCCAACCAAGTGTGTGTTTGGAGTTCCTTTCGGACAGTTACTGAGTTTTCTTGTGAGCCATCGGGGTATCGAAGCTAGCACGAAATAGATTCGAGCAATCACATAGATGACTCAACCTCACTCCATCAAAGATGTTCAGAAATTGATAGGGTGCATGGCAGCCCTTAATCGTTTTATCTCGTGACTCGGGGAGAAAGGTTTGCCTTTCTTCAAATTGCTGAAAAATACCGGCAAGTTCAAGTGGACAACCAAAACTGATGAAACCTTCAAGAAGCTCAAAGAGTACCTATCCACCTCTCCAATACTTACTCCACCTGAGAAGCATGAACCACTCCTACTTTACAATGCAGCTACTACTATGGTAGTCAGCATGACAATAGTCATGGAGCGGGCTGAAGAAGGGAACATATATAAGGTACAATGACCTATCTACTATATTAGCGAGGTGCTGTCAGAATCCAAGGCCAAGTACCCACATGTGCAAAAGCTCATCTATGCCCTCTTGATCACTTCATGCAAGCTATGCCATTACTTTGACGAACACAAGGTAACAGTGGTATCTGACTTCCCACTTGGTGATGTCTCACACAATTGGGATGCAACAGGACGCATATCCAAGTGGTTAGTTGAACTTAGAGCTCAGAATATTGAGTTTGTCTCACACAAGGCTATTAAATCTCAAGTCTTGGCTAATTTCATAGCCGAGTGGACCAAGGCCCAGCAGCCCACTCCAACAGTTATTCTTGATCATTGAAAGATGTATTTTGATGGTTCCCTCAAGCTAGGAGGTGTAGGCGCTAGCGTTCTCTTCATATCCCCAGATGGCAAGCAACTTAAATATGTCTTACAAATACTTTGGCCTGCTACCAATAATGAAGCCAAGTACGAGGCCCTCCTTCACGACCTCCGAGTAGTAGTCTCACTTGGCATTAAGCATTTACTCATCTATGGTGACTCCTCAGTAGTCATCAACCAGGTTAACAAGGATTGGGACTGCACCAAGGAAACCATGGACGATTATTGCACAGAAGTCCGTAAACTTGAGAAACATTTCCAAGGTCTAGAAATCCTCCATGTTATGTGTTGGTATATATTAGCGCACATAGAAAAGATCCTCAAGCGCATGGATATCGCTATAGCTTTCACCCAAAAGAATTCCAAGTATCGTATCCACAGGAAAACGTGTGAGACTAACTATGGTCTAACTTAACTAAGGGTAGCAACAATGTTAGGATAAATAGGAGCATAGAGAGGATAACTAACATTCTCTAGTTTTGACTTGGGTAAGCTTATGTCTTCTACTATTCAACTAGGAACATTCCTAGAGAAAGACACCAGCAGAGGATGCTTTACTTCGCAACCGCATCCTACGTGCGCCTATAGACGGGAGGTGGACTACAAAGGATCAACAAAGCTATATAGTATAGGCTATATAGAACTGATGTTACTCATGTGATCTACCACCTTTCAGAATGTAGGGTGCATCCATGATTAACCTAAGTCTAAGCACCATGCTTACACTTATGATTAATACTATACTCCCCCTAGAATAGGAATAAAGCACTCAATAGAGTCGTGATCTTAATGAACAATATAAACAGAATGCTTACTCGAGTTAGAAGTTGATTACTAGAGATATCTCGATGGCAAGCTCAAGTAGAACTTGGATCCACCAAGGTACAAGCCGTAGAGAGAGCACCAACAGGCCGACACCTCCTCCAAACTCTTCCCTCACTCTCTATCTCACTATTTCTATTCATAAGACTAGATCCTATAGAGGACTAATCTTCTCTTGATAGCTAGCTCTGATCCTGATGAGGAGAATATGAATTAGAGTTTTAGGATGGCTCTACAAAGGATGGTAGGGGCTGGTATATATAGGCCAAAGCGTCCAACATGAGCCTTTGGATCAAACCGACTTAAAGGACGTTGTAGATGCAACCTAGGAGGCGGTGACGAACTGACATTGCGATGCGGAGGCTGATAGATGGGCCTAGGGGTCACCCAGCCTATAGGTGGGGCCACCTGGCCCAACCTGGCAGCGCCTCAGTCTCTGCTTTGGTGATTTGCCTTCTGGAGTGTTCTAGAGTTTTCCCGCATCAGTTTTGCAGCGGAATTTAGTAATTTCCTTTGACGAATAGGTCCCCCTTGACGGTTTTCTAGATAAACCCTGCTGAAAACACAGATTCACCAAAACTCATAGAATTTATTAGTTTAAACCCCTATGCCTATGTTTGGTGATGGAATTAAGTATATATGCAGGTTATGTTGACGGTTTATAATTGATGTTAGTGACCATCAACATTATGTGAGATCTCAATGTTGCAGCTGATGTTTAGGCCAAATTGGGATCAGACAGAGACTAAGTACCCCCTAATGTGTTTGTATAGGAACTTCAAGTCCCTTCAATCATGCGAGAGGCCTCCACACCCGCTAGTACTCTGACTCCTGATGTCTAGGTACTAGTGGTCAACCTGGCATGGACGCAAGTATTTATTGATTACATCCGAGATCACAAGTTGCCTGATAACAAGGTAGAAGCAGAGCAGATCATGCGTAGAAGTAAGAATTACGTCTTAGTCAAAGATAGGCTCTACCGATGCGGTGCATCATTTGGTGTTCTCCTCAAATGCATTACACCTGAAGAAGGGTAGCAGATCTTGGAGGAAATCCACTCTGGGTGCTATGGTAATCACGCAGCCTACAGGACTTTAGTTGGCAAGGCTTTCAGATCTGGGTACTATTGGCCTACAACACTGAAAGACGTAGAAGAGCTAGTGCGACACTACAAGGACTGTCAGTTTTTCGCCAAACAAGTCCACGTCCTAGCTCACAACCTTATCTACATCCCTCCATCATGGCCTTTTTCATGTTGGGGGCTCAACATGGTTGGACCTCTCAAATGAGAACTAGGTGGTTTTGAGTACATCTACGTGGCTATTGACAAGTTCACTAAGTGGATAGAGTACAAGCCACTCATCAAGTTCAATGCTACAAAGGTAGTCGAGTTCATGCAAGACATCATGTATCGGTTCGGTATGCCCAATCGGATCATTACAGATCTCGACTCACCCTTTACAGCTATCAAGTTCAGAAGCTAGGCCCAAGACTGCGGCATCAACATCGACTATGCTTCCATAGCTCACCCTCAAGCAAATGGTCAAGTTGAGTGGGCTAATAGGCTATTTCTAGCCAGACTAAAGCCTAGGCTATTCGACGAGCTTAAAGACTATGGCGACGAGTGGATATACGAGTTACCCAAGATGGTTTAGGGATTGCGTACTCAACAAAGTAGAGCGACAGGGTACTCTCCCTTTTTCCTAGTTTATGGCTCAGAGGCCATCTTACCAGCAGATTTGATATGGAACTCTCCCAGGGTCGAATAGTACAACGAAGGCGAAGCAGATGAAACCTGGCAGCTAGAAATTGACAGTGCTGAAGAAATTAAGCTTAACGCACTCTTCCAGTCTGCCAGGTACCTGCAAGGCCTACGATGTCACTATGACAAGAACATGCGCCCTCGTACCTTTCAAGTCAGAGATTTAGTTCTCAAATGTATCCAGAATACCTCGGGAAGCCACAAGCTACTCAACCCCTAGGAAGGCCCCTTCATCGTCTCCAAAGTTACCCGATCAGGTTCCTTCGAGTTAATCACAGAGGACGTCGAGCCCATGCCTAACTTCTAGAATATCGACCAACTACGAAGATTTTATGCTTAATATTATTAAGTAGTTTTCTTGTCTAAGTAAATCCAGTATTCTAGTGTCTGTACTTAAGATTCTTTATTAATATAGAATCAATGTTCTTCGCTAGATAAATCTGTCTATTTACTTTTTACACAACTTTTCAGTTGTCCCTCTTTGTTGAAGTTCTTGATACGTCATATACGAGATATACAGCTGACTACTTGCACGGCTACATGTCTCTTAATATGGTCAATTCACTCGACACATAGTTCTCGTTCTATATACTGAGTACTAATCTATGTTACACGAGATATGCCTCCTACACGGATGGCTTACATCTCCTTGGCCGAGAGCCAATTACCGACATTTAGTTTAACTATCGCACGTCGTCCTAGGTAGGGTGATTCCCAGAAGCAAGTAACCTGATTTGTTGGCTACAGGATAGGATCCTAACAGCAAACAATCGTTACATGGGTTCCTTGGACAAGTGACTTTGAGCACTTAACATCAACAGAAGGGTCCAACATGATTTTAATTATAATGACTATGTTGATCACCTTTTTACTCAGCTCCTTAGTCTTACGTGTCTTTCTAAAGGACCCAACAAGACAAATTTGTAGCCTAAGTAGACTATGGTTTTACTTGAATGATTACCAAGTCTAAACGATTTGAAACACCCGTCTTAAGTACTTAAGTACCCTGACAAGACGGATCATATTCACAACATAAATGCTAAGTTTTGTCATTAAACTAACAAGCCTACACAAGCAAAAGAGCATTGTTCCTTACAATGTGCCTACCCGACACATATGTTTAACAAGTTTTTTTCAAACTTACAAAGCCTATTCATTAGGCTTCTCCATCCTAAGATCTAGCTCATCAGTTATGGTGGTGGCGATCCTCAGCCCTCTCCACGGCATCAAGATGACCTTCGTCGTCATAGTCCATGGTTATCTGCTAGAGATCGACAGTCGGGTATAGTACTCGGAGCGTACCGAGTACATTTCGGACGCAGGCCTTGGCAGCTCCATGCACATACCCTCGAAACAGTTGGGGATGTCTTTCACTATGTCCACCCACCTCTTTTCACCATCTTCTGGCCTATGAAAGAGGAGGGCGAGTGGCTTCATAGCTTCCTAAAGTGTGTTCCACTCCGACTGTGCTCTCTTCAGCTGGGCCTTCATGTCATTCACTGACTTTAGAGCCTGCATCAGATCACGATCAGCTCCCCACTTTATTAGCTTAGCTCGAGCGAGTTTTTCACTCACTCGTTCAGTTACCTCTTTAGATTGGTTATGTAAAGTTCTCAGGGCTTCATTCAACTCCTTCACCTCGCCTTCCAATCGCCGGGTTCTGATATGCTCTTCTGCAAAAAGGACCACAAGCGATCATCATCATGATCACCGACTACTACGTATCATGAACTACAGAGAAGTTGTACAGTCCTTTTTACCTTTTAGCTTGGTATCAAAGAGCTTGGCCTTCTCCATCATTTTTTACAAAGAGTCAAAAGCATCATTCTTCCTTGCTTTGGCGGCTGCTTTTTGCCGCTCGGCTTCACCAATATGAGAACGGAGGATACAGAGGGTCTCTTCCTAGCGTTTTTGCGTAGATTCCCACTCGACCTCCCTCATAACCTACTCCTCCCTCAGCTTGGCTAGCTTTACCAGAATCTTGTGAACCACTATAGAGGCTTTTTACCACCATGCCCTGAGCGTATGACTGTTTCTGGCATAAGAATTTGGAAGATTATAGTAGGAAATGACAAAACATATTTACTTACCCTCAACTGGCCGTCAAAGACACAAGCCTGGTTCAGCAGCCCAAACCATGACTTCATCAACCCAGCAAACTTCGGGCTATAACCTGGAGTTGGGTACCCGGTTCAGTAACCAGTACGATGTCATCCTCCTCCACTTGTTGAGCGCTCGTTGTCGGCACTTCTGAGGTAGGAGCACTCGGTGCAGTAGCGCTTGGGTCAGCCCCTACTCTCCACACTTCTTCAACAGTAGCCTCTGTAGGCTTCGGCCCTAGAGATTGGCATGCCTCATCACCCACAGGCTCCACGTCCTGCGACTGTGGCACCTCCACACCCTCCGTAGTACTCGGTTGCACAGATTGCTCCGCCTCACCTCCAGCGAACGTTGGCTCCTGCACCCGAGGTGTTTTAGTGGACCTAGGTGGAGACATAGGCCTACTTGTCTGGCCTTCTTCCACCCGGTCACCATCAGTACGCGGGTTCTCTTCAACCTAGGGCTCCTCACTCTCTGCCCGGGTACCTAGTGCCTTTAGTAACCTGGAATGAGTAGCAGACAAGTGATGTCCTAAGAACAAAAGTAACATATAGAGGAATTTTTGACACTTACTTGGCACTGGATTTCTTCTTCAAGGTAGGCTTACCTAGCGATGTCCTGCTAATCGATCTACCTAGCTCCAGTCTTGATACAGATGCTGACAGTACTAAGTCCTCCTGATGACTCGTAGTGCTAGCACCTTGCCCAAGCACCTTGCCTAAGTGGGATGCCGTCACCTTGAGTTAGCACCTGGGTGCTCCATAGATCTGGTGGTGGCATCCTACCAAGAGTAGTTCAACGTTACCAAATACATTTACTATAGACTTCATTAACATAATTTTACTTAGAAAAAATACTTACTGCCTGACAGAAAACGAGGTGTCTTCCTCCTCTTCTTCTGGCTGTTCTTCTATAGCCTCATCTATAGTAGCTATTCATGAATTGGATTTAGCACAAGATAACAATCAGACTACTCGGGGATAGTTCATACATCATTTACCTGGTCTCAGTGTGTAGGCTCGATGGGGTCTTTTGGGCACTGTCCTGCTCCCGGTGGCAACATCGGCCTCCAGCGACCATTTCCCACCAGCGGCTCCCTACCTGGCACTCGAGATTGCCTAGACTATGATGATGTCTAGGCTATCTGCAGACTCGCCCCTGGCTTCTCGGTCCATAGGGACTGTGAAGGCGGTGCTTCCTCTGGCTGCTCCGCTTCTGCCAACTCCTTTAGCATCGAGACGCGGAGGACGGGTAGGCAAATCATTGAAATTCCACCCCAACTCCTCCAATCAACATGTAACAGAACCGCCCAATTTATACAAGATCAAGTACGGCTGTCCCCGCTAACACGTTGACACGCGCATACTTTCACTCATATAAACCCGGTAGTCCGCCGAGTGTCCCGAAAGACCTCGGTAAATCAACATCACAACCAAGATCACGTGATTAAGCAAATACACATCACATACGCAGGGTTGCAGCGGAAAATAATATTACAAATGGATTCACAAACAATAGTACAAGTTTGGGTTTCAAAACCGATTAGTGAAAACAATATAGCTTTCAAAAGATTACATTAATATATGTTCCAAATACATTGCTAGCATAAGTGACATCATCCGACAAAAGCATATAGATGAGAAGTAACTATAGAATCACCGAGCCACCGACGGTTAGCCACCATCTTCACAGGCCGAGAACTTCACCTGCAACATGGTGGGATAAACCCTGAGTACGAGAAGGTACTCAGCTAGACTTACCCATCAAAACCAGAATAAAGGACACCAAGGGTCATGCAAGGCTTATGAGGTGGGCTAGCTTGACACAGTTGCATAAAAGAGCTTATGAATATAGTGACCAATTTAAACTTAGCATCAAGTTTATCATCATTTACCTGTCCACTAGATTTGCACCTGTACTAGAGCACTCACTTATTAGGAGCAAACAATATTAACCATAGCAGGTATAATAAGGCTGTCATCATCATATCATCATTTCTGAACCATTATGTTATTTAGTGTATCTACTTTGGAGATAAGCCCATCAAGTTCTCACTAACCGGGAGAGACGGCGACTCGAATTGAATTACAACTCAGCTGAGGGGGTATTCCTAACTCTCACCCTGGCATACTTTGCAAGGGTAGCCGTGGGTCACCTTTGGGACAACTCAGGAACCAAATTCGCGGGTTCGATCAGCGCCAACGCTCTCAGGGATTACCCTTCTGCCAGGACGATCAGGACTTTTAAATCACCTGCCCTTGGACTCATGCCTACGGCTCCCTTTCGAGGCGTACTTTATACTTATCGACTCCCGGCCTGAGTTGAGCTACTCGGCTTCGCGGTTGGTCTTCGGACACGGCCAACTAAGAGAGAGGCATGCGTTCAACATGAACAGGAAAGGCTCCAAGATTCAGTCCTTAATCGACACAGACGGAATCACTGCAAACCGGCAAGCCTCCGTCCGGTCTTCATTTCAAATTAAGACTGGTTCTTTTCCACGATAGCAAATATAGCCAACCGTGCCACATGTATATTCCTATATCTCACAGGTGACAGGAAATCACCTGACTTCTACCGCGTTTAAGCAGGGCTAAGCACTATGCGAACCTGAGCTACATAGGATTCAGGGTAACAATATCTGGACAAGGATTGGATAACCAATGCAGCAAGTGTTTGCATCCAACACCTAAACTTAATGCAACAATATATATATGTAACAATAATACTGTAACTACATTTCAGAAATTAGGAGGCTTAATATGCTCCGGGGCTTGCCTAGGATCCGACACAAGTCAGTTCAGTTAGCTTGCACCGTCCTGGTGACATCTCAGGTCCTAGCACTTGCTTAGTCCTTCCATCTTCGGGATAGATCCATCAAACGCTGTCTTCGGGTTTGGCTTCGACATCGCATCCTTCACGTGGTGCATCTAGCGTACCTAGACGAGATGCAATATACAAGTGCATAAATATGAAGAATAGTATCATGAGACGCATCACAAAATAGCAAGCAAGACAAGCATAGTTTACACTAACACACTTAAGTACTTTGCGGTGCTTAACTTAAACATCACACAATCTATCATGCTAAGATGGCAAAGAAGACGACCACACCAAGCATGACACAAGTTTCCCAAGATCTCAGGTGCTCTAACTCAGTCATCATTCAAGGCATAAGTCACACTTAACAATATACAAGCAAACACTATAATTGGAATCTGTCAATTTCTGAACGCAAACAACAGCTACAAGATTTAGCTATAACTGGAGTTACACAATTCCAAATGACTTGAAAGAAGACATTTTGGAAAGCTTATGAAATTATCTACACTTCATCTGTAACCATCATAGCATGATTCACAAGTTAAGTAGGTCGAAATTATACATTTACAGAAACTGGTCCACAATTGACAGAGAGCAGCCATTTCTGAAACCCAACTTTAAACAGGCATAACTCACAAACTACTTGGCCAAATGACACCATATTTTAACAGAAGCTAGATACATGAATTATCTACAACTTTTATATAAACAAGTTTCACAACAAAGCACATTATCATGAAGAACTTTGCTAAGTTCCCAGATCTGTCCAGAAACCATATTTGCAAGAAAATAAATATTAACTTATGTTGCAAACACATAATTAGGCAAAACCAACTTTACCAACATGTCACACATGACTAAAGAACACCAGAAAAACTAGTGTCCATGACCAAATAAATTCTTTTAATGCATTTCTTAATTTATTTTAGATAACAAGGTGACTTAATGAACATATACAAAAAAGTATACAATAAATTCTACAAAAATTACAGTGGCTCACATATCCTCTCAATAGTCTACTGTACAAATTTCACTCCATTTGAATATGTATAGCAACCTCTATGAAAAAGACAAGTTGCTAAAGCAAGAAATCTTGTGAGAGCAAGATAAACCAATAACTCACTCATACTTCATCCAATACTCATGAAATTTTTACCACATATCAAACATCACATGAGTAGCATGCCACAAAAATTTCACTTCATTTGGAGCCCTAGATTTGCAGTTATGGAAAATAACAAATTCGACTAGCATTACAACCTTACTACACAAATCTATTTTTACCGCAAAATATTGAAACTAAAATATGCCATATTATAGATCTAATGCATAGAGAATTTCACAAGGATTCCAAAAAGTCCTCATTTGCTATTTTACGATTTTTCTACAAATTGCTACGAATTTTCAAAGTTGAGCATAGAAATCTGCAATTAATAGATTAAACCGAAAAAAAAAACATTTTGCATCGGGATCCCAGGAGTTTCCACAAATCAACCAAGCCCGGATTTGTAAATGTATGTGTCTGGCTATTTTGCAAAGTGAACACGGTAAAGAGTTTCTATTCGCATTTCACCCCTTCTTCACCATAGACCGAGCAGGTACGAGGACAGGCCGCCGTCGGGCGTTGGGGCCATCGTCGGGCTGGCCAGCGAGGGCTTCGGTCGGCTGGGGAGTGGCTCCAGCGGCCAAGGGGAAGGGCCACGGCGGCCAGCTTAGCGCAGCCAGCGGCAGCCAGAGGCTCAGCCGGCTCAGCCTTCTCGGCTTGGCCGGTAGCCTGGCCGGCAGCGGCGGCGCCTAGCGTGCTGGGCCTGCCGGGCCGGCAGCAGCAGCCGGTCTCCGCCGTGGCTAGCCCCAGCTCTCGCCCGGCGCTGTTCGGCTGCAGCCCGCGGGAGGGGCCAGAGGTGGCTGGGCGTGGTGCCTGCTGGGCGGCCAACCATGGTGGCCTCGCCGCGAGCAGCAGGGAGCGGAGGTAGAGAGCGAGAGGGCGAGGGAAGGAAGTGAGAGAGGAGAAAGGGAGCTTGGGAAGGCTCAGCATCCCCTTCTGGACGAGCAGGGACACGATAGGGAGGCGGCACGTGGCAGCAAAGCCCATCAATGGTGGCCACGTCCACGGACAGGTGTCGCCTGTTGAGGCATTTCACCGAGCACGTGGCGGGCAGCGACGTGGGCAAGGTGGAACGCCGTTTTGGGCCGCTTCTAGGCCGAATTAGACATTGGGCCATAAACGAAGTTTGTTCACCTCGGCCTGCTCTACGTTTCTTATTTAAGGTGCCTGTCCATTTGAGCTATGTAACAGCGGATAATTAAGCTCCAAAATGATAGTGTCAATATGTTAACAGCGATCACGGAAACTCGCTTTCGGAGGTCGAAACTCGGTCAAACTCAGTGCAACTTTTTGTATGCTCCTCTCCATAATATAACCTTCAACTTTTATTTTTGTACCAACTCAAGTTGCTTAGCAAAATTTGGAGAACGTGGGATGTCAATGTCGATGTCAGTGAATTCCGGACTGCAAACACTGTCGGGCTGATTTCAGCTTTTCTATTAGACTTTGAGCCTTGTTTTGATCCATTTTGAAACTGAATCATGACTTGGTCTTTTAATAAAGTTTGTTATAATCAAACTTTTATTCAACTTTCATTTTTGGTCAAACCTCATATCTAGTCCAGAAGTCAACTTTATTTCTCGGTCAACGCAAAGCCCTTTTTGCTATAGAATCTAGGGTTTCCATGATTTTTGGATATTTTCTCCATCTTTGCTCAACACGAACCCTTCATAACTTTTGTTGTAGAGTTCAATTAGAGTTGTTGGAGCAAGGTTACAAGGTTTGGTTGACGTCATAGGTTTCCATCTACTTGATAAAGTAATTCATGCAAATATATGACTTATCATTTCATGTGACTTTTTGATTCCAAACTTCATGAAACTTTTCCATAGGTCTAGATGGATGCATGGGGATGTAATGTACATGGAATAAGCATGTTTAACATTACTCTTGCATAATCTTAACAAGGGTCCATATGTAAGCAAATGTGCATGGCCCAAGTTTAAGTTGGAGCTCCATCATGTAGATTTGATCTTGACACCTTCATTACCACTCGACATGTCATGTTTGAGCTCAAACCCATTGCTTAACTGGTGACAAACACCTGGGGTGTTACACAACACACATGAGTTAGTTTTCCATAGTATTAAGAAATTTACAAATTACAATGTCAACATACTTACACTGGCTGGCAGATTCTGGTGATCATGCTTTGGGTACTGGTATGGTATCACCTGTACCGACACAAGCACGTTCTAAATTCTCTCTAGAACTTCACCCTCTGTGAGTTCATCAGCGGTTACCTAGGCCGAGTCTGCTGGGCCAATGTACTCGAACCCATAGTGGATCCTGTCTTGCAAAGGCTGTATCTGGCGTCTAATGAAGCTAGCAACTACTCTAACTCCACTATGGCCTTGGTCCTTCATAGCTCGGATTTTCTTGAGTAAAGGACGAATACCCTCAAGTTTCATCGCACTCAGTGTCTCCTTATCCCAACAGTTGTTGGGCACTGCCACGGTGTTGCTATGCACTTCTAGGGGGGCACATGTTCCCCGCATAAAACCACTCGGCCCTCTAGTTCTTCACAGAATCCACCAAGATATAGTCGATATACTCTTTCTTCCTCCCCATGCGAAACTGAATACCAGCACCCCCAAAACACTTGGACTTGCGATGTCCGGGTGCGGTTTCAGTTTGAAAAAGTAACGAAATAGAGTGATAGATGGGGGGATGCCAAGCAATGTTTCACAGAGATGAACAAAAATGGAAAGATGCATAATGGAGTTAGAGTTTATATGGTTCAGGGTTATACCATAATAATGCAAAAACCCATGTAAAAACGGATAGGCAGGCAACCCTAACCCACGCTGGATGAATGGAACAAAGGGCACAATTTCGCCGGGCTCAAGATTGGGAATGCGGTGCTCACTAGGCGCCTTCCATTCCCCGAGCTTCTAGTCAGGCAAGTAGCCCTGATCATGGAGTTTCTGAAGGTGCTTTGGTTTCATGCTTGGCGCCGGCCAGATCTGGGCTGCGGCGGCCATCTCCGGCACCTCCAGCGCCCTCTTCTCGGCAGTCTTCTTGGTGGTGACACTCGGGTTCTTGCCCTTACCCATCAAGTAGAGCTTTTTTACAAATCTAGGGTTTCAAGATGCGAGATTGGTAGCGCTCACAATGGTTTAGGGGCTTAGGCAGAATGCAAATGGAGCAGGGATAGATGATGCACAGGAATGGTTCCCTTTTTATAGGGTTTTTACCGAGATATGGTCTGATAATCACGCCAACGGGCGCAGCAGTTCGGTTTCCCTTCCATTTTAATGCGGCTGCGCTGTTAATACGATGGCTGCACGCCTTTTCAGGATTTCTAACGCGTCAGAATATATTCAGACTTATCCATTGGATTTCCTTTGTCTGGGTACCGGCCATGCTATGACCGTTGTCTACACGGCCACATCGTGCAATACCTAGACGATTCTACAGTACTTGGACAATTGCTAAACAGTATGCAAGCAAACGGCACAGTACTCGGATGAATATTTTTTATTCAACAACAGTACAATGGATACAAAAGTTGTACACTTTACACGATTTTTTTAGTCAATAACAAAGACAACACCTACTCAGATATAACAGAGTACTCATACTCTAAGTGTTTCTCAGTAGGTACTTTTCTCCCCGATGCACCTGGTTCCAAGAAAAGAGTAATGCATCCGAGTAGATAACAGAAGTGTAGTGTGTCCTAGCCTAGAACCTTGGGTAGACTATCCGGCTACGAACATTTGTTGGCCGCCTACCCTTGGGAGCATAGCTACTGCAAGAGGAAGCCTGTAGGCTAGTATGCAAGATGAGCTACTCGCACATTTTGCCACCCAACCAACGCCATCCGTACACATTTGGGTCCGGGTACAACCCTTCATGGACAGACGTCGACATGCACCCTAGAAGAACTAACATGGGACTGCTGGATGTGCCACCCTACCAGCCATCACAAGACTTTTTCTAGTTGCAGATCCAGACTACTCTACTATGCACAACTGCGGGTTTAGCCTACCTCTAAACCCTCTCACAAGAATTCTTCTAGTCATTACAGCTCTTGGCTATGCCAACCGAGTACTCCCGGGGGCTGGTCTACTTCGCTCACCACCATATTTGCACGCTACAAACTCTGAGCCACTTCACTTCTTCTACAACTGAGGTTCAAGTGCTCGCCAGGGGGGTTTTATAGGCATTTTGACGATGTCTATAGATGAGGTTCATGTGGAATACACAGTCAAGCTACTAATTTTTACTTAGGTTCATGTGCTACACTTCAAGGGTACAATGCATCCCACTACACCTTGTTTAGTGTACACACAGCCTTTTCCTAGCACGTGATGTTACAGTACACCCGGTAGCATCTTTTGATGGCATATTCTCACGAATATACTGAGCATCTTTGGACCAACGGTTCTTAAACTTTGCATGTGACTTCGACAGGTCCTACCTGCTTCGGTACAAGTAGACAGGGCAATAATTTTCGTTGGCATTTTCATCCTCGAGTATATTCTTTTCAGATTCTTGTCTCGAGTACAAGTACGCGGACAAAGGCTCGGGGCTGTAGGGTATATATCCTCTAAGAATGATTTTTCTTTTAGACCCTCTAACTCTTTGTTTTGCAAACAGCAAGAGGCTCGAGGGCTACACTCAGTGAGTGCACTTTCTTGAAAAGTGCACATCACCCGGAGGCTTTACAGAGCACCTTATGGCTTCACTCACGAAAGCACTCGGATTATACTTGTTTCTACTCGGCAAGACCAGGAGGAACAAGAAGGCTTCTGAGTTCAACCATGACACGCTCGGAGGCTTGACAGACTAGGGTCCTAGGGGTTTCCCATGGGGGTACTACCCGGATGGGTCTTGGGATGGCCCACGATCTGTTGAAGGACGTGAGACAAGGTGACGTGGACTTCAAGCTATTCCAGATCAACTTAGTCAGTTTCCTATGAAAGCTAGATTGTGTAATAGGACTAGGACTCTTCTCTTGATACCGAGTAGGACTAGATACGTGCCCTTACCCTCTTCCATATATAAAGAGAGGTACGGTGCACCCCCTTATAACTCTAACGATCATACAATCAATTCAACGCAAAAGGCTGCACGTCGACTGGACGTAAAGACTATTACTCGATAAGAGGGCCTGAACCAGTATAAATTGTTCGTCTTTTTGTATTTACTGTCGAGTTCTGCGTATGCCAAAGCCCTTCAAACATCGTCCCGGATAACTCTGTGACGAGTTGTCGGTCATCAAACACCGACAGCGTGCGCCGCCGGTCATCGAGTTCCTCTAGCACGCCGCCTGATGTGCCCACCATCCATGCATAGATCAAGGTTTTAAATAGCCAGCTAAGCCATTTAGCTTTCTATATCCGAAAACAGGCTATAGCCGGCTATAGCGGGCTATAGCGGCAGCTAAGTGCTAACTTATACGTGAAAAAACTTAGCTAAATCCTTCTCAAACAGCTATAGCCGGAGATAGCGGAGGCTGTAGCCGGAGATTTAAAACCTTGCATAGATGCACTTGCGCCACCTAATGTACCTGCTGTCGTGGTCACGCGGGAGAGAGATCGAGAATTCAGTAGAGTCGTAGAATTGAAGATAAGGTTGGCTAGCTTTCATCTTTCTCTATTCTTTTTATCTTTTTGTATTTGTTTTTTACAGCATTTTTTGTATTTATTTATTTTGTTTGGACTGCATGTCGATGAATATGTTGGGTGAAAAATATTCTGACGTGGTGGTTCATAGAAAAATATAAAATAGCTACATAGTTCACATGACACAATTGATCACAACATCTTGTAGAAATTAAATGTTACAACTAGTCTATGAAACAGTGAAATGAAAGTGTGCACTGAGAGAGTCAGTTTTATCAACAGTTACTAATATTGTCATGTCTTGAAAACAGTGGGATTAAACTACCCACTGAGACTTAAAACGTCATACGTGGTTCTTCATTGCTCCTAACATATGTGTTATGGAACAACACTCGCACCCTGTTTTGGAACCAGTCAAGGAAAATAAGAGGACTAACTGTCCTAGTCAGATTATGTAGTCTCGATAGAATCTCAAGGAGACCTCTATTGCGCACCTCGCCCCTTAATGGGTTGGAATCCACCTTTTACCTTATCCAACCCATATAGCAAATTAATTCTCTTCCGTAACACATCTCATTTCATCAACTCAACTAAATTCAACACATCAACTAGTTTTTTTGAGCAAAAACACGTCAACTAGTTGAATCCATATGTTCACTAACAAGAATATATGAATTTACATAATAGAAAATATAAAGAAGTGGCTAAATTACGGCCAGCCGTAATTTGGCTTATTGCACGGCCTTTCCTTTTGATAAAAGTGCAATTATTCTGTTCCTTTTTCGGCAAGGATACTAATTAGCGTTTGTTTTTTGTGGGATGCGGGCAGGACCAGAAACCGACCACACATTTGCACATCTATACGTTCACAGAAAAGGCAATTAAGGCCCAGACGTATGCTTTTAGGTACTACATATATACGTTCACAAAAAGGCAGTGTTTTCAGAAAAAAGAACACATCTCAGAAAAGAATACATTTGCATCTGTGATTTTTCAAAAAGCAGACCACTATACATCTAGTCCCACACATTTGCACATCTTCTCTATACTGGCCTACATCTTGCTTCTCTATACATGGCCTGCATTCCTGCGTGTTAAAAAAAAAGATAATATGTGTCAAAAATTTCTTGCTGGTAGGAGATAAAAAAAAGATGCTTATGTTCCTGGAGTTTCTATTGGTGATTAGCAGGTTGCTGCTAGTAATGCTGTAGTGGATTCAATTTTTCTAGGCAATTTAAGTATCATTCATTAGGCAACAATGTCTTCCTAATTAGATACTTTTTGTATTCTGAAAAAGAAAGTATAGTGTCTGTGTTCATTTACAACCCATAGCCCCACCCCCAACCCCCAACCCCCGATTTATTTGCAAAAATACATATCAAACAAAGGCAAGGTGGTGATGTCAATATCTAGTTTTTGTACAAAAGGCAGACTAGTTCAATGGTTGAACAGAAAGAATCATCGTAACAGTAGAAAAACAAGGAAAAAGGACCATTAGTAATGTGATCATGGCAAATACCAAAAATGCTGTTAAATAAATACTAGAGTCAAGTTTGTAGGTACTGATTAAACAATATTAGGATGCATATCAAGTCAGTCCTAAAATTATTTTAGGATAAAAATGCAATGCAATGCAGGGTGAGTGTAATGTGATAAATAAATTTCACATACATTGTGCCATGGATGAGCTTTGATATGACGAAATACAAACACGGTGTAGTTTCGATTCATACATTGGATTTCCTCACATGTTGGAGTACCAAGAACCTGTCAGCAAAAAGCAAATCCATTCAGTACATGGAAATAGAAAAACACTAGTTAGCACATTTCTTTAGAACTAATATAGTGCAGTCCGCAGAACAACCACGTACTTTTATTATCTCAACAAGCTGATCCACAACACTATCACCAGGGAAGATAGGCTGATAATTTTAACAAAAATATGTTTAGTTCTAAGTTTGTTGCCCAGATGGATACATAACCACAGGAAATCTGTGAGAAAAGCAGAGAAGGGGAACTAACCCACAGGAAATCTGTGGGAAAAGCAGAGAAGCGAAACTAACCTGCAATCTAATGATAGAAAAAACAAAGAGAGATTAGAGAAAGAATGATGTAAAAATTGCCTAATGTTTTGAATTATTTTACCTTGATCTTGCCACAATATTGCCTAGTCAGAATACATTTAGTTGCTTATTCCCAATGAAGTTCAGTAACTAATCAATGCACATGTACATTTAGTTGCTCTAAAATGCAGATTATTGACACCTCCATAAAACATAACACCACAACCAATTCAAGAATCACCGATCAACAGTCACTAGGCACTGCTCCAAATGTGGGAGAACACCAAAGAAATGGAGAATCAACGTCTCCAATTTTTATTTAAGGGACAGGACATATATTTTCTATGAAAAGCTGTGTAGTGGAGTATAGCAGTAAGTGAGCCCCAAAAGTGTGGCTGCAAGTGAGAAACTACCACTTATGTGCAAAGAGTTCAATACTTACAGCACCAAAGGACCCCATGGACCCAAGTTCTCCTTGATCCAAACCAGAAAGTCCTTTAAAATCTGTCAATGTAAACTTAAACAAATAAGTACCTGATGCGGAAGTTAAATTAATCTACATTTTAAGGTCCATAATCTTAAGATTTATAGGCAACAAGAAAGCGAGAAGGGAAGTATAAACTTCTCAAACTCTGGATTATCTTAGTAAATTGAAATATCACAACATTATGATGTAAACTAGGTAAAAAGAATAAAACTAATTGACAAAAATTCCTCAATCAAGATGAAAAATAGCAGAGCAGGTAATGCCGTGAGCTGGATGCAAGCAGCTGAGAGAGGTATATTTTAGGTATTAAGTTATGACCATCTTGAGGCAAATTAAAACGGAAAGCAGTATGCATCCTAACAGAATACTATAACAGGGAATAACAGTTGCTAAAGCTAGAACTAGATAATACCACGAGGATATATCCATAATAGAACAAGGCATGAAAGGATGACAAATTAAGCACTAGAATGGTCAGATGACAAAAATAATTCCATAGATAGATAGCTTTGCCAACAACTAATCACGTGGTTCATGTATCTTGACCTACTATGGCACGCAATAGTGGATGTGAGAAGCAATGGAGTACCGCTTGAAAGCTTCCTGCTAGACAGGAAATGTCTTTCAATTTGGGAATATACATGTATTCATGATATGTGTTACTTACAACCATGTTATGTCACAATGCATTGGCCCAGTCTACCCAAAACAATACTACATTTCTGAAGACTGAAACATTCAAATGCACATTTGGCAAAACCCATCATTAGCTCCACTCGAATAGGAATTTCCGGCAACAAAGATAGCAACACGAAGTATAACCATGGCAGATTTGGGTACCGAGGGGAGGGAGGGGGAGCTAACCAACCACGAGAGCAAACGAACCTACATTTCAACAACCAGAATGACTGTTTTCCATGCCTAACCATACCATGAATCTATAAGCAGCACAGATCATCCCAAACATGTTTCCTCCGACAACACTCATCCTCCCAACATGGAGTCGCGAATGGGCCGATTTAGCTAGCGGCGGGGTGGAGAGTGGAGAAACCCCAACCTTCTCGATGGGGAGCATGAAGAGTGCGATGTTGACGGCGGCAACGGCGAGGCAGACGGCCGAGGGCCACGATAGCACCATGGACGCGAGCAGCCTCCTGCGCCAAGGCCTGAGCGGGCGTAGGGGTAGGACAGCCCGGTGTTGTTAACGAGCACGCCCACGTCGAGGCCTCGGATGGAGTCCTTGAAGGCCTCCACGCCGGCCGTCGGGAGATGGAGGGGGTAGGGGAGGGGGAGGCGGGTGGGGAGGGGTGGCCACCGACGCTGGAGAGACGACCAGCGGCTGCGGCGGTGACGGGGTGGTAGAGCTCGTCGGGGCTAGGGTTGTCGGCGCAACTAGATCTGGCTGTGGGGGCGGGGGAGGGGCCGGTGCCGGTGGCGAGGTGGAGCCGTTAGGCTAGGGTTGGAGGCGGCGGGGTTGGGTGTGCGATTGAGAAATGGAGATGGGGATGGAAATGGAGTGGAGATGGGAAGGAAGTGGAGAAGTGCCGAGCGAGAGGAGGTTGGGGAGGCGGCCCGCGGTTGGGCTAGGTGCAGGCTGTGCCAAGCGAATAATGCACGGCCGGTCGACAGAAGTCTTTACCAAAATATAATACTCCGTCCATACTAAAAAATGAAATCGTTTTAGAAAAGACTTGGATCAAACATAAATCATGAATAACTTTTAAGTTGTTGAGTTTAGAAATATAAAAATCATATGTATAGATTTGTCTTGAAAAATACTTTCACAAAAATTTACATATATCACTTTTTGATAAATATATTTATAAAAATAAGTAGTTAAAGTTATGCTTTGAAGACCGTGTCGCTATCCAAAACGACTTTATTTTTGAGAATGGAGGTAGTACTATGTTTTTTTAGCAACATATAATACTATGTATAGTACTCGGTCAACTCTGTACAAACCCATCCGCTCCCTCCCCGCAAGTCCAGCAAGGCCCAGGGTCCAATCCCCCTCAGAGTCCAGGCCCGGCTCAACCCTTCCCCTCACCGAGACTCTTGCGATGGGCCAGCGTAGCAGTATACAGTGACGTAAAGATGGGCCACGAGCCCACGACCTGTTTTCCTATTTTGATTCTGACCAACTAGCGAGCGCGGAGCGGACCTGTTTCTCTGCTGTTTGTCGGTTTCCCCTGTCTACCCTTCGGTCCAACTAGCGAGCGCTGAGCGGGCCTGTTTCCCCAATGCAGGTGCCTCTCAGCTCGGCCAGTTTCTCCTGTATGACTGGGCCCAAAATACTTTCGGCGCGCCTGTTACTTCTCCTTCTAGATAACGGGTGTGGGGGAGAAGAAACGGGCGGGAGGAATATTTTTTTTTTCACTTACATACGGATGTGAAGTAGATTTTTAAAATGTTGTTTTAGGAGTGACAAAAGGACAAGATAAAAAAAAACTCGATCTGCGGTGGCCAGACAACCCTATGTATTCCGGTTTAAGAAGAAGATCTTCTCACGCAGATCGAGAAAACCTCTGAATCCCTGCCCCGCCCTTACACAGTGGTACCGTAACTCTATGAGATAATCTGGCTATGGACCTGTGCTTTGGATGTGGGGCAGACGAGGAAGTCCCCCCTCTCCCGCTCGTCGACGGATTCGAACTCTGACCACCTCGAAGGGAGGTACAAAGGGTCCGTTTGGTTGGGCTTTTGGCTTTAGCTTTTGGCTCAAAAAGCCAAAAGCCCAACCAAAGGGGCTGTTTTTGGAGGCTGTTTTTTCAGAAGCAGTTGTTTTTTCGTAGTACATTTTTCAAAGCTGGTTTGACTATGTTTTTGGCTTTCTGCTTTTCGAAATTGGTGGAATAAAAAGCTCTTTCATAGTTATTTAAAGAGAGATAAAGATAGAAGGTATATTTTATACTTATTTAACCAAACAACTTTCAACTTTTCTACAACTCACAGCCTACAGCAGCTTTCCCATAGCTCACAGCCCATAACAGTTTTTTCCACAGCCACAGCTTAACCAAACACACCCTAAGCTCCACTGACCAATTGGCCGGCCGTTCCCCAAAAGACAAGATATATAAGAGTTGAAAAATAGCATAAGTTGTCTTTCTTTACTGAGATACGGAGGAAAATAACAATCCTACTCAGTGTCTGTAAAAGGAATAAGAATACACAACGTGTTTGTGTCTGGGCATGTATTCGAAGGGCAAAACAAGAGTACAAAGAAGCAATAAAAAAACTGCATAATTTACAATCTTTAATTGTAGGAGTTTCCCATAACGCCCTGAAAAGATAGATAAGAAATGAGGAGGGAATTGATAAATAAAATAGATAAAAGAATATGAGTACATACTTAGAACTACCTGCATTTAAATAAAGTTTAAAAACAAAAAAAAAAACAATTAGATATAAAAACCGTGTTGCTTGTCTCTGCTACGTTGTCGCCAGGGACTCCATAGCTCCCCACAACTCGCTGATCTTAGAGCAAATATATATAGTAAAAGACTGTATGTGGAATGCATATGCTGAGGTGGCTAAGAGAGAAGAGGAGACGAGAGAGAAAAAAAGCAGGTTACAAGTTTACAGCCAGCCTAGACACAAGAACTAAAAAATTGTGAGAGAGACAAGTTAGTCATATGTGAGTCATCTATTATATAGGTGAACTGATAGATGGAATGTTATTGTCCATACAACTAGCAGAGGCACTACCGGAAACAGTAAATATGCCGAGTGTTTATTTATTTGCCGAGTGCAATTAATCGGGCACTCGGCAAAGAGCTAATTTACCGAGTGTAGTTAATAAGACACTCAACATACATATTACACTCGGTAAAAAATCAGATTTGCCGAGTATAGAATATAAGACACTCGGCAAACCACAATACGACACTCGACAATAAATTAACACTCGGCAAAATCATATCACGTGACCGGCAGGTGCGACGGCCGTCTGACGGCGTGTCGGTCGTTAGCAAAAGTGCAACTTTGCCGAGTGTTTTACCGCAACACTCGGCAAAATGATCAGTTTGTCGAGTGTTTTTAGCCAGCACTCGGCAAAATGATAAGTTTGTCGAGTGTTTTTTCCCAACACTCGGCAAATCCAAAACTTATTTTCCTCTCCTGCCCTCCAAACTTTTTCTACCATCCACATACAACATGTGTTACTACATGTTAAAATTTGGTATATTTCTGAATCCGTTTGATATATTTAATTAATTTATTGCGTTTAGAGAAATTTTTTGGTATAAGTCAAAATTGAACTGCAAGTAATTCAAATAATGGAATAAAATGAGTGAAAAAATGATATTCATGCTATTGAGTCCATTTTGAGGCCTTGCTCGGGAAATGAAAAGAATTTTTGAATATCTTGTTCACGAAACCCGACCACGAACGTGTGGCCGAATGGTTTTTAAATTCTAAAAAAAAGCAAACGAAGTCTGAAAATCATGAGATTTATCAAAATCTCATGATATCATACGCGGAGGTTGTGGTAAAAAATTGAGAAGGTTTTGGACAATCTGTCACATACGATGTTTACAATCCAAAGTATCTCAGAAGAAGAATCGTAGCGTAGAGAATGATTCGGTAAGATTTGAATTCAAAGTGACGGTCGAATTGGGGTTTGACTTCAGAACTTTTTGTATAGGCAATAGAGAACATAGATTGATCCATGTGTAATTTTGGTAAATTTTTGGATCCGTACGATAATTTTAATTTGTTAAGTGCAATTATAGAATTTTAATTGATATACATTGAATTTGAGCTACAACTGCATGAAATAATAAGTTTTTTCACTCCTGACCTTGAAACTTTTTCTACTTTCCACATACAACATGTGGTACTCCATGTTAAGAATTGATATATTTCTGGATCCATTTGGTAGGTACATACAACATGTTAAGATATGGTATTGTATGAAATAATAAGTTTGCCGAGTGCCCGATATATGGGCCTAGCTAGGCGCTTCTTATTTTTTAAGGTTATTTGTTAACTAGGCCTGATTAGCATTGGAAGTTTGTGAGTGCAGTTTCCAATACGTCCTCGTAGATATCAAACTTGCACAATCACATGTCCAGGTGTGCGACTCGAAGAGAACTTTCTCAGATCAATGACCTACTCATGGTGCTAAGTAAGTAAGTGAAGCTAGTAACATATAATTTTCTAATCACATATCACATTTTAATTTCACCACCTTTCACACTTTATAGTGTCACGCTAAGTCAAGAAAAATATAGACGGGCACAGGAAGAACCATTTCGAGGCTCATTATCGACGAAATATGGTCGGCAGTCTATCTATGGGTATGCCCAAGGTAGTAGATTGTCGGCAGACAGATGCGCAAGCTACAAACAAGACGGTGACGCAAGACAGACACGAGGTTTTATCCAGGTTCGGCCGCCAAGAAGGCGTAATACCTACGTCATGCGTCTGATTTGTATTGCTGTATGTCAATGAGAGATGTTTTTTAGAGGGGTCCCCTGCCCACCTTATATAGTCCGGGGGGCAGGGTTACAGATCTAGAAACTAATCCTAGCCAGTTACAATTGCCATATGTGGCCGGATAAGGATTCCTATTCTAACCGACTAGGATCTTGCTTGATCGCCAAATCTGCCTTGTCTCCTTGCGCGGGACTCCGAACAGGTTGGCCAGGCCGCGCGTCGTCTTTTGGTGGACCGGACCCACTGATCCGGGCCGGCCCAAGCCTAGACGTAAGGGTATAGGGGTTAATACCCCCACAGCTAGTCCCCGAGCACCATGTATTATGCTGCGACACGCCATTTTAACCTTCTCCGACAAGTAAGGCTTGAGTCCTTGATGTCTCTGACCACCGTTGTCGCCGGAGAAGTAGGTTGTCCGAAGAATGTATGGTGCTCTTAAGAAAAAAGAAAAAGATTTCCATCCTATGAAGTGTGCCCACTTGTATTTCTGAAAAGAAATGTAAGTGAATCTTGAAGCGTAGCATCCTTGATCACCAGAGGCGTAGGTGTCGAAAAAACAAACACATTCACCGCAAGGTGAAGTGTGCCCACTTAGTCCCCGAGCCTGGTAGTAGGTGACGTAGGCATGTGGTGCCAGGGTCTAAAAAGAATTCCCAGTTAAGTTGAGAACCCAATTGTCATACAGGCAATACGAGATGCACCGGTAGGTGCATCGTACTGATGTAGTCCCCGGGCTTGCTGGAAGGTGAAGTATGAGCCTTGTAGCAAGGTCTAAATAAATGTCTCTCAACTATATGTGAGTACAAATCACATGTAGCCGAGGAGAACGATCTTCGAGCAGTGGTCGGGACAGTTCCCAAGCACGATAGTAATCCTTACAATCAGTCAAAGCATAGGGGTCGATTAAATAAACACATTCACCACAAGGTGAAGTGTGCCCACTTAGTCCCCGAGCCTGGTAATAGGTGACGCAGGCATGTGGTGCCAGGGTCTAAAAAATAATTTCCACTGAAGTTAAGAATCCAATCGTCGTGCAGGCGATATGAGATGCACCGGCAGGTGCATCGTACCGATGTAGTCCCCGATCTTACTGGAAGGCGAAGTATGAGCCTTGTAGCAAGGTCTAAATAAATGTCTCTCAACTGTATATGAGTACAAATCATATGTAGCCGAGGAGAGCGATCTCCGAGCAGTGGTCGGAGCAGTCCCCGAGCACGGCAGTGGTCGGTATAGTCCCCGAGCACGGCTATGGTCGGAGCAGTCCCTGAGCACGGCAGTGGTCGGAGCAGTCCCCGAGCACGGCAGTGGTCTGGGCAGTCCCCGAGCATTGTAGTGGTCGGGGCAGTCCTCGAGCATGACAGTGGTCTGGTCCATCCCTGAGCACAAGACATGCAGCGAAAAAACGAGCGCCTCTTATACTATTATTTGGTGTATTTATTTATCTCCTTACTCTGTCAAGTTCAATCTGACATGTCTGGTCAGAAAAGCAGACGTGTATAGCACGTCATACTGTCTTCTTGCTCTTATTGGCAAACAGTCGCTTGGCACCTGTAAGGAGGTGCGTCAGTGTGGGCCCTCTCACACTATCAACGAAGAGGCACGTACACTAGTTTCGAAGGGGCGCGTTTATTGGTGTAGATCTCGAGGTTGTGGAAACAACCGTCTACGGCGCGTGCGCACGTCTCCCAAGAATCTCGGGCGGACAAAACGACGGAGCCCTTGGTTATTTATAAAATAGAACTGGTAAGTTACTTTTTACCGATCCCCATTATCATTCGCCGCCGCAACCTTCTTCTTCCTCCTGCCGAACCCTACACCTCCGAAATCATCAGCAATCCCCCACCGCATCCACCCCTTTAGCAAGGACAGATTAATGGAGAAGAGAGACGCCCAGAAGAAAGCCAGAGTCATGGCAAAGGAGTGGTGGAAGTCAAGGAGCAACGAGCAGACCATCGAAGACCTCGTCGCCATGGGAGTGCTCCACAACAAGACACTCGCGGGATGGCGCGCGCCGGAAGGAGAAAGCTTCCCCGATCCACAACCAGGTGAAATTGTGGTTTTCGAGGATTTCTTCAAGCGGGGTTTTGGGGTACTAGTGCACCCTTTCCTTCAGGGGCTCTATTTGTATTACGAGATTGGGATTTGTAATCTGCATCCCAACTCGATTCTTCTTGTCTCCACCTTCATCCATCTTTGCAAAGCCTATGGTGGCTTCCAGCCCCATTTCGATCTCTTTCGCCATCTGTTCTGTCTGCGGAAGAAAGGGAGCGGCGGCTCAAAGATAGCCAGAGGCGTATACCTCAATCTGCGTGATGGGATGAAGGCCCAGTACTTGCACTGCCCTTGGAACACATCACTGGACGAATGGTACAAGAAGTGGTTCTACATCCGCGAAGAGCCGAACATGATCACCTTATGCAACGTGGGGTTGATTCCGGAGAAGAAGAACAGCTGGTCGGAGAAGCCCGAGCACTTGGAACAGATCGCAGAACTGCTCGTGATGATCCCGTGGGGGAAGCTGGATGGTCCAAGCGTGGTCGGGAACTTCATCAGCCGAAGGATCTAGCCCTGCCAGAAGAGGGTACATCCTGGCTACGAATACCAGGGGAGCGCAGATCCAACGAGGAACAGAAAAGAGGTGCTCGACAAAATCGAAGTCAAGGCTAGGATTGGGGAGCTATTCAACCTAGCCGATCCCAATTATGCCAGGTTAAGCGACATCGAGCACGCCTTCAAGCTGGCCCGACCGCCCCCAAAGGTAAATGATGCTTCCTTGTACCTGTAGAGTTACGTTGTAACAAAAAATTGACTGTGTTGTCGTCTTTATATTTCCTAGAGTAATGGTCGTGATAGGGCAGCAGTGTTCGTGTCTCCACCCCCTGGTGTGGATTGGCCGCAAGTTGCCGGCCCAACTGCCCAGACCAGTGCCAGGGCCAAAGACGTCGACTGGGCCGTACTCGAGGTTGGAGAGGAGGCAACGGCCAGGGCTGTTGGCAAGCGGCCGGCGGCCAACAAACGTCGTCAGGCCATCTTCCCTCTTTCGGACGATGAAACAGAGGATGCGGACATCTTCTGACTCGTCCCCCGAAAGAGGAGAAGACAAATGGAGTCGATGGGGTAGGGTGGCTCCTCTGTGCCAGCAGGGATCGCATCACCGACCACTGCAACACAGAGGACAAGCGGAGAAAGGGTCGAGCACCAAACCCCGGCGCCAGTGAAAGGTCCTAATATGGCTAGAGGGGGGGTGAATAGCCTATTTAAAAATCTACAAATCAACTAGAGCAATTTGATTAGTATGACAAATAGCGTAATGCAAACTTGCTCTAGCTCTACAAGGGTTGCAAGCCACCTATCCAATAATTCTAGTTGCAATGAATACTTAGGCACACAAACTAGCTATGTAATTACTCACTAAGAGCTCTCAACCTTGCTACTCTAAAGAGCTCAACTAGATGAATGTAAATAATAAAGCAAGCTCTCAATTCTAATTACACTAAAGAGCTTGTATCAACTAGTTTGCAAGAATGTAAATGAGTGAGTAGAGTGATTATACCGACGTGTAGGGGATGAACCAATCACAAGATGAATATATAGCCAATCACTGGGAGAATGACAAAGAAGAGAGACAATCGATTTTCTCCCGAGGTTCACGTGCTTGCCAACACGCTACGTCCCCGTTGTGTCGACCAACACTTGGTGGTTCGGCGGCTAAGAGGTGTTTCACAAACCTCGTCCACACGATTGGACACCACAAGAACCGACCCACAAGTGAGGTAACTCAATGACACGAGCAATTTACTAGATTTACCTTTCGGCGCTCCGCCGGGGAAGGTACAACTCCCCTCACAATCACCGAAGGCGGCCACGAACAATCACCAACTCGTGCCGATCCTTCACCGCTGCTCCAACCGTCTAGGTGGTGGCAACCACCAAGAGAAACAAGCGAAATCCGCAGCGCAACACGAATACCAAGTGCCACTAGATGCAATCACTCAAGCAATGCACTTGGATTCTCTCCCAATCTCACAATGATGATGGATCAATGATGGAGATGAGTGGGAGGACTTTGGCTAAGCTCACAAGGTTGCTATGTCAATGAAAATGTGCAAGAGTTATCCCTTGAGCCAGCCATGGGGCTATAAATAGAGCCCCCATCAAATAGAGCCGTTGTACCCCTTCACTGGGCAAAACACGCTCTGACCGGACGCTCCGGTCATACCGACCGGACGCTGGCCCTTAGCGTCCGGTCGCCCGATGGATGCCATGTGTCACCAGCTTCAAACGCTGTTCGTCAGATTTCAACGGCTATGAAGCTGACCGGACGCTCCGGTCAAAACTGACCGGACGTTGAAGCCCCAGCGTCTGGCCGTTTCCAGTAAGCTGTCCACCTTGACCGGACGCAGACCAGCGTCCGGTGCTCAACCCTACCCACTGTGCCGTCTGACAGCTCGACCAGACGTAGCCTTTCAGCGTCCAGTCGCTGAGTGACTCGGCGTCCGGTCAGTAGACCGATGCCAGCATCATTTTGACCAACTCCATTTCAACTCTAACTTCTTCACCCTTGCTCAAATGTGCCAACCACCAAGAATTTTGCATCCGGCGCAATAGAAAATAGACATTTCATTTTCCAAAAGCGCCGAATCCTGCAAACACCTTGTGCACATGTGTTAGCACATTTTCACAAATTTTTTCAAGGGTGTTAGCACTCCACTAGATCCTAAATGCATATGCAATGAGTTAGAGCATCTAGTGGCACTTTGATAACCGCATTCCGATACGAGTTTCACTCCTCTTAATAGTACGGCTATCTATCCTAAATGTGATCACACTCACTAAGTGTCTTGATCACTAAAACAAAATGGCTCCTACATTTTATACCTTTGCCTTGAGCCTTTTGTTTTTCTCTTTCTTCTTTTCCAAGTTTAAGCATTTGACCATCACCATGCCATCACCGTTGTCATGATCTTCGCCATTGCTTCATCACTTGGAGTAGTGCTACCTATCTCATAATCATCTTGATAAACTAGGTTAGCACTTAGGGTTTCATCAATTAACCAAAACCAAACTAGAGCTTTCAGCCAGTACTGGTCGTGGAAAAAGACCCAGTGGAACCCGCCCGAGCACGTGGAGCAGGCGCGGTCGAAGAGATGTTCCTTCACCACATCATTCGTGCTTCCAAGCTGTAAGTATCTGTAACCTTGATGTAAGCTTATAATTTGTATTGAATACTATTGTCTTCTGAACTTTTCTCTGGCATATTAGGTCGGCGTCCACCGAAAATCCCGACCAGCTAGCCGGGTGCGGCATGGCTTCGCCAGCATTGGTGAAAAGAACTGCTCAGCAGCCGGCTGTGGAGGAACCAGTAGAAGAAATTCCGCCGGAACCTCAGCAGCCGAGCGGCTAGACGACAGTCCCCGAGCAGCTGGTCGAGAAGAGAGCCGAGCCAAGTACAAGTGCTCCGAGCACTAACCCTGCTGAGGTGGATACCTTGACGCCAAGGGAACCAGACCAAGTCGAGAAGCAGCAGCTGGAGGTGGCACAGAGCACGCTTGCCGATGCTACGGCTCGTGGGAAAGCCATAGTGGTCGTAGAGACTACATACTCCAGGCCAGCGCCGCCCCCTGAACAAGAGGCCGAAGAGGACGAAATAGAAGAGGTCCTGGGCCGTCCCCAAGACAAGCGACAACATGTATATATGTCGCGCTGGCGGAACGACGAGTGGGTTATGCATGAGGAAATCCCAGAGGCCGAAGAGACCCTAAAAGTTGAACGAGCGGCAAAACGTCTGGTGACAGAAGTCCAGGTATGTTTGGCTTGACCACTTGACCCTGCTATGTAGTCGAACTATCTGACTTAGCTTGTTTATATGCAGGACTTGATGAAGACCGCAAAGTACCAAAAGAGGTGCTTCGACCAGATTGAGGGAATCATGACCAACAATAGAGAACTGGTGGCTGAGGTGGAACGCTTACGCCGCCAACTTGAAGCCACCGACCAGGAGAGGACGGAGCAAGAGGCACAGAACCAGAACCTGGTCGGCCAGCTCAGTAACAAAGAGCAGGAAAAAACAAGTAACTTTTCATTTTATCATAGCAAGTGCATGACACGTGTTGTTGCATTATTGGTAGTGATAGCTGTAGTGCAGGCTTAGAAGCCAAAGTAACCCGCCTCCAAGAGGAGAATAGCCGTGTGACCACTGAGTGTGGTCGCCTGAAGGAGGACAACGAGAAACTGGTGCGCAACCAGTCTCAACTCTAGGACAGCACAACCAAGATGAAGGAGGAACTGAGAAGTAAGTATTCTAGACCACCTTTCTCATTCTGTTGCCCGCCTTATCTTGTCATGCCATTACATTTTGATGTCTTGTACGGTTTGCAGTTTTAAAAGTCAATGCCAAGAAACATCTAGAAGCCGTGATGAAAGATCATGACGGCTGGAAGGCACGATGCCTAGAGACCACCGAGGATCGAGACACATGGAAGAAACGGTGCTAGGAAGTGGCAACTGGCATTTTGCCCGTCCTCGACCTTATCGACCCGGCGCTCACAGAGGAAGAGCCAAGGACGCCCCAGCTCGGACTGGTCGAGAGATGCAGAAAAGCATGGGGATGGTTCCAAGAGTTCGTGAAGGAGGCGGGTGAGTACATGGGTGCACATGTGCTAAGCATGGTGCGTGCCCACTACCCCCTGATCGATCTCAAGCGCCTGGAGGGTGGATACCTGAAGGAGATAGACCCAGACAAGGCTGAGGAACTTCGGATGGCCTAGCTGGACCTGTCGTCAAGGATAATTGGCGACATTAACCTGTGTGGAGGCGGGACAACACCTGTACAGGGTACGCCATCGACAAGTCTGCTGGGAACGCCATCAGTTGCAAGCCAACTGATGAAGCCTGCGGTCTCAACCAGCCAAGCATTGGCGGGGCCATCCCCTTCAGCTCGACCAGCACAAGAGTCCCCGAGACTCGAGTAGGATATCGGAAGCAGCGAGCAGTAGGTGCCGCGCGCCCCGACCAGCCAATGTAATAGGCTTAGAGCTATAGAAGGAGGACATAGTTGTGTTATTGTAAACTTGGGCCCCTTCAGGCAAGCTTGTAATAACGTAACTGTATATCATCATAAGCTTGTTTGCTTTGTATAAAACGTTTTTAAGCTTGAAACTCATGTTGGTGTAACTAAGTGAGAACATGTTAACGTTATGTTTAGTTGTACCATTTTGCTCGACACATCATCCCAAAAAGTTTGTGCGGCCCTAGTTTGCCATGTGGTCGGAGTGTGAGGTGCATGACCTGTTCACACGTAGACGCGGACAAGTCAAACCAAGGGGGACCTGCCGATCACCCATAATGTAGAGAGCGGATCCCATGCACGTGTTCGGAGGAACCGGAGACAGGGCCTGCTCCAAAAACCATAGGAGTGGTGGTCGGCTTTCACTGACTAAGTTAGAATAACCATAAAATTCGAAGTGACACATTAGAGTGGTCGGAGAAATCATAATAGCTTTATTGAAGTAAATCGAAAGTACAAGAGGAGTACATATCTCAGTAGTTAAGCATAGAAACGTCTAAGCTTGTCGATGTGCCATGAGTTTGGTACGTCCGTACCGTCCAGGTTAGCTAACCTATAAGACGTTGGTCGTGTGACTTCCTTGATCATGAAGGGCCCCTCCCATGGGGTTGTGAGTTTATGGACACCAGCCTGGTTCATCTTCCACTTCAGGACCAAGTCCCTGACCACAAAGAACCGCTCTTTAACGTTCTTGTTGTAGTACCTGCGCAAAATAGCAAGGTATTTGGCCGTACGTACACAAGAATCGAGCCGCTTCTCTTCTACGCTATTCACTTCTAGCTCCCGCACTTCATTGACCTTGCCTTCGTCGAAATTCTCTACCCGTGCTGATCTGAAAGCTATATCTGCTAGGAGGACTGCCTCAGCGCCGTAAACCATAAAGTATGGTGAGACGCCGGTGTTACGACTGGGCTGAGTTCTGAGGCCCCAGACCACTGCTGGTAACTCTTTGAGCCATCTTCCGGGAGCTTTGTCATTTTCTCTATACATCCTCTTCTTCAATGAGTCCAAGATCATGCCATTTGCCCGCTCGACTTGTCCATTAGCTCTAGGGTGTGCCACCGAGACGTATTTTACTACTATGCTCCTTTCATCGCAGAAGTCCCAAAAAGCATTTCCGGTGAACTGAGTACCCAGATCAGTGATGATGCTGTTGGGTATGCCGAAAGAATGGATGACCTGGTCGAGGAATGTGATAGCCTTTTCTGAGGATGCCTGTACCAAAGGCATGTATTCTATCCACTTAAAAAATTTGTCGATCAACACAAAGACGCATGTAAATTTCCCTGGAGCCGGTTTGAAGGGCCCGATCATATCCAGTCCCCAGCATGCGAAGGGCCAAGAAGCTGGTATTGTCTAGATCTCATGTGCTGGTATGTGGATTCTCTTGGCGAAGAACTGACAACCCTCACAGTGGCGGACTAACTTCTCTACGTCGGCTACTGCTGATGGCCAATAGAACCCTGCTCGGAAAGCCTTACCGACCAGCGTTCTTGAGGCCGTGTGGTTGCCGCAGGAGCCAGAGTGGATTTGGTCCAGGAGATGTTCGCCATCCTCCTGGGTTATACACTTCATCAAGATTTCCTCCTTTGCGTTCTTGCACCATAGCTTGCCATCGACGAGCAGGTACTGCTTACTGCGATGCATCAGGCGCTCGTTTTCTGTCCGATCAGTGTAACCGCTGCCATCTGTTAGGTACTTGATGAAAGGTATGCTCCAGTCGGGCTCATGAGTGGTCGGAGGCGGCTCGGCGGTGCATGACGCCGGAACCGTAGCCACCAATTGCTGGTCTGGAGGCTTGTCTGTCGTGGAATCTTCCTCTTCGATGGAAGGCATGAGCAGGTCTTGGACGAATACGCCATGTGGGATTTTGGCTCGGGATGATCCTAACTTTGACAGTGCATCCGCTGCTTGATTCTTGTCCCGGACCACGTGTATGTACTCGATGCCATAGAACCTACCTTCTAGCTTTCTGATCGATTTGCAGTATGCATCCATCTTTTCGCTGGTCGTGTCCCAGTCCTTGTTGAGTTGGTTGATGACCAGAGCAGAGTCTCCGTAGACGTAGAGACGTTTAACGCCAAGCTCAACCGCAATGCGCAAACCATGTAGGCATGCTTCGTACTCGGCGGCATTATTAGATGCTGGGAAATAAATCCTGAGGACGTACCGGAGCTGCTCCTTGGATGGTGACACGAAAAGGACTCCTGCTCCCGCACCGTCAATGTTGAGAGAGCCGTCGAAGTACATCGTCCAATACTCGTCGGATCCTGGAGAGGCAGGCGTACTTAAGTCTGTCCACTCAATGATGAAATCGACGAGTGCCTGAGACTTGATTGTAGTATGGCTTGCAAATTCCAAGGAGAAGGGGCATAGCTCCATTGCCCATTTAACGATGTGCCCATTCGCATCCTTGTTGCTAATGATGTCTCGCAGAGGGTACTCAGTCATGACCACCACACGGTATCTGTCGAAGTAATGTTTCAACTTTCGTGATGTTATCAGTATGGCGTAGATCAACTTCTGAATCTATGGGTACCTAGTCTTGGACTCATTAAGTACCTCACTGATAAAATAGATTGGCCGCTGTACCTTGTAGACGTGGCCGGGCTCGTCTCGCTCGACCACCATGGCCGTGGAGACCACTCGATTAGTAGCCGCAATGTAAAGCAGGAGTGTTTCGTCTTCTCTGGGAGCAGTGAGGACCGGAGGTGATGTAAGGTATTGTTTCAGCTGTGTGAAGGAAGCGTCTGCTTCCTCCGACCACTCAAACTTTTCAGATGCTTTGAGTAGTTTAAAGAACGGTAATCCTTTTTCGCCTAATCTCGATATGAAACGGCTGAGGGCGGCCATGCATCCGGTAAGCTTCTGAACATCCTTCACCTTTTTGGGCGGCTTCATGTCCAAGACAGCTTTGACTTTCTTCAGGTTAGGGCGTATGCCGTCATGACTGATGACGTTGCCAAGTAGTATGCTAGAGGGAACACCGAAGATGCACTTTTTTGGGTTTAACTTCCACTGGAATGTGTTAAGGGCTGCAAAGGTGCGTTCCAGGTTGTCAATAAGGGTATGTGCTTCCTTGGTTTTGACAACTATATCATCGACATAAGCTTCGACAAGGTCGTCTTTTATCTCTTCTTTGAGGCAGGCCTGTATAGCGCGTTGGTAGGTAGCCCTGACGTTCTTGAGCCCGAACGACATGGTCATGTAGCAGTAGGCGCCGAAAGGCGTAATGAAAGATGTCTTGATCTGGTTGTCTTTTTTGAGAGCGATCTGGTGATAACCAGAGTAGCAATCGAGAAAGGAAAGCAGCTCGCAACCGGCGGTTGAATCTACGACCTCGTCTATGCGAGGTAAACCGAAGGGGTCCTTAGGGCAGTGTTTGTTGAGATCAGTGTAATCAACGCACATTCTCCATTCATTATTCTTTTTGCGTACAAGAACCGGGTTGGCTAACCACTCCGGGTGATACACTTCTTTGATAAATCCGGCTATCAAAAGCTATGTAACTTCTACCCTAATCGCCTCCTTTTTGTCGCGAGCGAACCGTCGTAGCTTCTGCTTGATAGGTTTGGCCTTGCCGTTGACATTCAAGGAGTGCTCGATCAAGTTCTGAGGTACACCGGGCATGTCTGTAGGTTTCCATGCGAACACATCCATGTTGCTCCTCAAGAACCTGATGAACACATCCAGGTTGGCCCCGATGAGGGCCGTTTTGCTGGGATCGCCATTGACCAGCTGGATCACCTTGTGCTCCTTGGACTTGATGTTCTTACGTGGAGCCTCAAGCTCTAGAATCTCCAGGTGGTCGGCGGAGGTCTTCTTGGCGTCGAGCATGGTCTCGGCCATTCGAATAGAGAGGTCGTGAGCCTCTGCTATTTTGAAACTGTCGTCTTCGCAGGTATAAGCTGCATACACGTTGCCTCGGAGGGTTAGAACTCCTTTTTCGGTAGGCATCTTGAGCACCAGATACCTGTAATGAGGTATGGCCATGAACTTGGTGAGCGACGGTCGACCAAGAATAGCATGGTAGGTGCGGTCAAAGTCAGCGACCACGAAGTTGACGTAGTCGGTGCGGAAGTGGTCCGGAGTCCCAAATTGCACAGGTAGCGTGATCTGCCCGAGAGGTGTAGAGCTCTGTCTGGGGAGAACACCCCAAAACTGTGTCTCGTATGGCTTGAGGTCTGCCTGGGCTATCTTCAGGGCGGGCAGACTATTCTTGAACAGTATATCGATGGAGCTGCCGCCGTCGATCAGTACTCTGTCGAACTGAACCTTGTTGATACAAGGATCGAGGACTAGGGGAAAACGCCTTGGCTTAGGTATTGTGGCCCATTGGTCCTTTCTGCTGAAGGAGATTTCGCGGTGAGACCACGGAGGGAGCCACGGATCAGTGAGGAGGTTGTTGGTTTTGGCCACGTTCAAGCAAGCGTGGGCGAGCAGCTTGCGTTCTCGTTTGGTCTCGATGGACACTTTGCCTCCGATGATGGTGTGCACATGATCGGTTGGCTTGATGTACTTGTGATGAGGGTCTGCATCATCGTCATCGTTATCCTCGTTGCGCTGCTCCCCTACGTCGTTAGGCTTGTCGGACGTATCCGGAGCCTGTTGACGCGTGTAGATAGACTTGAGAACGCGGCAATTCTCCATGGTATGGTTTGACTTAGGATGGAGCTGGCAGGGCCCTTTCAATGCTTTGGCGTAGTCGTCTTCGTAGTTATGACGTCCGCCACCCTTTTTAACAGTGTTGACCTCGCCGTCGTCTTCCCGAGCACGCTTGCTCCTGTAATCGTCACGGCGATTACGCCGCTGATTACGTTGGTCACGATGGTCGTGGGAGTCGTTGCGCTGGTTGTGGCGGTTAAAATTGTTGTTCCGACCACAGTTGCCGCAGTAGTCGTCGCGGTGTGGGGGGTGGTCGGAGCGTGGAACCCTAGCTGCTTCTTTAATAATTATCTTTTTAGCGTCGTCGGCGTCCGCATATTTCTTAGCGGTGGCCAGGAGCGCTATGACCGATTTAGGTCTCTTGCGGAGGAGGTTGTCCCTTAAGGCATCGTGGAAGCGGAGGCCAGTGATGATGAAAGCCTCGATTGCCTCATTGTCGGAGATTGATGGGACCTTGATGCGCATCTCCGAGAAATGCCGGACGTACTCGCGCAGTGGCTCATCTTTTCGATCTCGAATCCATTGTAGATCATATTTGTTGCCTGGTTGTTCACAAGTAGCAATGAAGTTGTCGATGAAGGCTTGCTTGAGCTCCTGCCAAGAGTCAAAGTAGTTCGCCGGCAAGCTGACCAGCCATTGGTGACCTGCATGGCCAACAACGACTGGGAAATAGTTAGACATGATGTGCTCGTCAGCCATGGCTGATTTGCACGCAGTTTCTTAGAGCATGACCCATAATTCGGGGTTTTCCTTGCCGTTGTACTTCTAAAGTTTCTTGAGCTTGAAATTCTTGGGCCATATGACTTGGCGAAGGTGTGGAGTAAACTGCTTCAAACCCGACGGGCCGTGGGTAGTGTCATATTCCATACGGCGATAACTTTCGTGGGATGCTCGATTGTTGGCTCTCTGGTTGATGCGAGCGCGCAGATCGCATCTACTGAGGTAATGGCAGAGATCATTATTGCTGTCACGGCGATCTCGATTGCCATCTGGATTAGCCCTGCGACCGTGGTTATCGCAGCGATTGTCGCGGTTGTCTCAGCGGTTATCATCCCAGACGTCACGGCGGTTGTCATCCTGGCCACCATCATGGCCACCGTTTCTGCCTTGACGGTTGTCAGATGGGTCGTTGTTGCGCGAGCCACGTTGGTTGAGTGGCTGTGAGCGACTTGGGTACTGGCGGCTGTGGCTTGACTCAACTGAGATGGATGGAGCCTGGGCTTGATTTACAATCTCTGCGGTCTGGGCCATAGCAGCCGTCAAATAGGCTTGTATTTCATCGCGAACTGCTTGGGTTTCCGGGGTGTTGGGTAGCCGTTGCATTGTCGCCATGGCGACAGCTACATTGGCGCTTGGAGTCCTGATGACCTATTTTGTCCCCTACCCTGTCGAAAGCATTGTTGAGGTCGTGTGGCTGGACCCTTATGCGTCGTGCCTCCTGGTCTACTTCGGCTTCGATTTGCCAGCGATTAAACCAGTCAATATTGCGTGCTTCACGTGCAGTCCTTTCTTGTTCTATTTCGCCAACTGCCGGTGGTTCATCATTGCTGACAACATGGATCAAATCCCCTTGCCTTGGCGGAAAAGACGGGAATTGTGGGAACCCCGGGGCGTGGTCTGGGATATCCAGATCGTATTTGACGCCTTCATCTTTGTGATGCTGAAGCTCAGTGTGGACAGATGCATTAGATGCGATGCCAGACGAGGAGCTGGAGTCGCCCTCTTGGACTGTGTGGACGGATCCTTCTTGATAATCTTCAATCTGGATCATGTTGACGAAGTTGCGTGGCTTCGGCCGAGGTCGGTGCATAAAACACAGATCCAAGAGGCGCTGTAGGTTATACGCGTAGCTAGAGGCAGCGTTTCGCAGGCCGTAGGGCTAGACCTGGTCGTTCTCCGTCGAGGCTTCGTACTCAGAGAGCCGGAGACCCGTCGCGAAGGCTGGCCGGCGATGAGCGGAGCGCCCTTCAGGAGTAGATATGACCACGAGATCTGTACCAAGTCGTGTAGGACGACTGGTTTGAGCTAGTCGGGTAGATCTGTTGTGGGGAGCGGTTTCCTGCTCATTAGGTTGACTTTGAATCGTACTTACCAGAGCTAGGGTTTCAGCGAGTTTGGTGCCGACCCGATCGATGGAGTCGAGCAGGTCGGTGTTGTCAATCTGCTTCCCTTTGTAGCGGGGAAGCGGATGATGGGTTGTCGATGTGGCTGAAGATGATGCAGGCATGGTCAGAGCCAGATGTACCGCGGTCGGAGCCGGATCCATTGTGGTCAGAGCCATATCCGTCGTGGTCGGAGCCGTATCCACTGTGGTCGGAGCAGTAGCCGATGCAGGTGAAGCAGTGGTCGGTGCAGACTGAATCCACGCCTCCTCCATGGTCATGGCGATGAAGTCGTCGGAGCCGGTGGTCCAGGTGATCTGGCCGACGGTGAACGTGAGGCCGTTTGGCGTAGCCATGGAGCCGGAGATTATGACCATCTTGTTTGCTTGGAGAGCAGTACGCACACCCCCTACCTGGCACGCCACTGTCGACGAAATATGGTCGGCAGTCTACCTAGGGGTATGCCCAAGGTAGTAGATTGTCGGCAGACAGATGCGTAAGCCACAAACAAGATGGTGACGCAAGACAGACACGAGGTTTTATCCAGGTTCGGCCGCCAAGAAGGCGTAATACCTACGTCCCGCGTCTGATTTGTATTGCTGTATGTCAATGAGAGATGTTTTTTAGAGGGGTCCCCTACCCACCTTATATAGTCCGGGGGCAGGGTTACAGATCTGGAAACTAATCCTAGCCAGTTACAATTGCCATATGTGGCCGGATAAGGATTCCTATTCTAACCGACCAGGATCTTGCTTGATCGCCAAATCTGTCTTGACTCCTTGCGCGGGACTCTGAACAGGTTGGCCGGGCCGCGTGTCGTCTTTTGGTGGACCGGACCCACTGATCCGGGCCGGCCCAAGCCTAGCCGTAAGGGTATAGGGGTTAATACCCCCACACTCATTATATGGAAACACATACCCCTAGAACAGTTAATAGCCAACAACAAATGCGGGTTCTATGTGATGTGGGCAATGCATTAGTACCTCAACGAGAGCACAATGGAAGGAAATAAAATGGTGTGTATGTTTCTCATTTTATTATATTGGTTAATTCAATAAAACACACTACTATTTTGTCTAACACTTGTGCATGTTGATGTCATCTTGCTTCAACGATAGCGTGAGAAACTTAAAACCCCAAAAGCTATTAGACTTCGAGATCAAAGAACTACAAGACAAGCTAGCATCCTTCACCATGGACGATGTCTTGAGTAAAAGAGTATCTTTCGGCATTGATCAAGCCAAGGATAAGAGTAGTATAGATCCAGAGATGACGAAACTTCTATCGTAGTATATACATTTTTACTGTAACGACATATACATTATTGTAACATTTGTAATATAAATCTTGATGGATTTGTGATGTATGTGATGGTTTAAATATCTAGTCCAGTAACCATAGGAAATAGAAAATATATTACACAAAAATAATAAAATAAAATAATGAATAGGCATATGGAAAAATCAAATCAGTTTGCCGAGTGCCCGATATATGGCACTCGACAAATCTCAATTTTACCGAGTGTCATACCTGGGACACTTGGCAAACCCCTTCACGACCCCACCGAGCAGTTTAGTTATTGAAAATGAAAAAAAACAAAATGGGGGTTTGCCGAGTGCTGGATCGCGGGCACTCGGCAAACCTCCCTTGTAACCACCCCAATCACCACCCGGCCGCACACACACGCACAATCAAACACACAGCCGCGTGCCCGCGCTAGCCCACACTGCCGGTCGGTCCCGCCGCCCGCCCACACCAACCCCCGGCGCCGCCCGCCCACACCCGCCGACGCCGCTAGTCCCGCGCTCGCCCACAGCAGCCCCCGGCGCCACCGGCCCACACCCATCCCCTCCGGCCCTGCGCGCGCCTGGCGGCTGGCACCCCTGTTGGCCGGCACCCAGTGCCCTCTCCCATCCTCATGCATCCACGCCGGCCTGCCGTGCGCCGTCCCCATGATCTGCTGGCCTCCTGCACCACCGCGGAAGATCGACGCCGCCTGCGCCTCGGAAGCCCGACGCCGCGACCGCTGCCGTCTGCTCTAGCCTTGCGCGCACCCGGCAGCCGGCACCCCCCGTTGGCCGACGCCCGGTGCCCTCTCCTAGCCTCATGCATCCACGCCAGCCTCCTACGCACCGTCCCCGTGACCCTATTGGCCTCCCACGCCACCGCGGAAGCTTGACGCCACCACCGCCTAGGTTCGCCACCTCCACTGGTCGGAGCCAAACTTGCATTCTGACAAGAGAGCCTTTGCAAAACTAAATGGGATTTGTTTTAGTTCATTGACGGTAGCATAGCTAGCAATTTGGATTGTTCTCGAGGTTATTGGCATCGGGATTTGGCCTTCTCTTGAATTCATCTCCATGTCCTTTGTTCTGTAATAATAGAAAGCTGAATCTGTAGTCAGAGAACCACCATTTTCTTAATTTTCAGCACCTTGATGATGATTTGTTGAGGATAGTATTGCTTCCTAGGATCTAGGATGGGGATGTTCTTTGGTGGGTGTTAGTCTACATACTTTTTTCTTATTCAGCATAAGCATTGGTGATGCAAATCTACAGGAGTTTCATAACTAACCCACCACCTAACCAAGTGGCCAAGTGCTTCAGCGTGGGGCGTCGCACAGAACAGATTTGTCCATTTTGTGTTTGCTTGTACTAGCTTCTGCAGGCCACAGAGTTACAAATTTGTAGGAAAATGTCGCTGTTTGATAAAGTTGAGTCGCAGTGGTATAGAAGAGTGTCAAGAATACTTTCTTTTCAAGTAAGGTTGGGGGTTCAATATCATTAGGAAAGTGACTGATACTGGTGGGTCGTTGCTGTAGAGATTTGAAAGGACAAGTCTGAGACCACTAACCCAGTGCTATGAGAGTAAAAATACAACTGACATACTCCTCCCCTCCTCCCTTCATTCCCCTTTAGGGAAGGTCTTGAATTTTAGAATGAAACATGCATGCAACATCAGCCTCCCTGTAGCTCAGCAATTTCTATGCCATTGGAGTATTCCTTTTTTGCTAGTCCTGATTCTTTGTGTGGTGCCATGCTATGTTTAAACAAATTATGAAAATTCATTGCTTTGTAGCAAGGTGCATATGCATAAAATTGTCTGCACATTTGAACTTTTTAATATCCATGCATTTCACAGTCTCTCATGGAGGAAAAAAACCCACAAATGTTGAACTTTGCATCTTGGGATGAAAAACTGAGCTTTTCACTTGATAATTGCACAATTGCGCGTGTCACCATCTAAAATTACTCTGCCACGCAATGCCCTACTTAAATGCATGTGCCTTGTTTTTTCCGTCCAATAGCCGAAATTTATAATTGACACTATTATGTTCGTTTGTTGCAGGAGAGGCTATTGCAAGGATCATTTCCCACCGTCCTTGACTTGTCACTTTGCAGGACAGCAAGGTGAGGCATCCTACACCCCTCTTTCCATATCATGTTCGTATATCACGTAACCTAGCTAGGCGTCTCCCATTCGAAAGAGATACGGTTGGAAATATGCAGATCTTTGCATATCTATAACCGTATCTGTTTTGAATTGTTCATGTTTTTTGGACAGCCGGAGGATGTGTAGATGGAGTTAGTTTCCATGCTCTACTTGGATCTGAGATAGAGTTTTAGCAGCATCTCCCTGTTGTTCTCCGGATACACAATCTCCCTACCAGGACATGTATTTGGAGAACAACGGGGAGGTGCTGCCGAAATTCTATCTCGGATAGGAGTAGAGCATGGAAACTAACCCAATATACACATCATCGAGTGGGATTAGGACCTATCTTCACCTATTAGACAGTATAGGAACATGTAGATGTAATTGATTTTTATATTACTTGGTGATATGTTAGAGGATGGATGACCGTGAGTGGATGTACACGGGCCGCTCTAGTCAGGGTTCGATGACCAATGAATGGATTGCGAAGACCGATGCTTTCTTGGAACTAGAATTTGCAAAGGTTAAAGGAGCACGTGGCACTTGGTGTCCCTGCAGCATTTGTGCAAACACGCGTCGACAAACAAAGGTGGTCATGGGTAAACATCTTTGCAAGAATGGATTTACGGCGGACTATACCCGGTGGATCTACCATGGTGAATTCGATCATGTGAGAGATGAGGTCGTGAGACAACACATCGGGGATTATGATGCTGATGCCGGGGTAGGAGACATGCTAAATGACTATCATGAAGCTTACTTCGATGAAGGACATAGGGAGGAGGAGCCAGAGCCAACCACAAAGGCGTATTACGATATGTTGTCTGCGGCACAACAACCCCTTCATGGGCATGCCAAGGTTTCTCAACTAGATTCCATTGCACGTCTAATGGCCGTAAAGTCCCAATTTAGCTTGAGTCAAGAAGCCTTCGATGTTATGCTGCTAGTTGTTGGTAGTCTGCTCCCAGATGGTCACATCCTGCCAAAGAGCATGTATGAGGCACAAAAACTCCTTCGTGCACTTAAGATGCCATATGAGCAGATACATGCTTGTCCGAAGGGATGCATCTTATTTAGGAAAGAATATGCGGAAGCAAAGTACTATGTGAAGTGTAAATCGTCTAGGTTCCTAGAGGTAGACTCTGGTGATGGTTAGAAGAGGCAGCTCGCCATCCCCATGAAGATCCTACGGTACCTTCCATTCATACCGAGGATCCAACGACTTTATATGACTGAGGAATCCACAAAATAGATGACATGGCACAAATACGGACGTCGATACAATCCTGAGAAGCTGGTGCATCCATCTGATGGTGAAGCATGGATAAGGTTTGATATGATTCATCGTAGAAAGCTCTAGAGGCTCGTAATGTACGTGTTGCGCTAGCAACAGATGGGTTCAATCCTTATGGAATGGTGGCTGCCTCATACACTTGTTGGCCCATGTTCGTTATCCCTCTCAATCTCCCCCCTAGCGTCCTCTTTCAACGACAGAACATATTCTTGTCGTTGATAATTCCTGAACACCTAGGGAATAGTATGAGTGTGTACATGCAGCCTCTGATTGATGATTTGATCCATGCTTGGGAGGAAGGGGTATGGACATATGACCGAGCTATAAAGACAAACTTCAAAATGTATGTTTGGTACCAGTACTCCCTGTATAACTATCCAGCATATGGGATATTCTGCGGCTGGTGTGTTCATGGCAAGTTCCCATGCCCAGTATGCAAGGCGTCTCTGATGTTCATTTGGTTGACGAAGGGTGGCAAGTATTCTTCATTCGACAAACATTGACAATTCCTCCCTCTTGACCATCCATTTAGACGAGACATCAAGAACTTTATGAAAGATGTAGTAGTTGAAGGTCTTGCACCCCAGATGATGATTGGTGCCGCGGTTCGTGCCCAGTTAGATGCTCTTGAGGTCAATGACCAAGGAGATCATTTTCTGGGATATGGTGAGGAACATGCATGGACTCACAAGTCGTGCTTATGGAACCTCCCCTATTTTGATGACCTTCTACTTCCACATAACATTGATGTAATGCACACTGAAAAGAATATCGCCGAGGCAATTTTTGGTACAATCATGGGCATTACTCATAAGACAAAGGATAATGTTAAGGCTAGAGTGGATCAGGCGAGGTTATGCAATAGACCAAATCTAGACATGGCGCCTCCCGGAGATGGGAAGTCATGGAGAAAGCCTAAGGCCGATTTTGTTCTGACGAGGGCCTAAAGGAGGGAAGTACTAGAATTGTTCTAAACATTAATGTTCCCTGATGGGTATGCAATGAATCTGAAGAGGGAAGTGAACTTAGCTACTATGCGAATCAACAGGCTTAAGAGTCATGACTACCACATATGGCTTGAGCGGCTACTGCCGGTGATGGTTCGAGGCTATGTCCCTAAGCATGTCTGGATAGTGCTGGCGGAGTTGAGCAATTTCTTCCTCCAGCTTTGTGCTAAGGAGTTATCTTGTACCGTGGTTGCAGACATGGAAAAAATGGCGCCTGTGTTGCTCTGTAAGTTGGAGAAGATCTTTCCACCTGACTTCTTCAATCCGATGCAGCATTTGATTTTGCACCTCCCATATGAGGCACGAATGGGGGGGGGGGGCTTGTGCAGGGCCATTGGTGCTATTCAATTGAGAGATTTCAAATGGTTCTTTGAACTAAATGTAAAAATAAATGCAAAATTGAAGCATCCATAGCAGAGGCATATATTCTAGAGGAGGTGTCAAACTTCACAACAAAATACTATGCTAACAACCTTTCTAGCATGCATAATCCACTTCCTCATTACAATGCTGGCGAAGATGAATCGAAGCTTAGCATTTTCCGAGGGAAACTAGGAAGTGCAAGTGGTGTGACTAACAAGACCTTGAAACATGAAGAGTGGCGCACTATTATGCTATATGTGTTGACCAACCTATCCAAAGTGGAGCCGTACATGTTGTAAGTTCTCAAGAAACTTTTTCGCAAGTAGTCACAATTATGTGTCCAACTCCCTTGTTTCTCGTTGGTACAGGGAATTTTATGAACGATTCTGGCAAGAATCAAGGGAACCTACCCCATAGGAAACTTCGACCCTTCTTAGAGAAGGTGCGGGTAATGGAATGCTCGATTTTGTTTCTTGGTTCAAACAAAAGGTACTGTCCATTTTGGCTCATACTTAGTTTGACATTACAAGTTGCTCATACGTGTGACTAATATAATGAACTACCCTGCTTGAACTTGTAGGGACAAACCGATGCATCTATGAGTGCCGAGTTGAGACAGGTTGCCGATGGTTGTGCCTATAGGGTCAAGTCATTTACCGGTTATGACGTGAATGGATATCACTTTCACACAACAAGCCACAAGCAGAGTCGGCCCAATCGAAGAACCACAAATACCGGAGTTTTTATGCAAGGCTTAGATGGGGTTGAGTATTATGGAAGAATTGAAGAAATATACGAACTCATGTTTCATGGTTGCAAACCTCTTAATCCCATTATATTCAAATGCCATTGGTTTGATCCTGAAGTAGTGAGGCGGACCCCTAATCTTGAGCTAGTCGAAATTCAACAATCATCCATCTTACTAGGAGACGATGTCTATATTGTGGCTCAACAGTGTCACACCCAATTTTAAGGATAAAATTGAATGCACAAAACTCGTGTGTGCCCAGGGATCAATCACACACACAAGCTGACAAATTACATAAACTATCATCACGGTGTCTTTACATCAGATCCATAATATAACTTAGTCTTACATTACACAGCGGAATATAAAAAGGTAACTCTCTCGTGGGGCTTCATCACAGGGAAGGTCAACTGGTTGACCACAAACCTAAAAATCCTCCGAGAATTCCTCATAACCGTTGTCATCTGTTACCCATCCGGGATTTTTATCCAAATAAAGAAAATAAACAAGTGTAAGTACATCCCGTACTTAACAATTTAACATGGGGTTATGAAGCTCAAAAAGGTTGACTCTGGTCTACTGCAGTTAGCATTTTTAGTAAGTTAAGCTTTTATTCTCAGGTATTATCAAATTATGCTTAAGCTCCCATTTAATCCCATAAGAACAATTATCAGGGTCAAGTGTACCATATATCATCATAGAACAACTAAAGTGATCAACAACAAGTAACCAGTTATTCTGTGAGTTTTCCGAGCCGCTCGTGACCATGAGCACGGCTGTTATAACAGTTTGTTACCCTCTGCAGAGGTGGTGCACATTCACCGCGAGTCATGATTCCCATATGCCCGGGTTAATTACTTCCATGTCACTGCCAAGGTGAGCGGGCAGGGTACACTATGAAGCCATTTCATAGGTTTCTCTAACAAGTTAGGGCCGCTAGGTTTCCTTGGTAGGCAGATGTAGGAACCCCCCTTTCCTATGGCACATATCCATCGCGGCTATACACATAGGAACAGAGGCAGCCCTATACCCAATGTGGCAAGCCCCATTTGCGCCAAAAAGGTAACCTCTAACTAGCTAGAAAAGGTCCTATTACTGAGCTAAAGTCAGAGCCATATGACTCTCCCGGTTGCACTGTCAGTCCCAGCTTTTGCCGACAGATAAGTCCTTATGGAGGGCCGGGAGCAACATGGTCAAAAGTCATTTGCACCTTCGCCCTATGGAACAGTTGTTATAACTCATGTTATACTTTTAGTTCCATAGAATCATTCATCATCGTCTAGATCATGTTCAGTTAGAGCACTAGCATCTACCCATATGCAAATAACCCATAGGAGACAAGGAACAGGATAATCAATTACTAGGATGTCCTTACGGGTATTAGAATTAGACACATGCAAATGAGTAATTGATTAAAGTGAAATAGGACATCAAGGTAGGCCCATGCTATACTTGCCTTGATTCACAAACTCTTGCTGGTCCTGCTGGTCGTCGAAGAATTCTTGGTCTCCCACGTTCTCCTCACCGTCTGAACGCGACCAACACGGCAACATACAACATTCCAAAAGCATTCATGCAAAGCAAACATTCCTATCATTAGAACCGTACACCAACAGTATAGAAAACAAGATAAAATGTTTTTGAAAATAATCTACGTCTCGCTACGATCACGTCAACGCGATGTTCACGAAAAACGGAGCTAAGATGCGAAAGTTATGATTTAAACGGGATTTCCTATAGCAATATATTTAATTAAATCTAACCATGAAATTAAAAAGTTCCAAACTTGACTAACAGTGGTTCCAACATGTAGATTATGGAATTACGAAGCTAACGCGATTTGAACGGATCAATTCGGAGCTAAAACGACGATTTTATAAGCAAAACAGTTCAAATGGCATTTCTGTAAATTCTAAAAACGTATTTTAGACTAAAGCAGTGAACTTTACGCTTTCAAAACGAGAATGCGTAATCGGGGAAATGCACGTTGGACTGTGGGTTAGGACTTAGAAAAGTACAGGGTCTCTTAAGCAAATTGACCCACGAAGGGGTATTGGCCACTTAGAGCCGTTGATCAGACGATGGAGGGCTCAGATTATTCAGAGGAGAGAGAACAGGGGGGGGGGGGGCTGGCCAGAACAGTGCAGCCACGGTAGTTCTCCATTGCCGGCGGCGTGGAGCACTCCGGCAAGCACGGTTAGGGGGCCACGGTCCATGGAAAACATATCCGATGGCACCGGGAAGAAGCGGAGGAGCAGGGGATCATGGCTAGGCCAAAAAGGTGGCTGGAGGGTGCTGCCATGGTGGCGGTCGCCATGGACGGTGGCCGAAGATCCTTAGCGCAAGCGGCTACGGCGCTAGAAGCCACTAAACGCCATAGAAGAAGGTCGGAGAGAGAGGAGAGCATGGGGAGGCTCACAGCGGGGAACTCGGGGTCGGAGTCGGCTCGGGGAAGGCGGGTCACGGCAGACGGCGGACGGCGGCCTTCGTCGGTTGCGGCCTCCGAGGTGTGAGCGAGGCGAAAACGGAGCAGGGAGAGGCAGCATGGGGGCGGCTCGGGTGCGAGCTCTGTTTTAAAGAGGCCAGGCGCGGGGAGGGGCGCTCCCACGACGCGAGAAGATCGGGCGCGGGCGGCGGTTTCTCCAGGCGCACGCGCGGGCGGTTGCGGGACGCGCGGGAGGAAGGGGACGGCGTCGACAGGCGGGCTCGGCCTGTCAGTGTGGAGGGAAGAGCGGAAGGGGGAGGCACGGTGGTTGCCCACTGGTGCTGGGCCGGCGTGGAGCTGGGCTGGTGGGGTGCTACACATGAGCTGGGCCATGGGGAGGAAATGGGCCAGCGGCCGGTTGGGCCAGCGGGAGGGAGCTGGGCCAGCAGGCCAGAATTGAGAGAGAGGAGGTTATTTCCTTTATTTATTTTTTTCCAAATAAATTTTCCAAATGATTTTCAAATTTCAATTCTCTTTGAAATCTTTGATCAATACCAAACATTCACAAAATAATATGCAACAGCATGTATGCATCACTTGTAGCTAATCTTATATTTGATTTTAGTTTTATAAAAATTATTATTTTCCTACATTTTTTATGCACACATAATTGCGTAAATAAATCAATTTAGCTATTTTAAAAGAGTGCAAATTTTAGGGTGTTACAATTCTACCCCCCTTAAAATGAATCTCGTCCTCGAGATTCGGGTGATTGCTTACTCAAACAGTTGGGGATAAGTCTTTCTCAGATCCTCTTCTCTTTCCCAAGTAGCCTCATCCTCTGTATATCGATTCCACTGCACCTTGCACATCTTTATAGTTCGGCTTCTTGTAACTCTTTCGGCAGTTTCCAAGATCTTTATCGGATACTCTTCATAAGTAAGATCTTCCTTGACAGCAAGTTCTTCCAAAGGAATCTGCTCTTCTGGTACCCTCAAACACTTTTTCAATTGGGAAACATGGAACATGTCGTGCACACCTGACAAACTCTCAGGCAGTTCCAACTGATAAGCTACTTCTCCACGTCTCTCTAGGATCTTAAAAGGTCCTATATACCTTGGTGCTAACTTTCCCTTCATATTGAATCTTTTCACACTTCTCATTGGTGACACCTTCAAGTACACATAATCACCAACTTCGAAAGTCAGCTCTCTTCTGCGAGTATCAGCGTAACTCTTCTATCGGGACTGAGCCACTCTCAAATTGTCTCTAATCATTCTCACTTGTTCTTCCGCATCTCTAAGGACATCGGGTCCAAACACTTGAGTTTCTCCAGTCTGATTCTAGAACAAAGGCGTTCTACATTTACGTCCATACAACGCCTCAAAAGGTGCCATCTTGAGACTCTTCTGATAACTGTTGTTGTACAAGAACTCTGCGTATGGCAGACTCTTATCCCAACTATCACCATACTATAATGCACAAGCTCTCAACATATCTTCTAAAATCTGGTTGATCCTTTCAGTCTATCCATCAGTTTGTGGGTGGTAAGCAGAACTAAAATTCAACTTTGTCCCCAAAGATCTATGTACTTTATGCCAGAATTGTGATGTAAACTGAGTGCCTCTATTCGACACAATTTTTTTTGGGAACACCATGTAAGCACACTATTCTTTCCATGTACAACTCTGCTAGTCTTGCACCCATATAGGTAGTCTTGACTGGTAAAAAGTGGGCAACCTTGGTGAGTCGATCCACTATTACCCATATTGAATCATAGCCTCATTGAGTGCGGGGCAATCCTACGATAAAATCCATACCAACTTCTTCCCATTTCCATTTAGGAATCTTCATTGGTTGTAGTAACCCTGCAGGTCTTTGATGCTCAGCTTTCACTCTTTGACAAGTGTCACACAAAGCCACATATTCTGCCACATCTCTCTTCAAACCATACCACCAATACTTCTCCTTGAGATCCAGATACATCTTGGTACTTCTGGAATGTATAGAATAAGCAGACTCATGGGCCTCTTGCAGAATTGCATCACGGATAACCTTCACTTCAGGTACACATATCCTTTTTCTGAACCAAAGAGTGCCATTCTCATCCATTCTGAATCCGGGTGCCTTTCCAAGTACTACATTCTCTGCTATCTCCTTAAGTTTTTCATCCTCCAATTGACCTTTGCGTATCTCTTGTTCCAAAGTAGGCTCTATCACCAATTCCATTGCATTAGTGACAAAACTCAAATTGAGATACTCCATTTTAGCACACAACTCTGCTGACATAGATGTCATCTGAAGTCCATTGGCATAGCTCTTTCTGCTAAGTGCATCAGCTACGATGTTTGCCTTTCCCGGGTGATAATGCACTTCCAAATCATAGTCTTTGATCAATTTCAACCAACGACGTTGTCTCAGATTCAGATCTGATTGGGTGAAGATATACTTCAAACTCTTATGATCAATATAGATATCACTCTTATGTCCAATTAGATAATGTCTCCAGATCTTCAAAGCATGAACCACAACTGCCAATTCCAAGTCATGAGTAGGATAATTCAACTCATGCTTCCTTAGTTGTCTAGATGCATATGCCACCACTCTTCCTTCTTGCATAAGCACACATCCAAGGCCCAAACGGGATGCATCACAATAAATAGAGAAGTTCTTGCTTAAATCGGGCAAAATTAATACTGGAGCTGTAGTCAGTCTCTTCTTTAGCTCATCAAAGTTTGCCTGGCATTTATCCGACCATACATACTTAGCATTCTTTTCCAACAGAGCTGTCATAGGCTTGGCTAGCTTGGAAAAACCTTCAATGAACCTTCTGTAGTATCCAGCCAATCCCAAAAAGCTTCAAATCTCACTTACAGTTGTTGGTGGTTTCCAATTCAATACATCTTGCACTTTGCCTGGATCCACTGCTATCCCACCATTGGAGACAACATGACCCAAAAAAGAGACTTCCTTCAACCAAAACTCACACTTGCTCCGCTTAGCGTACAACTTATGTTCTCTAAGCTTTTGCAAGACTAACCTTATGTGTTCAACATGTTCTTCTTCAGTCTTGGAGACTATTAGTATGTCATCTATGAATACCACCACAAATTTATCCAGAAATTCCATGAACACCTTATTCATCAGAATTAGACACATGCACATGAGTAATTGATTAAAGTGAAATAGGACATCAAGGTAGGCCCATGCTATACTTGCCTTGATTCACAAACTCTTGCTGGTCCTGCTGGTCGTCGAAGAATTCTTGGTCTCCCATGTTCTCCTCACCGTCTGAACGCGACCAACACGGCAACATACAACATTCCAAAAGCATTCATGCAAAGCAAACATTCCTATCATTAGAACAGTACACCAACAGTATAGAAAACAAGATAAAATGTTTGTGAAAATAATCTACGTCTCGCTACGATCACGTCAACGCGATGTTCACGAAAAACGGAGCTAAGATGCGAAAGTTATGATTTAAACGGGATTTCCTATAGCAATATATTTAATTAAATCTAACCATGAAATTAAAAAGTTCCAAACTTGACTAACAGTGGTTCCAACATGTAGATTATGGAATTACGAAGCTAACGCGATTTGAACGGATCAATTCGGAGCTAAAACGACGATTTTATAAGCAAAACAGTTCAAATGGCATTTCTGTAAATTTTGAAAACGTATTTTAGACTAAAGCAGTGAACTTTACGCTTTCAAAACGAGAATGCGTAATCGGGGAAATGCTTGTTGGACTGCGGGTTAGGACTTAGAAAAGTACATGGTCTCTTAAGCAAATTGACCCACGAAGGGGTATTGGCCACTCAGAGCCGTTGATCAGCCGATGGGGGGCTCGGATTATTCGGAGGAGAGAGAACAGGGGGGGCTAGCCGGAACAGTGCAGCCGCGGCGGTTCTCCATTGCCGGCGGCGTGGAGCACTCCGACGAGCACGGTTAGGGGACCACGGTGCATGGAAAACGTATCCGATGGCACCGGGAAGAAGCGGAGGAGCAGGGGATCATGGCTAGGCCAAAAAGGTGGCCGGAGGGTGCTGTCGTGGCGGCGGTCGCCATGGACGGCGGCCGGAGATCCTTGGCGCATGCGGCTATGGCGCTAGAAGCCACTAAACGCCATAGAAGAAGGTCGGGGATAGAGAGGAGAGCATGGGGAGGCTCACAGCGGGGAACTCGGGGTCGGAGTCAGCTCGGGGAAGGCGGGTCACGGCAGACGGCGGACGGCGGCCTTTGGTGCTTCGCCGTGCATCGGTTGCGGCCTCCGATGCATGAGCGAGGTGAAAACAGAGCGGGGAGAGGCAGCAGGGGGGCGGCTCGGGTGCGGACTCCATTTTAAAGAGGCCAGGCGCGGGGAGGGGCGCTCCCACGACGCGAGAAGATCGGGTGCGGGCGGCGGTTTCTCTAGGCGCACGCGTGGGCGGTTGCGGGACGCGCGGGAGGAAGGGGACGGCGCCGACAGGCGGGCCCGGCCTGTCAGTCGGAGGGAAGAGCGGAAGGGGGAGGCGCGGTGGTTGCCCGCTGGTGCTGGGCCGGCGCGGAGCTGGGCTGGTGGGGTGCTTCGCGTGAGCTGGGCTACGGGGAGGAAATGGGCCAGCAGGAGGGAGTTGGGCCAGCAGGCCGGAATTGAGAGAGAGGAGGTTATTTCCTTTATTTATTTTTTTCCAAATAAATTTTCCAAATGATTTTCAAATTTCAATTCTCTTTGAAATCTTTGATCAATACCAAACATTCACAAAATAATATGCAACAGCATGTATGCATCACTTGTAGCTAATCTTATATTTGATTTTAGTTTTATAAAAATTATTATTTTCCTACATTTTTTATGCACACATAATTGCGTAAATAAATCAATTTAGCTATTTTAAAAGAGTGCAAATTTTAGGGTGTTACAAACAGGCAACGGAAGTTTATTATCTCTCATACATGTGCCAAACTGTAGACCGTCTTAAGGGTTGAGATGTTGTGTACAAGGTATTGCCACACAGTAAACTACCTTTCCCAAACAATCAAGATTACAGCATAGGCCCCAACACATATGACGGAGAGTTCTTTCAAGAAGATGGGCTCGAAGAGAGTTTTGAGATAGACTTAACCAAAGCTCCGGGAATGGAAGTAGACAATGAAAGTGGTGCTGACGAGGACACCGGTGACGAGGTTCAGAATGTGAAGGACTTAGAATTACTTCAACGATTACATCTAAGCAACAACGGTGATGATGACATTCCTCCTTCAAAACAAGGGGATGATTATATCAACATATGTGATAGTGATGATGAGACCTATGATCCAGGTAATCCCGATGATGATGATTATTTCTAATACATGTATGATCCATGCTAATTGATTTATTATTTGTCATACCATGTTATTTTCTAAGTATGTTTTGTTTATTTTGCATCTATTTTGATGTATTATCTGTGCTAATTGGTTTACTCTTTTTAATTGTAGGTGATTGAACAATGGTGGGCGGTATGAGGAGGATAACGTTGCTTTACTCAAAAGCGACAACGACGAGTAAAGGGACCGATGCAGCTGAGGGGTCCAAGAAGAGACCTCGGGGTAGACCCAAGGGTGGAGGCAAGATGACGCCACCATTGCCTATACCTTCGTCGCCGTCTGAGTTACCTTCCACTCACTCATCCTCTGAGGAGGAGGTACAGGTGGAGGAGGAGGTACAGGTGGAGGAGGCAGGGGTGTAGGAGGAGGCAGGGATGGAGGAGGAGACATGGGGTACCTCTTCCTCTAGTACAGGTGTATGGTTGCGAGGTCCCTTGACCCTCCCAAAGTGACCGATACCTCTTGAGAGACGCCCGCTGATTCAACCCGATGGAGAGAAGTAAGTAACTTTATATGTTATCACTAATTTTTTGTTTGATATGTTCAAAATTATAATAGAAACTAATAATTTATCTTAATCACTTGGACAGGGGTTGGAGGAAGGTCGGTGGGTGTGATCACACACGCCATGTGAACGACATCCTTGGTCTTTTGATCAAGGAAAAGTTCCCTAGCCTGGTGTAGTTTGGCGGAACTATCGAGCTGACCTACACGTGGGCCCACTATGCCACCGTCTCCGACACCACTGATTGAGATGGCAGGTGTTTTGCCGATAAGGCACAACGTGTCAAGGCCGAGCTTTGGGTAAGTCTTTCTCGCACTACATTGCTCAATACATCGCATTGATTGGACATTAATGACTGGTTACATCGCATACATTGCGCCTATATGTAGGATTTCTTTAGATGTGAGGAGGGATACGAGGCTAAGGCGGATGCTGTGGCTGATAAAGCCGCCAAGAAACTCGTCAAGGACATGCACTATGAGGCGCGCATCCAGGCCGTGATCCAATACCACGTGGAATTTCTTAGAGAGAGGATCCCTAAAAGGGCGGCAAGAACCATGAGCCTGACCTCAGAATAATACATGAAGGTAAATATAGACCATTAATACTTATTTTTTCTGAGATTAATTGTGCTTAATTTCATCTTGTTATATGTCATATACTTGATGACGTAGGTGCCTCTGTGTTGGTGCGCCTACGATATGCAGTGCTGGGCCTAGATGGTGGAAAGGTGGTGCGACCCCGCGTGGCAGGAGAATCACAATGCTTGCCGGGAGCGGTGTTTGCTGATGCTGGGTCCAACACACCATCAAGGCAACCTCAACCTCTCAGAATACATGGCTAGATGGGTACGTGAATTCATTTCTTTATTCTAAGGTTCAACTCTGCATAATTTCTAATCATATTGCTTTTTTTTGCAGTCGGCATCACATGGTGGCCAGCCCTGCACCCAGTTCGTGGCATATGCTTTAGCCCACAAGGGGAAGGCGACGTCCAACGTTGCCTACAACCTAGAGGACCCGCCCTCAGCGTACAACAACAAGTCCGTCCACAGCCGTCTCGAAGGATACACATCGATGGCAAGGCAGGTCCGTGGCCCAGAGTACGATCCGAGCGCCCATGACCTTGATGGAGAAGTGGTCATGAGGGCGAGAGGAGGCAAGAAGCATGGCCGGTTCTGGATTGGCGACGGCACCATCGACACGGCCAGTACTATATATCTACAATGTAATGCTAACAACAGCCCCCTTGCATAGTTAGTACTTCCTACCATCTTAATGAATATTCCATTATGTGACTATTAAGAGTTAGGCCGTGGCATGAACCTCCCCTTGGATTCTTTTATATTATGATTCCGTTGCGTCATCGAATGAGACTACTAGTGTTGTTTAATCTTGTCTCACACATGCCAATCCCTTCTCCTTTGTGCAGCATCAATTGGCGACATCGAATGAGCCTCATGCCCCAGCCTCATCGTAGTGGAACTCGTGGCCTAAGGGAAGCACTGTCGCAGTGAACTCATGGCCTAAGTACTTGTGATTTTATTTGTATTTGTATTTGCATTTGTGGATTACCTATGACTACTTGTGGTTGTGAATGAGCTGTGACTACTATTTATGGATTCTGAAGTTTATTTGCATCTATGTGTTGTCGATATATCTATATGAATTGCCTGTGATGCCTATTGTGAACTATCTGTGATGGATGTAATGTTTATTTGAATGTGGTACGTGGCTATGACCGAACCAAATAAACTGATTATTTGTGGCATCTTTGTCGAATGTAACACTCGGCAAAGAGGCTTTTTGTCGAGTGCCAGGTGTAAAACACTCCGTAAAGTGGACACGTGGCAAAATTCTATGCATTCTAGGACTAAAATGGCATCTTTGCCGAGTGTCTGCCCTATGACACTCGGCAAAGAAGCCAAATTCTGTGGATTTTGGAATGGTCTTTGCCGAGTGCCCATACTTTGACACACGGCAAAATGAGTCACTTTACCGAGTGCCCCCTCTTTGACACATGGCAAAAATCAATCTTTGTCGAGTGTTCACACTTTGACACACGGCAAATAGGCCAGATTTGCCGAGGGCCCAAACATTGACACATGGCAAAAAGGCAAGCTTTGCCGAGTGCCTAATATTTGACACTCGGCAAACATGCCGTGACCGTTTCCACTCTGTGCCGTACTTTTTTTCGCTGAGTGTCATTTTCAGCTCTCGGCAAAGTCTTTACCGAGTGCCCGATAGAAAACACTCGGCAAAGCTGCTGTTTGCCGATACTGTAGATGCTGTGTGCTCTTTGCTGAGTGTTACACTCGGTAAATCCTTTGCCGAGTGTTTTTTGGGCTTTGCCAAGTGTCTGTGGCACACGGCAAAACTACTGTTTCCGGTAGTGAGGGTTATATTATTAGCCTTGCTCTTAGAAGAGGATTGGGGTGGGAAGGGTCCGAGAGAGAAGAGGAAAGCACGTGTCGCTAGTGCACGTGGCGCACACGCACCAAATAAGAATTTGGTGGCGGGTGTGATTGGTTACCTCACGACCTAGTACATTCCAATTGTCTGTTTTTTCTAAAATCCATTTAAGTTATTTAATTTCCATGTTTATATAGGTGAAAAGACCTAAGACTTCAGCTCCAAGAAGTGCATGATAACTTGGTTAGTTACATTCTTCTATAGTTGTTTCTACAAAATTTACTATCCTTAATTTTGAAAAGGCTACTGCCTGATTTTCTTCACTCTCTTATTTTATTTGCACTAGGACGGAATGCTTCAAATGAATGAAGATTATAGATGGATTAGCTAATTAGCTAATCAACTAGTTTCTAGAACTTATGGATATCTGCATAATGCTTGTATAGATTTGTTTTTGCTACTTAGAGATATAGCTCATTCACTATGTTACAGTTCTATGGAGGTTTGCCTCTGTTATTAAGTGCACTTGTAATACAAGTATGTTGCTTCTATGAAGTGTGATGCACAATTTTACGCTTTTGTTGTTTATTTGCTAAAGCAACATGTCTTATTCTTTATTTGAATATGTTTAAAAATAGTCTAGTATTTACACATAAAATATGTTTATGTTAGTAGACAAGAATATAAACATATCTGCAAAAACATGTGTTGGTATTTATTAACTTGTCACTTGTTTAGTAGTCACCTATTATAAACCTATATCTCCTAACATTACTTTATTAGGTTGTCATCCCTAGTGATGATGCCAGAGATGCTTGTTGACATTTCTTAGTGTCGCTACTAAGAACAGAGTTTTAAATCTAGCCCCTAGTAACAACAACAGGAATGCTTGTTGGTACTACATAGCATTACTACTAGAATAATACTAAGCAGTTCTTTATTAATTATGTGACTAGGAAGAGTAAATATATGAATGAAAAGGATCTGCAAGTGCACAGATAATATACCATTGTAGCATTTTACCCGAGAGTATTCCAGGTATTGTTATTTATATTTTTACCACAGGGAAGGTCTAGCATGGACATGTATTGATAACTTATACTATTGAAGGAGAAATAAACCATAACCAATATTCTACTCATAACAGGGGTAAGTCATAGGATAAGATATATATATATATATATATATATATATATATATATATATATATATATAATAAGTATTGATCAATGATAAATCACTTAGAGTACTCCTTTCTATGGTATTAGCATGGTTATGTAGAATATTAGAGGAATAATTCCTAAGTCATTCTTAATTACAAGTCAAAGCATTCATTGATTAGTACAATTATACCTAATAATCATTGCTAAGATCATCATCATATCTACACATAAGGGATATTACTAAGGAAGATTGAGAACAGAGCTTGCCCTTCCTTTGTAACCGAACCCTACATGCGCCTATATTCGGGGAGTGGACTACAAAGGACTCAACGGGAGTGTCACATCTGCGATCTACCACATGACCCAGAATATATGGTGTATCCACAGGTAAAAAACGTATAAGCACCACGCTTACACAATGTCGACCACTCACCCATGGTACCTTAGAGTGAGCGCTATACGAACTTATGCATGAACATGATGATAATCTAACTATACTAAGCATATAATCAAAGTAGACGATGAACATTGTAACGAAAAACATGAATAAGATAAATACTGATATTGTCATAACAATTGTAACTAGCATATAAAAGTAATGGAGGTACAAAAGAGAGAGAGGTACAAAGATTATACCGAACCACGCTCTTGACATGATCGGGAATCCAAGTGAATCCTGCTTGCCTCCCTCTAGACCTAGCCTAACTAGCTATGCCCTAGAATATGGTGGAGCTCTGAGGATGATTAAGGTTTCTATCTTCTCAAATAACTTATGCCTTAGGGGGGCAGGGGGCTGATATATATAGGCCGGAGTGTCCAACGTGAGCCCTTGGATCAAACCGACTTAAATGACGTCGTAGATGCAGCCTAGGAGGTGTCGGAGAACCGACATTGTGACGCAAAGGCTGACAGGTAGGCCCAGAGGCCGAGCGGCTTATAGGTGGGGCCGGGTGGCCCCACTTGGCAGCCTCTCGCCCTCCGCTTCGGTGTGGAGTCCTCTCGAGTCTTCTAGAACCTTCTAGTGTTCATTTCGCTACGGATAAGCACAATTAAATCTGACATGTAGGTCCATCTTGATGGTTTTCTAGATAAACCCTGCAGAAAATACAGATTCACCAAAACTTGTGGAATTTGTTAATTTAAACCCCTAAATCTTTGTTGGTGATTATATTTATGCCCTTATGCATGTTATATTGACGGTTTATAATGGTTGTTAACTACCATCAACAAATTCCCCCAAGCTTAACCTTTGCTAGTCCCTTAGCAAAGCTAAACTTAGTAAATGGATCTAGAGTTTTGAGATTTTTGAAAACATCGTAGCAACTCCTCAAAAGTACACATGCGTTCAAACAAGAATTCTCCTCCGGATTAGAATAAACCAATCTGTCTTTCAAACTTACCCATATTACCTTCAACCATGGGGCTTCTCAGCCTTCACTCGGGTCTTGAGCAATTGAAACACAGAATGATCAAGTTAAGCACTATGTCTCAAGTTCTTTGCTTAATCATTATTCCAGAGTTTTTATAGGTTTTCAAAATAAAACTTAGAGCTTCCATTGTATGACACTCTCAAGTCTCTCAATATATGTGGTATTTGTGGATCCTCACCAAGGCAAAAGTGATGTTATGCCTTTCTTTTCCTACAACTAAAGTTTATGTGGAGCTCATAGGAGTAGAGAAAGCATAAAAGAGCATACTTGCAATACATATATTGTAAAATCAAACTTTGGATCCAAAGAGAGTTGAGTCATATAATCAAATCAAGATGTGCATGTGTATGGATGTATGTGGTGGATATATATGGTGGCTAACCTAATTCTACTATGCTCCTTGAAAACATATCTCTCTTTTGAAACATGGAAACAACTTTGCAAGAAAACATGGGCTATCTTATTCATCTCTTCTTTTTTTTCGAGCGAGCATCTAAGTACCCATTGTTTTTAATATCTCGGACACTTGTCCATTTTTTCTTTCTCAACTTCTTTTTTTATGAATAACTTTTGCATAGCCTTATGCATCTTTTCTGTAACAAAATTTTTGAGAGATAGCAATAAGAACTTGGAGCATTTATTTGGTGGAAATTCCTATCAAGAATATTTTTGGTGTTTACTCCCAGTGTAGGAGTAAAACATTTTTTGGTGGATCTAGATGGAATGGCATGTTATTGCGCCTACCCCAAGTGTAGGAGTAGTACATATTTGGGTGGTGTGTACGTGATCTTGATTTTAAGAGCATGACAAACCTCTCATAAGGGTCAACAAAGCTTGATTAAACTTAATGCAATGCAAGCAGCATATATGAGTGGAAGTTTTCCTAATCTAAATATCATATATGGCTCTGGTAGAAATTCAAGCTTTGTCATACAAGAGCTTATCATGTAGGATTTTTATATTTTTCAAAAGATAAATCTTCAGAACTTTAGTATTGCTAGGAACAAGATAAACAGTAGCTCAGACCTTCTCATATCATATCGGTCAATTATCTAGACTTAGATCAAGCATATGCTAGCCACGAGTTTTAAGTTTAGAGTAAATTCTTATATCAAAACAGCCGTATCCAAAACTCGGGGCTAAAAATGAGGTACTTGAAAGGAATTACAACAGAGCAACTATTCATCATTTCCATTTATTTATTTAGTTCTTAAAAATAGAAAACTAGACACACATCTTTTTATTTTGTTTTTACTTTTAAGATCATACCTTTAATATATATATATAACTAGCTAAGATAAATTTTTATTTTGCTTTAGTTTGTTATGCATCTTTTTATTTCTTTAGCAAATATGAAGCAAACTTACAAATAGTAAAACCAAAAAGGAAAGAATTACTTAGCTAGATACATGGGGGATGCTTCTATCCCAAGCTGGATGTTGTCGTGATCTTTCTTAGAGTGAGTCTACCAGCAAAAGTCTTTCTCATCCGTCCAGAAGTTGTGTTCCTCGTGCAGCGAGTGTAACAACGGCTCGGAAAAATGTACTTCGGATGGATGGCTTTACTCTTGATTATCCTGCAAAATACTTCAACAAGAACACCAAAACTCGTGGCACGGATTAGGATAAGGGGTTAGCGGCCAGCCATTCAGAAATTTTGTTGTCCTTGGAGGTTCAGACAGATTTCCTAATTGACAAAGTTCTAGCAGGATGTCTATTAATATTTTTGGATTTTCTTATTTATATAATGCAGAAAGAAAATATGCATGCATGGTATATATTATTATTATTTTTATGCCACTATAGTGAATCTTCCCGTGGGTGTTTACACACCGAGAAATTTTTTCACATGGGGCTTACGATTTATGATGCAATGATGTAATGCAGTCATAAAACTTTTTATCTTCCTGTTCTAAATGCAATGCTAATGCAAAAAAGTAAATATGCTAAAGTGAAAAGTAAATCATGCAATACTAAAAACTAAATATGGATAACTACCTATATTACCTCATGGCCAGGGTTTGGATTTTTAAGTCCTCTGGACAGGACTCTTTTCCTATCTTGTTTATTCTTTGGGTGCATCAGTCGGTCCTAGGGATGGAGACCCTGATGGTTGCACCTCTTGTAACTCTGGTAGCGATGTTACCTTTTCTTTCCATACCTGCTTGGTCTGTGGACTTTACTTTGGCGGAGCAGGCTCATCTTTTACAACTTCTTTAGGTTCCTCATCTTCCTCCCAACTTTTCTTTGGGGATTGATTCTTTTGCTTTCGGGATGATCGACATCTTCTCCTCGAGCGGGACTTCTTCGGCTGCCCATAAGTGGTATAACTATTGAAATAACAACGTACCTTTTCTGTAGGAAATTGGAAGTGGATTTGTCCAAATCTGACGTAGATGATCGCATTGGTAGTGTTAAGGAACGGTCTTCCAAGAATGATGGGTGTATCATCTTCTTCTTCTCCCATGTCTAGAACCATGAAGTCGGCAAGGGCATAGTTATCATGTATCCTTACCATGACATCTTTTGCTATTCCCTCCGAAAATTGGATTGATTGGTCCGCTATCTGCAATTGCATATATGTAGGGAATAATGTTTCATCACCAAATAAGTATTCATACGTTACCTTGGACACTATATTGACACCGAACCCAATGTCACAGAAGGTCTTGTGGAAGATTCTTTATCCAATGGTACACTCGATCGTTGGTACGCCTGGGTCATCCTTCTTAGCAAGGAATGGTGAAGCGAGGAGGTGGTCGTACTCTGATCGAAGTGTGTTGATCATGTTGACCGATTCTTCTTGAGGCTGCCTGGCCTTGTTCTTCCTCCTTCTCCTGTTATTCTTCTTCTTAGTCACTGTTATCTCTTTGGGTAGGTATGGCGTCTGTGGATGTCCGGGAGATTGCAAGATACAATTCTTGAAAGAAATCTTTTCCTTTCTATCCTTGATTGTGAAGCACATCTTGGCACTGTCTACGTAGATGATGGCTTTTGCGGTGCTTAGGAAAGGTCGGCCCCAAATAATGGGCGCCCTTATATCTCCACTTGTTTCCAAAACCACAAAGTCTACGGAAACATATGATTGCCCCACTCGAATAATAGCGTCTTCAAGAACTCCCTTGGGGTAGCAGAGTGACTGATCTGCAAGCTGCAAATGCATATTTGTGTACAACAAAGTATTTCCATTAATTGATCATAAATTACCTTAGGCATGATGTTGACACTTGCTCCAAAATCACAGACAGCTTCTTAAAAAATGTGAGGTTCAATGGTGATGGGGATGACAGGTCTTCCTGGATTGCTCTTCTTTTCCTGCAAAGTATAGTCTATCCACGTTGGTAGTTCGGCCTTTGTTGCTGATTCCATCCATGATTCTACTGAGGATGAAAGTAGTAGTTGTTGACAAAGTTCACATCATCTTGGGTTTTAGGACAGTTGCTCCCTGAATGCCCAGTGTTTCCACACACTTCACATGTCATGCGAGAATCATGAATATGCATGACTTCTTGCTTCTCGTTGGCTCGATCTTCAAGCTTCTTCATCAGCAGGTCCATCTTGGCAGATAGCATGTCTACATCCTTGAGTTCATGCATACCTCCACCCCTCCTGTGGGTTTGAACACGTTCTTCATTCCAACCTTGATTAGAGGTCATCTTCTCCACAAGAGCTGTTGCAGCTGGTATGGTGAGTGACATGAATGCACCTCCAGCAGCAGCATCCATAGTCTCACGGGTACTATTGGACTCACCTTTCCCTGGTCGACCTCTCCCCTATTCCTACTGCTGTGCATTGTCACTCTCTCATGCAAGAGCAACAGCACTAATGCCTCCTCCTTTAATCCCTTGGACCCATCCCAATAAGCATCATAATTCTTCCCACTAATTCCCCTTCTATTGATGTACATAATAATGAATGGACCATTCTCATGGCTGGCCACATCTACCTGCTGCTCCCATGCCCCTACTCTCCCCCTTCATGCAAAAGTAACAACCACAAATAATTGTCATCCCTAAATTTCCTGGACCTATCTCCCCTTAATCACCCCTCCTAACCTCTCTCTTTTATTTTTGTGTAGTTACTCATTTGAAGAGCATGACCAGCCATGGCCGACCTCCTATTCTTCTGCTGCTTTCCATGCAGAAAACTGATGCACCTAATTCCTTCCTCTCATAAATCACTAGGACACAACTTTCTTAAGAGTGCTCCTTTACTCTACCACTCTTCAATTGCATGCATGCAGAACACAACAACATCCTGTTGTCGCCCCCTCCATTTCTCTCATGCAAAAGCAGCAATACATAATGTTTCCTCTCTTAATTCTCTGGCAACACATTTAATCTCTCCCCTTTATTTCCTCCATCAGTTCCACTGTCCTATACTGCAGAGTAAAAGGCCAAGGGACAGCAGGGGTTCCTCATCTCATCCCCTTGACCCCTTCTTCTCTATCTGCTATGGACGCCCCCTACTCTTTCCTTCCCTTCCTCTCCTTCCCCTCCACAAAAATGGAGACCACTCGCTGCCACAAATCCATTTTGTTGCTGCGATGGTCATCTCGAAGACTGAGCAAGCTATCTATGAAGGCTACTGCCGCCGATCTCATATGCAGTAAGGTCACCCCTTTCCCTCTATGTCTCTATGCAGCACCTCCCTCATCCCTCCCTCATCTCTTGATCTCTCTCACAGCTGAGGAAGGTCTTCAATTGAAGCATCGCAGCCTGTTCATCGACGTACCATGCAAACTGCCGGCCACTATACTCCAGATTGAGTTGTTCCCGTTGCCCCCAGCCATGATGTGGTGTGCATCTCTGCGTGGACGCCATCTTGATGCGCATCATCACCTCCTTGACTCAACGACTGCAGCCCGAACGATAGTTTACTGCTGCATCAACCCCATTCAATGCAGGCTCCATCGTCGTCCTTCTCTGTACACAACACATGTCACTTCCATGGTGAGATCTCACCCTCACCCCTCTAGTATGATGTTCTGTCTATTGTTCATGTTTCCATTCACAGTTCCTTAACATATTGCAGATCATCCATGAAAATAATCACCGATGCGTGACTGTCAGCCACCTCGTCGCTTGTTGCCAATGCTAACTGCCGTCGACCATACCTCAGGTGCTGTAGGCTCCCAAAATGAGGCTCCCTTGATGTTCTCTATATTTTTTTATCAATTACCACGGTGACTCATACCTGTAATGAGGATTCAATTGATCGTTGACATGACCCGCTTGTGAATTGTGTCGCTGTCCTCCATGGACAGCAGTGCTGCTGCCGGTTGGTGCACGCGTTCCACTTGATCCAGCCCTCCGGCCATTGAGCCCTTTGTCCAAAATATGTACCTAGTTCATGCACATAATTACACAAATTGGTTTGGCTATAGGAGTTGAGACTTGAGATATATCGCCGAATTCATGGTCGCTGTCCATGCTGTCGTGGCAAATATGCCGCTCTTAATGGCATGGTGTTCCTCGTCAATCGTTTAGCCTAATCATCAAACCTTTTATACAGCATGTTTGTCTTATATCTGCACATGTCCCTGTAAAACAGTTTGGCCAAACAATCCAAGATGAAAGAGATATAATCGTTCTTGCGTCTGCTGCCCCTGCTACCTTGCAGTCGCACAGCTGCTGGTTCATACCCATGTTCCCATTCTTTTATCACTCCTATGGTCATGCCGTTTGACCCACACGTGTATCACATACTTGCACATGGTTCTGCAAAGTTGATCACCCATTGGATCAGCGGAGACCATGTTTTGGTCAGCTTTCACGCTCTCTGCTCTGCTGTCCTAGCAGTTGTGCTGCACTAACTTGTTTTGGCGTTCCCCATCAAACCAGCATTCGTATGGTCATACCCTTTATCCAGCATATACATATTATGCTTGCACATACCTATGCAATATGGTTCGACCATTAGAGCCATGGTGACCCAGATTTTGAGGCCATATCGTCCGCTACTCTTGCTCTCCTGCATCCAGCCGCGCAACACATTTTGTGCCTATGTTCCCCAGCAAACCGTGATCCCAATCATCAAACCCTTTGACCAAAGGGTAGATATCGTCCCTGCACATGCCTCTATGAAACATCTTGGCAGTTCAGATGCCAGAGATATCATCATCTCCGCATTCACTGCTCTACTGCCCTAGCTGCTGTACCGCTCTGCGTGGCATTGGCGGTCCCCGCTAATACACTATCCAAATGACCAAAACCTTTATCCAGCATGTAAACCATATCCTTGCACATTACTCTTCAAGTTTTTGTGGTCATTCGTGCCATGATGGCGGATATATCAATTCCATAGTGGTTGCTACCCCTGCTGTCCAAACAACAGCAAACACCGTTTTGCAATCGTGTTTCCCATTGATCTATGTGTTCCCATATAACATCTACATGTCTCCAGAAGAACTCATACATACCCTTTTGAAGTAATGTTCAATACTTTTGATAACTTTCTATCTTCCCTCGTATCACCCTCGGTAAGGTCTAGTCATTCTTCACTATCACAACTATCATTTCCTCGTCATGTCCTACAACTGGGGTGTAATCTGTCCAAGACCTCTATATAGTGAACACCTCTCCCTCAAAGTGTTTGGTTATCAAATCCTTGACCTCATTAGAATCATGAGTTGCATGCTAGCTGCCCTTTTCCAGTGTTGTCATTCCTTCATCAACTTATACATCCATACTTCTCAATGCCATGGTATATTAACCACCCAATTACCAACCTTGATAGCTCATCTCAAATCACTTGATTCCTACCCAAATAATATCAGTATCATACTGCATAATCTATATCAATCTAATCCTAGTCTTTCTTGTAGTCCATTACACGCCTTTCGACATATCCAATATCATTGTCCTACAATATATCATGCTTCCCCTAACCCAATCCTATGTTTAGAACATAGTACATATCCAACACTTTCCATTCTAATGAATGTGTTTACATTTTTCTTAACTTCACCCTTGTTTCTCTAGATCCAATCCTTCCCCATCTATACCTCTTACTCCTACATCTTTTAATCATGGCTCTTGTACGTTAGTTGTTTTTGCACTCTACGATCGTAGTTACAAGCCTCCTATGTGTTTAAAAACCTTTATGTGTTGTTTTATAATGATTGATGTACTGTTCCTAGGTTTGTCTATGATGCTTGTGATGGTTGCTGCTATCGTTAGAAGATCTGTACAAGGATGATCTAGGAGGAAAGTTGGACAAGTTTGAGCACTATTTGAGGCAAGTGTAACATGAGTACCCTTGATATCTAATAACTTTATATTCACCTTTTATGTGCATGTGTCTAATTGATGAACCCCTAAGGACTTTACCTAGCACTCTTGTACCCTGTATTCCTTCTTACCTATGGGTTTTGCAGTTGGGTAGACTGGCTTAGTTTGCTATTACCAACTATAATGATCTATAATATTGATTAATAATGTATGCAACTATGGATTAAAATGTGCCTTTTAGCAACATGGACAGAAGGGGCTAGAGCATTGGGCCTTTTTGGGTACTCTAGTCTGCCCTTCGTAAGGACTGAATCTTAAAGTGGCAACCTAGGACTTACAGTACAACCACGAGAACTATATGGCTCCAGTCTTAGCCTAGTATCTTGATCTGTTCTAGTTCGTTAGCAGCTTACCGAAAGGGCAAGAGGGGGGCACTAGTTGGTATGTTTCTTTTCCTGCTAGTGTGTACTATGCCGCGACCATGCGTGCCACTCTTGGAGGAGGGCTGCATATGGCTAGACGGCTGAAATCTTAGCGGATGCTACTTATTAGAACGACCGGTGAAAAGCTTCATAGTGATCCCTGTCGACTTACCTAGGAAGTGAGTCAAGAGGCCGATTACCTCGGGCAAAGGGCAATCACGACTCGTGGGTAAAGATGTACAACCTCTACAGAGTGTTTTAAAACTGATATACCAGCCATACTCACGGACATGAGCGGCCTAGATCCTTTTTGAGATAGATGGTTCTATGAGTGGTTTGGGTGATCATAAATCTTGATGATAATTATTATACTTTCACCTTGGGAGCTTAAGCATAACCTAGCAACATAGGTTTAATAAATAAAATATGACCAACTAAAAGTGCTTACCACAGTTCAGTCGTGTCTAGCCTTTTGAGCCTTGCATACCCTCATGTTATGCTTGTTGAGTATGGTGTGCTCACACTTGCTTTGCAATCAACAAAAATCCCGGATGGGTACTAGATGGTGGATCAAGTGAAGAGTTTCTTGTGGAGTCCATGAGTACTAGGCGAGTGCTTCCCCTAGTCAACCGTCCCTGTGGAGTATGGAGACCCAAAGAGAAGATATAGAATAGTTTCTGCTATGCTTTTGTAATAGATGTAAGTCTTGTTGTAACTATGTTTCAATATGTAATAAAGCATTGTTCTTGATATTCTCCATATTTGCCACTATATGTGTCGTGTGGACATCCTAGGCACACATATATTTAGCGCTTGGTATTCTTTGGAAAACCGGGTGCTACAAGGGAGCCATCACTTCCTTCTCAACAACGAGAGTGCGCAACTCTCCCCTACCTGGCACGCCAACTGTCGGTGTTTTGTAAACTGGACAAGTAAATTTATATGATTGTCGCACTACTCTAGGAAGACGATGGTAGCATCTAAAAGACACGAGGATTTATACTAGTTTAGGTCGGAGTCCTATGTCCAGTCTCAGAGATGATCGAGTGCATGTTCCTCGCTTGAATGCTATGAAGTTCTTACAATGGGGGTGCAAGAATTGTGGAAGAGGTATGAGAGCTAGAGCTAGGAGATGGGCTGCCCGAAGGGAAGCTTCAGGAGCCCTTCTACGGTGTAAGAATGAGCGAATGAGTTCAGATCCCCAAGATGGGTTCCCTGGCTGCCCTTATATAGATTTTGAGGTCAAGGCGTATACAAAGGAGAAGATTCTCCTGATCGAAGGGTCATGAGCCTGAGGGAGGTCCTAGCTAACTTGGCTTGCATGCTACGCTGTCTTGTGGTGCACGTCTGGGCATGGTTGTCGTCACTGTCCTGTGGCCACGTTGTGGCATGGTGTGACGTGGTGCTATTGTGCTGGCCGTGGTGGCACTGTAGGCACGGTGGTGGTTTGCTAGCCGTCCTGTGTAATGTGGTCTCTGCCGTGGTCTTTGTCATTGCCTCCTGGTTTTCTAGGGGTGCCGTACAAGAGTTGGTAGCCGCCCTAGGCCGTTGATCACCTAGTTGGCTTATGGAGCTGATGGCCACGATCCCAAGTGTCGGGGTCGTGGCTCCCGCTGGTCTAGGTGGCCTCTAAGTCAAGGCCGTCGTCGTGGATCCCATCCCGTAGTGGGTAGAATTGTACATGCATCTTGTCAGGCTATATCTGGCTGGTGGGCACTGTATCGGTCATCCCCGCTTTGGGCGGTGTTGTCTTGTCTGAGCTACATGGCATAGGGGTGGCGTCTGACCGGACCGAGCTGACCATTATCCCCTCGGTCCTTGCAGGGTCAATGAGGTGTGCCTACTCTTGTCAGAGCAGGCACATTTGGCTGGGCTTGACCTCTCCCCGTTCCTCCTAGGGGTTGGGATGGTGGAGAGGTCGTGAGTCTCTTACGCGTCAAGCCTGTTCTACTTGGCTTACTGGGCCTCGGTCGTTCGGGCCTTCGCTAACTGTTGTGTCATGGGCCGCTCGGTCTACTAATTAATCGGTGCCTTGAGACACCCAAGGATTATAACCCCCCACAATCATCAGGTAAGAACTATGGCCATCCAAATCACTGAAGTCCACTTATGATGGTCATGTTAATGAAAATTTGTGTGGTGATCTATCTACCTTGGTGGTGGTATGTTTTCTTTGGCATAATTTCAATTGTTGCAAATTTGTTATGCCTTGCCCAAGATATAGAATGAACTCCTCTAGACTCTTAAACTGATTCAAGTGCACTTCACAAGTAATTTGAGTACTTGATGCACATATTAAGGGGGAGCCCATTCTATGTCTTGTGTCTTTTGTGACTAACCTTTTCTTCTAGTGAATCTGTGTAGTCTCTTGGTGAGAATGAGTTTCTCATGGGTATGCTACATTGACTCAATCAGAATAGGTAAAGTTATCTCTCATATTCATTTGGATTGCAATCTTATCTCTTGAGTAGCTTAAATTCCCTTGTTTGGACTTAATTGATCAAAAGTGCATATGTTCTTACCTTCCACATATATATGTATGCACTATCAAAAAAGGAGGAATTTAGTCTATATATGTTATGAGGTTTTGCAATTAGTGATCTATATGCCTTCCACATCCAAAAGGGTCACTGGTTGTGAAACTTTAGCTTGTGCAATTTAATGCTACCTCTTGTCTTTATGAGCATTCCCTAGGTGACATCATGAGATACAAGAATCCATTCCAGCTGGCATCAACTTGTGAAGACTCTTTCAATTGGTGTCAAAATTGTGAAGATCATATTTCTACTTGTGAAGATCTATCATCCTCGCTAATATATGACTGTACTATTATTTCCCTAAATAGGCACCAACCATGAAGTGTGTTTTGTTGAAGGATATCACCAACCATGCAATGTGTTTTGTTTTCTTGTTCTTTCATTGATAAATCATGTAGATGAATAGGCATGAACTCACTGTCGCGGCGCCTCCAGGTGTCCTTCTTGCCCTTTACCCGTCGATTGCGGTCTTTAGCCTCACCCACGGGTTCGGCTTGATCCTTACCCTTGTATTTGTAGAAGATTGCTCGGACGGCCTCCTTGCCGTAGGCGTGGCTTGTCGCGAGGTCGAGCAACTGTCACGTCGTCCATGGTTTGCAGCGTTCGAGCTCGTGAATGAGTGCTTCATTGGTCGTACGGAGGTGAATGGTCCGATCATGTCCGCATCCATGATATCAGGAAGCTCATTGCACTGCGTGGAAAAGCAGCGGATGTACAAACGTAGAGACTCTCCCACTTTTTGTTTGCAAGCTTTGAATCCCAAGAATTTCCAGGGCACACATACGTGCCCTAAAAGTTCCCTACAAAGATGCGCTTGAAGTCTGCCCACGAGTGGATGCTGTCCACGGGGAGGTGCTCGAGCCATGCTTGGGCCCTTTCCACAATGTAGAGTGGCAAGTATTGGATGATGAAGAGATCGTCATTTGCCCTGCCTGCTCGACAGGCGAGGCAGAAGTCTTCCAACCACATGGCAGGGTTGGCGTCCCCGGAGTACTTGACGATGTTCGGTGGCTGGCGGAAACGCGCCAGGAATGGCGTATGCAGAATCCTTTTTGCCAATGCCTACGGGCTGCAGGCGTTCGGGCTTGGGCTGTGTCGAGCGTCCCAAACCCTAGGATGTCAGCCATGGTTGTCCGAGTCATTGTCGTCGTAGTGTAGTTGATCTTTGCCCGCCTAGTCTGGTCCAGGGCGCCTAACGCCTTGAGTTATACAAGCATTGTGGTTTCCGATGTAGTGGCTGCGCGCTGGTGAGGGTTCCCATCTATACGCCGTGCCGCCATCACCTGGGTGGAGCATGCTTGGCACGTGGTGCCCCTCGGTGGCGCCACACGCTGAGGAGATGTGTATGAGGCTGGCCACGGGATGTCGCCACTCCATGGAGCTTTGAGCCTGCTGCATCACCGCAGTTTCTAGCAGGTCTCGCAGCTCTTGATGGACGCGCTTTCCCTCATTGGTCAAGGGTTCAGGGGCTGTCCGCATGATCATGGTGGCCGCTGCGATGTTCTAGCTGGCTCGAGGGAAGACGCACTAGTAGAGAACAAACTTTTAGTTTGAGGCTTTAGTCTCGGCCATTTTTGGGCCCAGGACTAAAGACAAGATTAGTCCTAGTTGGAGCGCCCAACAGCTAGAGGCATAGCTTTTGCAGGAGGGGAGTAGGAGGGGACCTTTAGTCCTGGTTGGTGGCTCAAACCGAGACTAAAGGTCACCCTCTAGTCCCAGTTGGAGCTACCAGCCGTGACTAAACCTTTAATCCTGGTTGGTGGCTCTAACCGGGACTAGAATTGTACCTGTATGCCGGGTTTATACCACAAACTGGGACTACATGTCCTAGGCTATATACTTTTCTCCTTCTTCCTCCCCCAGCCTAAGCCATTGAAGCTCTCTGCTTGCTCTCTGTTCTAGCTCATGGAAGGAGTTCATGTTTGCGGGATTGGTGAAGACTTCATTCCTCCATCCATTCTTCAGTTCTAAAGGTTACCAACTTCATCCTCCCATGTTTCATCACTAGCATGGCTCATTTCGTGGTCTAGAAATAGAGAAATTTGTGGTTTTTTAGATTGGAAATGCTGGTGGATTTTTTTATTTATATACCATTTGAGCTCGAAATCACTTGATAGTTTGAATATGAAGATGAAGCAAGCTTATAGTAGTTCATCAAAACTAGTATGCACCTTTCATTGCCTCATTTCATGGTCTAGAAATAGAGAAATTTTTTGTTTTCTAGATTGGGAATAATGGTGGATATTTTTGATTTATATGCCATTTGAGCTCAAAATCACTTAATAGTTTGCATATGTAGATGAAGGAATCTTTTAGTAGCTCATCAAAACTAGTATGCAACTTTCATTGCCTCATTTCATGGTTTAGAAATAGAGAAATAAAAGATTTTTTAGTATATAGCTCAGTTAATTTTATGGTTCACAAAATGAGAAATTTATAGTAGTTGGTGAAAATGAGTATAAAGAGTCATAGATGGCGACTGCTTCCGGGTCCTCGGCCTCGCATGGGGTCCCTAAGCGACTAAGGCCGGACCTCCCTCTCATTGCAAGCGGCAAGTGTGGGCAGAAGACTATGAGGGAGTACAGGGTAAAGAAGAAGGGTCCCAACCAAGGGCGCATCTTCTACATGTGTGCGGATCATGAAGTGAGTAATTTTTTGTCATGTTTTGTTATGCTTTGTAGCCATTTTTTGTGATGATTTTGATTAAAGTTCATGATTTATTGTTGTAATTTTAGTGGGATGGCACTAGATCATGTGACGGTTGGTATTGGGAGGAAGAGTATGTTGAGCATGTCCAAAAATCTCTTGTAAAGGCAACTGATGAGAGTGCACCTTTGTATGATGAGGCAGTGAACTAGCAGAAGAATGATCTGTCTGTTTTAGTTGGAATTGGTCGCAAAATCCTTATTCTGCTGAAGTGCATTGTAGGTTTAGTTTGTTTAGTGCTATTTAGGATTGTCTACAATGTATCAAGGCTTTAATAAATTAATATTCGAGAGTACGTGAAATAGCTGTGTGGTATAGGATATTAATTAATCATGTTGATTGATGGATATTTTGGATCTTTTAATTAACTACTAATCATGCATGTTATATAATATGGGTTATTACAAGTTTTAGATGTGGTGTACATCATGTCTTGCAGATGAACCGGCAATGGATGTACAACGCGGACCGCCGCTCCCCAGAGTTCATTAGGGGCGTGCATGAATTCATAAATGTGGCCAAGGCAAACACGCGGAATGGTTTCATGTGCTGTCCATGTGTTCAATGTAAGAATGAGAAGGATTATTCTTGCTCAAGGATGCTACACGAACACCTGTTTATGTCGGGTTTCATGTCAAACTATATTTGTTGGACTAAGCATGGAGAAAGATGTGTTATAATCGAAGAAGGTGAAGAAGAAGAAGAAGGGAATGATGATAACATTATTATTTGTGGTTTTGTTGAATATGGTGCCTTTGATGATACTGCAATGGGGGAAGCTGAAGAAGATGCAGTGGTAGAAGATGAGCCCGCTGATGATCTTGGTCAGACCATCCGTGATGCACAGAGAGAATGCAAAAGTGAAAAGGAGAAGATCAAGTTTGAGCGCATGCTAGAGGATCACAAGAAATTGCTATACCCGACTTGTGAAGAGGGGCAAAAAAAAGTTGGGTACCACACTTGAATTGTTGCAATGGAAGGCAAAGAATGGTGTATCTGACAAGGGATTTGGGGAGTTACTGACTATCGCAAAGAAGATGCTTCCGAAGGAAAACGAATTGTCCGCCACTACATACGTAGCAAAATAGGTCGTCTGCCCTCTGGGATTAGAAATCCAGAAGATGCATGCATATCCTAATGACTGCATCTCTACCGCGGTGAGTACGAGAATTTGGATGCATGCTTGGTATGTTATGCATCGCGGTATAAGATCAGGTCAGATGACCCTGGTGATGTTGAGACAGATGGTGAACATCCCAGGAAGAGAATCCTTGCCAAGGTGATGTGGTATGCTCCTACAATACCACGCTTGAAATGTTTGTTCAGAAACAAAGAGCATGCAAAGTTGCTGCGATGGCACAAAGAAGACTATAAGGTAGACGATATGTTGAGACACCCTACTGATGGGTCCCAATGGAAAGCAATCGACAGAGAATTCCCGAAGTTTGCAGATGACGCAAGAAACTTAAGGTTTGCTTTAAGTATGGATGGCATAATCCTTTCGAGGAGCAGAGCAGCAGTCATAGCACTTGGCCTGTTACGCTATGTATCTACAACCTTCCACCATGGCTTTGCATGAAACTGAAGTTCATTATGATGTCAGTGCTCATACAAAGCCCGAAGCAACTTGGAAACGACATTGATGTGTACCTGAGGCCATTAGTTGAGGAACTTCTACTTTTGTGGAGCAGCACAGGCGTACGTGTGCGGGATGACTACAAATAGGAACACTTTGACCTGCGAGCATTGTTGTTCGTAACAATCAATGATTGGTCTGCTCTTAGTAATATTTCAGAAAAGTCAAACAAGGGATATAATGCATGCATGCACTGTTTTCATGATATGGATGGTATATTTTTGAAAAAATGTCGAAAGGTTGTGTAATATTTTCCTGGTGTGCAGGGACTGTTGGTTTTGCTTTGGGTGTATTTGGTCGATTTGATGAGAAGATTTATTGCCACCCACGAGGTGGGAGAAGTACTGCTTTTCACTATGACTCCTTTGCTCATTCTCGCTGCAGGCGTCTCTTTCTTCTTATGCTTTCTGATGGAGAGATGTGGTGAATCTATCCTTCCAACGAAATCGTCATATTCAGCTATGCTGGAACTAGACTAAGTATCTAGGATCGTCAGTTTGTAATATGCACAGTGATTTTCGCTTGCTATTCTTATGAGGGATATATATAAAAGACATGGATGAGTTTCTGCTTGCTTTTTGTTGGGCTCTAGAACTCGGACAACTAATTCGTAGTGAACAGATTGAGTTGCGGAACTGCGAGCGTCCGGACGTCCAATGCGCTGCTGCCCCGGAAAGCACGCCCGCCCGCAACCCCTCCGCTCACACAGCATGCACGTGGCCTAGCTTCCATCGGGACTCCCCCCACATGCCTGACACGCCCGCACCCCTCACCTCTGCCCCCCATCCCCATCCCCATCCGTTCGCCTCGCCCCCCGCAAGCGCACCCCCGCCCTGTCGTGCCCTCGACGCCGGCCCCAAGCGCACCGCGCGCCACGTCCACCGGCTTGCCGCGCCCTATTCCCCGGTGTCCCCTGACTTTCCGAACAACATGAAACACGTGCAGCATAAAACACTTCAGTGCAACATACGTCTCAAACAGATGAAACATCTGGAACATGTAGTTGCAACATATGTGAAACACATATGTAACATCCAAAATAGAACACTTACAACTTGCAACATAAAAACACTTGCTGCAACAGAAGACTGAAATAGATGAAATATTTTGGAACATACTGTTGCAAGTTTGCAACATTTGTGTGGAACATATGTAACATCCTTGCAACAATACGTCTGGGAACAGATGAAACATTTCGAACAAAACGCATGCAACATGCCTCTGAAACACGTGCAACATATGCAACATCCCCCAATCTACTTTTGCAACATCCATATGACTCAATTGCAACATACCTCTGAAATGTCTAAAACAATTAAAACATATAATTGCAACATAGGGAGGGGGAGAGAAAGCCTGGTGCGGGGAGCGCCATGGCCGCCGGGGTGGGGAGGGGAGCTCGGTCGCCGGGGTGAGAGAGGGTGCCACCGGGGGTGGGGAGGGCGCTACGCCGGGGTGGAGGAGAGCCGCCGACTCCCCTACAACACTACCACGCCACCTCCAAGGATGTTGACAGAGGCGAGCGGATCTGGGTCGTGCTCTGTGGATCTCGTCGGTGTGGGGAAGGGGGAAGAGGGCCGCCAGATCTGTACGCGTTGGGGGCTCCCGGTGGAGGAGGACGTCGGTGTGGGGGAAGGAGCCACCGGGGTGGGGAAAGGAGATGCCGGGTGGGTGAGGACGCCGCCGCCGCAGGCCAGGGAGGGAGTGGGGGTGTGGAGAAGACGGGCAGGGCGTAGAGGAGCGCGGTCGCCGGCTCATGGAGCTGTGGAGCGCAGTCGGGGGTCGCGGCGCTGGGTGAATTTTTTTTCTTTTTTTAGAAATCGGAGGGGAGTGGTTAAGAACGCCTTCTAGGCCTCTCGGCCTGCCAGCAGGTCCGTCCGGCACGGACGGACGCCCTAATACAAGCATTACTGATTGAGCTCTACTTCCTCCATCAATCTAAATTATAAGTCATTTTGATTTTTCGAGATACATAATTTTACCATGTATGTAGACATACGTCTAGAAATACATAACAAAAGATATATATATATATATATATATATATATATATATATATATATATATGTATATGTATCTCGAAAAATCAAAATGACTTATAATTTAGATTGATGGAGGAAGTAGAATTCAATCAAAGCCAAAACAACTTACAATCTGACTGATGGACTAAGTTTTAGTAGATGAGTAATGCACAAAACTTAAGAACTACACTTCGCGCGCTGCGCTGCGCGGGTTCATAAACAGAAAAACAAAAATTGAACAGTAACATAACGAACGGGGAGTTTGGTACACAATGATATGAAGCAGTGTCTGCCGGCTGTACAGGAAAGTGATAGAAAACGATAATGAACAGTATCGTAAACAGTATTGAATAGTGCTTGGGTGCGTGAGAGAGCTAGGATTTGTTCCTGCGTGAGGGTTAACTATATATATTAGGTAGATAGAATCGTTAGTTTGTAATATGCACAACGGTTTTCGTTTGCTATTTTTTTGAGGACATAAAAAGAGACATGATTTTTCTGCTTGCTTTTTGTTGGGTTCTATAACTCTGATGAATAATTCATAGTGAACATATTGGGTTGTACTCCTTCCTTTTCCAAAGTTGTAAGTCAACTGTCTAGTTTTTACTATGTATATAGACATATAAGATACATTAGTATGCAATAGCAATAGTTATGTATCTAGAAAAGCTTTTAATAAATGAGTAATGTACACAACTTAAGAATTATGCTTAATTAGTTTGCCACAGCTCGTCCATTGTTTATCTTGAATTATCACAGTTGGTGGATTCTGATTATCCTATTTTTCTTTCGGCCATATCTTAGCTAAATTCAAGTATAATAACCGTTTTACCTAAATTACCAAATAATATTCAAAGGAAAGTGTAGGTTAATTTAATTTTGCAAGACACATAATTTTTTTGTGCGACTAAGCGGTTCGGTTATAATGTTCGAATAGTAAGGACACATACATCGATTTGTCTCATAGATGTTCTCATGCAGTGCCATGTAATCACGAGAGAGATTGGATAGCCTACTCATTCAATTATCCTTATTTCCCTTCGCAAAAAATATCCTTATTTATGCAATGAACAAAGAGAACTTTATGAATTACATGGTAACATTAAATTGTATAATCTTAAATAATTGTGTCGTAGTCCTAAATTTTTCTCACGAAACAACCACATCTATCCCTCACTTTTCTCTCTTTTTCACATCATAAAAAATCTTACGCAACATTGCATAAGATGACCTTCAAAAACTACAGACATACAAAATGTACCTACCCTAAGTCCTAACAATATCGTGACACCTAGTCTCTGAACAACTATTAATCCAATTTCTAGTAAAGACCATCTTGCTCTATCTTAATTTGATTAGCCTTCGAGATTTGCAAATTTTCTTGCTTTGTTATGCGTGTCAACCAGGTGAGACGAGGACAGGCGTGGTCAAGGACCAAATGTACCCAGTCTAGATGGGCCACCGACTCACACCACCAGACCCAGTGACCCAAACTGCAGCTGCGATTTTTTAACACTTTTTTAAAACTATTTCCAAATTTGATATTGGTTAACTTTTTTTTTCAAATCTAACACTTTTGACCGCGCCTATTGACGTGGCGCGGCAAAACCACTCTGCCGCGCCATGCATGTCGGTGCGGTAGGGCTGCAACCGTGGTGACGACACGAGTGCTGACAGGTGACGTGGCCACCTCTACCACGCCGCAGATCTTGGCGCGTCACTGCTGCGCCATCGCGCACGGCGTGGCAGGGCCGAATACAGGTGCCGCGTCCTCCTCTTCCCTTCACTCTATCCCTCACACAGATTCGTTCGAAATAGCGTCGTTGCGGCCGCTAGCACCGCTCTCTCGCCGCCCCCGGCCTTGCTGCCACCCCCAGCTACGTTGCCGCCGCCACCGGCTCCTCCCTGCCCCCTCTCCCCCTCCGCACTGCCCTCCCCTCTCTCCCCTCAGTCCCCAGAACCGTCCGCCGTCTCCCCTCACCCCCGCTGCACTGGTCTGCGCCGCCGGCCGGCCATTGCCGACGGCGGCCCCATCTCTCCCTCACTGCCTCCCTCTCGTCCTTCTCCGTTCTCCCACCCTCTCCTGACCCGCCCCCATCTCCTGCCGGCCCTATCTCCCTCCCTCTCCTCTCTCCTGACCTGCCCCCATCTCCTCCCTCTCCTCGCCGTTGGCCAGTTGTTGGCACTGTGCCGACCTTGGGGTCAACCCCAATCTTCCCCACTGCCATTGTTAAGGTAATCCCCTTCTCCATTGTGTAGCTTGATTCGGATGTTTTTTAGTTAGGGTTAGGATTTAAATTTTTTATTGACGGATTAGTTAGGGTTAAGAATGTGATGATATTATTTTGGTTGTAGTCTAGTTTGTAGTTGTATATTTAGTTAGTTGGTTTTATTATTACAACTAGAATAGGTATTAATAATAGATTGGATAGTATAGGTACTAATATTAATATAGTTAGTGTACTTAGTTATTATAGTTAGTCTAGTATAGTTAGTTATTATAGTTACTTAGAATAGTTAGTATAGGTGTTAACATTAGATTAGTTTGTATAGTTAGTATAGGTACACGATTTGGACGACTTGATGAAGTTTCCTCAAATGCTTTTGTAGATGGATTGTTGCGTTCGTGTTTTTTATGGAGGAAGTGTTAGGAAAGAAGATGGTATGTTTGAGGATATGGAAGAAGAATTGGAATGGTTTGATGAACCTCCTAGCTTGAACTACCTCTGTGTCCGTTTGAATGCAAAGTTTGACGGTGATTTCACACTGAAGGGGAGGTTTGATAGTGGAAAGACTATGACACACTATGTCCTAATGCCTTTGTGTGATCGTGCTCACTGGTCCCGCTACAATAGGATGATCCAAGGTTTCAATATGCCCATGGCTGAGGTGGTGGTGGAGAATGGGTACAGGCTGCAGGGTCTACAGGACGAGTCATGCATTGATAGTGTTGGAGGCAATGAACTAGAATTGGGGGTCGAAGGGGAAGCAACTCAGGGTAACATGAATTTGGACGGTCAGTTGACGTAGGAGCAACTTCATTCAACTCCAGTAGGCTGTAAACAAAGATCCCTTACATTTAGGTTGAACAAATCATGACCTACTTAGGAAAAAAAGTACACTCAATCGAACTAAAAGCATTAAATCTATTGAGTCGTATGCACGGATGCACCAACCAATTTAACCTAGAAGCTTAAATTGATAAAGAAGGGTAGACAATTAATTCACTTATATTTATTAACACTCCCGCTTAGGCCTCAAACGTGTAATAAGTGTGAAAAACTGAGTTACATACACCACAGTACTAACCAATTCAACCCAAAACCAGACAAGCCAAACTCATGGAACCTTGAGGTTTTGCCACACTATTCATCTACGCCAGAAAATTCTTCACTCATTTTTCAGTGAAAAGATAACATACTTGCCAAGATGTTTAAAGCCATCTACTAATAGTTGCAATGGGCACTTCATAGCAAGACTGGTACACTACTACAGAATGTTACTGTAGGGGCGGCTCTAGAGCCTCTGTAGGGGCGGCTGCGCCAGCCGCCCTTCCCAGGGTGTTCCTACAGAGGGTGCCTCTGTAGAGGCGGTTTCCTGACCGCCCCTGCAGTGCCTTCTGTAGGGGCGGCTAGTGTTTTCAGCCGCCCCTACAGTGCCCTCTGTAGGGGCGGCTGGTGTTTTCAGCCGCCCCTACAGTGGACTTCTGTAAGGGCGGCTGTATCACCAGCCGCCCCTGCTGTGTATATTTGTAAGGGCGGTTCAATCAAGAACCGCCCCTACAGTGGATTTTCCAGTAAAAAAAATTCAAATTTAAATCTGACAACATATATATATATATATATATATATATATATATATATATATATATATATATATATATATAAAATTCAAATTCGAATCTAACCGCCACAAATATACATATATACATCCACAAACACAAGACCATTATTTAGAACATCATCACAAGTCATAATTCACAAAAGTATCAACTACAGCGCTAGTCGTATGTCACAGTTTCACAAGTGTGACGTGCATATACAAATTACACGCATCAATTGGTTGATCAATGCAATCATACAATGGCAGTGTTGAGGAACTCTTTCCAACAAAATAGATGAAAACTTTCGACATATTAAACGAAAGATCCAATAAACACTTCAGACACCGATTAGCACAATGGTTTACCACATAAATTTTTAGATCCAGACTCCTGTGAGGAAACAAGTTCAGAACTTCAAAATACTAAAGTACAATCAAGTACATAAGCCAACATAGCAGATAACTTTGTCTCGGGTACAAATCACAAGCCAGAGAGTCCACCGGGCATGTTAAGTAGATCCATTAGAAGCATTGCCGTAGGGTTCTCTATCTTCTCCTCGAACCAACACTTGAGCTCACAGCAAGTCACAAGCACAGGCAAACGTTACAGATAGAGTCAAGGGATAAAAGGCTTTACCTGCCGGATACACAATGCCACGGGTTCCTTTTACCTGCCGCGTCTAGGGGAAGGTGAACTGCTGCTTCGGCTATCACTAGAGATGCTTCTTCCTCTAGGAGGCCTGCAAGCAAGAGATATTTTCAGTTATGGAATACTCTTGGCATATGCAAAAACACCAGAAAAAACTATCATTACAAAACAAATACATATGTTACCTTCTAGGGCTGCGGCTCCTTGATACCCTTCTTGGACCCTATACAAGAAACACATTTAAGCACTTAGTCAATATTACCATGCATGCATGACCAGTAACAGAGGGGGGGGGGGGGGGGACAGCATTACTTTGTGTTTGATACTACAAATACCATATCAGTTGTAGCACTCACCTTTCTTGGCGGTGGAGTAGGTGATCGAGAATATGATGAGTCTGACCTACCACGCCTCAACGGAGGCCCTCGTCCCCTGCGTTATACAAGAGAATCAGAATTGTCAGGGGTGCAAAAGAGGAACAACATCAGCTGGTAGATTTCGGTAGATCCACTACCTTCTTGGAGAAATTGATCTGGAGCGGGAGCGAAGGGGTCGGCGAGGAGGAGAGCGACGTGGAGGTGGTGGCCTTCTTGGTGGGCTCCTCAACCGCCTTGGAGGTGGCGAGCTAGAGGGGGGAAAAGAAGGAATGAGCACAGCAGTTAAGCAAGCAGAATAAGGCAGAGGACTAAAGAAGTCAACAAAACTTTAATACGAACCCAAGACATGAAAAATAAAAGGGGCAAAACAAGTATCCAAATACTAGAAGTGTAATGAGTACAAATCTTAGAAACCAATCACAGGATCATGCGTAGAACAGCAATTAATTATAAACATGGGATACATATATCTAATCCACTTGTATTATCTAAAAAAGGTACATCTAACCCACAGCTATGAAATATAAAATAGAGAATACTTGATACATTTAGCAGGGATAGGCACGTGTAGTCCACAGCTATGGAATATAAAATCATCATGAGCTGAACAATTAAATCATCATGAGCTGAACAATTAAATCATCATGAGCTGAACATGCACCTTCAGGGGGGGAGTTCTTTGATACGAGCAGAAGTAACAAGCGAAGAAAAAGGAATAGTGATTGTATAGTTTCAAAGCTTCAAAAGCTTACATTCCCTAGGACGCCGCTGGGCATCCTTTTCAGCACTGCTAACACCTTTTTCAATCTGGGGAGCGTCTCTTTTTGGAGGAGGGGGCGGAGCTTTCATAGGTGATGCAGCCCTTTGGCGTGGTTGAAGAGTGAATCTCAACTTAACAACATTTCCGTCAATTTGACCCTGGACAGATTTTTAGAAGAACTTGTTGGTCATTTACTTTTCAACAAAAAAAGACAGAATAAGCATAGGGTAGAATGCATACACCATCCATGTAAAGAAGAGCCTTCTCAGCATCATCTCTCTTCTTGAATTCAATATACCCATAGCCACGAGGAAGATTAACCTAAAAAACAAATAGTAGGTGTTAAGGAGAGCACAAGGCACAGATCCCAGAATAAGAGAATAAGAGAGCAACACATTCACTTACCATTCGGTCCATTGATAGCTCCACATTCACAACTTCGCCAAAGTTTCCTGAAAATACAGATAATTACTCGAATATAGTGTTTGGATTCATTTGGCAACATGACGACTTTTCAAAAGCACTTGTTTATTTTTAATTTGTATGTAAGAGTTTGTTAAATGCACATTATGTCTGGAACAACAGTAAATCCTACTAGAATCAGCAAGCCAGTTGGCCGATTACTATAGAAAGAGGATCATCCCCACTGCATGAGGCTACCAGTGGGAAGATCAGTGTGTTTAACCAACCTAACATGATTGTTGGAGTTAGATACAAAAATATATAATGGCTGCAACCATAATGTAGACTGTAGAAATTTGAATACTAAAAATGCATATTATCAGCATTTTCCCTAAACGCTAAGAGGCTACCTGGTTTGCTGTCTACCCTTGAGTGAAATTACAATCAAACAAAAACTACAAGTTCCAACAAAAAGCAAATGGAAACAGCCACAGTGATATCACAAGACATCTAATGAATCTACTGGAGCCAACAGAACACCAGGCCCAAGTGTACAAGTAAATGGGCACAGAATTGTTACAAAGGCACATAAAGTAGTTGGACCAATTGTTTCACCTAATCAAGATGATTACAATCATTTTAAAGAGATTTTATTATCCTGTACAAATCAAGAGATGGACAAAAGAAGGGGAAGATAGCGCTACCACTGCAATATTTGCAGCATAAAAAAATTTTGGTTAGTTCATTTACAAAGTACAATCAAACAGATCATGCCAATTCTATATAGTATAAGGGTTCGACCATCTATGACAAACAACTCTCATTTTTTCCCAGAAAAGAATGTCCATCTACAGAGTGAATGAACCTGACTAGTCATCGGCAAGCATTGTATTATTTAGAAGAAAACCAAAAGGAAACGAGAACATCCCCATATACACCAAGGCCGTTCTCGTCCCAACCTATCAACCAACCAAGCGCTAATCCACCAAAGCTAAAAAAACCATCCAAACTGCCTTATTTCCCTCAGGGTAGGAAATCTAACCCTAATACCACGCCGCAGATACAAAACAATCTAGGTCGAAGACAGATATTCACATGAGCAAGAGGGATATGAACAGGCGGCTCACCATGGAGGTGATGTACTCCTCGAACGACTCCCGATACTTGTCGTAAAGCTGCTACGAGTAGTCGTGTGGCGGCTTCTGCATGCACATGTTGTATATCGTCCTACGACAAGGGAACCAAAACCCTAGATCAGAACCGGATCGAAGCGGATCGAGTTGGGAAACCCTAGCGGCCGCCGCCGCGAAGGCGACGGCGGCGAGGAGGAGGAGGAGGAGGGAGGGGAGAGGGAGACGTACGTGTAAAGCATCATGTAGTCCTCGGAGCTGAACTGCGGCTCTGGCTTGCCCTCGAGGATGTTCTTCAGCTTGGTGATGCCCTTCTGCATGACCGCCCATCCCTCCTCCAGATCGATTGTCCTACGCTCCTGCCCCGCCATCGCCGCAGGCGGAGGTTGCGGTGCCGACGCGCGGAGAAGCAAACCTTAGCGCCATCGCTGGGGGTTTGGTGGTGCGCCTGGGGAGGATGGCGAGCGCGAGAGGCGAAACGGGGGGAGGAGGAGAGAGGCGAGCGCGTGGGCGTAAGGAGAGGGCTCGGATGGGGGTTCTGTTGTATACCGCCGTGGCGCCGTGGCTGACCGCCTTCCAGGCGGCCCCCTCCTCGTCGTGTGATTCAGACTCCGTCCCCGTCGTCCGATCGCGAGGTGGACGGCCCAGATGATGAGCCTTGCGCTAGATGTGGATCATTGTATGAAATCAAATCAAACTACTAAAATAATTTTGAGACACCAAATGATCTCAAATGAAAATTTGATAAACATCAAAGTTGTAGAGGTCATGAAGATCTACAACTTTTATTTTGGTCATCTTGTCATTTGACAAAATTTGAACCTTTTAAATTTGAAATTTTAAAAAATGACAAGTTCGAACCAAAATTTGAGACCCAAAATGATTTCAACATAAAAAGTAATGAATATCAAAGTTGTTCAACTCATTAATATCTACAACTTTTATTTTAGTCATCTTGTCATTTGACAAAATTTGAACCTTTCAAATTTAAAATTTTGAAAAACGATAAGTTTGAACCAAAATTTGAGACCCAAATTGATTTCAACATAAAAAGTGATGAATACAAAAGTTGTTCAACTCATGAATATATGCAACTTTTATTTTGGTCATTTCTTCATTTGACAAATTCTTAGCACACATTGTTCACTAATCTTACACATGTCTCATATAGTTTATAAAACCTTATGAGAGATGTGTCACATTTGTGAATAATGTCATTACCACTTTGTCATATGAAGAAATGACCAATACAAAAGTTGTAGATCTTGATAAGTTATTCAACTTTGGTATTTATCACTTTTTCAGCTGAAATCATTTGGGGTACCAAAATCTTATCTGAAGTTGCATTTTTTTGAAATTCAAAATTTAAATTGCTCAAACTTTTCATATGTATATATTGACAAAACCAATAAAATAAATTGATAGAGAATGATTTTAGAAAATTTTAGGAAAAACAATCATCAGATTTGGAGTTAGTATGAGGAAGAAAAACTAGTTACAAAGTTGACCCACAGATTAAAAAAAGAAATCACACTGTTCACTATGATCATGTAAGGATCATCTAGAACAGTGTGATTTCTCTTTTTAATCTGTGGGTAAATTTTGTAACTAGTTGTTCTCCCTCATGCTAACTCCAAATGTGATGGTTTTTTTCCTAAAAATTTCTAAAATCATGCTTCAGCATTTAAGTTTGATCAAACTTGGATGTGACAATGTTTTACACATTTTAAAATTTGAAATTTGAAATTTGACAAGTTCAAACCAAATTTTCAAACTCTAAATGATTTCAGATGTAAAAGTGATGAATACAAAAGTTGTTCAACTCATCAAGATCTACAACTTTTATTTTGATCATCTTGTCATTTGACAAAATTTGAACCTTTCAAATTTGAAATTTTAAAAAATTACAAGTTCGAACCAAAATTTGAGACCCAAAATGATCTCAACATAAAAAGTGATGAATACCAAAGTTGTCCAACTCATTAATATCTACAACTTTTATTTTAGTCATCTTGTCATTTGACAAAATTTGAACCTTTCAAATTTGAAATTTTGAAAAACGACAAGTTCGAACCAAAATTTGAGACCCAAATTGATTTCAACATAAAAAGTGATGAATACCAAAGTTGTTCAACTCATGAATATCTGCAACTTTTATTTTGGTTATTTCTTCATTTGACAAATTTTTAGCACACATTGTTCACTAATCTTACACATGTCTCATATAGTTTATAAAACTTTACTAGAGATGTGTCACATTTGTGAACAATGTCATTACCACTTTGTCATATGAAGAAATGACCAATATAAAAGTTGTAGATCTTGATAAGTTATTCAACTTTGGTATTTATCACTTTTTCAGCTGATATCATTTGGGGTACCAAAATCTTGTCTGAAGTTGCATTTTTTTGAAATTCAAAATTTAAATTGCTCAAACTTTTCATATGTATATATTGACAAAACCAACAAAATAAATTGATAGAGAATGATTTTAGAAAATTTTAGGAAAAAAAATCATCAGATTTGGAGTTAGTATGAGGAAGAAAAACTAGTTACAAAGTTGACCCATAGATTAAAAAAAGAAATCACACTGTTCATTATGATCATGTAAGGATCATCTAGAACAGTGTGATTTCTCTTTTTAATCTGTGGGTAAACTTTGTAACTAGTTGTTCTCCCTCATACTAACTCCAAATGTGATGGTTTTTTTTCTAAAAAATTCTAAAATCATACTTCAACATTTAAGTTTGATCAAACTTGGATGTGACAATGTTTTACACATTTTAAAATTTAAAATTTAAAATTTGACAAGTTCAAACCAAATTTTCAAACCCTAAATGATTTCAGATGTAAAAGTGATGAATATAAAAGTTGTTCAACTCATCAAGATCTACAACTTTTATTTTGGTTATCTTGTCATTTGACTAAATTTGAACCTTTCAAATTTGAAATTTTAAAAAATAATAAGTTCGAACCAAAATTTGAGACCCAAAATGATTTCAACATAAAAAGTGATGAGTACCAAAGTTGTTCAACTCATTAATATCTACAACTTTTATTTTAGTCATCTTGTCATTTGATAAAATTTGAACCTTTCAAATTTGAAATTTTGAAAAACGACAAATGGGCATTGTAGGGGCGGCTGGTGATTGAGCCGCCCCCTACATATCAGCCCCAACTGTAGGGGCGGCTCAAGTTTCCAGCCGGGCTGCTAGGGCCGGAGGACGCCCACTGTAGAGGCGCCCCCAACCCCAGCCATCCCTACAGTAAAAATGCTCCCATTCCTACAGAGGGAATCTGGCGTAGTGGTAGCTACTCTCTATGTACCATACACAACAACTACTCTAAATAATAAGCAAAAGGAGGACGCGACGTTCTCCCCTGATATAATCTATTGTTTTGTTCGAAGTAGCTGTCGACAATCTACCTAATCTTTGTTCACAGAACGAGCAATCAGGACGCCGACTGCCACACTGCACACATTCACTACGTAAAAATGATTTTTAGCAACGGTTCGTTTTTTTTTGTAGGGGCGGCTGGTGATGGAGCCGCCCCTACAGTGTCATGCTCGGGTGCCCAGACACCAGCCGTCCCTACAAATGGAATAACAGAGGCGGCTGGTAATACGAGCCGCCCCTACAAATAGGGTCTAATTTGTAGGGGCGGCTCAATCACCAGCCGCCCCTGGCGTTGCTATTTGTAGGGGCGGCTGGTGATTGAGCCGCCCCTACAAATGCCCCCATATACATAGCTACGATTTGTAGGGGCGGCTCAATCACCAGCCGCCCCTACAAATGACCCACATATAAAACAGCTGCAGCACCTTCTTTCTCCTCGGGTCACTCACTCCAACCCGTGATACAAAGGTGGAGAGGCCTTGGGCACCTCCCAAAAATTGCTCTACTAAGGGGAAAGGTTTTGGTCTCAAATCCTTTGGTGGAGAGGTTGTAGAAGGTAAGAAAATGCTATTCCACACTTTTTTTTGTAGTTTTAATGGTTGGTTAGTGAGTAATTAGAGTTTTGTTTTTCTCTCTCTTCTATGGTGCTTGAGCTACTTATGAAGCAAATTAGACCCAAGTTTTAAATGTACTACGTTAAATTAGGGATGGGAACAAGATCATACCCATGTTTTTTGATTTTAGTGAACAATTAGTTAGTTTTATGGATATTTCATGTGCATGTGGATCTAGATCTAGGGTTTTGTTTTTTTATTAATTTTGTTTTTGTAAATTTATGTTTGATGAAATTGGACTAGGGTTTGTATGAAAGATATTGGATAAAGTATAATTGTTGCTAATTGTTGTCTTTGAAATTGTTTATTGTAATTAATAAATATGTATTTTAATTATTTATGGATAAATAGGCCATTAATTAATTTTCCTCTATCACGGTGTGTTTGTATGCTTCATGTAATTATATTAGATTTATATTCATATATATCTGAAGTATATACAATTATTCTCAAGTAATTATTAATTTGATTCATTTTTATATATATCTGAATAAGTAGTCCTTTAATGTTTGTTTTGTTGTTGTTGTAAAAGATGGAACATGAACTCTTGGATGTATGGTTCGTTAAGGTTCAAGGCAGGTTTTCGTGAAGAGGTGGATAAATTTATTGAAGCTACAAAGAAGCATGCAACGACATTGAAAGAGAATAAAGATACAATTATTTGCCCCTGTAAAGATTGCAAGAACCGTATGGCATGGACAGATGTGACTATCATCAGATCACATTTGATTATGTGAGGATTTGTTGAGGACTACACAATGTGGATTCATCATGGTGAAACGGTTATTGTTAACGACGAGGATGAGGAGGAATACGACGACGAAACTATAGAATCCCTGTCCCAATATTCAGCAGAGCTTGATGAACGAATGGATTTCGAGTTTGGCAATGAACAAGGTGGTGATGCTGGTGGCTGGGATGGTAATGACGAAGGTGGTGCCAATAATGATGGTGGAGCACGTGTCGAGGATAAAGATGATTTAGAGGACATGATTCGAGCCCTTGGATCAGAGATTTTACTAAATAGCCCGAAAGGTCTAGAAAATTTAGAAAGGGTGACAAAAGCATCGAAGGAGACTGTGTATGGTGTTGAAAAGGGCTGTCCGACACATTGGATATTGCTACGTTTTGTGCTTGAGCCACTCATCCTGAAGGCTAAGTACGGCTAGTCAGACTGTAGTTTCAATGATCTATTGCATCTCCTGTCATGGGTGCTGCCACAACCAAACTCAGTTCCCGCCAACACATACCAAGCGAAGAAGGTTACAAGTCCATTGACAATGGGGGTTGAAAAAATCCATGCATGCCCCAACCACTGTATACTTTTTCGTGGCAAAACGTTCAAGTCACTGGATAAATGTCCCCGATGTAGGGCCAGCCAGTACAAGAACAATGACCTTTACGGTGGGGACGAACCCTCCATGGGGAAAAAGAGAAATAAGAAGGGTACAAAAAAGGTGGTACAAGAATCTCAGCCCCCCGAGGACACTCCATTAGGCAATGATGCAAAGCAGAGAAGAATTAATGCCTTGGTAATGTGGTACCTGCCAGTGACCGACCGCTTGAGACGTATCTTTCTAAACCCTAAAGAAGCCGCACTCATGACATAGTGGGATGATGAGCGCAAGGTGGATGATGATAAGATTGCACACCCGGCTGATTGTAGTCAGTGGCAAAGGTTTGATGAGAAGCACAAAGAATTCAGCGATGACCCAAGAAATGTATGGTTTGGCTTGAGCACCGATGGAATGAATCCCTTCAATGAGAGGATGAGCGACCACAGCACATGGCCAGTGATCTTGACCATGTACAACATCCCAACATGGTTGTGTCAGAAGAGAAAGTACCTTCTCCTCACTATTCTTATTTCTGGCCCTAAACAACCAGGCATTGATATAGACATGTTCCTCGAGCCTTTGATGCAAGAAATGGAGAGGCTATGGAGGCATGGGCAGCAAATGTATGATGCGTTCTGAAAGGAGGACTTCATATGTAGAGCAATAATATTTGTTACTACCAATGATTACCCCGCGCTGTTTGCTTTGTCTAGACAGATCAAAGGGAAGATGGGATGCTTGGTTTGCTTGGATGGTACTACATGGGTGTACCTGGATGCATCCAAGAAGATAGTTTACCTGAGGAACCGATGCTTCTTAAAGACAAGTCACAAGTACCGTAGCAAATTATTCTTTAGATTTTATGACAATGCCCTAGAGATTGAACCCCCTTCGGAGAGACGTCATAACGGAGAACACGTGTACAGAATGGTGAAAAACATACGCGTCGTCTATGGAAAGAAGAATCTGCATGGGATGAACAGAGATAGAAGCACACCTCCTATTGAAGGTGTACCTTTCAAGAAACAATCGATCTTCTTTCAGTATCTGCCTTATTGGCCAGACTTGGAGGTCCCCCATGCCATTGATGCTATGCACGTGCAAAAAAATGTCTTTGAGAGTCTCATTGCTACCTTGATGGACACAGGCAAGTCAAAGGATGGTCTGAAAGCACGGAAAGACATGGCGCAGCTAAATGTGATGCCACAGCTTCACCCGGTACCTGAGGCTAATGGAAAATATACTCTGCCCACGGTGTGCTTCAACCTAACACCAGACGAGAAGAGAGCTATATGCACTTTCCTGAGGGGGATCAAAGTCCCGACTGGGTTTTCAGCAAATGTGAAGAAGCTAGTGTCGATGAAGGACTTGTCAATAACACACTGCAAGGCTCACGATTGCCATGTGACGCTGACAGTGTTTCTACCTATTGCAATCAGGGCTATAAAGCCATAGTTCTTGAAAATGGCCATCACCCACATGTGCTACTTCTTTTCGAAGATCTCACAGAAGACGATTGGCAAGCAAGAGCTGAGTGACCTACATGAATTTGTGGTGGAGACACAAAACCAACTAGAGATGTGTTTATCTCCTGCTTTTTTTGATATAATGCCACATCTCATGATTCACATGGTTCATCAAATACAGGCGCTAGGCCCTTGCTACTTGCATGAAATGTGGTCCTACGAGCGGTTCATGTCGGTTCTAAGTTGATACGTGCATAATCGAGCATACCTAGAGGTCTCCATGATAGAGGGTTATAGTACTAAAGAAGTCGTTGAGTGCTGTCAAGAGTACCTAAAAGTACAGAAAGGAATTGGTAAACCCGATTCTCGTCACAAGGGTAAGCTGGCTAGGAAGGGCAGCAGTGGTAGAAAAGTGTTCATCGACCATGATTACAGTGTCTTGCAGAGTACACAACTGATGCAACCGTACATTGATGAACACTTGGCTATCATTATGGCGGAGAGAAATGGCCGTTCGGATGATTGGGTCATGAAACAACACAAGCAACGACTAACTACATGGTTGAAGGACCAAAACATACCGCCTGGAGAAACCATAGACTCTATTACCATCAGTAGGTTGGCGGAGGGGCCATCAAGACAAGTGACATCTTGGAATGCTTATGACATCAATGGGTATACTTACTATACCCACGCAAAGGATAGTAAATATGTGAACCAAAACAACGGTGTTTGAATAGAGGCTCTCGATGGATTAGGCGAAAGATCCAATACTTTGGCATCATTGAAGAGATATGGGAACTTGACTATGGAAGGGATATAACGGTGGCCCTATTTCGATGCCGCTGGATCAAACAACACCAACTGAACAAGATTGGATTCAGAGTCCTGGACCTCGAGAATCTAGGCTACCAAGATGACCCTTGGGTGCTCGCTTCACGTGTCGCACAAGTTTTCTATATGTCTGACCCACAAAGTAACCTCATCCCGAAGAAGAAGACAAAGCACGTGGTTGCCTCTTGGAAACAACACATTATTGGAGTTGATGGCGTGGACGATGTTGAAGCTTACAATAACTACGATGAGATGCCGTTATTCACAGACTTTCCTAAGAAGATCAGTGTTGTGGAAAAGAACCTCTCCAAAGACATAATGCCATGGGAATGAAAAGGTGTCAAAGGGAAAGTCATTACAGCGGGCTAGCTAGTTGTTGAACATGGAGTGTTTGTGTAAATGTGTGTTTGTAAGACTTCATTTATGCATGCGTGTGAGACTATATATTTATGTACGTGTATAAGACTACATATTTTTGTATGTGTGTGAGACTACATTTTATGCATGTGTGTGAGACTACCCTTTGCAACATCCAGATGACTCTATTTGAACATCCACTCTATTACTACAAAATTTCATTTGTCAAAGTTTGAGCACTTCAAATTTAAAAAAAATGACAAGTTCGAACGAGATTTTCAACCATTAAATGATTTTAGCTGAAAAAATGATGAATACCAAAGTTGTATAACTCATCAAGATCTATAACTTTTATTTTGATCATTTCTTCATCTGACAAAGTGATAGTAAACATTGTTCACAAATCAACATGTTTCTCGTATAGTTCATGAAACTATGAGTCATATGTGAATTTATGAACAATGTTTACTAATACTTTGTCACATGAAGAAGTGACCAAAATATAAGTTGTAGATAGTGAGGAGTTCAACAACTTTTATGTTCATGACTTTTGTTGTTGAAATCATTTAAGGTTTCAAAATCTTGTTTAAAGTTGCCATTTAGTGAAATTCAAAATTTTAACTGTTCAAATTTGGTCAAATGAAAATATGATCAAAATAAAAGTTGTACATATTGATGAGTTCTACAACTTTGGTATTCATGAGTTTTTCATCTAAAATCATTTACTCTTTCAAAATATTGTTTTAAGTTGAAATTGTTTGAATTTCAAAATTTGAATCATTCAAACAAAGTCACATGATAAGATGACCAAAATAAAAGTTGTATATGTTGATGAGTTATACAACTTTTATGTTTACAACATTTTCATTTTATTTCATACAATATCATAAAATTGTAGTCGAAGTTTTAAAATTCAAATTTTTAATTTTTGTTTTTTTGTTTTCTATATTGTTTTGACTACAATTGTTTATATATATATATTTCTTCATATATAGAATAATACAAAATATTATATTTGTGCATATACATAATTGTTTTTATAGTACTTTTATTTTGGTCACAATTGTTTTATATATACGCAATTGTTTTTATAATATAGAATTAATTATTTTAAAAAAATATTTGTAGGGGCGGTTGGATTAGGAACCGCCCCTAGAAATGCATTTGTAGGGGCGGCTGGATCAGAAACTGCCCCTACAAATGCATTTGTAGGGGCGGCTGGATCAGGAACCGCCCCTACAAAATCTCCCCGACTATAAAAGAAAGGGACGCCGCCTCTTCTCCTCCGACACCGCGCGCCTGCTGTTGTTGGTCTTCTCCTCCGACGCCGTCAGGGTTTCCACCGACGCCACCTCCCAGACCCGCACCCCCTCCCCGCACCCACGCGCCTGCTCCTCCCCACACCTGCGCCCCCTCCCCGCACCTGCGCCCCCTCCCGCCTACTCCTCCCTGCCCTAGGGTTTCCGCGCGCCCCTGCTCCTCCCCGCACCCACGCGCCTCCCTAGGGTTTCCACCGGCGGGCGGCCTCCACGCACCCGCACCTACGCCCCTCCCGCCTGCTCCTCCCCGCCCTAGGGTTTCCGCGCGCGCCTGCTCCTCCCGCACCCGTGCGCCTCCCTAGGGTTTCCACCGGCGGGCGGCCTCCGCGCACCTCGACCGGTCCCCGCACCCACGCCCCCTCCCGCCTGCTCCTCCCCGCCCTAGGGTTTCCGCGCGCACCTGCTCCTCCCCGCACCCGCGTGCCTCCCTAGGGTTTCCACCGGTAGGCGGCATCCACGCACCTCGACCGGTGGGCGGCCTCCGCGCACCTCCACCGGTGGTCAGCGGCGACTTGGTACTGGTAGTGGTGGTGCTGCTGGTTCTGACCGGCGGCGTGCCATTGCTATACGTGCGCCTGTGTGGTGCCGTACTGCTTTGTTCTGGTGCTGTCAACTATGGCCTGGTTCCTAGGCTCCCTGCTGCGCGGTGTACCTCTGCTTCTCGAGTTGGTGCAATCTACGTGATGTGAGTTACCCGTTGCCCCTCTCGGTTTTTAGTTCAGATATTTACATTTGTGCAATCTGCTAGTACTGTGTTACTTGGGTGTGATTGCAATTGCGTGGGCGGATTAAATTGCTCGATGATACAATGCGGTGTAGTGAGACAACATGACAGTGAAGGGTAGTGTTGATTATTTTCAGCATTGTCTTATTACCTGCCTAGTATTTTTATCTCTACTGTTGAACTGATTACTTGCTGATCAGTTAGTTAAACCTATGAGCATATAACCTGTGTTACTTTTAATATTTGTGTACTGTTCTAAAACTTCAGTAACCTGGTACTCGATTATATTGTTGTCTTTCTAGGCATTTAATCTTTGATCTAAAAACCCTATAATTTGCTAAGGAGGACTGTCACGTTCATCTAGGATCTGAGATCACCAACAAGCGTTGGAAGGCTACCTCATGCAGCAACCCGCTGATTTGAGAGCAAATATAAATAAACAAATATGTTGGTTATCAAATAATATATGGAAATTGGGAGGAAACTTGGTACTTCTACTAGTGAACTTGAGTTGGCACCTATGTTTCTCTATCAGTGGTCGTGAAGCTTTACTGGCACCTGTTTTTTAGCTGTGCACTTCTTGACTTTATTGGACAAGATTAACTAGAAGCATGTGATGTTTTACAATTGGCACACGTTGAATGTTTTCAGTCCTGAGACTAAATAAACTACTAGATGCAAACTCCAGATACCTATTCACATATATTTGGACTAGGTTTACTTATTGATTGTTCCCACTAAATGTTTTATTGGTTATATACTGCTGGTGTGTAGTGGCTACTGCTGCTGCTGCTGCTACTACTACTACTACTACTACTACCACTACTCCTACTCCTCCTCCTCCTCCTCCTCTTACTACTCCTACTACTACTCCTCTTACTACTCCTACTACTACTCCTCTTACTACTCCTACTACTCCTCTTACTAATTGCTACTCCTAAGTGGTTGCTGCTCTTACTCTACTACTACCACTCTACTGCTACACTTACTCTACTCTACTACTTTCTACTTACTACTACTACTTGCTACTCCTAAGTGGCTGCTGCTCTTACTCTACTACTACCACTCATTCTCTGTTTTTTTGCTTATATACTGCTGATTTGTAGTGGTGGCTGCTACTACTACTACTACTCCTACCACTACTCCTACTAGTACTCCTCCTACTCCTACTACTACTCCTTCTCTGTTTTTTTGCTTATATACTGCTGGTGTGTAGTGGCTGCTGCTACTACTACTACTACTACTACTACTACTCCTACCACTACTCCTACGACTACTCCTCCTCCTCCTACTACTACTCCTCCTCTTACTACTCCTACTACTCCTCCTCTTACTACTCCTATTACTCCTCCTCCCTATACTTGCTACTCCTACTACTGCTCTTCTTTCAGTGATGCTCCTACTACTACTCCTAAGTGGCTGCTGCTCTTACTCTACTACTACCACTCTACTGCTACAGTTACCCTACTCTACTACTTTCTACTTACTACTACTACTTGCTACTCCTAAGTGGCTGCTGCTCTTACTCTACTACTACCACTCCTTCTCTGTTTTTTTGCTTATATACTGCTGGTGTGTAGTGGTTGTTGCTACTACTACTACTACTTAACTACTACTACTACTACTACTCCTACCACTACTCCTACTAGTACTTCTCCTGCTCCTACTACTACTCCTTCTCTATTTTTTTGCTTATATACTGCTGGTGTGTAGTGGTTGTTGCTACTACTACTACTACTACTCCTCCTACCACTACTCCTACTACTACTCCTCCTCCTACTCCTCCTCTTACTACTCCTACTACTCCTCTTACTACTCCTATTAACCCTCCTCCCTGTACTTGCTACTCCTACTGCTACTCTTCTTTCAGTGATGCTCCTACTACTACTCCTAAGTGGCTGCTGCTCTTACTCTACTACTACCACTCTACTGCTACACTTACTCTACTCTACTACTTTCTACTTACTACTACTACTTGCTACTCCTAAGTGGCTGCTGCTCTTACTCTACTACTACCACTCCTTCTCTATTTTTTTGCTTATATATTGCTGGTGTGTAGTGGCTGTTGCTACTACTACTACTACTCCTCCTCCTACCACTACTCCTACTAGTACTCCTCCTGCTCCTACTACTACTCCTTCTCTGTTTTTTTGCTTATATACTGCTGGTGTGTAGTGGCTGCTGCTGCTGCTGCTGCTACTACTACTACTACTACTCCTCCTACCACTCCTCCTACTACTCCTCCTCCTACTCCTCCTCTTACTACTCCTATTACTCCTCCTCCCTGTACTTGCTACTCCTACTGCTGCTCTTCTTTCAGTGATGCTCCTACTACTACTCCTAAGTGGCTGCTGCTCTTACTCTACTACTAGCACTCTACTGCTACACTTACTCTACTCAACTACTTTCTACTTACTACTCCTAAGTGGCTACTTCTAGCTACTAACTGTTGGCTGCTGTTGCTTTTTTTTGCCAAATCTCCCAGGACTCGCCCAGGACTTGTTGTCCTGTCTTTTGCCATCAGCTGCTGCACTATGTTTGCTAAGCAGCTGTTGGTTTTTTTTGCCAAATCTCCCCTCTCCTCTCCTCTCTTTTGTTTTGCTAATGATGAAATTGTCCAAGTCCATACATTATATGGAATATGAGCTGATGATCAAGAACTTGTGAGGAACTTGGCATCATTAGTAGTCGCCCCTACATCACCTTCTCCTCTCTTCTCTGTTATGATGCCTTGATGCTCCAAGTTCAAGATCAGATGATGATTGACATGTTTCTGAGGCCTCTACCACTGCTACTACTCTTTTTTTGATATATTGTTGTTTTATAGGACTACTTTGGTTTATAGCCCTTTTTATTTCTTATACCTTCTCGCGTACCTAAAGCACACTTTCTTGCATCTATTAGAACAAAGCGCGAAATAATGTCGCGAACACCAGATAGTGCAGCCCGATGCCCCGAGCATGATGAGCACCCAACAAATGAGGAGCAAGCACTAGAGGACCAGCTAACTCAGGAGCAGTTCGATAACGAGTTACAAAAGGATCTAGAAGTGATGCTTACTCAGGAGCAGTGTGGCGAGAAGGAAGGGGGAGCAGAAGGAAGAGCAGGAGAGGCTGCTGAAGGCGAAGAAGAAGAGAATGATGATGATGATGATGACTCAGAAGAGGGATATGAAAGTCTCAAGGATCCTTTCCCACGTGAAGCCAGAAGGAGGCCAACGGAGGAAGATTTGGACAAGGATTTTGACCCGAACGAGGAGGTAGGGAAAAAGCCTTAGCTTATAAATTTTGCTAAAGCTTTGGCTGTGTTACCTCTGCTAACACTTTGACCTGTCGTATATATAGGTCCCTCCTGAAACTCAGAAAAGACGACGTCGATGTCCACGACATCTCGCTGGACAAGACGGAGTAGAGGAAAGGAGAGCAGAGGCAACAGCCATAGAGACGGATCACGATGCCTCTGCTCCACAACCTCAAGACACAACCACAACTACCAAGCCTAAGAGGAAACGAGGGGATAGAAAAGGAAATCTATATTCAGATAAGACATGCTATGTGATAACGGAGGTCGGGCTAGTAGGGGAGATCCTTGAGCCGAAGGAATTAAGAGGACGATTCTGTAATGTGATCGGGGCCCTAGTAAGAGATAAATTGAACCCAGCAATCCCTAACTAGAAAGTGGTACTAGAGAACACAAAGAATGCACTATGGGATAGGCAGCTGAAGCTCAATTTTAGATTTCCGGAGGGTAAGCATGAATTGGTAAAAAAAATGCTATCAAGATGATGGGAGAGTCATTCCGACGTTGGAGGTCGGAGCTCAACACGAAGTATATCCAAAAGGGGTTAACTCCCTTCAATGAGTTCGGCAAAATAACTCCTAGTCAATGGGAGGAGCTCATGGCTCAGAAGACTTCACCTGAGGCATTGGAGCTCAGTTCCCGTAACACCGAGCTGGTGAAGAGGAACAAACACCACCATCATCTAGGCCCTGGTGGCTACTAGGCCAAGGAAGAACAGTTTAGGAAGATGGACGAAGAGGCCACAGTTGCTAGGAATATCGATGTGACGAATTTGAAGGTACGCTCAAGGAACTGGTATATGCGAGGAGTACAGAATCATCCGGTAGTAATCTTAAGTTTGATAAGCTGGAGACCCAAGAGGTGGTATCAAGGATACTGAAATATGCTTAAGACAAGGAGAAGGGCTCATTCAATCCTTCTAGAGAGAGGGACGAGCTTAGCCTTGGCTTGGGAAACAAAGAGAACACAGGCCGCACCAGGGGCCTAGGGAAAAGGATGACCTAGAAGCAAGGATTCGAAGAGGACAGGCACATGTACAAGAAACATGGCCGAGACCGGGAGACTAGTCTTGAGCTCCAAGTGAAGGCTCTAGTTGCGAAGGCGCTGGAGGAGCAAGGACTGTCTACGGAGCCATGGATATTAGTGACGCCGCTAGGAGAACTGGCATTAGTTGGCAGCCCTTCGAAAGTTCCTAGTAGCCAAGGTTCCATTGTAGCCACAACCCCAGTCGATCGCATACGGGAACCAACTAGTTGCACCTTGGTGTTTCTCAGCGGCCGACAGAACACTGTGATGGAGGTGGCAACAGGTGTGGCACATCCTCCCGATGGCTTACACCACAATAATAAGATACCGCCAGACTACACTAGGATCGAGGTGCATACAGTGAAGCCCGAGTTCATGCAGTGGAGGATAGACTACGCAACTCCGGAGGGGCTGGTGTTACTCAGAGACGTTATGGGGCAGTTCATCCTCTGGCACAAACGAAACATTATATTGACTGCTTCTTCGCCGCCTCCCCCTCTCCCAAATTTGGAGCGAGTTATTGAGGTCGGGGAGATATTTTCACCGTCTCATGACCCCCACATTCCTAAGATGCCACATTCTTCCCCGCCTCCTAGCGAGCATGTGCCTGATGAGATGCCACAACCTTCTCTAGCTCGTACCGAGCAAGTGCATGATGAGATGCCACAGTCTTCTCAACAAGCACAACTGATACATGAACAATGAGTGCCTCCTGAAGAAGGTGATGCACAAGAAGATGAGGACGTGCCTGAATGGGAACTCCGAAAGAAGATTCCAATCAACATAAGGCCAGTTTATGTTCCGATCAAAGACGTCTCGTCGGTGTCCAAGTGGTATTCCCATGATCAGTTCAAGCCTGAGAACCAAGTTAAAAAAGTCCCATCATGGGGTTCTGAGGAGGCCGTCACTAGCAAACTCCACCAAATTGCAAAGCAGTATCCAAATGTTGATGCCATCGAATGGTCAAAGGATTGCCCGAAAACATATGAAAGAGGCAAGCCCTTCCTACCAAACCGGGACATCCAGCGCCTACCACTTAGAATGAGAAGGTTCCATGATTGGTACTTGCGTGTTCTCCCAACGAGCATAGATATCATACAAGCATGCTTCCCCACTGGCACATTTGGAAGCCCAGCCGGGAAAATTATCTTTGACTTCAATGACATGCACACATGCTTTCACCTGGGAGAAATGGAGATGAATCTAATTTGCACGTGGTGTCTATAAGTCCTTGTCCTCCCAATATGATATGAATGTAATCTTTGAATTTTGTTGTAACTAACCCACGCCGTGATTTGTAGAATGCAAGTGCACATTATCAAACAAATTCCAAGTGTGAAAGCCAGATATGTAGACCCTCAAGCTATAGCCCAAACAAATTTTAATTACCCTAAACGGTGGACACTGGATGCCAAAGAGCTAGCTGCTGCAAAGACTCTTCGGGAGAAAGAGCGCATCCGTACGGCGAAACTGAGGAAAGAGTCCCTTAAGGTTGTGGCATACATTGCCATGGCTTTCAAAAATCTCCAACAACACTCTACTATATGGCTACCATACAACTTCGAGTAAGTTCAACTCTATACTTAAAGCTTTGTTCGATATATTTTATTCGATGCAAAAGAGCTCATCTAGTTCTATGATTAAATCCATGCAGCAACCACTGGATTTGTATAGCCGTCGATGTTGGGAGGAGCATGGCATGGGTCTTTGATTTATTAGATAGGGACACGGTGACATACAAAGACTTCATATCGATTCTTAAGACGTATACATATCGACAATCCTCATTAGCTTATATGTTTGTATACATACTTGTAACATTCACTTTTGGATACTAACAAGTTGTATTTGCTAAAATAATTCGAACATGGCATTTAGGTTCTATGTCACTAATCATCATGGAAGGCATGATCCAGCAAGGAAGGAAAAGCTGGCTATAAAAACACTATGTGCGGTAAGTGTAACTTACTTCTTTAGTACTCCGTTACATGGCTGTCAAAAGCATTACTTAACATTTTCATATGCAAAACACACAGTGCCCCAAGCAGAGGTCTGGGAGTGTACATTGTGGATACTATATATGTTCTATGATGAGTAACACCGGTGCCTACAGGATACACCCCTTAAGGGTAAGTTTGAACCTCTTCACCCGTAGTATAAAAACTTCGTACATGGTATCAAATACTAAACCAAAACTTGTTCTCTTGTAGTGGAGAGAAGAGAAAGGAATGAAAAGAGACCCATACAAGGATGACCAACTCTTAGAGCTCGTCGGCGACCTTTGCAACTTGATATTGGACCAGATTGTATACGTCAGAGGCGCCTACCATGACCGAGAGTCTGAGTTAGGTACAAATCCTCAGTACCAACACCTTCGTGAGACTAAAAGGCTAGCTCTAGGACGTTGATAAGAATGTGTATGGAATTTGTATATTTAATGATGGGTTGTATATATTCTTATGAATTGGACTTGTAATTATAGTTTATAGAATACTCTTGTGCTTGTAGTCGCGGTCGTGGGGCATTCGGCAACGCGAACGCGGTTCGGAACGTTGATCACGGGGCGTTCAGCAACGCGAACGCGGTTCGGAACGTTGGTCGCGGAGCGTTCGGCAACGCGAACGCGGTTCGGAACGTTGGTCGCGGGAGGTTTGGCAACGCGATTTTGAATTGTAAATTTGATTTTTTGCGGGAAAACGTACTGTAGGGGCGGTTCTAGATTGAACCGCCCCTACAAATACATGTTTGTAGGGGCGGCTGGTGTTTCCAGCCGCTCCTACAAATCGATTTGTAGGGACGGCTGGTAACACGAGCCGCCCCTACAAATCGATTTGTAGGGGCGGCCTGGGAACCGCCCCTACAAATGCATGATTTGTAGAGACGGTTCGGTAGGGGCGGCTGACCAAACCGCCCCTACAAATGGTTACGAGCCACCCCTAAAAATCGATTCTGTTGTAGTGATTCACACGGCATTGGATCATGGAACAGTACCAGTTCATTAGCAAGCATTGCGCAACTTGTGTTACCGACCTTTTGACATGGCCCCAAGAGATAGATGTCTTTGTCTTTGAATCACCGAGTAGCTGAAAGGGACAGTCGTCTAGGAAGGATAGACAAGAAGAAATATGATGTGGATTATGGCTGAGCTTCTACACTGCTTAATTAGCAGACAAGGCACACGGTTGCTTTCATCTGTAGCATCTACGACATATGTAACGTGCGTCATGATGAAAATTTGAGTTTACTTGAGCTCGTTGCACACAAAATCAGGAGGAAAGTTTGCATGAGAACCAATGAGAAATGATTCTTTTTGTGTTATTCTTAGAGCTTTACCTGTTTACAAAATCAGAATCAATTGCGTAGAATGGTAAATAGAATATAAGAATACTAGACCACATATAAAAAGATAAAAGAAATTAAATTAAATCATAGAAATATTTAAGACGGTGATGTCATTAGCGAGTTGAACAGTACATATCCCCATCGAGTAAAATTAAATAACAGAGTTGAACTGTGAAGAGTTTTAACTTTTTTTTCTATTGTATAATCCTGAGAGAAAATAAAACCGGTAGATGATGACACTAAGAATGCAACGGAAAGAAAATCAAAGCAAGAACGACAAGGATGAACAGCCAAATGGAGGATCTGTGAGCACTGGGCATTTGCAGGGCACCACGTTGCTATCAGGGGCATGACGTGCTATGGTTGGTTAGAGAATCTGCGTAGTGAAAGAGTATGATTCTCATCATGGAAATTATCAAAGTCAACATGAAATCAGTACTAATTAAGTAGTGCCTCCCAGATCCCGGCCGGACAGGAACATTAGACGGGCCAGATGGCTGAATTTGGAATGGTAGAGTTGATAAATTCGTACGAAATCTGAGGGTTCAGAACCCAAAATATACTAGTATATATATGTATAGAAATGAAAATGCCCTGGTTTTTGGTATTTTGGTGGGCTGGACTAGAGGCCGATTGGGTTACATTATTTTACAGAAAACAATTCATGAATAACCATGTTGAAATAAATCAAGTGGAAAAGATCAGGCAATGGCAATAAATTTTGTTTTCCAAATTGCCAGGGCACAGGAATTTCAGTTGTAGCTACCAAATGGTAGGGGCACATAACTAAACAAATCTGCAGACTGTAAAACGCAATTGATTAACCAAAGCAAGTCAACTCAATTGCTGAAGTCGGCAATGCATGGGTTGAAGGCTTCAAACTTCAAGCATTATTGATCACTGTCACTCGCACGTTATAGCGTACATTGGACAATCTACTCATCAGTAAGGACCTTTTATTCGCTAGGTGTGATCACATATAATATTATAAATGCTACTATATACACCAATAGTAGACCCTTAATTGCTAAGTGTACATAGGTCGGCCCCAAATTTCTGTTAAAGACATACTAATTTGATCTAATTGTCGATATCTTACTTGGATAATAATTCTTTTGTGGACCGATTCTTTCAATTGCAATCATTGAAACTTCAACATGTTTTTTTGGGAAATTAAATGAGGAGAAGATTTTGACTAGCTAGGCCCAATTGTCAAGTTTTTTTATCATAATACAAAAGGAGAAGCTCACATTAATGCGTATACACTCGCCCTTAGTCAGCAGATTTTGAAGTTAATGAAGTCATCACAGATGGCTCACTGTCGAAGAGTATGTCACCAACACAAAAAAGTAGTACCATTCACAACTGGAAAAGTGATTATCTATGAAAAATTCTTTCTATATAATGATTTTATGTGTGGAGTGAATCAAAGATAATCTAGTTTCTTCAGCTTCCAGTCTTCTAGTTTATTTTAGATAATCACATCCCATAATCAACATAGAATCAATTCTGAGTAAAAAAAAATTGGCAGATCTCTTGATTCACCCTAGAAACCACTCTAGGAACTCTGCCAAACAGACCGTTAGTCCCTTACACACATTGATCACCAAACTAATAAGACATCAAACTCAAAAACTTGATATCTCATAGCTGATACAGGAAACATTACTTGTCTGTAAATGGAGGAAACCCATCATACAAATATGAACCCTCGGTTCAGTCATCACATTAGACGGCTTCTAGCAAACGTGATTGAGCTAATTGACCTTGAGTAGTGCAGGTGTCAATGTGTCAGCTATCTAGGCTCCAGGATAACTGGAAAGTTAACGTAAAAACAGATGGATGCGTACAACTGCATGCCGACAAGGCCAAGGAGTAATGAAGCCGTTGAAATGTGTGATAAGATGCGTAGATGGTGGCAGTATACGAGGTAAAAAGTACATTTTCTATACACATCTAACACCTGGCCTTACATTAAGTAAATTTTGTACTGGAGTGTGTACATACGAAGGGCTGAGTCCTCAACAGTATATAACCAATTTATCAACTAGTACTAGCTAGTACACATGAAGTTGGATCAAAGATTAATTAGAGCAAGTCCATTAATAATAAAGCCAAGTGCTTGGCTATTAGCCAACTTGTAATAAGAGCAAGCTATACAATATTAGTCTCTTATTTTATTAATTCTATCCATGTCCCACCTTCTCTTTCCTAATCATTCTCATATTCAAATAATGTATGGCCCACCACCTGCATATGTTTCCGTGCCTCCTCTCCTCCACGTCAGCATTTGCTTGGCTATAAGTTAATTATTGTACTCGCTCTTAGCTGCACACATCTGAAGTTGGAAGGCTTAAATGTACTAATAAGTGAACCGATAGATATGTTGCCACCGGGAAAAAGACAATCGAGATTGGGTGTCAGTGACACGTTAACAACCCCAGTTATTATTAACAATAAATAAAATTGACATTGCAAAGTGTGTCGATGTGATGATGTGTCATGAGCTACACATCAGGCGGCAGGGATATATAGATAACGCGCACGGTAAAGTTGACGTGAAAACACAGGACAGGATCGCCACCACCCGTGCCTCCTGGTTTATTTAGACAATTACATCACAGAATCAACATAGAATCCATTCTGAGTAAAAAACTATTTGGCAGATCGCTTGGATTCACGCTAGAAACTGCTCTAGGAGCTCCGTCAAATACACCTTTAGTCTTTTACACACATATTGATCACCAAACTAATAAGACATCACACTAAAAAAACTTGATATATCATATATAGCTCATACAGAAAACATATACTTGTTTGTAAAATGGAGGAATATATATACCCGATCTCTGCATGCTGTACCCATGATACAAATATGTACCCTCGGTTCAGTCATCATTAGACGGCTCTAGCAAACGTGATTGAGCTAATTGACCTTGAGCAGTGAAGGTGTCAATGTGTCAGCTATCTAGGCTCCAGGATAACTGGAAAGTTAACGTACAACTGCATGCCGACAAGGCCCAGGAATAATCAAGCCTGCGTTGAAATGTGTGATAAGACGCGTAGATGGTGGATATACGAGGTAAAAAGTACATTTTGTATACACATCTAACACCTGGCCTTACATTATTAGGTAAATTAAATTTGTACTGGAGTTACAACTGTACTTGTGTGTACATACGAAGGGCTGAGTCGTCAACAATGTATAACCAATTTATCAACTACTAGTATACATGAATGAAGTTGGATCAAAGGTTAGCTGCACATCTGAAGTTGTTGGAAGGCTTAAACGTATACTAATAAATGAACCGATGTTGCCACCCGGAAAAAAACATACATTCGAGATTATCGGGTGTCACGTAAACAACCCCGGGTTACTAACGATCTTACTTTTACTAATTGGAGGCTCAGTTAATTCTCACCGGACGTGCTAGAAAAAAGAGATAAATTAAAGAAATTCTCACAATAATTAGAAAGATCTGGCCATCAATTTGATTGCCGTTAGTTTTAATAGCCATTAGATCTATTTAGTTTTTCTACAAAATTACCCATCTGCCATTATGAAAATAACACATGTTCGTATTTTCAAAAAAAAATAGCGCACGTTCGTTTTAATAGCCATTAGATCTATTCAGCTTTTTGTACAAAATTACCCACATGCCATTATCAAAATCACGCATAATACAGTAGATTTAATTGAAAAGGAAAACATAAATTATATTGTCATCCCATCCTTATCTTCCAAGCCCTGCCGTCGCAGCCGCCGGCCATAGTCACGCAGCTTCGATCAATCAGGGATCAACCTTCCAATCCTGCACTATGCTACGCAAGGCTTCCCTTCCAGTCACGTTGATCATTCTTGGGCTTCCCTCCCAGCCACGGCTTGCCGTTTTTGGCAGCCCCGGCCCTGTGATCGATAGCCTAGGTGAGCTCTTTAATTTGGAGTAGTAGTTGTTCTTTCGATTGCCTAATCAATCTCCTATCTGATCGAGCTTGGACGTACATGTTTCATATATAAACCAGTGACCGAGGTATAGAATATATGGCAAGCCGGATTATTATGTTCTGGACGAGCTGGTGCTGGACATCCCGCAGCTAAACCCGGCATCCTTCGTCAAAGCATGGATGGAGCTACATGCATGCTGCTCTTGCTGCACGCGCGGGCTTACGGCGACATCTCAGTCTACACTGTTGGCATGTCACTACTGAGCTGCAGGTATGCTACTCTTGCTCACTCATACTGCGATGCATCCGTGCCAATCTCTACTCTGCAGTTTTGGTCATACACATATGCAAATTTAAGTAAAGAACAAATATGCCCCATGTTTATAAGGAGGGAAATTGATGATAATACGAGACGATCTATCTGAAAAGACCTATTTGAAAAAAGGTGCATCAGAAGGAAGAGCAAAGAACGCTAATCTCCATATATTCCTATATTTTGTTAGCACGTAAAAGTAGAGTTTATTACTTTAAAAACAGATTCTGTAATACTTTCCAACCGATGAGGAAATCATATTTAAATTGCATTGCCAATATGTTATTTAATGATATCAATGTACAATTCATAAACATGTCACTAAGGATGAAAACGGTCGAACTCGGCCGAAAAACTCCTCAACCGTTTTCTACTTTTACATTTGAAATACGAAAGCGAAAGTGAAAGCGGACAAGCCGGACACGAAAACGAACATGAACTTATGGAATATCTAGAATTTCGGAAACGAACCAATTCAAGCGGAATTATGTCGAACACGGTCGGTATGCGAAAATTCAATACGAAATTCCGACCCACAGTGCATAGCATTAAACAAGTGCACGACCAAATACATAACAAATTCACAACTAACAAGTGCATGATCTAGTTCAAGTGCATAGCATTAAACAAGTGCACGACCAAATACATAACAAGTCTAGAACAAGCAATTAACTGAACATGAACGTCTACATAATTCAAGGATTTCGCATCTAGACCCTTCCCTGGCTAGCTGTAGCGGCGCTGCGGGGCGCGGTGGTGGAGGCGGACCGGCGCAAGGGCAACAGCGGTCCCAGTCATGTGCGAGGGTGGCCCCGGTGCGGTGAAGGAGGAACAGGGAGGCGGCTCACCGTGTACTCTGCTCGTCGGCCGGCAGAAACAGAGGAGGCGATGGCCGTGCCGATTCCGGCCAGCCAGCGGCCGCGTCGGCATCGAGGGGCGGCGCTGAGGCTTTCCCGGTGCCTGGGTCTCCTACAAGGGAGGCGCAGCTTGGCCCGCAGGCCGCCCGAGTGGCCTGGCCGTGGGTGCCGGCGGCTGCAGCCGCAGCTGCTCCGGCGGCCAGAGGCAGTAGGCGGCGGCGCTGCCGAAAACGAGGCGCGGGAGAGGCATCACGGCGCGAAGAAGAGATGGATATGCCCGGCGAGGGTGGAGGAGGATGGAGAAGGGAGCAGCGGTTGAGCGAGCAGGGCCGCTGCAGCACTGCTCGGCTGAGCGGAGCAGAGAGGAAAAAGAGAGAGACGGAAGACCCGGCTGGACCAAATTCGGTTCGAACCGAATTTAGAATACGGAAGACTCCGAATAAAATGTAGAAAAGTAGAAATCGGTCGAACAAAGCCTAAACCGAATTCAATCCGATTTTGAATTTAGTATTCCGTATTTCGAATTCAAATTTAGTATTTCGTATTTTGTCCGAAAATACGAATTCGCTCGGGTCAAATGTAGAAAACGATGCGGTTCAGTTCGGGATATTTCCTTTCCGTTTTCATCCTTACATGTCACTAAAGTATTTTGTTAGTATAGGAACATAAGTAAATCAAGTGAAATTTACAAAAATAGTACATAACCATATAAAATATGTCTCCACGTTAATTCTTACCAGACGTTTTAGAAAATGATAAATTTTAGAAATCCTCACAATAATCAGAAACATATGGCCTTTCACTTGGACTCCAATCATCATCGTCGATAATAAACATTGGATCTATTTGTTTTAAAAATATCCACACCTACCATTATGAAGAATGCATAAACTCTCTAATTTTGCTTCTAAAATACCCAGCTCTGTCATTATGAAAAATAATTTAAATATAATCAACTAAATTTTCATTTAAATTACCCACTTCCTCCATTATGAAACATAATTCAAAACAACTCCCTAACTTTGCATCTCAACTACACCTCTGTCATTACAAAAGATAATTTAAAATAACTGTCTAATATTTTTTTATAAATTATCCACATGTGGCATTAGGAAAGAAAATGCAAAGTAGCCCATATGTTTGCATTCAAACTACCCATATACACAATTATAAAGTAAAATATAAATTATCACACTTAATTTGTCTCTAAATTACCCACATCAGCCATCCTAAAAATAAATAAAAATACAAAAATATGTCTCAAATCTACATATAAATACTAAAAATAAGCTATCAAGAAAAATAATTTAATATCCATAAAGTATGCGATATATATTCTAATTAGACATTTCTACAATTGTTAAATTAAAAGAAAGCATGATTATATGTTCACCATGTCGACCACGTAAACATTTACACATTAGGATAAATATTTATTTTATTTTAATAGTTTATCAAGTGTGTAAAAACTATATATAAAAAAGGTGTGTAGAAATGTTCCCTTAATAAACAATGTAGCAAAGACACTGATAATTAACTTTAAGTTATATTATATTAACACTCTATGACATATAATAAATTCCACAAGTTGTTGTTTTAAATAGCTTTATAAATTTTGGTGAAAATATAATGTGTTATCAATATTGGTAATTTAGTTTTAAGCACTCTATATTTTATAAAACAATGCTACTGCAAATAAAATTATGATAGTGCCACGGTGCAAGGTGAAACGACTATGTATACAATAAGAACCGAGATGGTAACCTAGGACCTATAATCGTTTTCAATTATAAATATGAAAGATGAAAATTGTGAATAAAGTATAAAATAAGCACTAGAAATACAACTTAACATGTGGATAGAAAGAATTATTGCAATATATATGGACTAAAAGTTGAATTTAAAATATAGATTCGTCATGGCACAGAAAGGTATGGAATAGTAGAACATATAACATAATCTTAGGTTTCTACCAAATAAGTATCACGCTATGAAATAAATACAAATCCTATAAATTATAAATAGACGTCTCTAACGGAGCTTCCATGTTAATCCTTAAGGAGCCCACTAGAAAAAGCATAATGTCTAGAAATTCTCACAAAAAAAGAAGCATTCGGTATCCAATTGTGTAGATCAACATCGATAATAATAACCATAGGATCTTGCTATTTTCTAAATAATTACCCACCTCTATGAATGTGTAAATCAATGTAAGGTAACCCAAGAATGTTTATTTAAATTAACACTTAAGCTATTAGATACATAATATATGCGACCCCTTAATCTAAATTACCTCTTGTGACATTATTAAATATACATCAAACTTATCAATATATTGTATTGCAAAAAAATTAAATGGCAATACAATAAAATTTGATGAAAGTACATGCACATCATATACTTGTGCATACGTGATACATAAATATATATGTTATATTTTAGCAATCATGTAAAAAGACTTCCTACACTAATGATACTAACAAATTATTTAAAATTATTATTATTAATAACCATGACATATAATGTATAAATTATTACTTACATAATTTATACACTTTACCTAAAACATTTTACATATCTTTATTAACAGTATAATCATTACAGCATAAATAACTCTTTGGCAATAAAATTCAAACGTCTTGACAATGTAGGGAGGATATTGTAGACTACACGTGGCTATATCTTCCTGTTCTTGAGATTTCTTAGGTGCAAAAAGTCATTAGAATGCTTAAACATTAATATCCTCTTGAGTTTAGCACAACTACCCATCCTAGATCTCTCACCAAGCTCTAATTAAACTGATCTTAAGGAATGTTGTGTAGGTTTGAAGTGACTATTTAGGCCATCATTGTACTTAAGAGTGCAATCTACGACCCAAATTCCTTATGTAGCAATAAATAGATGAAAAACGTATAGATCAGTAATTGATAAGTTTACCACAATTAAATAGACACAACAAAGTATCTGATGTGCCTATTGTGTTAGAAAATGAACAAAGAGAAAAAAATATAATTTAATGCAAGTACTTTGAATCATCTAGGGACATTAGACAATAAACTAATATCTCTTATAAGATTCTAGCCCATGCGAGAGCACAGGTTGATGGACTAATATCACAAATTCAGGGTTCGTTCGTTGTCGAAGAATGAGCCAAGGAATCAGTCCGGCTGATGCTAGGCCATACAAATTAGCCAATCATTCTGTCGAGAATCGTTCTAGGATCATTTCTGGACAAAACCGAAACGAGCCCAAGTGTGTCGATGTGATGAAGTGTCATGAGCTACACATCAGGCGGCAGGGATAGATAACACGATCGACACGCACGGTAAAGTTGACGTGAAAACACAGGACACGATCGACACCCGTGCCTAGATGCGTGCAACAGCCAAAAGGCAGTGATCCCAGCACACACGGCCAAGGAATGACGGAGCATGCAGGAGCTAGTCGCCGACGTCCGTGTCTGCGCCTAGCTAGGCATGCAACTGCAAGGCAGGAGGACTTGGAAGCCAAACCTGTCTGCTATGCAATGCAACAAGCTAAGGTCAACTCCCTCGCCCTCCCAAAGTCCGTCCCACGGCTCCATGAGGCCGGGGCGGTAAGGAGATAAGGTAGCGATAAAATATAACTATATATACTGGCTATTAGCAAGGTTAGATAAACTATTCTGTGGTGGTTGCATTTCGATCGTGGTAGCTGCCGTCACATGGGGCATGCAAGACGTGCCACCCCCTGAAACAGAGCACCACCGTTGTTTGGGTGACCAAGCCCAGCCCGCCGGCGGTTTCTATATGCAACTAACCAAATAACAACTATAACCAAATAATACATGTATTACAAGTACATTAAGGCGCCGTTTGCATGTACTATGTACCACCTCTTAATAATAGGAATAATCACTAGAAGAAAAATAAATTAACAGAGATAAATATGGGCAAAACATATTTTCGGAGGCGCTTGCAGCATCCACTTCTAAACAATGGTCGTTGCGGGCATAGTGCCTGTCTCTGTAAAATAGAGAAAACCACGCAAAAAAAGCTTGTTGTCAAGTCCAATGGCATCGTGTCTCACTGCCTGCTACCGAATCCGCTCCTGAGCTCGGCGTCACAGGCTAGGGTGAGGGAGCCAAGTATTATTGCGGGGAGAGCGAGGAGCCACGCATGGGCGGATCGGAGAGGAGTTGGAGCATTACAGGAAGGGGTAGGTCACTTCGGCTCCTGAACCCACCTCTACCTTAGCTTTTGAACCCATCGCCATGGAGTTCTCCAATTCCTGAAGCCTCAATGGTGTCTCGACACGGTGGACACCCCAGGTGATGACTAGCTACCGTTGGATCTAGATCAGCCGGCTTGGGTAAAGTAGGAGAGCGGGACCGAACCAGGGCAAAGGAGAGAGGGAGAAGAGGAGGGAGGGAGAAGAGGTACAACCGAAGAATCTCGTGTGGTACTTAAAAGCTAGGATTTGCTTAGTTGGCTAGTTGTAGGCCTTAGTCTTATTGACATAGGTAAATCTTTTAAGAGGTCCGTCTCTAAAAATATACTCTACTTTTAGATGCAGTCCTCTTATTAATCAGTTGATAGAGGCAGTTAGGACTGTGTCCTAAAATAAATCGACCATCTCTGAAATTGACTAGGTACTTTTGAAGACATAGAAACTTTTAGTCACACCTCTCTAAATAAAATGTGTTGTCTTCTAAAATCGTTGCATAGTAGTGAATAGTCCTATAAAATTTCTCTGCTTCAAATAGCCGGGTAGCTTATCATATGGATCTTTAGACGAGGTCCCATGTGATGAATCGGGTAGTTCATATCATCGGATACAAATCTCATACTATATATAGCTACAAAGCTTGGAAAATGGACTAGCTGCGATAAACAAGCCAACAAGTTAGTTTGCACGAGCTAACCGCGTCCTACAACCTCGAGCTGCTAGTTAGCCCTCCCTATCGTTGAAGTTGAAGCTACCGGACGTATAGCTGCCGTGTAGCTGCACGCGCTGAATGTTCTCTTCCTGCCCCCCTGCATTGACCCTATAAACATTCTTTATTCCCCAATAACGCGAAATCGCCATCGACACAAATATAAAACCAATTCGAACTCCCAATGCAAATCACTCCCCTGATTGATTGCACCGGTGGAGCTCTCGCAATAAACAATCATTTGACACCTAACTTGTTCTGCTATAAAAGGGCCAGGGCTACACACACACACCCTCCTGCACCATCCAACATCCACACCACTTCTTCTCCTTGTAGTTCTTCTTCTTCTTCATCGTCTTCGGCCTTCGCGAGCTCTCGCACTAGTAAAAAAAGGGCTTCTATTCCCGGCTGCCAACCCCCTTTATTCCCGGTTACGCAGCCGAGAATAGGAGTTCGGGAATAAAGGGTTAGTAGCCGGGAATAGAAGTGGACCTTTAGTCCCGGTTGGTGATACCAACCGGGACTAAAAAGGTAGCCACGCCAGCGCCTGGGCTGGCCCCTTTATTCCCGGTTGGTATTACTAACCGGGACTAAAGGGTCTTTTTTTTCTTTTCCTGCTTATTTCAATTGATGATTCTTTTTTGTTTTAATTTGGTTTTCGAATACGCATTATTCGCTGTAAAGTAATATACGTATACGCGCGCGTACTGTAAAGTTTTCGCTCGATCAATGCACGCAAGCAACACAAGTAAAAGTAAACTAAAACATAATATTACATTTCATCGTCACATGTAAAGTTTGCATTAATTGTACATTTCATCATCACATGTTCTTTGAATCAATATGAAATTTGGCTTTCATCATCACATATTTGGGTCATAGTAAAACTCACCGCCGGGAGTTAAGACCTAATCATTCAGAAATCCACCTATTGTCTCTTGGATTGCTTTGAGATGGTGTGTGTCCAGGGTTTTTTCCTTCAACCAATGAGTCTTCAATTTGAGATATGCACTCTCATAAACTCGCAAACATAGTATCCACAGAGATTGGTCCCCTGGGGCTGCAGCAGAACCCACTTTACGAGAAAAAGATTCGTCATCATCCGAGCATAGGGAAATTGAACTAAGGTAGGTATATAGTACTTACTTTGTATATCACTACTTTCAGTGGCACTTTGCGTTTCATATGGTGTTCCTGACAGACCTTTTCCCAACAACTATCAAATAACATAAAAAATATTTGGACCATTAATTTGTATATATATATATATATGTATGAAGAATATATATATATATATGTACACTTACCCTTTTTTCCTCTAGACTAGTTCTTTTTGAGCACACTCTCATGAACTCGCAAACATAGTATCCACAGAGATTGGTCCCCTGGGGCTGCAGCAGAACCCACTTTACGAGAAAAAGATTCGTCATCATCCGAGCATAGGGAAATTGAACTAAGGTATTTATATAGTACTTACTTTGTATATCACTACTTTCAGTGGCACTTTGCGTTTCATATGGTGTTCCTGACAGACCTTTTCCCAACAACTATCAAATAACATAAAAAATATTTGGACCATTAATTTGCATGCAGAGAGACTAGAATAGTTTTGCTAGTGAGACTGCAATTACCTCTGAATAATATCTATCATCTCTTGGAACTCTTTTTGCTCTTTTCTCATCGAGTCCCAGATGCCTAGAAACCTTTCTCCAGATCGAGTTCCATCAATATCCAGTGTTCACAGCCATGTCCATTAACACTCATTAATTAGCTAACAGGTACAGTGAACATATATATATATGGATACACGATCATCGACATTATGAACACTTACCTGAAGTTGTAGGGGAAGAGTATACATTTCTTGTCACATTGCTTCTCTAAGAACATCTTGATATTGGCCTCTGTTTCTGCTTTCCATGTTGGTTGGGGTTTAGGATTTTTGAATACGATATGTGGATCAATGAAACCAATATCAGTACACCCTCTCTTTTTGCACTCTCCCATCTCAAACCTGCATCATATATATAGAGTGAGGATAATAAACACAGACATGTACGTACGTAGCGACTTATTATTAATTAGTAGAAAGAATCACTTACAGACAATAGCAGCTGATGAGAGTCTTGTCGAGAGAGTTCCGGTGGACTAGTTGGTGTAATTCAGCTAAGTCAATGTACATAACGTCATCGCCACAGAACCAATGGTCGTCTTTGATTCTGACAGAAATATAGAACTCTTTTCGGTGACACGCGTCGAGGTACAAGGTGTTTAGCTTGAACAATTGTGTACCCAGTTCATTGATGGTCTTAGGATTCCATAGACTCCTGCCATGCTCATATTTCTGCCATTCATCCGCTACCGGCGCACTTTCAAAGAGGAAATCGCCAAGGTCGATACCTCTCATAGCATAAAAGTTAGCAAGTTCCGCCATATCCACTTCTTTATCATCAGGTATTTCCATCATATCCAGCATATCTATGTTTGAACCATATTCATTAGCAATAACTAGAGGAGGGACTGATTGCAATTCTTGTTCTCTGAGTTATGCAACAGTTTTCCCTGCTTTAGCAGCTTTCTTGATTATCTTGCTAAGAGTGCGGTCAAAGTCTGATGGTGGCGAGGGCTTACGAGCTTGCCGCCTCATTTTCTGCTCAGCTTCCATCATCCGCCTTAGTTTAGCTGGAGGTAGGTGGAAGTGCTTCTGCTCCTGCTGCTTCCTCTTCCCTGTGCCGGAGAAGAATGCTTCGACGGTTTTTTTAACCGCATCATCTAACTCCTCTTTACTCATTTCACCAGGCAATTTCTGTGGAATTGGCCTTGGTTTCACGGGGGCCTTCTTGGTCATCTTCGCCGGCGGGGCAGATGGCTTATTTGTTTGCAGTCGTCTTCCCTGGTTCATGGGAGGAGGTGGGGGAACAGGCGTTGGAGACCTTCGAGGCGGCGTTGGGGAACACCTTGGAGGCGGTGGCGGCGGCGGTGGAGACCGTCTTGGAGAAGGTGGGGGAACAGGCGTTGGAGACCTTCGAGGCGGCGTTGGGGAACGCCTTGGAGGCGGTGGCGGTGGCGGTGGAGACCGTCTTGGAGATGGTGGGGATGCAGCCGTGTCTTCTACCCCATCGTAACCGCCGCCCGGAGCACTATGCTGGTCTGGTGATTGTACTATTGGACTTAGGTTGGGGGAGGCCCTGCTGTGTGCGTACAGAAGACAATGAGTCAATTGTTATTTAAGAGGCAATATAAAATTAATAAAAAAAATTGTTTCGTTCACTTTCATCCATACCTATTGTGCGGCAACGGCTTCCCGGGAATATTGATGTAGCGCTTGCACCATGCAATGAATGACTTCTCTGCTTCTCCCACGGTCTTCTCCCCATCACCTCCATGAATGTCAAGAGGCACATCGCTAAAACCTTCAATAGCTTTATCCACCGAGACGGTAGCATATCCAGCTGGTACTACTGCCCCATGGATTCTTGGTGTCTTGGTACGGTCGATAGGGTTTACAACACCAATAGCCACCTTCACTGTGCCATTATCTTTTGGAATGTGCAGCTCACATGATGTAAAAGGTTCAGTGATGTCATCCACGGGGAAGCGCAGCTCTACATCTTTTATGGCATCAGGCAGCTCCAAAGAAGCACAACTGCTTCTCAACTGATCGGAGCTAATGTTGATTCCCGGAGCTGTTGTAATCCCGTGGGCACTCAATTGTATTTGCACTTGCCTTGCGACTTCCTCTTGCATTTTCGCTTGCATTTCTTTTTCTCGCCTTTGTGATTCAAGCACCGCTTCCTGTGACTCAATAACATATTGCTGCAAGATGCGGATCCTCTCTGCCTCCTCATCCTTCCGTCTCTGGCGGCTTCTGTATGAATCGATCCATTCAGGGAAACCTTGCACCCACGGAACGACCCCTTTGCCTCTAGTTTGTCCACAATGCTCAGCAGTCCTGATGGAATATGTTAGTTCATCTTTCTCTCTGTTGGGCCAGAATAGTCCACCATCTCTAGCTTTTAGAATTTGAATCAACCTTTCTGTTGCTCTTTCGAGTTTTGTGCCATGGACGAGCTTCCCGGTGACTGGGTCCAATCCTCCCCCATGACCTAAAAACCAACGCTTTGTGCGTTCAGGCCACGGTGCTGATTCAGGTACGACCCCCTTGGCAATAAGGTCTGCTTCCATTTTTTGCCACTTGGGAACGGAAGTCGCGTAGCCACCTGATCCCATGTTATGGTGGTATTGCTTTTGTCTGGAATTCTCTTGGTTCCTTCTCGCCCATTCCGCACCCTCTTCTGATGTCTTGTACTGTACAAATACCTCCTAGTAGGGCCTTGCCTTCGCGATTGGGCCCTTATCGTTCCAATTTGGAGTCTTGTTCTTCTTGACGTATGATTTGTACAGCTGGTTCTTCCAAGATTGGAATTGGGTGGCCATCTTCTTCATTGTCCAGTGCCTAACTCGCTCCGTCAACCTTTCGTGGGTGATGTCTTCATGATAATCATCTGTTTGGAGCGTGAAATGTGCAAGAACATCTTACCAAATCAGCTCCTTGTCCTTATCATAGACATAACTAATATGAGGAGCATTGTTATTTTTTTTCCATTCACGGGCATTGATCGAGAGTGTGTCCCTTACAAGGTACCCACAGTGGTACATGAATTTCTGTGCATATTGTCCTAGTGGTTCGCCTGTAGCCACGTTGAATTCTGAGATGATGTAGCGGCCTTCCAACGGCTTTTTGGCCCCTCGAACATTCTTTGTGTTCCCCGTCGTCGTCGTCGATCCAGACGGCTATGTACGCATAGAAACACAAAAAGTATTATAAAACGAAGGTCGATCCAGTGGGCTACATGTATGCATAATAAATAAATGAGAGCTAGATATTGAGAAATATATACCTCACCGGAATTATCTTCATGAACAACTTACTCAACAATATGATCGAGATTCAAGTATTGACTCCCGTCGTTTTCCTGCTGGTCATTATCAACATCGGCACAATGTTCAGTGCCGACGTTGATAATATCCATCATTTCCGCCTCCAGGTCATCGTCTCTCGGGTCGGCCATAGAGAGCCTAAACAATTATAAAACAATAATTATGCAATTAGGGTTTCATAGACATTTCATACACATTTCGGGACGGTGGTGCCTGCGTGGGGCAGCCGGCCAGCGTCGGTGGCCGGGGAGGGTTTAGGGTGGTTTAGGGTTTAGGGTTTAGGGTGGTTTAGGGTTTAGGGTATAGGCCACATGGTATCAGAATATAACACAATTGATTTTTTTCCTAAGGAAAAATTATACATGTATACATTAATTGATATATATATATATACACACATTAATTTCATACATATATACATTAATTGATATATATATACACATTTCATACATACATAATTTCATACATATATACATTAATTGATATATATATATATATATACACACACACACACACACACATTTCATACATATATAATTTCATACATATATACATTAATACACATTTCGTCAATATAATTCATAAATATAATAAATATAATATATATATACCGGCGGTTTAGAATTAATGGAGTGTTGGCGACAGGCGGTGGTGGACAGCGGCGCTGGATCGAGGCACAGGGGCTCCTGGCCGGGCGCGGCGTCGTCGGGGCTACTCCGGCGAGGTGTGGGTGGGCGTCGGGATGCCCTCCGGTGAGGAAGAAGGCGCGGTGGCCCGGGAAAGCGAAATCGGTGGCGGCGTGGCGCGCGCGCGGCGTCGAGGGCAGCCAGGGGCTCCTCCTTGAGGGGCGCGGCGTCGGGGCTACTCCGGCGAGGTGGGCGGGCGTCGGGGTGCCCTCCTGTGAGGAAGGCGGCGTCGGGGGTGGCCAGGAAGGCAAAATCGGCGGCGGCGTGGCGCGCGCACGGCGTCGGGGGTGGCCGGGGGCTCCTCGGTGAGGGGCGCGGCGTCGGGGCTACTCCGGCGAGGTGGGCGAGCCTCGGGGTGCCCTCTGGTGAGGAAGCAGGCGGCGTCGGGGGTGGCCGGGGAGGCGAATCGGCGGCGGCGGAGCTCTGGGGACGCGCTGAAGACGAAGACGATCGATGAAGAGGAAGAGAGAAGGGAGGCGGCGGTATATAGGAGAGGGACCTTTAGTCCCGGCTCCATGCATCGCCCGGGACTAAAGCACCTTTAGTCCCGGCTCCTGCCACCAGCCGGGACTAAAGGGGGGACCTTTAGTCCCGGCTGTTGGAAGGAGTCGGGACTAAAGGATTTATTGGCGGGCCACCAAATGCAGCCCACCTTTAGTCCCAGCTGGTGGCAGGAGCCGGGACTAAAGGTGGGCTACATTTTCATTTCCCGCCAACTTTTAAGCAGATCAATTTATTTTATATATGTTTTGTATTTAAATGTTTAAGTCTTATTATTTACGCAGTAAATTCAATACTAGGCATAATTTTTTTAGAAAAAGTAATAAACTTTATTTTCATTTACTGCACAAAAAAATATGTGACCTAAACTATTGTGTTTTTTATTATAAATGTTGAACATAATGCAACTAATACTCACTATTTTTGTTAATGCAAAATGTAGACTTTAATTGAAATTATTAAATTTATTGGTTTTCGACAGGAAATTAGTTTTCACGTAATTGTAACGTAAATCTTTAGGTTCTTCATTAATCATTGTATAATTAATCGGTGAGTTCGGGCGGAAATTCAATTAAAGTTAAAAAAGTACCAAACCACCTCAGAAAAATCTCAAACTTGATGGTGGCTACACACAGGGCATTTGTAGTCTTGAGAAAAAGTTTGAGACCAATCCGGCACTAGAAAGCAAATGGACTTCAGAGTCCCAAAGAACCTAGGTGTATAGATAGGGTTCGACGAAAGGTTCTATATACCTCTGTGAAGCACGTCGACTCCGCCTATGTCGAAATGGCTTGAAATTTTTTTGGCAGTCATTTACACCCAAAATATGGCCCCACACAAGATATTAGATTTTTCTGATAATTATTTTTATTATTACATTTTTCTTTGTGCCGCGTGAGACGAAATACGGTGAATTACATATTGAAAACAATATAATTTTGCATCAACCTCCACAAATATTTGTCTCCTAGGGCACAAGAGACCATTTGGCAAAGTTTGGCACCATTCTGGATCTTTTCGGGGGTGGACTCAGTTCAACGTATAATTAATCGGTGCAGTCGCGTGGAAATTCAATTAAAGTGAAAAAATTACCAAACCAATTCAGAAAAATCTCGAACTTGGTGGTGGCTTCACACTGGGCATTTGAAACCCTGATGAAAATTATGAGATCAATCAGGCACTAGAAAGCACATGGACCAGAAAATTCAAAGTATAGTTAACAAAAGAATATAATCAATTAAAGGGTCTTTTCTCTTATTAAATAAATATTTGGGTGCTTTCTTGTCGAGAAAGTGACTTAGTTCAGATGGCTAGCTAATGCACTGCGGTTTGAACCTTGGCTATGAGGTCGTGGGTTCAATGCCTGGCTGGCCCATTTTTTTTGTCCAGCGCGACTAAATTATTTTATCAAGAAAGATTTTATCCCGGTTATAGCCCAGAGCCGGGACTAAAGGTCATCATCCTTTAGTCCTGGCTGGAGCCTCAAGCCGGGAGTAAAGATTTATTCCCGGTTGGAGGGTCCAGCCGGGACTAAAGGATAACCTTTAGTCCTGGCTCTGAGCTATAACCGGGACTAATTGTTGCCTGCCGTTGCCACACACTTGGGGCAAGAACTTTGTATCCTTGTTTGAGGATACAACCAGGACTAATAGTCCCTTTAGTCCCGAACATAAAAATACCGGGACTAAAGGCAAAAATAGAGGCGGGACGAAAGGTCTGTTTTCTAGTAGCCATTGCCAATTCTCCAGAGGAGCTAGCAATAGCACTTTATTAAGTAGCGCTTGCGGCGATGGCGATCCTGGTGATTGACTTCTCCAAGCTGGACGGCCCCGAGAGGGCAGAGACCATGGCGGCCATCGCTGCCGGGTTCGAGCACGTCGGGTTCTTCCAGCTGGTGAACACTGGCATCCCCGACGAGCTGCTGGAGCGGGTCAAGAAGGTGTGCAGCGACTGCTACAAGCTGCGGGACGAGGCGTTCAGGGACTCCAACCCCGCGGTGATGGCGCTGGCCGAGCTCGTGGACAAGGAGAGCGAGGGCGTCCCTGTGAGAAAGATCGAGGACATGGAATGGGAGGACAACTTCACCCTCCAGGACGACCTGCCATGGCCTTCCAACCCAGCAACCCTCCCGCCTTCAAGTGAGTGCCACACATCATTCTTGTTTCTGTCTTTTTCAGCTCATCATCCAGCTTAATTAACCTTTTGTGTTCGATCGATGCATGCAAACAGGGAGACGATGATGGAGTACCGCAAGGAGCTGAGGAAGCTGGCGGAGAAGATGCTGGGGTGATGGAGGAGCTGCTGGGGCTGGAGGAGGGGCACATCAGGAAGGCCTTCACCAACGACGGCGAGTTCGAGCCGTTCTACGGCACCAAGGTCAGCCACTACCCGCCGTGCCCGCGGCCGGACCTCGTGGACGGCCTGCGCGCGCACACCGACGCCGGTGGCCTCATCCTGCTGTTCCAGGACGACCGCTTCGGCGGCCTGCAGGCGCCGCTCCCCGACGGCAGATGGGTCGACGTCCAGCCCATCGAGAACGCCATCGTCATCAACACCGGCGACCAGATCGAGGTATGCGCGCGGTGATCATGCATATTCTTCTTCCACTATTTTATATTCCCTTACATATAAAAATACATGCCGTTGAATGCATGGGATGGTGGACTTGATTAGATTACACTTGATCAGTAGCGAGCAGCTTAATTGTGGAGCCTAAGTGCTTGCTTAATGACTGCTAATGATCCATCAAAATAATACTACTGCGTATCAGTCAAAACAATCATGTTAGGATTTCATGTGGTGGCCTTCTCTGATTCGTCTAGACTCAAGATCCACCAATTCCTTATGAAACTTAGAATGTCAAAACCTTAGCTTTATTTGTTAGTTTGGTTGTTGACATGTTACTTGTGACTACCGAGAAGGAATTTAATTGCTTATCCTCTGCCGTGATGCATGGTGGTTGCATTGACGACAGGTGCTGTGCAATGGACGGTACAAGAGCGCGTGGCACCGCATCCTGGCCACCCGCGACAGCAACCGCGCCGCTCCATCGCCTCCTTCTACAACCCGGCGCGCCTCGCCACCATCGCGCCGGCGGTCCCCGCCGCGGGCGCCGGCGACAACGACTACCCGAGCTTCGAGTTCGGCGACTACATGCTGGTGTACGTCAAGCAGAAGTTCCAGGCCATGGCGCCCAGGTTCGCAGCCATGGCGACGACGACGGCGACCAAGTGACCCTTTCAGCACGCGCAGCGACATGATCTCAACTTGCGAGGCTAAAAAATTATTCATAGTCAAGTTAATGCTTGTATGATAAGTAGGTAGTCGAGGGCAGGTGCACTCCTCCAGTAACGACGGCCCAGCAGACAGCAGTGGCGTCTGAGGCCGAGGCCGGCATGGCACCGCCTACCAGCTGTACCTAGATCTGCGCAGCTCGAGTCACTGAGGATCCCTGCCGCCGCCATCCTTACCTCCTCCCGGGTTTCTCGGGGCTGGCTCAGGCGGGGGCAGAACGGAGGATGCTCTGGCATGGGGCCCTTGGCGGCAGCGCGGCGGGTCGTCACCCGAGTCGTCTGGGAGTGACGCGGGGGCCTATACTCCTAAGAGAATCTTTTGTCTAGTCGTAGCTGCCACCTTATAAACCCCACTCTAGATTTTTTTTTCTAAACCATGGTTTTGTATAGAGTCTGTCTACTGTACACACGTGTGTTTTAACATAAGCCAACACATGGTTGCTGGTTGTATATAAAACACACAGATTTCAACATAGGAAAAACCATGTGTTTTTGGACTAGTTAGCACATGGTTGTTAGATGCCTAAGAAACACACGAATTGAAACACTAGAAAAACGTGTGTTTTAAGAGAATGCAACACACAAACTCCATTAGGCAAACAAGGTCCACAACTGTCGTTCCGCCCAATAAAGACGTGCCAGAGAGGCCCACTAACTAAGAAGACAGAGAGGTCCAATATCAGCAAAGAGTAGTTTAACCCAGAGCCCAATAAGACAGAGAGGCCCACTAAAGACATGCCAGCACATAAGTCCAAAAACAGCAATCTATATACTTGGGAAACAAGCCGGGCAAACAGGGGGAAGCCTCTGCCCTGCGTGGAGATCAGATCTCGTCGTGGGGGCAAGCAGAGCACTGCTCTGCGTGCAGATCAGATCAGATCCCCACGCAGAGCAGGGGAAAGGAGAAAACAACCGGCAGATCAAAGATGAAGATCTCCTCTGCGTGGGGGCAAGCAGACCAGAGGAAAGGGGCAAGCAACCAACAGATTGAAGGGGAACCACTAACCTCAACAGCCATGGTAAGCACACCGACTTCCTCGTAAAGATGTAATCTAAGATTGCTAGTATTTGCTGCAACTAAATTCAGGAATCAGAATTACAGATTCACAAATTAAGAAACTCAGGAAACAAAAATACAGAATATCGAAAAACAAATTGGATATTTCAAATAGTGCAACTGATATTTGCTGCTAATGTAATTATACTGATTAAACAAGCATTTTTGGATGTTGCAACCAAGGGAGTGAGAACAGCCCAAACACACTACAATGTCTTATTAGCTAACCATTTTAGCTAAATCACAAAAAATTCAGGTGGTTGAAATTCACAGGGGATAATATTAACCACAAATCTCCACAGTTAAGCACATGACCTGCTAAATACTTCTTTAAAAAATAACACAAAGCAACATCTTGATTTGAAACTCCATTGCCTGTGTTTATACAGTTGAAAAAAGGTAAAGTGAAGCTTATATGTGTTTTTGTTTTGTTTCTCTAAAGTTATTTAAATTTTTCACTCTTGACCTTTTGATTGAGACTCAGCAGCTAGAAATCATAAATAAATTTATATTCTGTATCTGACCCTTGTCTTGAAGGCAAGGTGCTAGCTATAGGTTGACTTACACCTTAGTAACAGAAAATAAGTATGAAAAGCAACATCAACATAGAATGGAGAGTGATTACCTCTTAGTGAATAGAGAGGCATGAAATCTTTAGCCATGCCATCTGCTTCATAACTGCAAGACAATAAGTACCATCTGGATCAGGTTCATTTTTTTAGATGAAGACATGGGTTTATATATGCAAAACCCCAAATCACAGGTGCCTGATATATTACCCTGATCCTGTAATCCTATGTTCACACTAATCAGAAGACTAATGTACCTAATGCATCTGACATTTGACGACAAGGCAAGAAGAGAGATTATCTTCCTGTCACACCAATTACTTCATCTAGATATGTTAGGTTGAAGGATGAAAGGAAGCCAAACAAAATAGGTTTCCTCATCGCTAAAGCAACATTTTTAGATTCCAGCAAAAGCTACAAACCTCACGAGGTTGTAGAGAAACACTTCCCTTATGGCTGTAAAGGCTATGGCCCAGCAAATCCATAAGTGCCTCACCAACAAGGTAGTAACAGAAACAAAATAGCTACCTGTACTGGGAAAAGGTCAAGTGGTTTGATTACATAGCAAATAGCATTCAGTCTGAGCTAGGTGGTTCAAAGAGTTCTAGGAATTTACACTAGTTACCTGTATTTAGGTTTGCTTGGGGGTTCTACCACTGGCGGTGTATTCTCTATATTTGCGACATCCTCCTTGTCCTCAACAGTAGGAGCCACAGGAGGCTCAATATTCTTTACTGGTGCCTGGCTAGATTCCTCTGGACACATAAACCAAATAACAGGACAGACAGTATGAGATGATTGAACTGAAACATAATTATTCTCTAGTACACGAGGCTGCTGCAAACATTTCTCAGGCAAGGCAGCTAAGTGGACAAATATCATCAGAAAATAGCATGCGCCACATTGCATTCCCAATTTACCCCCTATGTCTCCACATGCACACTGTTATTTCTTGTTAACACTAGCTGAAGTTTATTTTGCTCACCAGCGATGCGCTCTTCACATTCCTTCAATAGACGAGTAAACCTTGAATCACCTGATGCATAGGAAGAAGCCAACTCAAGAGCAGCCTTTGCAGTTTGGTATTCTTCAAGCTTAATGCATGCAGCACTGTAAACAAGAAATAACTTAGTACATAGACAAAAATGTAGCCGAGGGAATTATGGGAGTGTTCATGTATAACTTTTATTGAAAAAAGAAGAGTGCCACTAACCATTTCCGGTAGTAGGCTTTATGCACCGTAGGATCAAGTTCAATTGCTTTGTTAGCATCCGCCACAGCTTCTGCAAGTTTAGTTAGTAATTCCTTTAGTGCTATACATTTATTGTGTTCAAAAACAAATATGCAAGCCAATGATGGTAGCATGAATAACACTACAAACTATGCTTTCTATTTATAGCTGATTCTAACTACTTACAATAGCCCTACTGTGTGTTAGATGCATGGAATATGTAATGATGAGAAACCTCTAACTGTCAAAATATAAAATCTGGATGTTATAACAGAACATGAATCTAGAAAGAAGAACAAGGCCGCAGGAAATGTCAGAGGCACAATATCAGATTCACAATTATGAGGAAATGATTCACCAAGAAGAAAGCAACAATGATGTAAAATTACTCCTAATTCAAAACAGTTGACACAAACAATAAATAAATGAGAACTAAAGGCTTCTTCATTTTCTTGCAGGTTTCAATTGCTTCCCTTATGCAACTAATACAAGCACCAGTCGAGTTTGATCAACTACTTGAGGTAAAAAACACAATTCAATGATGCAATGAAAAGCTATGTAAGTACTCAGCTGCTTGCTTTTTTTTATGAAGCAGAATAATATGTATGTCACAACAAGTAGATGTGATGATTATCCAACATCGGTGAAGTCACAAGAAGCAATTAAGGAAGTGCAGTCAGCTCCTTACCAAATATTTGTAGGCACAAATTATTCCAGTGACCTTTCAAATACCTACAGATACAAAAAGGTGAGCAAAATCATTGCTTAGAATAAAAAAATGCCAACATAAAAAGGTTGTTTTTCAACTAGAATATATTTCAATGTAGGGAGACTACACTGAACTTATGATGGAATAGATCAGGAACTCTCAGGAAGATAATCAGACTGACTGGAATACATAGGTAAAATTTTATAATACCAGTACACAAAAATTACAATTCAGACATATGTAAATTACACACATATGTGCAATGTAATTTCAGCATAACAGTACTTTAATTTCAATGCTTCATTATAACGGTGTAGCAACATGAAGAGATGCAAGGATCATTAACAAAGATGATACTTGGAAATGACAGGAATGAGGTAAAACTATATTATATATGCTTGTCAGACTAGTTGTGTTATATTATAAATGGTAACCATTCTCATTATCAAACAAATAAAACAGAATATGAGACTTGAAGATCTGGATGGAATCTTTGGACCACAAACTGACTGGTCAATATCAGAGTTAAGGCTGTCATATGAGGTACATACAGAGAGCTGAGCCAATTTGATTATATTTATAAGCAATACAAATATGTACTGGCATCAAAGTAAAACTTATCTTTGCAAAAAACAGGATGGAGAAATCACAATCGTCGCTGATGATGATGGAGCAACGACAAGCATAGCTGATGATGATAGATCTAAAATACAACATTACCATTGGCAAATTGATGTATTCAATAACATAGACATTGATGAGGTACATAAAAAATGATCTCTTCAACTATTTCAGTCCACACTGAAAAAAAATATTTGTATTATAAATCACATTACTCAGAAACTGAGACTGCTGCTAATATATTTACAGGTGCAGCATGAAAATCAAGATGACCAACCAACAATGGGAGAAAATAACTTGAGGATCATAGCAGTAGAACCAACAAGTTTAGATATTACATCAGCAGTAATAGATGATAATGAACATGTAAATGGCAGCCAAGAACTGACGGAGGAAGAGATTGAAGAATTCATCAAAAATGAGCAGGTTGCAGCATCTGAAGGCAACAATGCACCAATCAACAGCAAGTACACCCCACAGCTATCGATGGAATTTAAGAGTAGGGATGATGCTCACCATTTCTTCAACTTCTATGTGTTCCTAGTTGGATTTCAAGTTGCCATAACACATACGACAAGAACTCAAAGTAAGAAGAGAAATAATGAGGTAGTCAAAGTGACAATGAGATGCACTCGTCAAGGAAAAGAAAATGAACCAAAGTGTTTAGAGCAAGAAGAAGCTAAAGTAGACAAGGATGTTGGAAAGAAACCAGTAAGGAGAAGGAAAACAAATGTTCAGCAGAAGTCAGATTGTCCTTGTGTTATGATGGTGAAAGAAGAAGGAGGTGTATGGAAGGTTAAAACTCTTGATTTGGAGCATAATCATGATCTATGCCCTGGAGACAGGGATCAGCTATTTTCTGGTCACAAGTATATGATAGAAATGGAAAAAGGACTTGTCAAGACTCTGAACGATAACAATATCCCGACTAGGAAGATGGTTTCTATTCTATCGTATCTTAGAGGGGGGCTTACAGCTCTACCGATGAAAAAAAAGATATCAGCAACTACAGGACAAGGCTGAACAGAGAAGTTAAATGATCAGATATGACACAAGTACTGGATTATTTCAGAAAGAAACAAACTGAGGATCCATCTTTCTTTTACAAGTTTGATTTAGATGAGGACAAGAGAGTCAGAAACTTGTTCTGGACAGACCGTTCTTCTATGAAATATTATGCAGATTATGGAGAATATGTAAGTTTTGACACGACATATATGACCAACCGATACAACTTACCTTTTGCACCATTTGTTGGAATCACAGGACATGGGCAAAGTTGCCTTTTCGGATGTGCTTTCCTACATTATGAGATAGTGGACACTTTTAAGTGGGTATTTCAAACTTTCCTTGAAGTAATGGGAGGAAAACACCCTCAAACGATCATCACAGACCAAGACATGGCGATGAAATCAGCAATAGAGCAAGTCTTCATAAACACAAAGCACAGAAATTGCTTGTTCCACATAAAGACCAAATGCTACAATAAGAATGTCAAGGTCTTTGCAGCAAACGAAGGACTATATGAAGACTTTGGATATATAGTGAACAATAGTCTAACGGTGGAAGAATTTGAGCGACTTTGGAAGAGAATGATTGAGGAAAGAAACCTTCTAGGGAATCACTATTTTTTCAAGATGTGGGAAATGAGGAAAAGGTTTATCCTGGTCTACTACAAAAATGACTTTTTCCCTTTCGTACAGACCACATCCAGGAGTGAGGCAACAAATGCGAGGTTCAAAGACAATGTTGGGCCAACCTATAGTATCAACAGCTTTCTAAAAGAGTACAATTGGATTATTGATACCATAAATCGAGCAGAAAGGCTAGAGGACAGCTATAGCAAGCAGAAAAGGCCAAAGGAATTTATATTCAGCTATAGAATAGAGCAGCAGGCACAACAGCTATATAATAGAAACATATTCAAAAAGTTCCAGCTACAACTGAAGGCAACATCAAGGCTGAACTACAGGGAAACCGAAGATGGGAAAACGTTTGAGGTGTGGCAAAAAAGTAACCAGATTCAGGAGGTTCATAGGTTCAGGAGATATACAGTAAGCACTGAACTAACACAAGGCGAAGAAGAATTTACCTGCATATGTGCAAAATTCAGCAAAGATGGCATACTCTGCTCTCATATCCTGAAAATAGTCATTGAAAAGGAAATTAGCACAATTCCAGACAAATACTTCTTAGACAGGTGGAGAAAAAAGGATATGAAGGTACATGTTGAAAGACAAGAAGAAGAAACAGTTGCAACAAGCTCATTGTTGAGATTGAACATATTATCCAGGAGATCAACAATACTGAATTCAAAAGGATCAAAAAATGAAAAAGCCATGGAATACCTTATGGCAGAATTCGACAAGATGGAAATCAATTTAGATAGAATGCTATGTGCTCAGCAAACAGGTGAAGCACAAAATAACCAGCAAGGAAATAAAGAAGGACAAACTATAGCAGCACAAGCTAGAGATCCACAGACTGAAATAGATGATCTAGAAAGAATTTAGAGAAAGGGAAGGCCACCTAAACCTGTCAGAATGAAGACACATATAGAAGAAATAAAGAAGAAACTGGTGGCAGCAGAAAACAAGAAAAAGAAGAAAACAAATGACACAGACAGTGCAGGTATAAAATTTAAGGATATACAAATAGAATTTGAATCCAAATGCAAAAAATCTTATTTATGTGAACTAATAATGTTTTGTAGGCTCCCCGGTGAAGCCAAAAAGAAAGAAGAGGAAGGAAACATCAAATGGTAGCACTGATCCCGAAGCCACACCACACTAAGGACACGGTGATCAAAGACATGTAGCAATTCACGATGATCAGCAGATAGAAGCAAAATTTAAGTAGCCAACATATTTATGTAATTTATGTAATGAGCAGGATGTTACAAACCTTAAATTAAATTATGCCTAGATCTAAAATTACATATGCTAAAAACTAGAATTGCAGTGCCCAATATCTGCAATTTATATTATCGGTGATTGCAATTGTGAAACTCCAAGTAGTACAGATAGAGTGATAAGTACAGTTACCCAAATGTACAGATGAAAGGGCCATAAGGTGCCTGAGTAAGTATTCAGAATCTGACCTGTTCACCTCTGCATACTACAGACAGGGAATAGTGACGAAACCGACAACACCAGGAACAAGGCATAGTAGAGCAGGCTGCAATAAGCCCCAAAAATAATTATAGTATTAATATTACAGGGATGACAGAAACAAGGGGAAGCATAAGTACAAATACATATTATGTTCTGAATGTCTTTGAAACTGCCTAAATTCAAATTCAAATACCACATTTTTGTATGCAACTTCAATCAATTGAAATTATAATTTGTTTCTATTCATACATATTGTGTGGTCCTCCAGGGGCCAGGAATGGACACAGATATTGGTTGTATTGGCAATAACTTAAGGCTACATGCAACGAGATGGCCTAAAAGTGTGTCTGAGCATGGTTGTAGCAATATGGTGCAGAGCATGATCTAAATCCAGCAGGACCAATTCTAGTTACAACATTGATTCTCTGTCAAGTGCTACAAAGAATATATAGATAGCAAAAGTAACCATATCATAAATCTAAAATTCTGATCAATCCCCATGAATCAACAAAAGCAAGAGCTCCATTGATACAACATATCAGTAAATGACATTCTAACAATGTTCCAATATATAGCAGTTTTGTACAGATAACCTAATCATGTAGAACAAAGTTGGCACTTGACACTCCTATAGAGGCTGATATTACCGTTCAATAAGGGTTAAAGTCTGCGTCATAGCAAAGTAGAATATAGCATAGCACAAGGAGAGAAATTTTTATTACTAACCAGGTATTACAATGTCACCAAGGCCAAGCATGGAGAATGGTCGTGCAGCATCTGCAGTTGGAAACAGAAGCTGCACATAACCAAGCAAAGCTAGATCAGCTGAAGCATCAAGATGAGAAAATGGAACTAACTGACAATGGTATTAACAAAGACCAAATTCAGTAGGAAAGAGCACTGACCTTTATCGGAGCATCAAAAGATTTAGCCACACTGACCATAACTGGAGTGAAGAACACCTAGAAAATGTCATACACAAAGAGTCCACCCTGGAAATGGAAAAAGGAAAAATGCATTTAGATATGAATGTAATAAAAGAACAGAGAATGATTTAGTGGCACTATGTTGAAACAAACACCCATGGTGGATGAAGGGTGATGAATCAGTATACAAAGCAAAGCTGCCAGCTAAACAAACACTGGCCCTTGAGGGTTGCCAATAATTGACAATTCATAAATTTTCAAATTTCCTTCAACTGTAGCACAACAAAACAACTAAAGATGATTTGTATCCTATCATTGTCATGGTCTGAACAAGCAAACACAAGAGATGAAGCCAGTTTGATTCCTTTATCTTAAAAAATGAAAAAAAATTATGGGCAAACAGAAGAAATGGATGGACAGACAAAGACTAATATACCGAACACACCAAAATGTTGTTGTTTTAGCTTCAAGCAGAACAGACAAGAAAAATATCTGACATATTTATGTTCTGAAGTAAAAAATCCATGCGCTGTTCGCACCCAATTAGAATCTTCATTAGAAAACACTTATGAATGTTATCTTAGAAATTACAGAATATCGAACACAGTCGATAGTTGACAGGATGCTCATATTTATTTAGAAACCAACAAGAAGAATAGTAACAACCAAGCCAAATAATTGAACTTGATGACATCATACACTATTGGGAGTTGGCTTCTTGTCATGAATATAGATAAAGTATTATCCATTCTCCTCCATTAACCACACACACAAGTGAAGCTTTATTTCCTAGCTTCAAAATTTGAGGGACAAATATATAGATTGGATGTAGTAAGCACCTACAAATGGTGTAACAAAAAATGGCTCAACAAATTAACTGAGCAACAACAAATATAGGCAAACAAAAGAAGCATAGGGACTGACCAAGATCAATATTTTGATGGCTTCAAGTAATTTTGCAGCGGCACTAGCTAATGGTTGTGAGCTTGTGTTCGACAACCGAAGTGCCTGTCACCTCTATCTCTTCAGCTTGGTTCTTTTTCAGATGGGAGCAAGTACATTCTCCTGCATGCAACCAACAGAGTAACTAGCGAATTAGTCTCACCATAAGAGATTACACAAATTTTAAATGAGAATTTGATGAAAACTTTCCAGATTTACTTAGCCATCACTTATTCAGACATACTTGCAGAATATATAGATCAACTAGCAGAAAAAAGACAAAATGAGGAGGCAAATGGTTCAACACCAGCATATTGCATATGCTCAGAACTACAATTGCGGTGCCCAATACTTGCAATTTACATTATTGATGATTGCAATTTACTACTTATAGATCTGCAATCAAGAAATGGATACTAAACACAGCTTTCTTGTATAGTATATACAACATACAGTTAAAAGATGTGAGCTACTATTCTACTACTACAGTATATGCAACATATAGTTAAAAGATGCAAGAATCACAATCTTGTTCTGTGGGCTATGGCGAACCATTCCATTCCCTAAGAACAAGCATAACAACATCCTCATCTAAAATTGACAGATGAACAAGCACTGCATGCAAAACGAGATCTACAGACAACACCAAAAATAGCTCCAAAAAAAAGTTAGCAAGTGGGCCTAACCAACACACGAGACCCCACCATACAAACTTACAGATTTCATGATGTGTTAGCACAAATCACAAGAGACAATTTTTATCTATGGAAGGACAAGGATAAAAAAGAGGTGTGTGTTGACACAAATCACAATTAATAGATTTCAAGATGTGTTATCACAAATCACAAGAGACAATTTTTTCTATGGAAGGACAAGGACAAAAAATAGGTGTGTGTTGGCACAAATCATAACTAACAACTAAACAACCACAGAAAGACAAGTGAAAGTATCCTAACAACTTCACAGATATTGTCCCAGTGCAACAACTTCACAGTTCAAAGTATCCTAACTTGCAAAACCTTACCTAAAGAAATCAATGATTGCAACAACCACAGAAAGACAAAACATAAATCGCAGGAACACAACACCAGGTGGTATTCAGATTCAGAATTCAAGGTGACTAGTGCATGGATGGGCAGGTATGTAACAAAGGACCGAAAGCCTCAAAACAGGGCAAGATTATGGGCAGGTTACCATAGACTCACACAAACCGCTACAATTCTGCAAATGGGAGCTAGGATGCAAACTGCTGCCCAAAGTGGCATCAACTTCGTCCTTTCTCAGCATCTCATGTCGTACAGGTCAAGTGATACTTGCACCATGTAAGATGTAACAATATACTATGGCAGCAACCAAGTGTACTACAACACAACCCATGGCAGCAGCCAGCAATGATCCCAGTATCATACCACTACAGTTGAGAGCGTTTGTCCTTGACGACAAGGCACAATGCTGAGCAAAACATAATTACCACGTAGAATTAGACATTTGAACAGTAGACCTTAACTTGGAGGGTACTGACCAACCAAATATGATTCGCTCAAACCACCAACAATTCATAGGGAAATATTATATAACAGAAGAAAATAGTTAAAGGTAAAGCTTTATTTGAGAAAACAAAGAGCCAACCTGTCCTCCAGTCGATGAGTAGCGCTCTGGGACAGCCTCAAGATTGTTGTTGGCAAGATTCCTAGAAAAATGTAGAACTTATCAGAAATTGCACATACCAAAATAGACACTAATTTGCATACTTCCATACAGGATAACTTGTAACAGTATATAGAAAGAGGTTGGCACACGTTAAAATTGGACTAGCAGGTGTAAGCTTTTAAGCCTCAGGCAAGGTACTCACAGCCTTCTGGACTTCTTCATTGGTCACACGGGGAGAGGATTTCCTCAATGCCTGAGCAGCAGCATTTGCTGCAAAGTAGGCCTATAGATGACATTTGCAGAAATGAATAGGCCAGTATAAGTTTGTATGCAGGAAAAAGAAACACCAAGGACTAGTTAAGACAACAGAGAATGAGAACAAAACTGCCATACCTCATCCTTTTGACCAGCCAATGCCTTCGTAAGAGCATCAACCTCAACAACCTTCTGGGCAGCAAAAGCAAGCCAAGACTTAATCTCGCTGTCAAGCTTAGTCTTGTTCACAAGATCCACAACGGTGTGCATGAGTGAGCAGGAAGTTGATACAACAAGCTTGTCTGAACAAATGGTAGGCATTATCAGATATTGCCAACTGTAACCAAATCTAATCTAACGACAGATAAACAGTGAAAGTATGATTACCCTTCCCAACAACAGCCTCAAGAGACTAGAGAGTGCTGAGAGATGTAGCAAGATCATCAGCCCAGATGTTGCGTCCATCCACAACACCAATGAAGAGGTACTTTCCAGCAGGGAAACCGGCACTCGTGACAAGCCCAAGAGTTTGGGTTCCACGGACAAGATCAAAACCATAAGCAGTCACACCGCTCAGAGATGTTAGGGTCCTACATTCAAAGAACAGTGAGTATGGCAACAACATATAAGCCATACAAGCAAGTCGATGAAATCGTTGCAAGAAAAGGCACCTGTTTTTATATTTCAGAGTAAACAACACAAAAGAAATAATGCATCCACTCTGTGTGCCCCACTGCTTATGACACAGGAAAAATGAAAATACACTAAACTCGTAATCCTTTTCAGACAATCTCCAACAGAGCAAAATAAGAAAAACAAAACAACAAAAGCTAGATCAGACCAACTTGTCAGAGGCACAATACAACTCAGGAAACATTCTTACTATAGCCTGAAATTGTCATTTTCATGAAGAAAGCCATTTTTGGTCAATGTGTCAACGCTCAAGTTCAAACAATGATCTAGAAAGCTCAAAAGTACCAAGTTTCTTTGCAACCAATTTGATCTGATAATATCATAATAACAAGCTTCCAAAAATGTTACACCAATTAGGTATTTGGATGTACATCCCAGTTTATGTGTTAATCCAAAATTACTAATTAAAGTGCAGGATTAAAAATGAATGATCACTACTAGTTTGAGGTTCAATTAGCTGAAGGTAGCATGCTAAACTATCAAATGACTTTATCGAGTAATTATGATGTCAAAAGAAATAGGAATGTATAAGCTAGAACAAAGTTTGTTAGAAAAATATTCAATACAAAATCTGAAACTGAATTACCATTAGTAGCAAGCAAAGGACTTACTAGTTGGTGTCGAACCACTTGGTCCATCTCCATAGTAGGGACAGTGGCATTGCCCCTGGCCATGGAGAAGTAGGTGTCAAACCCAATCTCTCCTCCAGTCCATGAGTAGCGCTCTGGGAACAAGCGCCGAGCATGGTGGTGTGTGTTGACACAATCACAATTAACAGATTTCAAGATGTGTTAGCACAAACAAGTCGCAAGAGACAATTTGGAGCACACAATAACGGAGAAAGCACCACACTAAACCGGATCAGACGTCATCTTTAGAAGAATAAGAGGAACCTCCACAACCCTCAAGCTTGTCCTTGTCTTCGCTATCAAAGGTTACTACACTGACACATAGTGGACAAAAAAGACAAACTAACAAAGAAGGACATAAACTTAGAATAATGGTTCAAAAAACAGTTAACATTCAAGCATCCAAACAAACCATCCAACCACCAAATATTATCATCCACTTTAATTTAGCCTCTTGACTATAGATTAATATTACAACCATTTGAACACCAACTATTCTTATCAACGTAGCTGCTTCTTTACAAAGTACCATGCACTCATAGCATGAACCCACACACTACATGACAGGAACCTAAACACAAGATCCAAACACAACACGCAGGTCATGCTCTCTTATAGTACTGTTCGTAGACCTGTGAAAAAAATATTAGAAACAAAAATCAATTGAGTACATGATGGAACAATACACAAAGTGACATTGCAACTAGTACTACCTCAGCATCATATTTCATCACTTTAGATCGACCATCTTCAGAACTATTGTATTCATTGAAAATCATGTCATTGACGTACTTGATACGAAGATGCCCAATATCAGCTTCAGAAAACTTGTCCATCAAATAGACATTTACCTCCCAAAGCTCTAGATTCTTCATCGCAAAGATACCACTTTCATTGCTAAAGCTGAAACAAGATATGAGAAAGACAAGACAGAATATTATAAGCACCACACAAAATGATATGATCTAAAAAAATAAAAAAGATTGTACACTACCTACTTCTCAGTCTGCTGAGGTACATCTGCATAGATAACTTCATATCCATGGAACCCAAAGTCAATTTGAACAACTTCACTCCAGACTGTGGTCAAGTTTAGTATCTAAAAGCAGGTAGAGGAAATAATTAGAGTGCAGATATATATATTTTCTTATTTGAACAAAATTTCACATTGCATTCAAACAAAATGATGTGAATCCATGTGCTGCTGCCACTTACAAATTCATCACGGACAGCTTTGTGGAAATGTGAGTTTGCTCCAAAATGTAGAGTACAGGAATCCAAGATTACAATCAATCTTCGAGTGATATACACAACAACCACATACCACCGATCATGGAAGAGAATTGGAAAATAAAGCTGACAAAATAACACAAAATGAAAAAGAATGGATTATTAGCACAACTGCAATGCACACAACATATGTGCTAAAGCTTAAAAAAATTAAAAGGATGTGTTACTCACATATTGGCTGTATGCTAATGACCTTGCACGACTAGCACCCTTAAAGCATTTCACTGCATTATCATATAGCTCCTTCTCCTTGCTATCATTAGGGCCATGATTTCCAATAAAATAGTCCTACAAAAACAGATTGGTCAATATTTTTTTATTTGATATAGTTACCACATGTAATTGAGAAAAAAAAAGAGAAACAAATGACACTTACACCAACTTTAGAGAAGAAATAATGCTTGTAAGAATTCTTAGGGTGTTTCCTATGGAATAACAATCTGCACAAAGCATTCACTACAAAGTAATGGACCTTTCCTTGAGGCTTAAGAGAACTTGCAAGTGCACTTAATTTCACAACCACTTGCCCATAATCGATTACTGCAAGACTGAGACAAATGAAAACAATTCATAATTACTTGATTCAAGTGTACTCAAGAGTGGTGAAAACGGTAAGGACGTTGTAAACATTGAAAACTTACTTCAAATGTTCAGTTTCTGCCATCTTCAAAACAACCTCATATATGTTAGTTTCAAGTCTAGAGACTGTTATCTTCGAATGAGGCATCATATAAGGGCTCAACTTGTATTTGCTTGGGATCACTGTCCTCCTAGGACGATGAACAACCAACTTTGCACTAGAAGAGTACCAAGGACCTTGGTTTGAAAAGGACTCAGAGTCGTCTGATAAACCATTGCTTCCCATACTTTTTGCAGAAACAGAAGTCCCACCTTGATGGGATGGAAGAGGTGTAGGTGCCTGCAAAATCAAGAAAAAAACATAAAGTTGTTCGAAAATCATAAACTAAAAATTGACATAATAGGCACCTCTATTATGTCTGATTTAAAATTGACATAATAGAGGTATAAAGAATGGGACAATAGAAATGCTTCTATTGCCTTTATTGTCAATATATACACCACTAGTACCGCTAAGGTACACTAGAGTATCGATACTACATGACTGAGAGCACTTGTACTAGCTATTACATGACTGAGAGCAGCCCCAACTACTAACAAATTGTTCCAAATTGATAAAACTACAAATGCCATTTTACAATGTCAATGTGTACTCCAGAAGGGCTGATTGCAGCTAGAGGAATAGGAGCAATTGATTCTTCAGGAGTCTCAGTAAAAGGTAAAGACTCCATTCGCACAAGGTCCTAATCAAGAAATACTACGATATTAGTTACAGAAAAGAGATCACAAGATATGTCACAATACAAAATTGATCCAATCTAATAAACAAGCTTACAGTTTCAACATTGTCATTTCTTTTGGTCTGAACAGTTTCCTGATTGCTCACATTACCGTATCCACCAAATGGATTAGACCTCATCCGGTCAACAAACGTCCAACCCTCTAATGCAGGGCAAAATTGGAAGTAAAAGCTGTTCTCGGATTGAACCTATCAAAGAGTGAAAGTAAATCAAGTGTTAGTACAATAAGACAAGTTACAAGAAACTCTTTTTTTTTGTTCTATGACATAATCAATGACAGAGCACCAGCATATTGACTTCAAACAAAAAACCCCAGAAAATACAAAACTCACATTTAGTTGGACATTCTGATGTGTAGTTGCAGCTTTAGAAGGTAGCACTCGGGCTTTTCTTTGAAGATTATCATCTGAAGTACAAGCTGTACCAGATACTGGACCGACAAGACGCCTCAGTTTAGGATCTTCAACATAATTTCCTAAATCATCCTCATCATCAAACATTCTAAAAGATGGCATGCTAGGACTATTAAAGTAGGGAGCATTATTCTTCATACAAGGTTTCTGAACAGGTGCTTTCCCTGCTTTATCAAATACTAAATTGGTAAAGAAGGTTCAAACTTACAGGTGACAAAGAACAGATATTGCACATGTCAAATACCATAATTGCAGTATTTCAAATCTTCGATTTACTACTAATAAATGTGCAATCTAGAAATAGGTACTAATCAGTATGATCCAAAGCAGGAGTTGTATTTTCAGCCAGTTGAGTTTCTTTTGAATGGCAAGGGATAGTTTTTGGGTCTGAGACATGCAAATTAGGACTAGAAGCATTTTGGACATTCTTCACTGCACAAAGACCTTGATCACTCTGATTTAGAGAACCAATAGGATTCCTTCTACTAGATGCTTCTCCTGCACAGAGACCATGCTCAAACATGTGTCTTGTTTGTATCATAGATTTTGTTAAACATTTTTTCATGAGCAGGACAAACCTGGAGTGTTCTCAATCGTATCAGTCGAGGGTCTAGCAGCTCCACTAGTTCTTTCACCTACCTGAACAATGACAATTTAGTCAGCTCCAACAAAAAAACAAAAAATACTTTTGCCACACTTAATGACAATTAATTCCACGATTTAAATTATCCATGGGTTAGGGCTTTTGGTAAAAGATCCAAGGCAATTAATGACACTTTCGAACACCATAAGTTCATAACAAGTAAATACTCAGGGACAGCGACTGATTGGAGAAATAAAAAATTATCAATGTCATCATGCTTCATACAAATTCACCACAGATGTAGCCAATACAAAGCTGTTGCATGCCTCCTAGTTAGCAATGAGAACTGTGAAGCAAAGCTAGATAATCCACTCCAAGCTAGTAACTTACTAACATAAACAACTAATCCACAGTAGAACACAAAAGACAAAACATAGCCTTATGGTGTTCGAAAATAGAGCTGAAAATAAAAATTTGTGAGGTGCACTCACAGAAAAAAATAGCGAAACACAGAAACTCACTTTTAGTTCAAGCTTCTGACGTTTGGTTCTTGCTTTAGAAGCTAATATTTGGGCTTCTTCAACAAGTACAGCATTATCCTTTGTATCTCCAATTCCAGCATGATCCAGTACACTTGCCTAAAATTCACAAATACATATTATTTACTGCTAATAATAATATGTTTTTCAATCTGCAGAAATTCCTTCTAGCCAATCGCTTGAATATAAGTGAAAATTGAACTCTTTACATGAGAAGCAACAATGACTTGCTGAAGCAAAAAAATCAGCCAAAAAGGCACCTTGCATGTGTACCGCTGGAAGAAATCAAGCAAGAAACCAGATTGCTGATCAACAAATACAATCAAACAGACTGGTGCAGCTACAACTTTGCTACAGTATGCAGTAGCAAGAACCCTTCATGGTATTAAACACACGAAATACTACAGCAATGCAACAACAGCAAATAGCAAACTTGTAAAGGATTGAAAAATTAAGAGTTTCAGACATAGCAGCTGTATAACTATATTCAGAGAGTTTCTGACAACAGAAATACTACAACAATGCAACAGGATTCAGATAGTTTCATGCACAGCAGTAGTGAAATGTTGAGAAGTATAACTCTAAGCTACTTGTTTAGTTATGGCTGTAAGTAGTACATTGGATTAGCACTTGTTCTATTTTTTAAACCAAATAAATACATATAATCCAATGGGGCACTGGTGTTGTCAAATGTCCATTTATAGTAAAAAGCATGTCGGGCATACAAGAAATTCAAAACAAAAGGAAAATTTTGAATGCACATGATCCATAAATTTAGAAAATACGAAACAAAAGGAAAATGAATAAGATGTAGGAACATTGACTTCAACATAATCATATTTTCTGCAACTGAGAGGGGATTTTCCAAGACCTTGAGATAGTCCATATCGAGTCCTAGAAGCTACACTATCAGGAGTGGAAGTTTGTGATGCATAGTTTTTCCTCTTCCTCTTCCTTCTACCTGAATCTGCACCTCAAAAATATTCATAAGAGTGTGAACAAGAGATACAAAGTTAACTCAATGCTGAAAAATGCTACAAAAAACACTTTATGTACCTTGAGCTGATGAGTTATTGGAAGAAATAATTACAGTTGCCTAAGAAACACCACAATTGTCACTACCAAAAACATTGTATGCACTATCTGAATCAACTGTTTCAGTCACAGAAACTTCTTCATCATTATTTTTAGTAGCAGCAGCCATTGTGGGATCAACAACTTCCACATTAAATACACCAGCAGCAGGCAATGTGGTATCCAAAACATCTTCCACAATGGTATGAGTTGAAGCAGCAGGCATTGGGGCTTCAAATTCATGACCCATTGCATCATCATCATTGTGACTAACATTGGCTGGAGAAGGGATTCCGGCAGCATAATTCTCAGGCAGTGGATCATCATCAACTACATGACCATAACGATTTTTCATGTACTAGAATATTGAGATGACAAGTTTATTAGGCCACCTGAAACCATGTGCTGTGTGATGTTCTTGGAAAATGCCACACAAACCTTCATTGTCCTGTCATGTCAAATTAATAGTAATTTAAAATAGCAAAAATTGCGGATTTTGCATATTAAAATAGCAATGAACTAAACCACATAAATATTAAACTAAATGAAATACTCATGAACATACTGAACAAGGCACCTACTTGTTCATCAAATAATCTACAATCAGTATACAGAGAATCCCTAAAAGAAGCACAAGCATCAACCGGTAACAAAGATTTAGCATAACAAGTTTCCTCAATAGATTTGACCTACACAAAAAATTACAGTTAGTCAGTCGGTAATCTAAACAAGAACAAACCAAACATGACAACACTTATAAAACCTCAAACCAAGACTTACCGGACGCTTTCCAAACTTATCAGTAGAGACACAATCATATGAAGCATATTTTTTGATCATAGAACCTTTCCAACACAGAATTCTTGGCAGATTTGGGGGAAGCTGGTGACGAGATCCGAAGTTCAGGAAGTCTAGATAGTAAGCCTACAAGAAATTACAAAGTGGTCAGCAAATACATTACATATAGATGACCCACAGGTTCACAGACTGACGGACCTTCCAAAGTGACAGCCTAACAAGTACTAAAAAATACTCACATCCAAAAATACAACAACAGGAGCTAATCATGAGACCCACATGTTCGCAGTACAAGTACTCACATTCAGAAAAATACTCTCTATCCAATGCTAATCATAGCCATGGAAAAACAATGCTAAAGTTCATTGTGCAAAAGTGTTTACAGCCAAATCACCTACTAGTAGTAGTAGATGTACGTCTCTCTACAAACTAGCTAGACAGGGTGATTTTTTTTAAGAAATTGGAGAGGCTTGAAGCCACTACAGGCCTTTATTAAAGAAAACCCAAAAGTTCAGCGAGCAACAGGGGTAAACTAGCTAGATAGGTGAAATTGGTTAGACAAATTTATTAACTGTCATTTGTAGTGCTTAAATTTATTCGTGGTCAAATTTCTAGTAAAAAAACTCGCAAACTAACAATTTCTACAACAAAGGCACTGACTATCAGCTAAAAAAGAAAAATTCAAAGAAATGACTCACAACTTTGCTTCAGGGCAACACGTGAACAACAAGCTTAGAAACAAAGTCTGAAGGATCTATAGTGTCAGATACATTTTCACATCCCACGGCTAACAAGCAAACAAGGCAAACAACTGAAACCACATAATACAAGTTCCTATTCCCAGTTAAGCACTGTCCTAAATCTGAATTTAGTTAATATACTGCACATCCAGGTTATCTACTGGACTCAGAGAAGTCAAAGAACTAGATCTTCACAAATATATTACACTATCATCTTCTACAAGCTGGGGGAATCAGACCTAAATAAACCTTGAAAAGCTTACAACGCCGAAAGGCAAACTAACTTGTGCACACATTTAAGTTACATGACAGCTAACAAAATGGTATTAACCAACTGTTCTAGCACAACATATGCATCGATTTTAGAACATAAAACTGGCAGCAATAACACATCTATCATCACCGAAAAAACGTACTTGGAAACTGTAAATAAAATTAGCATGGTCATCTGAACTTGCACGTCTGAACTTTTTGAACTGAAACAGAATACAACTAACTGCAACTTTTATGCACAAGCGTTTCTGAAATACTAAAAACAAGCAATGGAAAAAAAGACATACCGCAAAGAAGTATATGCAGCCACCGATTGTCCTTCTTTGCTTTTTTCTGTATAATGATATCGAAGCAAATAACCATTCAAATACAAACTTGGACCAGTCCCAATCTTTCACAGTCGAAACATCAATCAAAGCACCTAGATACTTGGGGCTGGGAAGAGTACTTGAGTTTGGGCATAGGAAAGTTGACAATGCAACAACCATGAAGTATCGGAAGATGTCATCATTAGACAAAGTGTTGCCTACTAACTTGTTGCCAAAGGTCTTGATGAGAGGCAAAGAAGTCTCATTGATTTCTTTAAGAAAATTGGCCTTTGCAGACTCATCTTTCTGTTGCCTGATGTCTTCACCACCAATTGGAATCCCTAAGAAAAGGTGAACTGATTTTGCAGAAAAAGGGACTACTTTGCCTCCAACAAGTATATCACAACAGTTGACATCGACTTGATCTGCAATCCATTAGACAAAGTTTCTAGGCACTGAACATCCATCATACTCAAGCAAGATCCCAAATCCATGATCCCTGATGATCTTTTTCTTACACTCATCCAATTCTCTTATTTGCTCTCCAAAATACTTGTTATTGCACCTGCTTCCTGCTTTAGCAGATGAGCTCTCACCAGCAGTTGATTTTCCTTTACTGGTGCCTTTAACATCTCTAAGATTCTGAAAAACCATTGAAAAACTAAGTTTCCAGTTATGAAACTAATCATCAGTTCACTAAACATGGTGTAAAAAAAAGCACATGCTACTGAATTTACCTTTCCAGCACGCTTCTGGACTTCAGAACATCGTGATTTCCCTTTCTTCTTAATAGACTTAACAAACTGAAAAAACAACATCAATAGTTAGTTCATAAAAAACATAGTGGCATGGACTCATAATAGTAACTTAACTGCTGGAGGATAAGAACAGAAAAGGTTGATATGTGCAAATGAGAGACACACTGATGTCCTACTCCTATAACTATGACATAGTGAAGGTAATAGTACAAAGAGATACAGAAATATGCACAGTTCAGTCATAAAAGTTTTAGAACATACTCCAGAAAATGCTCCTTTCATATGCTTCAAAGCCTGGACTGCTACAGCAGGATCAATATCATCATACGAGGAATTTACATCCTAAAAAGACAACAACAACAACAACAACAAAGCCTTTAAGTCCCAAACAAGTATCATATTGTAATACACAAGTGCACAAACAAAACAAAATCAAGTGAACTTAGTACCTCGCCAACATTCATAGAATTAGAGTTGTTTTCTTCTTCACAGTTCATAGCAAAGTCTTCCTCACTCTCAGCATTTCCAGAATCAGCATCAAAAAGAAACTCATCATCATCCATGGCTACATAACATAACAAAAAAAAATTGGTTAATGACCTCATTGCTAGATGCAGCCAATAAAAGAAGAAGCAAAACAACTGGCTCAAAAAGTAATTGGACGCTTACAGAACAAATAAAAAAATAACTGAGAGCCTTCCTGAAAAAATAACCTGAAACTCCAAACAACTCAATGACATGAATTTTAGGACAAAAAATGAACTAAGATCACTGGAATAACTAGAGTCAAATATATTATATATCATAGTTCAATATAATAATTACAAGCCAGCAATAGCTGGTATTCATAAAAAAAAACAATACTTATAATATCAACTAACCAAACTACAACTCAACATCATCACCATCGTTTACACTAGGATACCTATATCGGCACAGAGGGCACGACTTATCGTTACCAAGCCACTCAAAAATGCATATCTTGTGGAAGACATGCATACAAGGCAGCACCCTCAGTGTCTCCATGGCAGCCTCTAAAGCAGCTTCGTCATCGTCCTCTTTTCTGATATCTAAGACACCCAAGCAGATAGCACAGACATCGTCGTCTTTCAACTCTACTAAAATAGGTTCCCTTTCAACGCGAGAAGCTGACGATTGAATAACAGGGGGACATGAAGAGCTCCGCATGCGCTTGTCCATCTAAACTCAAACGATCAAAGATGAAAATATTAAAGCTACAATCAACATATTGGAAGCTTACAGAACAAATAAAGAAATAAAATAAGTACGGATTACAACTGAACTAGCTCTACACTGCTTTGTGCTAACACTACAGGTTTAGACTATCTGCAAACTTGCTCAGTTTCAATATTCCAGTCTTAGCAGCAGCCATTTAGATCAACTAGTAGAAAAAAGACAAATCGAGGAGGAAAATGGTTCAACACCACCATATTGCATATGCTCAGAACTACAATTGCATATGATCAGAACTACAATTGCAATTTACATTATTGTTGATTGCAATTATGTAACTAAATGTTTAATTTGTTTGCAGAGCACTTCAACAACTATGTAGTAGAAAATTAGGATCACATAGTTCAGTGGTATACCAAGTGCTATATCAAGGAGCTACAACAGATACAATGTGTGGCTTACATAGATGATAATCTTACATAGACAAGTAATAGACAAGAATGTGTGGCTTGCATAGATGATAATCTTACATAGACATATCTTGTGGAAAACATAGTATTGTACATGTGACAAGAAAAAAAACTGAACCACAGACATTTGTGATACTGAAACTGAAACTGAAACTGAAACTTGCTCAGTACCCTGAAACTGAAACTGAAACTTGCTCAGTTTTTTTTCTAGTTGCTCAAAAACTGAAACTGAAGAAAAAAACTTGCTCAGAAACTAAAGTAAAACTGAAAATAAATTCTACTAGAATTGAACTGAACTTTCTAATCCTTTGACAATGGATGTCATCACTAGGTACCCTGAAACCTAAACTAAGACTGAAAAAAAACTAAAATAGAACTAGAGTAAACTAATAACTCAACTGAAAGTCGCAGGTAATAACCAATGAGACATGGATCTGCAACTAAGCTACAGCTACCCATACGCTAATGGGCCGAGCATCCATGAAGCTAAAGCTAAAAAAGGAAACTAATAGAAGGAACTAACAACCATAAAAAAACAAGCACAACAGGCAAGCATGCAATGAATTATAAATGAAGATTGTTGTACCAAGAATGAAACATTGCACAGGGAATGAAAAATCACACTCACCTCAGTCAGCTACTACTATGAATTTTCTCTAACTCACTGAACCACTGTCATCCTAATGTACTTATGAACAAAACTTAAACAAAAATTCTGCTTGTGGCAGCAAAACATGGCTAATTTCTGGCAATGAACTAGATAGAGAGAGGCAACATGCCACTTTGGACTAGGGACAAAATGAAAAGAACAAAGTAAAACTATTGCTGAACAAAATAATCTGTTAAGAATTATATTATTTCAGCAAACTGAACTGTCTGTTGTGGTTCCTTTAAAATCAAAAGACTAAAATGAACTACATGCACAAGGGGCCATGCGTGCAATGCAGGCACTAGACGGGAAGCAAGTAGAGAACAAAAGGCCAACAACCATGGCTGATCATCACTAGCTCAGCCCATGACACACAAGACAAGTTACAACCAGCACGAGCAGACAAATTAAGAGGAATAATCATTTTACTACCATCAAGTAATAGATCGGATGCTCTTGAAAGCCAAGAGAGTTTATCAGAATGGCAGTGCAAACCCACTAGCTTCACATATATCACCTTATATCAATGCCACTCCTAGTCCTAGACTTGTGTAATCCCTTCACAACTGCCATATAAAGAACAAATTTGACAATCCAACACATCCCCATTCCGACATGAACAAAACAAATACCCCATCAAATACCCCATCAAATACTAGAACAATCCATCAAACCAAACCCTAATTAACAAGGACTAACAGAACAAACCCTAGACGCATTCGAACCTCACCCACACATGAACAAAAGAGAAACACAGGTCAGAGAAACTAGCTAATCATGGTCGTGACCTCAAATCACGGTCGTGGCCTCGTGGGGATCCAACCAGCGAGCAGAGAGGGGGCAAGCGCAGACGTACTTTGCGAAGCAGATCTGACGCACAACTACAGGCTAAAACCTAAGAGTTAGGATGAAATCACCATAAATCTCGTCACCGTGTATCTAATCCCCACGGCAAAAAAACACGAAGTGGAGCCACGGATCATTCGTTCTCATGCCAAAAAACCCAAACCAAACATGGCGACGAACATAGAGCCCACATCCGCACTGCACCAAAATCCCGGCAATGAAATGAAGAAGACATCGAACGAACGCCAGAAAAAATAGATTCATAAGGAATAAACTCGATCCCCTCATCCAAACACATCACTAATGCGAGAACGAACCCTAACAACAATGATTTACTAGCAAACAAGGGAGCAGAAGCCAACAAACCTGGCCAAATCCTAGAAATCATCAGTCGCCGCCGACGGGGAACGAGAGCACTGCGAGGTCGCCGTCGATGGGGAACGAGAGCACCGCGAGGTCGCCGCCGACGGGAAACGAGAGCACCACAAGGAAGATGCGGCAGATCTGGGACTAGGTCACTAGGAGAGTGGGAGGGAAAGCTCGTCGGTCGGCCGCCCAAGGAGAGCGGCACGTCGCCTGGAGTCGCCTCGAAGAAGCCGAAGAGTCTGAATGGAAATGGGGTGGGGGTGGGGGGGAGGTGGGGGACGGACGCCACTGAATCAGGCGCGACTCCCAAAAATCAAAACTATAGCGCGGTCCATAGGTCAGAGAAACAAAACACATCATCCGGGCGCGACATCCAGGTCGCGACATCAAACGCCCAGCAACGCGCGAGACGGATCGGACGGACAGAAAATCCATGTGCCAACCAAGCAAAAAACCCCATGTGTTGTATAGCATTCTTGTTTTGTACATCTATAGGTTCTAAAATTGTAGTTTTCTTGATACTACATTTTCTTGATGCTACAACTTACAAATAAAATGTTTTATTACGTGTTGTCAATCCATTTGATACTACGTAGAGATTATTGTTCAAATACTTAAAATTTATTGTTCCAAAGCATCTTGGCCCCGTTCGCTTCGCTGAAAAAACAAGCCAAAACACTGTTCCGGTTGATTTGTTGTGAGAGAAAAACACTGTTGCGGCTCCAAAAAATAAGTTGAAAAGTATGGATTATAAGACAAGCGAACAGGGCCCTTATCTTACTATTACTAATTAGAGACACCAACGGAGCCTCCACGTTGATCCTCACCAGACGCGCTAGAAAAAAAGATAAATGCTAGAAAATTTAACATTAATCAGAAACATACGGCCATCAAATCCAAAGACTTAGTCATCCATAACCATTGAATCTATTTTATTTTAACCAAAATTACCCATCTCTGTCATCACTTCCGAAATCCTCAAATTTGCCGAGTGTTTTTATGTTTGCCGAGTGTATTCCCTCGGGCACTCGGCAAACAAGTTTTTTGCCGAGTGCCGCGCTAAAAACACTCGGCAAAAAAAACTTGAGAAACAGGGCGTTTTGCCGAGTGTCAAAACAAAAACACTCGGCAAAGAGGTTGTTTGCCGAGTGTTAAAAAATACACTCGGTAAATAAAAATAAAATCTTTTTTCTAAAAAAAAGAGAAGAAAAAAATTTAAAAAAAAACTTTGCCGAGTGCTCAGATCTAAAACACTCGGCAAAAAAAAGTAGGAGAAGAAAAAAATTAAAAAACACTTTGCCGAGTGCCCCATGTGGGACACTCGGCAAACAACAAAAATATCTACTTAACCCCGCATCCAGCACCCCACCCGCCCTCCTGTCCCCACCCCTTCTCTCTCCTCTCTCTCCTCTCGCCCCTAGCGCCCCCTCTCTCCTCCCGACGGCGCCGCCTCCCTCCCCTCCTCTCCCGACCGCCCACTTCCCCTCCGGCCGCCTCTGCTCCCGGCCCCCTCATCTAGCTCCCCCCTCCCCTACCTTCTTCCACGACGCGGCCCCTCCTTCCCCTTCTTCTTCCCCACCGGCGGCCGGCCCCTCCCCTCCCTCCCCTTCTTCTTCCCCGCTGGATCCAGCCCATCCCCTCCCCTCCTCCCTTCTTCCACGTCGGATCCAGGCCCTCCCTTCTTCCCTGCCCCACCCTACTTCCCCGGCGTGGCCTCCCCACCGGCGAGATCCGGCGGCCGGTGCCGCCCCCTCCCTCCCTGAAAGTGCATTTACCCCCTATGTGGGTTTTGGTGTATTGATGACATCCAAATTAGGGACTAATGTGATCTTAATGAGATATGTCGTAGCTATTAGTCCCATAAAAGATTCAAAGAGTTGATAAAGATGAAATGGTATCCCTCAATTCTTGAAGTTGTAAAGGCGGACAAACTCAAAACGCTCTCCAAAGGTTTTATTTTGTTTTTGAGTTTAGGATCCGCCGCACTATAAAGAGGGATGCAAACTTAGTTGGTCTGAGGAAGATAGAGTGCTCAAGTATAAAAATAAAATCAAAAGAGAGACACTCTAGCACTTCACGAGCACAAAGAATAATTTTCTGTGACTATCGGTGTCGAAAGTCCCGACGTAAGCCGAAACTTCAGACAGTCGGAAGTCACGACTCTTGCCAGAAGTTCTGGCTCCTAGTCACTTATCCTGCGCGGTGATTGTCGACGTCGGAAGTCCCGACATGAGTCGGAACTCCCGACAGTCAGAAGTCCCGACCCAAGCCGGGAGTCCCGGCATCGGTGGTTCTGTTGGCCGACTGTCTGTGCACATTGGAACTCCCGATGTACGTCGGAAGTTCCGATCGTCGGAAGTCCCGACGTATGTCAGAAGTTCCGACACTGACCTACACGCATGGAATTCTGACCCTTCGTGAACAGTGTTTTCTGTTAACGTCGGAAGTCCCGAGATCTACGTTGGAACTTCCGACGTAGATCTGAACAGTTAGATTTTCACTTGGAGTATATATACCCATCTCTTCACTTCTAACCATTACGGACTCATTAACAGCTGACCCACTTCGTGCTCAATAGCTCCCAAGCAACTAAAGCACCCCTCTCCTTCCCCCTTTGCTCTAATCTTCGATTCCCTTAGGGTTTTGAGTGAAAGGAGAGTGGATTAAGTGAGAGCATCACTTTGGCAAGCTTGAGCACTTGATTTCTTCGTCAAGCCGGTTGATTTTGCGTCTATTACTCTTGGAGCTTTGCCCCTAGCCGGCTAGGCGTTGCCCAAGAGCTTCCATCTTGTGGAAGAGCCTTGGGAAGTTTGTATTACCCTTTGATTTCTTAGTGGAAAGCTCAAGTGACCTTTGTGGTCGCTTTGAGAGAGGCAAGGAGGTGGAAAAGACTCCGACCTTGGTGGCCACCTCAACAACGAGGACGTAGGAGCTCCTTAGTGGGGTTGTCGAATCTCAGGATAAATCCTTGTGTCCCGTGTGCTTGTTGTTGTGGTTGCTAGAGATTGCTTGTATGTGTTTGTCTCTTTGTCTCCCAAATTTCCATTTTAGGGTTTGGACTCGATCTATGGTTTGGAGGCATTACGGCGTCAAGGGAGTGACCCAACATCTTCACCAAACCACTAGGAAGTGAGGTTGTAAGATTATTTATCCGTAAAGTTAAATTTGGCACTGCTTTTGTAGTTCACGTAGGCGTCGGAACTGCTGACGTTTGCGCCAGAACTTCTGACAACGTCGGGAGTTCTGACCCAAACGCCGGGACTTCCGACATTGACTGACAGATTTGAACTTACCATTTGCAGTAAATTTTTAGATACGCCTATTCACCCCCCCCTCTAGGCATTGTTAGATCGTTTCACTCCCTCCCTCCCCCAACGGTGAGATCCAGGGAGGGGCCTGGCGGTGCACCTCAGACGGTGGTGGAGGGGTGGCCCGGCGTTGCGGGCGCGGCACGGCGGCGCCCTCTCTCCTCCCTCTGGTGGCGGCATGGCGCAGGGAGGCCGGACCCGGTGGCACTGCAGCGTGGGGAGGCCGGATCCGACGGCGACGTGGCACGGGGAGGGTGGATCCGATGGCGGCATGGCGCGGGGAGGCAGGATCCGGTGGCAGAGCGGCGTGGGGAGGCCGGTTCCGGCGGCGCCCTTTCTTCCTCCGACGGCACCCTCTCTTCTCTCACCTTCCGGTGGTGGCATGGCGTGGGGAGGCTGGATTCGGTGGCGGCGGTGGCGGGCCAGCGCTGGTGCGAGCGGGGTGGCCAGCGCTGATGCTTTTTTTATTTTTTTCAAAAAATGTTTGCCGACTGTTTTTGGGGCACTCGGCAAAGTCTTCGCCGAGTGCCTGATGAAAAACACTCGGCAAAACAACGTTTGCTGATAAACCAGTTGTCGAGTGTCGTTTACCGAGTGTAACACTCGGCAAACGGTTTGCCGAGTGTTTTGGGGGCTTTGCCGAGTGGCACTCGGCAAATCTCCTGAATCCAGTAGTGCATTATACTAAATAAAATATATTTTCTAAAGAAAAAGAAAAAGTCTGCCGTACAAGAAAAATCTTGGGCCCCATTCCAAACGTTCGCTTCATATTGATTAATATAAAATATTAGATTGCCCTATGTATCACGTTGACTTGATTAATATATTAATATTAATATAAAAATATCAGGACCCATCACGATGTATTAATAAATTTATTCTGTTGTAAAGAAAAAGTGTAAACATATTAGATTGGCCAACAAATCGCGTTCACTTGATTAATATATTAATACAGTTCACGGTTCATTAATATTTAATCATCACTAGACAAGTTAAAAAAAGATAAATATTAGAAAATCTCACATTAATAAAAAAATATTTGGCCATTAAATCAAGATACTCTAGCCATTTGTAACCACTGGATCTATTTTATTTTGTACCAAATTACCCATCTTTACCATTATACTAAATAACCTTTTGATGAAAAAGAAAAACTTTGGCCATACAGAAAAAATTCTTGACCCGCATTACAAACGTTCGTTTCATAGTTGGTTAATATAAAATAAAATATTAGATTGGCCTTCTATATACATTCAGATTTATGAATCCATTTTACTGCCTTTTTAATACATTATTCTGATCTGATTTACATTACAATTTGTCACATGTATCTTTATGCATCCATGCCATTCAGTCAGTTTGATCCGTTTTGGCAAGCAACTCCTGTGCAAACATACAATCTACTATTATGCCTACATAATAATTCCTCAGTTAATAAAGCATCTTATCTTACTATTACTAATTAGAGGTCCCAACGGAGACACCAAGTTAACTCTCACCAGACGCGTTATGAAAAAAGATAAATCCTAGAAATTCTCATAATAATCAGAAATATCTGGCCTTTAATTTGGTAGACTCTAATCATCATCTCCGATAATAGCCATTGGATCTATTGTAATTTATAAAAAATTACCCACCTTTGCTATTATGAAAAATACTTAAAGTAACCCCCTAATTGTGCATATAAATTACCCACCTCTGTCATTACTAAAGATAATTCAAAATAACCCCCTAAATTTGTATATAAATTACCCACACTTATCGTTATGAAAAATAATTCAAAATAACCCCCCCTAAATTTGTATCTAAATTACCCATTTTGTCATTATGAAACATAATTCATAATAACCCCCTCACGTTGCATCTAAATTACCCACCTCTCTCAAATCTATATATAAATAATAATATATGCTATTACAAAAAAAAATTATATTCATAAAGTATGAGACATATATTTCTAAATTTCAAACTTCTAGAAATATGAAATTAAGTAATCACAATGCTATGTTTGACCATGTAAATACAAGACATATATTTCTAAATTACAAACTTCTACAACTGTGAAATTAAATAACCATAGTGCTATGTCTGACCATGTATACTAAGTAGACATATATACATTAGGATGAATATTTATTTTAATAGCTTATAAGCATGGAAAATGTTTAGTTAACAAACCATATAGCAATAACATAACATCGACTATTCCCTTTGAATTATATTAATACTCCCTAATCATGAATTTCATAAGTTATTTTTAAATAACTTTACATATTTTAACTAAAACATTACTATGTCATATCAGTTTTGAAAATTTAATTTTTACAACTCTATGATGTACAAAATAATACTACACACATATAATTCTGTGATATAACAATTCAACAAGTTCGGTGCTAGGGTCCAATCTAAGTTTCAACTTAATTAACATGCAGAAAACAATATTACTAAGACCTAAACTCTTTTTATGAAAAATAAATTTTGAATAAAAAATTAAAAACACTAGAGTTTCTACTTACATGTGGAAAAATTGTACAACTTGGTTAAAAGTTGAAAGCTAAACTATAATTCATGAAATGGAAGCAATAAGAGTTCATATATCTTATGGTTAGGTTTAAACTAAATGCATGTCATGCTGCAAAAACAATAAATACTAGAAATGCTAACCAGAGGTCCTTAATGGAGCCTCCACTTTAATCCTCATGAGACATAATAGGAAAAATAAAAGATAGAGCCTAGAGATTTCTCACAAAAATATAAAACATTTAACCATCAATCTGATATAACCTAATCACCATTGATAATAATAACTATTGGATCTATTCTCTTTTCTAAATAATTACCCACCATTGCTATTACATAAAAACACCAAAAAATAACTCATGACTCTATATTTAAAATACCCACATATGCCATTAAGAAACATATCTAATGTAGACCTAAATTTGCATCATATTACCCACGTACTCCTATTGCAATAAATAATTTATGTAACCTAATTCTCATCTCATTACTAAGAAAATTACATATGCTCTCAATCTTCATCTAAAAGATAATCAATATCTTCTATGAAAAATTATTTAAATAACCATAAAGCATGTAGATGTTTGTACATTGCCCACTTCTATCAATATTAATATATTAAGATTTAATTAATGTAAGCATACATATTGTGTCAGCATGCATGAGTGATAAATATATATGTTATGTTTCGTCAACAACATATTTCCTTAACAACTCATATACTAATGGTGCTAACCATTTTTCCAAAACCATATTAGTAACCATGACATAATTTATATAGGTTGTTACATTATCCATATTTATATATTTTTAGTAAATATTTGACACATCTATATTAATAGTATAACCATAATTGTATACATAATTCCTTGATAGGAAAATTCAATCATCTTAAGAATTGTGGGAGGCTACTGATGGCTATATTTTTTGGCACTTTAACACTACTCTAGAGTAATTTAATCATTATAAGGCTTAATAAGATTTAAAATTCTCTCGAGGTTAGCACGGCTACGCCCATCAGAAATCTCATTTCAAGCTCTATCACTTTATCTTAGGTGACATGGTGCATGTTTTAAATGATTGCATATGCTATTTTAGTACTTAGGGGTATACTATACGACCTAAAATGGTTATTTTAAAACAATCCAAAATGAGAGTTAGTAAAAGATACAATAAGCACAAGAGTTTTAACTTGAGGAAAAAATCTTTAGCAGTCAATAAAATAAAGTTAAAAATCAGATTCATGACTTAATATATGTGATGCAATAAGGGTCACCATACTTAATGGCAAAGAAACAAACTAACTGCATATTAAAATATACAAGGTGGCATGCAAAGCAAAAGTATGAATATGCACGAAAAATATACAAGTCAGTCCCTTGCAAAAAAAAGCAATTAGTAAGTTTATGATCATTAGATTAGACTACAAAGTATCTATTATGTTAATTTTATAGAAAATAAATAAAGCAAAACATACAATTTAATACAAGTATTTTTTATAATCAAATAAAATATATTAATAGTACATCTTTTAAAATTCTTGCCCATGCCAGAGTACGGGTTGATGGACTAGTACATATAATAAAGATAAAATAAAGACCCCAAGCAATGTATAATAACTATTAATATAAGCTATCACAAAAAAATATTTACAAAGTAGCTATATATATTTCTAAATTATATACTTCTGTAACGGTTAAGCTTGAAATAAGCATAATGTTATGTCCCACCATATAGACCAACTAAACGTGTATACATTAGAATAACTATTTATTTAACAACTTATCATGCGTGAAAAAGTATTCCCTTAGTAAATGACATAGTAATTAAGTTATATTAATACTCCAAGATAATAAAATTTGGAAATTTTTATTCAAGATAAGTGTACACATTTTGACTAAAATATTATAATATATAAATATTTGTAATTTAATTTTAAGCACTCTACGTTCTAGAAGATGATGTTATAATATACCATTATGAAAGATAATATAAACTAACATATTTAGATTTGTATCTAAATTATCTATATCTTACTGTTATTTAATAGCTTATCAAAAAAATAACCATAAAGCACAAATATGTTTCTCCATTGCTCATTTTATACATATTATGCCAACATGCAAATCACACACACACACATACTTAAGATATATATATTATATTATTTATATATATATATATTATCTAAAATGTTTGACATATCTATATTGATAATTTGACCATTACTACATAAAAATTTTGTTAATAAAAAATCAATCATTTTGAGAAAAGGAGGAGGTTAGTATATACCATAGTTGCCAACGTCTTCCCCACCGTAAACCTCACATTGAACTCTATCACTAAGTGACATGGTGTAGGCTTAAAACTAATGATTACATAGGTCATCATGATACTTAAGAGTAAATATTGATACAAACATTTACTCCTAAGATTCTGACTCGTGCCAGTGCACGGGTTGATGGACTAGTATGTTTGAATTGTTATAGTAGTGGAAACAATTGTTTCTTTTATCTGTCTACACAGCACCTGAGTGTTTTGGAGCCTACCAACATGAATTTTTTTGCCCCTCAGATCTGACACCAATCTCCCCCTCTCTCTTATCTTCTTCCCCAGCCGAGTGCTGCAATGCCACCTAAATACTCGATTGTGAACATAAAACAAATTCGGGTGTTTATAATCCAAGAAACACTTGATTACCGTATGATCAAAATCAAATTAACAAAAATAAGATTATCAAATTAAGCAGATATTTTCTATGAATTGCAGATGAAAAGATCTCCATATATATATGCATTCAAAATTAGACATACATACAAATTAAAAAAAAAACAAATGAACAAAACAAAAAATTTAAAATAGTTCTATACACTACTAGAGGCACCCTCTTTGCCGAGGGCCCAGGGCACTCGACAAAGGCCCAAAAGCCCTCGGCAAAGAGCCCTCGGAAAAAAATTTAACGGCAAAGAGGCTCTTTGCCGAGGGTCATTTGTCGGGCACTCGGCAACGCCTTTTCCGAGTGCCAACGGCGACACTCGGCAAAGAAAAGCAGTCGTCAACGACGCTGCTCCGTTGACGGCGCCTTTGCCGAGTGCCGACAGTTAGGGCACTCGGCAAAGACATTTTTTATTTTTTTTTCAAAAACTCTTTGCCGAGTGCCACGGCGGCGCGCACTCGGCAAAGCCATTTTTTAATTTTTTTTAAAAAGCTCTTTGCCGAGTGCCTCCCCAGCTTGGCACTCGGCAAAGATTTTTTGCTTTTTTTTAAAAAAAATCTTTGCCGGGTGCAATGTCCTGGCACTCGGCAAAGTTTCCCAGCTTTGCCGAGTGCCATGACCATTGCACTCGGCAAATCAACCGAAATTGCAATTTTTTTTGTTTTTTTGCATTCCACTGACACAAACAGTTCAAATATATAACACATGTCACATATATATCACAAACATCACAATAATCACATATATATCACAACGAAACCATTTTCACACATTATATCACAACCACAACTCAAATAACAACATATCGCAACCACAAGTCAAATATCACAACCACAAGTCACAAATTCACAACCACAGTCCATCAAGTCCAAGCACAAGTCACAACCACAAGTGAAGCTCAAGTCCAAGCACATGACGAAGCACAACTCCTCAAAAAAGCGGCCTATGACACGATGGTGAAGCAAAGGCTCCATCATTCGGTGACGCATGAGCGGGGTTATTCGAACCCGCCGACGGAAGCTGCAAAAAGGATAAGAGGTTGCATGTGTGAGATTCATCTAGTAAGTTTCTATGTGAAGCATTGGTGTATGTCATAGCTAGTGCAAGCATCTAGTAAGTTTCTATGTCAAGCATCTAGTAAATTGAGAATGTCAAGCATGGTTGTATGTCATAGCTAGTGCAAGCATGTAGTAAGTTTCTATGTCAAGCATCTAGTAAGTTTCTATGTCAAGCATCTAGTAAGTTTGTATGTCAACCATGGTTGTATGTCAAGGAAGCATCTAGTAAGAGTGAACTTTCATACTTATAGGAGTGGCTGTAGGAGTAGGCGGTGGAGGAGCTGCCAACGGCAAAGGTACACCCCCTTGCTGGACACTCAGCATGAAGGCCTCCATTTCTTGCATCCTCCTCTCCTGGGCCACGAACGCTTCCCTCTAGGCCTGCAGCTGTACGCTCTGAGCCTTGACCATGAGCTTCTGGGCCTGCAGCTCGGCCTGCAATACAAACTTCAATGTTTCCGTAATGCAAATGTAACTTAGGTGTGCAAAGATGAATGTACGATGAGTAAAATAGGACGTACCTCGAGAGTGTCGACCCGCTGCAGTGGCGGAGTAGGCCGTGGGCGTATGGGTTGGCTGGAGCTCGTGCTCCATGCTCGGAGCACGTCGAGAGAGGGAACAGTGGTGGAGTCGATGGCACCGTCTGCAATCCACAGCCGCCCATGCTTCTTGCCTCCTCCTAGCCTCATGATGGTCTCTGCATCAATGGGCTCAGTGCGCACATCGTAATCTTCCCCATGGACCTCCCTCACCTTTGAGGTGTACTCTTGGACCTTAGTGTGCACGGTCGGGTCGGAGTACACCTCGCGCGGGGCAGACGGGTCGAAGGAGACAGAGAAAGACGCCCTGCCCATGTGGGACATAGCCCACGCAGAGAACTCCGAGACCTCCACGCCCGGGTGTGTAGCCTCCTGCGAGTAAGACGGCAAGATGGTGAGAAATAAGGTAGAACTCAGCATCAAATAAGATAAAAGAAATCACTTACATATGCTTGTTTGTAGGCGAGGAGGTTGCGGCTGCCTTGATGGTGAGTAGCACCTTGCCTCAGCAGACGCTGGTCCCGCTGCCTCGCGTGGTTCTCAGCAAAGTCGTTGGACAACCACCTGTCCACGATCATCTCCCAGCACACGGAGTGGGATCGGCACCACCAGGGAATCACCTACAAGTCATCGATTATTTGACATAGAAAAAGATAAAATTAAACCGACTTAATCTCAAAACGAATCATTATTAATGTTTTTCATCTACCTCAAGGTACTGGGCCTGGGATAGCTCCACCTGTCTTGCATCAGGCTTGCTGATGGACTGCTTCAACACCATGGCGTAGTAGTCTCTGTGGTCCTGCACGCGCGCCTCGTGGTGCATGTCGGTGACGTACTTCCTACAGGCGGCGACAGCCGCCTGATCCGCCCGGGCCTCAACTCCTTCTTCCAGCTTGAAATACCTCTGCATACAAAACCGATGTATCCATTCATTATTTCAATAAAAGACTTGCCCAATGAAAATGTTGTGCGAGAGAGACTTACCCAAAACTCCGCCAGTACCCGCTTCTGCTTGTTGCGGTACCTGTCGTCAGGGGCCAACTGGTACCTGTCCCACGTGTAGGCCGGCTCCCGCACGTCCTCAGACACGTTCACAAGGCCGGGGTACCATTTCCTGCACAAAACACCAAGGATGCTCACGGGGGAGCGTGCAGAAGTACCCGACAAAACCAACCAGGCCCTGCACAAGTGATTAAGAAAATTTATCAGTTCCTCTTTTGATTTCCAACATTATCATATGAAGTAGTTGTGATAACATCTATAGTTACTTACCTCTTTGCCATAGGGCGAATCAGTGCCCGGTTGCGAGGAAGCGAAGGCTGAGGGAGGCTCGTGGGACCTCGCTGGTAGACAGTCGGGGTAGCGGAACTGTCGCCCTCGGCGGCCTCGTCCTCGGCCGCCTCGTCCTTGGCCGCCTCGTCCTCGATCTATCGGACGTCCTCGTCCTCGACCTCGTCCTCGGGCGTGGCCGTCACGTGCTCCTCCTCCATCACCTCATCTGAAGGTGGCGGGGAAGGAGTCCGCTGCCTCCTGCTGACCCTGGTCCTCCTCCTCTGACCTCCTATGGATGCTACCCCTAACCCTGACCCCTCGTCTGAAATGGGAGGGCGTGGTCTCCCGTAAAGGGAGGCCATCTCACGTCGTGGACGGCTGCTCGCCATCACCTGCAATCACAAAGAATGAACAAGACTTATTAGTATATATATTAGAAATAGATTCAAAATAAATAAAGAAAACACAAACTAAAGCAAACGTAGTATTACATGTATTAGGAATAATCTTCATGATTAGGATCATAGGTGTCATCATCACTGTCAAAATTGTCCAAATGGGCAACACTATCTGAAGGTTCTATGTTATCTTCGTCATCATTGCCTAGCCTTAATCGGTCAAGCATTTCTATGTCCTAGGCATTTTGCACCACATCTCCATCAACCTCGTCATCCTCCGTTTCGTTGTCTACTTCCATTTCGATCACTTTGGGTAAGACTATCTCAAACGTGTCTGGTAGCCCATCTTCTTGATAGAACTGTCCATCATATGTGTTTGCGTTGAAGTTGTAATCGTCATCGTTTGGGGCAGGTAGTTTACCGTGTGGAGACACCTGGTGCACAATAGCCCAACCCTTAAGATCCGCTTTGTCTTGGTTGGCATATCACGTATAGTACACCTACACGGCCTGTTGAGCCACAATGTAGACATCTTTTCCTGGATAGACGGAATTTTCTCGAATCTCGACTAGCCCAAGATGAGGGGTCCGTCTCGTTTCTCGAGGATTAAACCAGTGGCATTTGAACACGACAGGTTTATGTTTGTGACCATGAAATGAGAGTTCATAGATTTCCTCAACTCTACCATGATAGTCGAGGCCATCAGTGCCGGGCATGCAAACTCCGCTATTTGTGGTTTTCCGTTTGGGCCGAGTCTGCTCATATCTTGTTGTGTGGAAGCGATATCCGTTCATGTCATAACCGGTAAATGACTGCACCCTAACGTCATAGCCGCCTGCAACCTGTCTCAACTCCTCACTCATGGATGAGTCAGTCTGGGCCTGCAAGCTCAAGCATGATAGGTCGTTATATTAATCGAACGAACGAGAAACTTGGAATATGGAACGTGGGAGCTAAATTGGACATTACCTTTTGTTTGAACCAAGAAATGAAATCAGGCCTCCCCGCACCCGCACCCTGAGAAAGAAGGGTGTCATGTTCCTGCGAGGTAGGATCCCTTGATTGATGCCAGGACTCACGAACAAATTCCCTGTCCGAACGAGAATCAGTGGGGTTGCATGAAGAATATTCAGGGCATATTGAAACAAGTTCATTGAGAACTTACTCGACGAACGGCTGCACCTCGGGAAGATTGGTCAACACATATAGCATGACACTTCGCCACTCTTCATTTCCCAATATCTTATTGGTCGATCCACTTGCGCTGCCGAGTTGGCCTTGGAACAGGCTGTGGGTCCATTCATTTTTGCCAACATTGTAACGAGGGAGTGGATTATGATTGCTAGGAAGTTTCGGCTTGTAGTATAGTGTTGTGAAGTTTGCCACCTCCTCCCTTAGACTTGCCTCTGCAATGGAAGCCTCAATTCTGGCTTTATTTGTACATTTCTTGCGAAGAGTCTTTAGACATCTCTCGATTGGATAGCACCACCGGGCTTGCACGCCCCCCCCCCCCCAAATGTGACTCGGACGGGAGGTGCACAATCAGATGCTGCATGGGCAAGAAGAAGCCGGGTGGAAAGATCTTCTCCAGCTTACAGAGCAACACAGGTGCCGCTTTTTCCAAGTCCTGAGCGACGGTCTGAGATATCTCCTTGGCACAAAGCTGACGGAAGAAAAAGCTCAACTCTGCCAGCACTTGCCAGACATGGTCAGGGACATAGCCTCGGACCATCGCCGGAAGAAGCTGCTCAATCCATATGTGGTAGTCATGACTCTTCATCCCGTTGACTCGTAAAGTGCCTAAGTTCACTCCCCTGCTCAGATTCGCTGCATATCCATCTAGGAACATTAACGTCTTGATCCATTTTAGTACTTCCCTCCTTTGATCGGGTTCCAAGATGAAATCGACCTTAGGTCTTTTCCATTGTTTGTTTCGGCCACTAGGAGGCCGCATCTCTTGCTTCGGTCTATCACACAACGTCGCTAGGTCCACTCTAGCCTTAACGTTGTCCTTAGACTTGTCAGTGTTCATGAGTGTTCCCCAAAGTGCCTCGGTGATATTCTTTTCGGTGTGCATTACATCAATGTTATGTGGCAGAAGAAGATCATCGAAATAGGGGAGCCTCGTCAAGCCAGACTTATGAGTCCACATATGTTCCTCACCATATCCCACAAAACCACCTCCTTCATTGGGCACGAGAGCATCTATCTGAGCACGCACCTCAGCACCACTCTTCATGCGTGGTTTAGGGTCTATCACTGCAACACCTTTCGTAAAGTTCTTGATGTCTTGTCTGAATGGATGGTTAGAAGGGAGGAATTGACGATGCCTGTCGAACGACGAATACTTGCCACCCTTCTTCAACCAAATGAACCTCACAGCTTCCTTGCATATTGGGCATGGGAACTTCCCGTGGACACACCAGGCGACGAATAACCCATATGCCAGGAAGTCATGCAGGGAGTAGTGGTACCAAACATGCATCTTGAAGGATGATTTTGTAGCTCGGTCGTATGTCCATACCCCCTTCTCCCAAGCGTCGATCAATTCATCAATCTAGGCTCCATGTACACACCCATATTACTCCCCGGGTGTCCAGGAATTATCAACGACAAGAAGACGTTATGCCGTTGAAAGGAGATGCCGGGGGGGAGATTCAGGGGGATAACAAACACGGGCCAACATGTGTATGGGGCAGACAACTGTCCATAAGGATTGAACCCATTTGTTGCCAGCGCGACACGTACATTACGAGCCTCAGCTGCTTTGTCAGGATGTTTGTCATTAAAGTACGTCCATGCTTCGGCATCGGACGGATGCACCATCATCCATGGCTTGTACCGTACACCTTCTTTATGCCATGTCATCTGTTTCGCAGATTCCTCGGTCATGAAAAGCCGTTGGATCCTGGGCACAAACAGAAGGTGCCATAGGACTTTCGCAGGGATCGTAAGCTGCCTCTTCTGGCCATCTCCAGAGTCTACCTCCAGGTACCTTGAGGATTTACACTTCGGACAGTACTTTGCATCCTTGTGATCTTTCCTAAATAAGATGCACCCCTTTGGACAAACATGTATCTTGTCATATGGCATCTTAAGCATACGAAGTAGTTTCTGTGACTCGTGCAAGTTCTTCGGCAGAATGTGCTTCTCCGGTAGCATGCTGCCAAACACGGCCAACATCTTATCAAAGCCTTCGCAACTCAGATTTAACTCGGCCTTCAACCTCATAACACATCCAATGGCATCCAGCTGAGAAACCATTGTACTCTCATGAAGGGGTTTCTGTGCCGAGTCCAACATTTCGTAGAAGGCCTTAGCGGCTTCCTCCATCTCCTCCTTCTCACGTCCTTCTGCGAAGTGAGCTTGGTGAGTGTCATCTAGCATGTCTGCTACTTCGGCATCATCATCAAAAGCCTCGAGGCGTGGTCTCACCACCTCCGCTCTTATACAATCTGCTTCACCATGGTGGATCCACCGGTGATAGCCAGCCATATAACCATTGTACACAAGATGTTTACCCATGGTCACCTTGTCTACCCTTCTGTTGTTGTCACATTTGCTATAGGGACACCAAAGTTTAGAATGTCCTTTAGCTACACCCGAGCTCCATGCATGTTCCAAGAAAGCATCTGTCCCATTCACCCACTCAATGTCAAAGTCACTCCTGCTTCTCCGGCCCGTGTACATCCACTGACGGTCTTCCATCCTTCCACATATACAGCACATAGTAATGTAACCATCAATTGCATCTACGCGGTGTTCCAACTCTCTAATAGGTGAGGATAGGTCCTAATCCCACCCGTGGATGCGTAGATGAGGTTAGTTTCCATGCTCCGCTCCCTATCCGAGACAGAATTTCGGCAGCACCTCCCCGCTGTTCTCCCGATGCACGTCCTGCAAGGGAGAGTGTGTATCCAGAGAACAATAGGGGGTGATGCTGAAACACCATCTCGGACCGGAGCGGACCATGGAAACTAACCCATCTACGCATCCGCGGGCTGTCCAAAAAACGTGGACAATCCAAAACAGATACGGTCGCAGATATACAAAGATCTGTATACCTCCAACCGTATCTCTTTCGGACGGGAGACACCTAACTAGGTTACGCGACCAAAGACCACATACGGATAGAGGGGTTATACCTAGGGTGCCGGTGAGGTTAGGGTAGCGGGGCGGTGGAGAGTCGGTGCAGTGGCGAGTCGACGCGGTGCAGGAAGACCCGCAGCGCCGACGAAGACGATCGGGGTCACCGAGTCCCTCCCACAGGTCCTCCTGCAAAAAAGGGCAAAAATGGTTAGTGTCGACTCAAAATTTCGGCAGCACCTCCCTTGCACGGGGAGGTTCCCAAAACCTGCAAAAAAACATGGCACAAAGGCCAACAACCACATATATACCAAACATGGGCACAAAGGCTAACAACCACCAATATATCAAGAGGAGCCATGTACTTTAGTTCTCTTTCCATGCAGATGAAAGTATTGAAGTAGTACAACAACAATTACTACTAACCCTACAACTACTACTAACACTACTACTAACAACTACTTAACTACTAACAGTACTAATACTAAGAACTACTTAACTATTAACAACTACTACTACTAACCACTACTACTTACTAACTACTACTATTTACTAACTACTACTACTACTAAGCCTACAACTAACACTACTAACTACTACTAACAACCACTACTACTTACTAACTACTACTACTACTAACCCTACAACTAACACTACTAACTACTAACTACTACTACTAACCCTACAACTAACACTACTAACTACTACAACTAACACTACTAACTACTACTACTAACACTACAACTAACTACTACTAACACTACTAACTACTACTACTAACACAAGGGTAGGGCTTACCTTGGTGGCAAGAACGGCAAGAGCGAGGGCCGGCGACGACGGCGGGGATGACCGCAGCAGCGCGGGGATCAACGGGCGGTCGGAACGGCACGAGGATCGATGGGCGGTTGGGTCAGCACCTTCCTCTTCTTCCTCCTCCCCCTTCTCTTTCTTCCTCTTGCTCCTCTCCTTCACCCTCTGCTGGCCGGCCGCAGGGCACGGCGGGGCCGGTGGAGCTCGGGGCCGGCGGGGGATCTCGGGGCCGGCCGGGTCGCTGTCCCCGGGGAGCTCGGAGCCCGGGGCGGGGGCGCGGGTCCGCCGGGGCACGGGCGCGGGGCCACCGGGGCTGGGCGGGAGCGCCGGCCGGGCGCCGGGGCGAGCGCCGCCGGGACGGGGGCGGGGGGCGCTGGACGGGGGCGGGGGCGTCGGGGCGGGCCCGGCAGGACCTCGCCGGAGGGGGACGACGGCGGCGCGGCGACGCGGGGGCGGGTGGGAGACGACTGAGGAGGGCGTGGGGTTGGGCCGGCCCATCCTGGGCCTTTAGGTTAAAAGATTTGCCAAGTGCCAGGCCCAGCGGCACTCGGCAAAGGTTTTTTTTATTTTTTTTTAAAAAAAATTCTTTGCCGAGCGCCCTGTGACCTGGCGCTCGGCAAAGGCTTCTTTGCCGAGTGCCAAGGTTGGCACTCGGCAAATTAATTTTTTTTTTGTTTTTTCGCCCCATTTTTTCTGGGGCCTTTCTACAGTAATTAAAACTCCATTTCAAAATTTGGGACAATTTTTAGTTTTTTTACTTTATTTCCTTAATTAGTTTTGTTTCGTTGAATTTTTCTGACTATTTCAAATTTGAACTGCAAGTGCATGGAATATTGTAATCTAGTGCTTCGAAAAATGTTATTCATGGTATTTGGTGTATGTTGAGTCTCTATCCACGAACTCGCATCATATTTCACGCATCTTCTTCACGTAACATGACGAGCCACTTGCCGGAAAAGTGTTTTAAAATTATATAAAGTCCATACGAAGTCTGAAAATCACAAAACTTGTCGAGGTGTCATGTTATCGCATGTGTAGGCTGTGGTAAAAAATTGAGAATGTTTCGAGCAAGTTGCGACGTCAGATGCATAAAACCCAGACATCTCCAAATGTGATCTGGGTTTTATGCATCTGACGTCGCAACTTGCTCGAAACATTATCAATTTTTTACCACAGCCTACACATGCGATAACATGACACCTCGACAAGTTTCGTGATTTTCGGACTTCGTATGGACTTTATATAATTTTAAAACACTTTTCCGGCAAGTGGCTCGTCATGTTACGTGAAGAAGATGCGCGAAATTTGATGCGAGTTCGTGGATAGAGACTCAACATACACCAAATACCATGAATAACATTTTTCGAAGCACTAGATTACAATATTCCATGCACTTGCAGTTCAAATTTGAATTATATATAAAAATTCAACATAATCAAATTAATCAACCAAATATAACAAAAAAACTAGAAAAAGCACCAAATTTGAACATGAAGTTGTAAACAATGTAGGCGGGCCCAATAAAAAATTTGCGGTAAAAAAAACAAAAAAAATTGAAAATTTGCCGAGTGCCAGCTTGGCACTCGGCAAAGACTGTCTTTGCCGAGTGCTGGTACAGGGGCACTCGGCAAAGAATTTTTTAAAAGAAAATTTTCAAAAACGGTTAAAAAGTCTTTGCCGAGGGCCTAACGGTGATGCCCTCAGCAAAGATTGACGGTAGGGGATGGACATCGTGTCAGGCAGTGTTGCCGAGGGCCGGCCCTTTGCCGAGGGCTTAGCCCTCGGCAAATAATTATTGTTGCCGTGTGCTTGTCTTTGCCGAGGGTCTGGCCCTCGGCAAAGAGTCTTTGCCGAGGGCTGTTCTTTGCCGAGGGTCAGGCCCTCGGCAAAGACTCTTTGCCGAGTGCCCGAGCATTTGCCCTCGGCAAATCCTCAGGCCCTCGGCAAAGATGCTCTGTCCGGTAGTGATAGTTACACCAATTCTATCTAGAAGTTACGCCAAAATAATCACTGTAACCTTAATATAACTACAGTGTGCTTGAGCAAAAAAAAACTACAGTGCAAATCCAATATAAATTTATAATAATTACAAATTTAGGTGTGGGAAAGAAAGATTTCCATGCAGTGAAGAGGAGATGTTGAAAATGAAATCAGCATGCAGCATGCGCCACCAGCACAGCATGGCGTTCTACAATAGGCTAAAATCAATCGAGTGTGGGAATATAATGTCTAAAACACCTCAGCGCTATTTAGCTTTACCGTTCTTTTAAGCTATATAACATTTAAATGTTACATTTAGCCGATCACATCACATATAACTCTTTTTATGATTAGAATACTTTTATTTAAGCTAAAACTTGCCCTAATTAAGTAAAGCCAGTATATATATATAGTTTCTCAGTGTAATGTACAATTACAAACCACTTGACCACATGAACAATTTGATGACCCAAATTGATGAAGAGAAAAGTGCAAAAAAAAAGTGGAGAAGTGATCTGGCAGATGCCATTTTAAGCTACAAATCACTCTGGCAACCGTTGACCACAGATCCACCGCTCACCGCACCCAAGCTTATCTGTCACAATTAGATATATATTCTTGTGACTGCTCGCTGCAGGGCATCCACACGAACACACACACACATTTGTATGACACGTCCATTCTACACACACATTAAACCACACACTTAACAACCTACTTATCATACAAGCCCGTACCTTAATCGCACGATTAATTTGACTATGTTAATACTTATTAAGCCTCGCAAGCTGAGATCATGTCGCTGCACGTACGCGCTGCAAGTCACTTGGTCGGCGTCGTCGCCATGGCCGCGAACCTTGGTTCCTTGGCCTGGAACTTCTGCTTAATGTACACCTCCATGTAATCACCGAACACGAAGCTCGGATAGTCATCGTCGCCGGCAGCGGCGGGGATCGCCGGAGCGATGGTGGCCAGGCGCGCCGGGTTGTAGAAGGAGGCGATGGAGCGGCGGTTGCTGTCGCGAGTCGCCAGGATGCGGTGCCACGCGCTCTTGTACCGGCCATTGCTCAGCACCTGTCAATGCAACCACCATGCATCACGGCAGAGGATAAGCAATTAAATTCCTCCTCGCTAGTCACAAGTAACTTGCAGAGGCAGTATATTTCATCATTAATATAGAAAGCACTTAGTCTCCACAATTAAGCTGCTCGCTACTGATCAAGTGTAATCGAATCAAGGCCAAGGCATATAGTTTTATATGTAAGGGAATATAGAATAGTGGAAGAGAATATGCATGATCACCGCATAGGCGCATACCTCGATCTGGTCTCCGGTGTTGATGACGATTGCGTTCTCGAGGGGCTGGACGTCGACCCAGCTGCCGTCGGGAAGCTGCGCCTGCAGGCCGCCGAAGCGGTCGTCCTGGAACAGCAGGATGAGTCCCCCCGCGTCGGTGTGCGCGCGCAGGCCGTCGACGAGGTCCGGCCGCGGGCACGGCGGGTAGTGGCTGACCTTGGTGCCATAGAAAGGCTCGAACTCGCCGTCGTTGGTGAAGGCCTTCCTGATGTGGCCCTCCTCCAGCCCCAGCAGCTCCTCCATCACGCCCAACATCTTCTCCGCCAGCTTCTTGAGCTCCTTGCGGTACTCCATCATCGTCTCCCTGCAATGCATCAAACACAAAAGATTAAGCTCATGGCACTACTGAAACAGGAATCATGAATGGACTCAATCATCTATATCATGGGCATCATCATCACTCACTTGAAGGCGGGAGGGTTGGAAGGCCATGGCAGGTCGTCCTGGAGGGTGAAGACGTCCTCCCAGTCCATGCCCTCGATCTTCCTCGCGGGAAGGCCGCCCTCGCTCTCCTTGTCCACGCGATCGGCGAGCGCCTTCACCGCGGGGTTGGAGTCCCTGAACGCCTCGTCCCGCAGCTTGTAGCAGTCGCTGCACACCTTCTTCACCCGCTCCAGCAGCTCGTCGGGGATGCCAGTGTTCACCAGCTGGAAGAACCCGACGTGCTCGAACCCGGCAGCGATGGCCGCCATGGTCTCAGCCCTCTCGGGGCCGTCCAGCTTGGAGAAGTCAATCACCGGGATCGCCATCGCCGCAAGCGGTAGTAGCTCCTTGGGAGAATTGGCTGCTGGCTGTATATGGATCGATTGACAATGGCGAGAGCTTGATTGGGAGGTGGAAGACAACCACGGAGAGGATAAGAAGGAGAAGAGCTGGTGTGGTGATTGTTGGATGGTGTTGGAGGCTGTGTAGCCCTGAGCTTTTTATAGCAGAACAAGTTAGGTGTCAAATGATTGTTTATTGCAAAAGCTCCACCTCCACCAATGCAATCAATCAGGGGAGTGATTTGCATTGGGAGTTCGAATTGGTTCGTAAGGGAACGGAGGCATTGTCGTTCTGGCCGGTGTTTACTTCGGTTCTTGTGATGCGTTTTTTTTTAATTTCTGTCGATGGCGATTTCGCGTTATTGGGGAATAAAGAATGTGTATAGGGTCAATGCAGGGGGGCAGGAAGAGAACATTCAGCGCGTGCAGCTACACGGCAGCTATACGTCCGGTAGCTTCAACTTCAACGATAGGGAGGGCTAGCACTAGCAGCTGGAGGTTGGAGGACGGTTAGCTCGTGCAAACTAACTTGGTTTATTTCTCGCAGCTAGTCCATTTTCCCAGCTTTGTAGCTATAGTATAAGATTTGTATGCGACGATATGAACTAACCGAATCATCACATGGACCTCGTCTAAAGACCCATATGTTAAGCTACCTGGCAATTTGAAGCATTGAAATTTTATAGGACTATTCACTACTATGCAACGATTTTAGAAGACAACACATTTTATTTAGAGAGGTGTGACTAAAAGTTTCTATGTCTTCAAAAGTACCTAGTCAATTTCAAAGATGGTCGATTTATTTTAGGGCACAGTCCTAACTGCCTCTATCAACTGATTAATAAGAGGACTGCATCTAAAAGTAGAGTATATTTTTAGAGACGGGCCTCTTAAAAGATTTACCTATGTCAATAAGACTAAGGCCTACAACTGGCCAACTAAGCAAATCCTAGCTTTTAAGTACCACACGAGATTCTTCGGTTGTACCTCTCTCCTACAAGAGAGACGCTTAGCCCTAGCCTCGGCTCCCTCCCTCCTCTTCTCCCTCTCTCCATTGCCCTGGTTCGGTCCCGCTCTCCTACTTTCCCCAAGCCGGCAGATCTAGATCCAACGGTAGCTAGTCATCACCTGGGGGTGTCCACCATGTCGAGACACCATTGAGGCTTCACGAATTGGAGAACTCCATGGCGATGGGTTCAAAAGCTAAGGTAGAAGTGGGTTCAGGAGCCGAAGTGACCTACCCCCTTCCTGTAATGCTCTAACTCCTCTCCGATCCGCCCATGCATGGCTCCTCGCTCTCCCCGCAATAATACTTGGCTCCCTCACCCTAGCCTGTGACGCTGAGCTCAGGAACGGATTCGGTAGCAGGCAGTCAAGCACGATGGCATTGGACTTGACAACAAGCTTTTTTTGCGTGGTTTTCTCTATTTTACAGAGACAGGCACTATGCCCGCAACGACCATTGTTTAGAGACGGATGCTGCAAGCGCCTCCGAAAATATGTTTTGCCCATATTTATCTCTGTGAATTTATTTTTCTTCTAGTGATTATTCCTATTATTAAGAGGTGGTACATAGTACATGCAAACGGCGCCTTAATGTACTTGTAATACATGTATTATTTGGTTATAGTTGTTATTTGGTTAGTTGCATATATAGAAACCGCCGGCGGGCCGGGCTTGGTCACCCAAACAACGGTGGTGCTCTGTTTGGGGGGGCGGCACGTCTTGCATGCCCCATGTGACGGCAGCTACCACGATAGCAATGCAACCACCACAGAATAGTTTATCTAACCTAGCTAATAGCCAGTATATATAGTTACATTTTATCGCTACCTTATCTCCTTACCGCCCCGGCCTCATGGAGCCGTGGTACGGACTTTGGGAGGGCGAGGGAGTTGACCTTAGCTTGTTGCATTGCATAGCAGACAGGTTTGGCTTCCAAGTCCTCCTGCCTTGCAGTTGCATGCCTAGCTAGACGCAGACACGGACGGCGACTAGCTCCTGCATGCTCCGTCATTCCTTGGCCGTGTGTGCTGGCATCACTGCATTTTGGCTGTTGCACGCATCTAGGCACGGGTGTGTCGATCCTGTCCTGTGTTTTCACGTCAACTTTACCGTGCGTGTCGATCGTGTTATCTATCCCTGCCGCCTGATGTGTAGCTCATGACACTTCATCACATCTAGCTAATAATGTAAGGTCAGGTGTTAGATGTCTATACAAAATGTACTTTTTACCTCGTATATCCACCATCTACGCGTCTTATCAGACATTTCAACGCAGGCTTGATTATTCCTTATTGGCCTTCTTGTCGGCATGCAGTTGTACGCATCCATATGTTTTCACGTTAACTTACCAGCTATCCTGGACCTGGAGCCTAGATAGCTGACACATTGACACCTGCACTGCTCAAGGTCAATCAATCACGTTTGCTAGAGCCGTCTAAAGATGACTGAACCCAGGGTTCATATATTTGTATGATGGGTTCCTCCATTTTACAAACTGGTAATGTTTTCTCAGCTATAATATATCAAGTTTTTGAGTTTGATGTCTTATTAGTTTGGTGATCAAAGTGTGTAACGGACTAAGAGTCAGTTTGGCCAAGCTCGTAGAGCAGTTTCTAGGGTGAATCCAAGAGATCTGCCAAACAGTTTTTTTTTACTAAGAATTGATTCTATGTTAATGATTCTCTAAATTAAACTAGAAGACTGGGAGCTGAAAAGATTACCTCATCTTTGTTTCATTCCACACACAAAATCACTTTATATAAAGAGGTTTTCATAGATAATCACTTTCTACCCATCAATGGCACTATTTTTTTGTGTTAGGTGACATGCTCGTCGACAACATTAATTTCAAAGTCACTTTATATAAAGTGGTTCTTTGATGACTTCATTAATTTCAAAATATGCCGGCTAAGAGCGAGCGCACATATATGTGAGCTTCTGCTTTTGTACTATGATTAAAAAACATCACAATTGGGCCTAGCAAGTCAAAATCTTCTCATTTAATTCCCCAAAAAACCATGCTGAAGTTTCAATGATTACAATGGAAACAATCGGTCCGCAAAAGAATTATTATTGAAGGAAGATATCGACGGTTAGATCAAATTAGTATGTCTTGAAACAGAAATTTGGGGTCGACCCAAGTACAATTAGCAAGTAAGGGTCTACTATTTGTGTATAAATTATCATTTAATATTATATGCGATTACGCCTAGCAAATTAAAGGCCCTTATCGATGAGTAGATTGTCCATTGTACGCTATAACGTGCGAGTGATAGTGATCAATAATGCTTGAACTTTGAATCCTTCAACCCATGCATTGCCGACTTCAGCAATTGAGTTGACTTGCTTTGGTTAATAAATTGTGTTTGACAGTCTGTTGATTTGTTTAGTTAATTAGTTCTATGCCCCTACCATTTGGTAGCTAGAACTGAAATTCCTGTGCCCTGGCAATTTGGAAAACAAAATGTGTTGCCGCCATGGCAGCATGATCTTTTCCACTGGTTATTCATGAATTGTTTTCTATAAAATAATGTAACCCAATGGGCCTCTAGTCAAGCCCACCACAGTACCAAACCTGGCATTTTCATTTCTACATAAATATATATTTTGGGTGAACCCTCAGATTTCGTACTAATTTATCAACTCTAAACCATTCCAAATTCAGCCATCTGGCCACGTCTAATGGTTTCTGTCCGGCCGGGATCTGCGAGGCAGTACTTAATCACTGATTTCATGTTGACTTTGATAATTTTTTTAATTTCAATAACTTTCGTTACGCAGATTCTCCAACCATGCACATAATTCGCAAGCACGTCGTGCCCCTCACTACGGGAAACAGGGGCTTTGCCGAGTGTTTCCTACTTTGCCGAGTGCGAAATGTCGGGCACTCGGCAAAGATATACTTTGCCGAGTGCCGCACTCGGCAAAGCCAAACACTCGGCATATCCATCTTTGCCGAGTGCCAGGCACTCGGTAAAGTATAGCACTCGGCAAAGCCTCCCTTTGCTGAGTGTCGGGCTCTCGGCAAAGCTAAACACTCGGCAAAGGCTAATCGAGGTGACTACAGACACTCGGCAAAAAGACCTTTTAAAAAAAATAAAAAAAAAATTGCCGAGAGCTGACACTCGCAAACAATTTCGGAAAAAAAATTATATAAATTCTTTGCCGAGTGTCGTACATGAGACACTCGGCAAAGCAACCGTCATGATAGCGCCCCGTTAACGGCTACTTTTCTTTGCCGAGTGTCCGGTCGACACTCGGCAAAGGCTTTGCCGAGTGCCCGACAAATGACACTCGGCAAAGAAGGCTTTGCCGACTTTTTTTTCTCCGAGTGGCCTATGCCGAGTGCAGCGCTCGGCAAAGCCTTTGCCAAGTGTTTTTAGGCCAAGTCCCAGTTTCCCGTAGTGCCTGATAGTAACGTGGGCCCTGCCTATGCTCATCAGTGCTCACAGATCCTCCATTTGGCTGTTCATCCTTGTCGTTCTTGCTTTGATTTTCTTTCAGTTGAATTCTTGTGTCATCATCTCCCGGTTTTATTTTCTCTCAGGATACAATAGAAAAAAAAACCATTCACAGTTCAACTCTGTTATTTAAGTTTACTCGATGGGGATATGTTCAACTCGCTAATGACATCACCGTTTTAAATATTTATGTGACTTAATTAATTTGTTTTCTTTTATTTTCTTAAATGTGGTATAGTATTCTTGTATTCTATTATTCACCATTCTACGCAACCGATTCTGATTTTGTAAACAGCTAAAGCTCTAAGAATAACACACAAAAAATTGATTTCTCATTGGTTCTCATGCAAACTTCCTCCTGATTTTGTGTGCCACGAGCTCACGTAAACTCAATTATCATCATGACGCACGTTACATATGTCGTACATGCTACAGATGAAAGCAACCGTGTGCCTTGTCTGCTAATTAAGCAGTGTAGAAGCTCAGCCATAATCCACATCATATTTCCTCTTGTCTATCCTTCCTAGACGACTGTCCCTTTCAGCTACTCGGTAATTCAAAGACAAAGACATCTATCCCTTGGGGCCATGTCAAAAGGTCGGTAACACAAGTTGTGCAATGCTTGCTCCATGATCCAATGCCGTGTGAATGTGTGCAGTGTGGCAGTCGGCGTCCTGATTGCTCGTTCTGTGAGCAAAGATCAGGTAGATTGTCGACAGCTACTTCGAACAAAACAATAGATTAGGGGAGAACGTCGCATCTTCCTTTAGCTTATTATATAGAGTAGTTGTGGTGTATGGTACATAGAGAGTAGCTACCAGCCTACCAGGCTTGGCTATGAAGTGCCCATTAATATTGCAACTAGTATTAGTAGATGGCTGCAAACATCTTGGCAAGTATGTTATCTTTTCACTGAAAAACGAGTGAAGAATTTTTCAAACGTATATGAATAGCGTGGCAAAACTTCAAGGTTCCATGAATAGTGTGGCAAAACCACAAGGTTCCATAACTCAGTTTTTCACACTTTTTACACGTTCGAGGCCTAAGGGGGAGTGTTAATAAGTGTAAGCGAATTGTCTACCCTTCTCCATCAATTTAAGCTTCTAGGATAAATTGGTTGGTGCAAGCAACTCAATAGATTTAATGCTTTTCATTCGATTGAGTGTCCTTTTTTTTCTAAGTAGGTCATGATTTGTTCAACCTGAATGTAAGGAACCTTTGTTTACAACTACATGACACAACTGCTATATGTACACCACTAAGGCCTGATTTGATCAAAACAAAGGACAGGTGGGGAAATTTTAGAGGATTGGAACTATAGGAATGAAGGACGGGATTCCTACAAATCATAAATTCCTATGGAATGCTTTGTTCCAGGTTACTAGAGCACGAAATAATCTTGTTGGCTAAAAATCGATAGAAAAGGCCTGAAACCCGTCAGAATTTACATACATTCCTAACGACAAACTATTAGTGTTGTAACACGGCCTCGGCGGGTGGCGAAGGCCTCCGACGGCGTGGTGTCACCAAGGCGTCTTCGACCGTCTTAGGGCAGAGATCTGGCACTGACTAAAGGAACTTTCCTGGCTATGCTTGTAGGGCGCTGCACGAGGCTCAGCGAGCTTGTCGTGGATTCCGCCCGGGCCGAGCACAAGCATCTCTGGCCGCTCAGGCGGACGCTGCCCCGCTTCGGCTGACAGGCGTCTCCGGCGTCAAAGGCAGAGGCCGCCCTACCCCTGAACTAATCAAACAAACAACCTTACCTAAGTGTGTGCAGGTACCTAAGCGCAGGTGCCCGTGGTCCGCGCGAGCGTGCCAGCATGGCCCCTACGCGGCCTGGCGGAGACTTACGGACGAGGTCTCCGACCGGACCGGCAGAGACTCACGAAGGCAGCTGCGCGCCCCTGAAGACGGAGGCCAGCGTCGGGGACCCAGGCCTCTGGGCCGGAGACCAAAGCACGGTGGGCCAGCCGCTTATGGACGCCCATTACTTGAAGACGGTGTGGCAAGATTGCCCCGCAAACGAGAGACTGGTGGCAGAATATTCTAGGAATGTACTATAGCAGTTGAGGGGCATTGTAATAAATTCTGTCGAGAGGTAGTTGAGTCCTATAAATAGGGAACACTTATAACAGTACGGGAGGTTGGAGAATGAATTAATGAAACCTTAGTTTTGCGTGCCATTTCCCTACACGCCCACCTGTCGTGATTATTCCCCGAGCCTTCGCCTGAGGGCAACGCTTGGCGGGCGGAGGCCCCTATCTCCCCCTCACTGTCTGAGATCGAGAGTCTCAACATTGGTGCCCACCGTGGTTTGGCCAAGGCAAACCAACGATGGCAGGGAAAAGAAAAACCACCACCAGAGTAGCAACGACCACGGGTCAGAGAGGAAGGCCTAGGCGCACCGCTCGTAGCACCTACGCAACCTCACCTGCGGAGGATGACACCAGAGCAGACGCCTACGGTCAACCACCGGAGCCCCAAGAACCAGAGATTCAAGATCCGGAGGCCCAACCAAATTTAGGCACAACACTCGAGCAAGAACTGCAACAGCTGCAAGCACAGTTGCAAAGAGCGCAACAAGAGAGGGACAGAATGGCAGCAGCATTCGTAGCTAATCAGCAAGCTACTCAAGCGTCAGCACAAGCAGCAGAAATAAGGCAGCAGTTGGCAGTCCTACATGCTGAGATGCTAAGTATGCAGCATGCAGTACCAGCGTCAACCTCCGCAATCCCAGCCTCCGCAGCAACAACTCTACCAGCGATCAGCCCGACCATGATGCCATCTTAGGTGATGCGGAGGCCTATCAATCCCAAGTCCCCACTCTCTGAAGGTATACAACAGTCGCCATGGCCAACGGCGTACAAGCCAATCACACTACCAAAGTTCAACGGCAAGACAGACCCCCATCAGTTTATTATGAGTAACGAGGCAGCAGTAGCCTCCGCCGGCGGAGACGATGCTATCTTGGCAAAGTCATTTGTCATTGCAGCCGAAGGCGATGCGTTGGCTTGGTATTCTATGCTAAAACCAAGCACAGTCTACTCTTGGGAAAACCTCTGGGACAAGATATTGGCAAATTTCAAGGGGCTAACAGCACAGTCGCTGACTTCCACAGATTTGTTCCAGTGCAAGCAAATGCAGGGAGAGACACTACACGACTACTTCTGGAAATTCGTGCAACTAAAGGCGAAGGCACCAGATGTCCCAGACGAGATCGCCATCGAAGCAGCGATCAAAGGCCTCCGAATCGGGCCATTCGCAGCACACCTAGCAAGAAAGAAACCAACTTCCATACAGCAGTTGTATGACGAGTTCGAGAAATACTGCAGATCAGACAATGACCTCCGGAAAAGGCTAGAGGAGCAGGGTCAAAACAGACAGCAAAACAGCAGCAAAAACTCCTAGAAAACCTATAATAACCAGAATGCTTCAAATCAGAAACCAGGCCAGGGGCAAGTGCTCAGCATCGAGGGTCAACCTCACACCGGGCAAGGGCAACTAGAAACGCCAGCACGGCCGGAGACCTAGACCAGGAACCAAGGTCGACAAGGTTACCAAGGCAAAAACTGGAACAAAAACCACAGCCAGAAACAATGTAGGCCATATTGCGTTTTTCATGGTGAAAACGCAGGGCATAGCACCAAAGATTGTCCGGAGACAAAAGAGACACAGGAAAGGATGAAGAACAAGCAGACTGCCCAACCCCGACACAGCAGAGCGCAAGAGAGGTCAACACCACCTATACAACTGGCCACCAGCAGTACTGCCCAATGTACCCAGCGCTAAACGCAACCCAAATACATCCCTCCACACTAGCCTCTACCTATTACCCAAACTTCCTACCAGCATGGCGGCCAGCGCCTTCGCAGCAGCCTCCGGCGGGTAACTACAGTTCGGAGGCAAGCCTGACCTACATAAACCCAAAACCTCCCCATATAACCTACCTCGAAATGAACCCACCGGCACAAAACCAAATCAGGTTCAAGCCTCCGCCGCAACAGCACCACATGCAGCAACTGCCTCCACCGCCACCTCACAACCAACCACCAGCACCAAAAAATGAGCCAAACCCAGAAAACCAAGTCAACCCCCATGGACCGCTACCAACAATAGGCATGATACTACCAATCGCCGGAGGATCATCAATGGAGTTTCAAACAAAAAAAAACAGAAAAAGGATCACCTCCGCCTGGTAAACAACGTAGCAGTCAAGGCCCAGCCAAATACACAGATTGGTCTAGAGTCCCAATCACCTTCACAGAAGAAGATCTCCAGCTAGAGAGCTACCCTCACGCAGATGCAATGGTAATCAAGACCAACATAGCAGCATGGGAGATAAGCAGAGTACTGATTGACACTAGTAGTTCAGCAGATATCATCTTCGTAAACACCTTTGACCAAATGAAGCTCAGCAGAAATCAACTACAGCCCTCCGAATCTCCTTTGATAGGATTCAGAGGCAAGCATATACAAGCATTAGGAAAAAATCTCACTCCTAGTGTCATTTGGAACCCAAGCAAATGCTAGAACCGAGTACATAACCTTCGACGTCATCGATCTGTATTACCCATACAATGCCATCCTAGGCAGAGGATTCATAACCAAATTCAACGCAACCCTGCATATGGCCTACCTGTGCATGAAAATACCAGCACTCCATGGTATTATCATAGTCCGAGGCAGCCAGAAAGAAGCAAGAAACATAGAAAAAGCAATCTACAGAGCCCAAAGAAACATCAATGCAGTCGACTCGGCACACAAAGAACTAGAGCCTCCGGATATGCCCAGAGGAAAAACAGATATGGCAGGTCAAGAAGAGACAAAGGTGACCCCTCTAGAAAAGGAGTTACTAGACAGAAAAGTAACAATCAGCTCAGAGTTGAGCAAAGCAGAGGAGGAAGAGCTCATGGAAACTCTAGTAAAAATAAAGAGATCTTCGCCTGGTCAGCCTCCGACCTACAGGGAGTCAGCAGGGACATCATACAGCATGAACTGGATATCAATGAAAACATGAGGCCAAGAAAGCAGAAATAGAGAAAAATGTCGGAGGACAGAATCCTGGCAACAAAGGCGGAGGTGCAAAGGTTGCTTGACACAAAAGTCATCAGAGAAGTCAAGTATTCAGAATGGCTCGCAAACGTAGTACTGGTGCCAAAGAAGAATGGCAAAATGAGAATATACATAGATTTCACAGACCTGAATAAAGCTTGCAAAAAAGACCCTTTCCCATTGCCAAGAATAGATGCCTCTGTCGACAAGGCAGCCAGATGCCAGAGGTTCTCTCTCCTCGACTGTTTCTCTGTGTATCACCAAATCTAGATGAAAAAAGAAGACAAAGACAAGACAAGTTTCACCACTCCATTCGGGACATATTATTGCTACACCAAAATGTCGGAGGGACTCAAAAATGCCGGAGCAACCTTTGCCAGAATGACAAAGGAAGTTTTTGGTTCACAACTAGATAGAAACATCATAGCCTACATCGACGACATAGTGGTCATGAGCAAGAACAAGGATGATCATGTCTCCGATTTACAGGAGACCTTCGCCAACCTCAAGACAACTGGCCTCCGCCTCAACCCAGAAAAATGTATATTCAGAGTCACAAAAGGAAAGATGCTCGGATACATCATAAGCAGCGAAGGCATCAAAGCGAACCCAGACAAAACCAGAGCAATAATGACAATGGCAGAACCCAAAAACAAGAAAGAAGTGCAAAAGCTGACGGGAAGAATAGCAGCGCTCAACAGATTCATCTCAAAATCAGCAGAACGTAGCCTCCCCTTCTTCCAAGCACTGAGGGGCGGAGACAACTTTGAGTGGGGGTCCAAGCAGTCAGAGGCATTTCATAACTTGAAAGAGTATCTGGCAAACTCACTGGTGGTCTCCGTCCCAAAATCAGACAGCCACCTATTGTTATATGTGGCGGCCTCCGACCATGCAGTCAGCGCAGTCCTAGTCCATGAGCTGGAAAAAGAATCAGGCAAAACTCAAAAGCCAGTTTATTTTATCTCAGAAGCATTGTCCGGAGCCAAGCTAAACTACAATGAGGTAGAAAAAGTTGCCTACGCAGTACTGACGGCATCAAGAAAACTAAAGCATTATTTCCAAGCCCACGAAATCTCAGTTCCAACATCGCTGCCACTGCAAGACTTGCTCAGAAACAAAGAAGCCTCCGGCAGAATAGGCAAATGGGCTACAGAGCTATCATAGTTTGGTATCTCGTATGTCCCCAGAACAGCAATCAAATCACAAGCACTAGCCAATTTTGTAGTAGATTGGACAACTCCGATAGAGCCCAAGGTACAACCAACCACTCAAGGCTGGATAGCATTCACGGACAGAGCCTGGGGCCAAGCCGGAGCAAGAGCCTCCGCCGTCCTAACAGCACCCTCTGGCGTCAGACTGAAATACGCAGCAAGGCTAGAGTTCAAATCAACAAACAACATAGCAGAATATGAAGGCCTGATCCTAGCGCTCAGTAAAGCAAAGGCCCTAGGGGCCTAAACATTGATAGTCAAAACAGATTCTCAAGTGGTTACTGGCCAAGTAGAGAAAGAATACACAGCAAGAGAGCCAGAACTCATCAAATACCTATCCGTTGTCAAAAATTTGGAGCGGAGATTTGAGGGCTTCACCCTGAAGCACATCCCAAGATCAGAAAATGCAGAGGCAGATGAACTAGCTAAAGTGGCGGCAAACAACCTGCCACTGCCACCAAACACCTTTTACCAGATCCTGAAGTCTCCGGCAACTGCGGAGATATCTAAGACACCTAAGCCCATACTACACCTGCAAAATGAAGATTGGAGAAAGGCGATAACAGAATTCTTAGAAGGCAAAACCAACGAAGAAGATGAAGCAAAAGCAGCAAGAATACAGGCCAGGGCAAGAAATTACACAATCATAGATGGTGTACTGTACAAGAAAGGAGTAGTCCAGCCTCTCCTCAAATGCATATCGCAGAGCGAAGGCATAGAGTTGCTTCAAGAAATACACTCAGGAATTTGTGGGTCGCACATTGGCTCTAGAGCATTATCAGCAAAGGCAATAAGGCAAGGCTTTTATTGGCCAACACACATACAAGACGCGGAGTAGACAGTCAGAACGTGCAAAGCATGCCAAACATTCTCTCCCGGGCAGTCAAAACCATCGTCGGAGACCCAGCTTATACCTCTGACATGGCCGCTACAAAGATGGGGTATGGACCTGGTCGGCCCATTACCACCATCCCAAGGAGGAAATAGATTCATAGTAGTGGCAGTAGAATATTTTACAAGATGGATAGAAGCAAAGCCGTTGGCGAAGATAACCTCAGAAACCATCAGAAAATTCTTCTATCAAAACATCATTTGCAGATTCAGTGTACCAAGGACTCTGACAGTAGACAATGGAAAACAATTCGATTCAGAGAACTTCAAAGAATTCTGCAAAAGCATTGGGACAAAACTAGCCTTCGCCTCAGTATACCACCCAAAGTCCAATGGTGCTGTGGAAAGAGCAAACAGAATAGTGTTTTCAGCAATATCAAAAACATTGCTGGGCCTACGCAAAGGAAAATGGGTAGATGAATTACCTAGAGTGATTTGGTCACACAATACATCTATCTCAAGAACAATAGGATTCACACCATTCAAACTGCTTTATGGAGAAGAGGCCATGATGCCAGAAGAAATCAAGCACGAAAGCCTCCGCACAACGAGACAGCTAATGTCGCAAGATGAAGAATATGCAAAAGAAACAATAGAAGCCATAAGACTGGAAGCAGTCAAAAACATTGCAAAATATCAGTCCCAAACAAAGAAGTGGAGAGACTCTCAGGTGGTAAGGAAAGACATAAAACACGGAGACCTTGTACTCAGAAGAAAACCCAACGCACAACTTGTTGGCAAACTACAACCGAAATGGGAAGGCCCATACACAGCAACGGCAGCAAGCCGCCCTGGCTCTTTCCACTTGACCGACAGCGAAGGTGTCACGACAACCCCCACCTGGAATATTGACAGCCTCCGCAGATACTACATCTAGGCAATGTACCAAAGGGCAACCTCCGCAAATAATAAGCGGAGGCCCCTCCATTCATTTACCTTTTAGTTTTTTTTTCTTCAACCCAAAAAATGTAAAAGAGCCTGTACTCTTTTCCTCACAGGGGAACTCCAAGTGGAGGTGAGGTTTTTAACGAGGCAGGCTCAATGTAAAAATCCTCTACAAGTATAAAGAGGTAATTCCCCAAAAGAACGCTTATGAAGTCCAAAACCGAAAGCGACCAGCTCTGGTGCCGCAATATTCGGTGAACAAAAATAAGCACAGGTCCTTTCAAAGCGCCGGCCACAGGCATTGGCAATTTGAAACGACCTCTATGGCCAAATGGGCCTTCCACCTTGACAAAGACCTGTCTAGATTCAGGCATCAAGGCAAAAATAACCTTGGACAAATAGGCCTTCGACCTTGACAAAGACATGTCCAGATTCAGGCATCAAGGCAAAAAACAACCTTGGCCAAATAGGCCTTCGACCTTGACAAAGACCTGTCCAGATTCAGGCATCAAGGCAAAAAACAACCTTGGCCAAATAGGCCTTCGACCTTGACAAAGACCTATCCAGATTCAGGCATCAAGGCAAAAACAACCTTGGCCAAATAGGCCTACGACCCTTGACAAAGACCTGTCCAGATTCAGGCATCAAAGCAAAAACAACCTTGGCCAAACAGGCCTACGACACTCGAGGAAGACCTGACCACATTCAGGCATCAAGGCAAAAACAACCTCGGCCAAAACAGGCCTCCGACATTACCAAAAAACCAACCCAAGCATCAGGGGCAACACCATTATGGTGCTAGAACCAAAAAGAAGGTCTCTGCCAACGAAAATAGCAAAACGAGGAAAAGGTCTGACAAAACCCTGTCACTTATGCACTAGGCCTATTTACTTCAAAAGATCTCAAAAGACACGAATAATTCAAGCAAGATATAGGCCATTAAAGCCAAGATACGTTCCAACAAACAACGTACCAAAAATTTAATAACCAAAAGCCACCACCCCGCTATAAAATGGGTTCCCCCATGCCCTCAAAACCTCAGTCAGCACAAGGCGCAAGGGGGGAAGAAGGCAGAGCAAAAGCACAAGACACAGCAACGGCCATGGAGGCAGGGGTCTCCTTAGATATCTAAGTCGGCCGTAGATATTGTACGAAAACTCATAAAGTCGGAGGCACCAGTAGACGGTCGGAGACAGTGGGAAAAGAGATAGGAACTACGGCACGGTGATGAACAGCGCAGGCCTACGGAAGAAGGGGGATATCGCACGAAATCTCGTAACATCCCCCTGACACTGGAGACCTAACCTGCCATCTCCACAAATGAAACATGTCCCACGGGTGTGCAGCGTCGTTGGCCCATACCACCAGACAGCTAAAACACCTAGCTAAAGAAATACTAAAAGTCTCCACCATCTGCACAAGCTGCGCCAAACCTCCTATCGGATCACACACCGATTCAGCAAGCCTCGCCAGGCGGACTTCAAGTACGCCTCCGCCGGCCAAAAAACTGCCAACACTTCTACCCTAGCCATCAAGCAAGCACAGAGAAGGAGAGAACATGGGGCGAAGGTCCTGGCCACCACCTCTGTATCGCGCACGTTCGCCCAATCAAAGGACAATGGTGTGCAAGCTCAGGACTAGATGAGTTATGTAAACTAGCACAACAGACATAAGCCCCCGCACAAACAATCAAGAAAGTAAACCTGCTTTGTATTCCATAAAACGTCAAGTAGCATTCTTACAGGACACAAACTTACAATAAAATCCTAACTATTGTGGCGGAGGTCCGCGCCAAGCAAGCGCGCGAGTAAACCCAGCACGCTCGTCGTCTATGTCAAACTTAACTGACTCAAACACGTCGCGCGCAACGCTGCGGGGAAAGGCTGAACGCCAATACTCCCAAAGCTCTCCGCTCACATAAATACCATCATTGTAGAGTCAAAGGCGCAACATCTTGCGCAGGCTCCCGATTCGGAACCTGCGCAAGGTTAAAATTTCCCACAAAACCATTCAGAACAAAAGAAACTTTATTTACAAGAGTCCAACTGGACTACAATACACAAGTCAAAACAACTAAGTGCTACAAAGAGCCAAGACCTCTGGTGCATCGGCCATAGCAGAAGTCCCTGGAACGGAGCCCGCATCAACTGTGGGTGGGCACGGCGCCTGCGGCCTCCGACCATCACCACCGCCGATCGTAGCGCCCACCGGAGCACCAGCGGTGGCGGAGGCACCGCCCGCGGTCGCCGAGCGCGGAACTGACGGAGGCCTGCCTGCAAGACTCTTCTGTGCATCCTATAGCATAGGCCAAAGTATCAGGGGAACAGGCAACGAAAACCTTCACAGCTTCGCAAAAAGCAAGGAGACAAAAATTGCAGCTACAAAGACTAGAAATACCTTCGCCCTCTTTTCCTCCGCCAGTTTCCGAGCGACAGGTCTCCCAAATAGAGCCCAAAAGTACCCAATGAAATTTCTCAAGGTTTTTCGCAAACCAAGAGAAGTCTCACCAAGCTCCTCCGGACCCGGCAGCGCTCCCTCCGGAATACTTTCGGTATGCGTACACCCGCCGCGCAACAAAAGCTTGGCGTAATTCGCTACTCCCGCCAGCGCCCCGTAGTCCGTGCAGCCATTGATCAGACTGGGGAGCTTCGCAAGGTGACGCTTCAGCCAGGAGGCGAGGGCATAGACGCTGTCTTCCTCCGGAGGAGCGGAGGTTTCACCTCCAAACTCGGTGGCGATGGCCAATGGTTGAAGCAAGGACCCCCTTGACCGAGTCTGAATGCCTCGTCATCAAAGACAGCTGCTCCCCCACCGCAGCCGCGGATTCCTTCTCAGAGGCCAGCTCTCACCGGAGACCCTCGGCCAACTCATTCGCCTTGCGGGCCTGCTCGGCGGATAAGGCTTCCGCATACTGAGCCTTGGTGAGATCGGCCCTCAAAGCCTCCTTTTCTTGTTCCTTCTCCGCCAGAGAAAGGCGAGAGCTGCAAGGGAGTTGGACAAACCCTCTTTTTCACCTTCCAGGCGCTCGTTCTCCACCTTCAGCGCTTCAATCGTAGTATCTCGGTCGGAGACCTCGCGAGTGCAGCGCTCTTCCATAACAACGGCCGTGTGATACCCCTGCGATTATAAAAGAAGAAGACCAATGCAATCAGCAATAGAAACAAAAACAAGTCCAAAGGCGAACATACACCAAAAAAGGCAAACCGCCGAAATCGCACCAAGCTCTAGTGTTCCAGATGAACACGGAGAAGTTGGAAGAAATCCATGTCCTTCAGACGCTGTTTGAAGCGATCTGTTCAAAGAAGAACAAACAAACACAAGACCATAAGGTGAGAAAAGCAAATCTCACAATACATACACCAACTGACAGAGACCACCTCCGACGTCTCCAAGAACCCCAAGATAGCACTCTTCCCAACCTGAGATAGAAGTGTCGGAGGAGCCTGCGTAAAAAAAACAACAACAACTCAGGTCAGAGAGCCGATCAGAAATAGACAATAACAACAGGCCAAAAGACGAGTAAGATAAAAACACTCTATACTCACTCAGACCCGACGCCATCAGCCCTGGCTGCCCCGGACCAAACCTGACATCGACAGCGGCCGCTCACTCCTCCGGGGTGAGGAGTCCAGCCATGACATCACCTACAAAGCAACAAGTACACGGTATTAGCACTTGGTACAATACATAAACAAACAAACCGGGCGAAGACAGTAAACACAAAAATGTGCACCAAACAAACTTACTCATAAAAAGCCCAGGCTGGGCCGCCTGCCGAGCCCCCTGGGCAAAGTCTCTACCATATCATGCGGCGAAGGCCCAAAGGGCCAAATCTCCTCAGCCAGCGTCCTGGCAGATGGAGGGCTCAAAGAAGATCGAGCCGTCGGGGCCTGCTCAGCAAGCACGGCCTCCGGCTGCCCGACGTCAGCCGCTGGCACGGGCGAAGGCGCGACAACGGCGGGAGACATAGGAGCGTGCTGCAAGGTGGCCTCCGCGCCCTCTTCAGAACTTGAATATAGCCCGCCAAAAATGTCGGGCATAGGATCAGCGACGCTAGCCTCCGGCTGTTCGGCGACATTCGCAGCACCATGCAAGGAGCGCGCCGGAGCAGCGCTAGCCTCCAGACGCCCAGCACCGCTTATAGCGCTGCTCACAGGGCACACCGGAGCTCCAGGAGAGCCGCGATCCTCTCCACTCGTGACCCGCACGTCCATTGATGGGACGGAGGAGCTCTGAACGTCTTCACTGCCGGTGGAGGCAACGCCCGCACTACCGGCCGAAGACGCGGCCGACGCGATCACCAGAGCGCTGCTCTTCTTCTTCTTTTTCGCAAGCGCCCGAGCAACAGCGGCACCCTTCCTCTTCTTGGACTCGGCCTCTGCCATAACATTCTTCGCGAAGGCCTTCTTCTTCTTCTTCTCAATTGAAGCCAGGACCTCAGCGAGAACCTCGCGCTCCCAGTAGACGATCCCGACCTCCTCAAAAACTCGGTTGAGCCGCAGCATGGTGCCTGCCATGGCTCTCCGAGACGTGTACTCACGCTCGGAAATTTTGCCAACCAACCCGACGGTGGCTTCCTCAACCTCGGAGACGAAACTGTCCTCCGTCACCCCCTCCCCCAAAGACTGCCCGAAGCGGGGGAACGGAATCCCGGCCTTCGGCCCAAAAACGGGAACCTTCACCTGTTCCAGCCGAAAAGCTGGGTTGTCTCTGCCCAGGGGCCAGTAGTTGGAGGCCATAATCTCCTCCACCAGGTCGCAGCCCCTGGAGTAGCGGCACGCTGCCGCAAAAGCCCGGTCGCAAGCCTCCCTCGCCAGAGACATCTCCTCCGGCGGATCCACGTGCGTATGCGGCGCCATCTCCTCCATTCTTGAAGTCAATGGATACTCCGCGACCTCCACACCATCCTTGGTAGTGCCGCGGACCCCATAGGTCTTCACGTAGAACCATTGCTCAAGCCAGTCGCGGTCCCACTTGCCCTTCTGGCAAAAAGAAATCTCCAGGCGGTCTACGCCTTGGTTCCTCTTTGACATAAAGGTGCAACTACCATACTGGTAGGTCACCTCCACCTCCTTGCCCCCCCCCCCCCGCACCTCCTTCTTCTTCTTCGGCTGCTTCTGCAGCTCGTAGTATGCGCAGAAGGTGTCCACATCCGGCTCGGCACCATAAGAAACACACGCCCAGCAGAATTTGCTGAGCATGAGGAAGGCAGTAGGAGTCAGATGATGGAGCTGGACATTGAAGGTCTCCAACACCCGGCGAAGGAAGGGGATGTAAGGAAGGCGGAGGCCGTAGGTGAAGAAGTCCCGAAACACCACCGCATATCCCTCCTCAGGTTCTGGAACAGTCTGGCTAGGCAGAGGGATTTTTACCCTCAAAGAAGGAAAACATGATTCCTTCAACATCTCCGCGACTGCCTCTTCAGTAATGGAGGAGGGGCCGAAATCCCATGACTTAATCGCCATGTCTCTGGAATCCGCAGCGATCAGGTCTCCGACGGACGCAGAGACACTCACTAAAGGAACTTTCCTGGCTATGCTTGTAGGGCGCTGCACGAGGCTCAGCGAGCTTGTCGCGGATTCCGCCCGGGCCGAGCACGGGCATCTCCGGCCGCTCAGGCGAACGCCGCCCCGCTTCGGCTGACGGGCGTCTCCGGCGTCAAAGGCGGAGGCCGCCCTACCTCCGAACTAATCAAATAAACAACCTTACCTAAGTGTGTGCAGGTACCTAAGCGCAGGCGCCCGTGGTCCACGCGAGCGTGCCAGCATGGCCCCTGCGCGGCCGAGCGGAGACTTACGGACGAGGTCTCCGACCGGACCGGCGGAGACTCACGAAGGCAGCTGCGCGCCCCTGAAGACGGAGGCCAGCGTCGGGGACCCAGGCCTCTGGGCCGGAGACCAAAGCATGGTGGGCCGGCCGCTTATGGAGGCCCATTACTTGAAGACGGTGTGGCAAGATTGCCCCGCAAACGAGAGACTGGTGGCGGAATATTCCAGGAATGTACTGTACCAGTTGAGGGGCATTGTAATAAATTCTGTCGAGAGGTAGTTGAGTTCTATAAATAGAGAACACTTGTAACAGTACGGAAGGTTGGAGAATGAATTAATGAAACCTTAGTTTTGCGTGCCATTTCTCTACACGCCCACCTGTCGTGCCTATTCCCCGAGCCTTCGCCTGAGGGCAACGCTTGGCGGGCGGAGGCCCCTATCTCCCCCTCACTGTCTGAGATCGAGAGTCTCAACAATTAGGAACTTGCCAACAGGAGTGACTCGACTTCACGTCAAGGATCATTTCCTTAGAGCTGGTCATACAGCCTCGCATTTGACCAGTCAAGGCAAGCCCGCCGCTATAAGGTTGTCCTGTTAGCAAACCACATCAAGAGGAATTATCCATCCTGATGAACAAACCGAAATAAATCAATCAATTGCACTGACCAGATAATGCAATTATAGCTTTGTATAGGTCCACTACTACAATTAAGTTTAATAGATCTTCTAAAAAATCACAATACACAATAATTTAACATGGAGCCAGGCGTGTTCGGCTGGCTTTAAGCCGGCCGGCTGGCTGGTTCTGGCACTCACGAAATCACTGTTCACGTCCTACCAAAATAGTATTTTTCTCTCACAACAATCAGTCGGAACAGTATTTTTCAGTCCTGCCGAAAAAGTGATCCATCAAGAGCTTATAATTCATCATAATACGGATTGATCACACATGTTATCAGGGGCGATGCCAGGTTCATTTTGACTTGTGTAAAAAGTATTTTTACCTTTAAAGAGCTACATATTTACCAACTATTCTAACAAATTTATGTATACTTCTTGAGTGTGCACCAGGGAGAATTGGTTACTTGCTTCACCCACTACAACAAATATGATATTGGAATACTAGCAGTTTTATTTACGGAGGTGGGCAAAACTTGATAGTGTCTCCAGAAATGGACTCTAAACTTCAGAGGCGGTCTATTCATTTACCGAGACACTTTGATACATGACTGTGTCCCTCTAAATTGCAGCAAGCCCATGAGCCCAACTCGGTCCTCTTGGAACCCTAGAATTAATATTAAACCTCCACCATTGGCTCTTCATCCTCAACTTCCCACCCTCTCTCTCTTCGCGCCCCTCTCTGAAAATTCACGATTGACCCTGTGGTGGAGCCCGCGCGGCCCCTCTCGGCGCTCTCGCGGCCGCCGGTGGAGCTCGCACGGCTGGCAGTGGAGCTAGTGTGGCCGGCGGCAGACCTCGCTCGGCCCCTAGCGGAAGAGCTCGAGTGGCTGCTCGCCTTCCTAGCGGCTGCGCTCACAGTTCCGATGAGATCCCGCTGTCTCCCTCTCTGACCTATCTCTCATCCTCTCAGATCTGGTGAAATCAGAACTTCATGTGCAGCGCGACGATGGGGCTCGGTGGCAGCGGCTGGCATGGGAGCAAGCTCAGGAAAGATGACGGTCTGGGAGCAGGCTCGCCGGTGCGCTAGGAAACGGGCTCGCCAGTTTGTTCGTGGCTTTTTTGTTTTTTAATCTATTTCTAGAGACGGATATTATAACTACCTTTGGAAATACTAATTAACCATTAATGCAGTAATGGCCCCCTGCCTCTAGAAATCTGTTTTGGTCACCTCTGAAGATCTTTAATGTAGTAGTGGCCCCTGCAGCTTATCCATGTCCAAATAGCAATAACCAATCATAGTATAGATTGATCAACACATTTTACGCTTGACAAATGTTATCATATGAGATTCCTATGGAATGGTTTATCGATAATGATACAATTAAGACGTCCGGACGGACGGATGCCTCCCACCGCTCACTCCCGCACGCGCCACTCCAACCTATCCTTATCCCTTCCGCGCTCGTGCCCTACCCACGACGATTTGGCTGCCTCCCTGGCCAGCGGCGGCGGCCTCACCCATCCCAGTGTGCAGGCTCCCCCACCCCGGCATCCTCCTCCCCCACCCCAGTAGCTCCTTCCCCCACCCCCGCGGTGCCCCTCCCGGCGTCCTCACCCACCGGGAGCGCTCAACGCCTGCGGATCCGGTGACCCTCTCCCCCACCCCGGCGAGATCCATGGAGGTGGCGCAGCGGTGTTGCGGGGAGTCATCGGTGGATCTTCCGCACCAAGGTGCGACGCCCTCTCTCACCCCGGTGACTGAGCTCCCCCCACCCCGACGACCATGGCACTCCCCGCTCCTCATCCCCCACCGTCGCCACCGAGCCAAGCTCGGTGCCATTAGCGCCGGTGGTGGTGGTGCTCGCGCACACTGCTGGTGATGGTGTTGGGTGATGCTCGCGCGCAGCCACTCGCCACCGGCTCCCACCCGTCGGCCAGAATCGACCGGCCTAGGCCTCTCTCCCCCTATGCTGCAAATGCACGTTTCAATTATTTCATGCGTTTCAGAGGCATGTTGCAATATATAGTTTCATATGTATGTTGTAAAAGTAGATTGAGGATTGTTGCAAGTGTTTCAGAGACATGTTGTAAGCATTTGTTTAAACTGTTTCATCTGTTTCCAAACATATGTTGCAAGCATTTTGATCTGGATGTTGCATATGTTTTCACATATATTAAATGTTTCAGGTGTTTTTTGCAAGTGTTTCGTAAGTATGTTTCGAGTGTTTCAACTGTTTCGTATGTATGTTGCAAGTCTTTCAAGTGGATGTTTCAAAAGTTGATCTTGTGTTGCAGCTAGTGTTTCAGATGCATGTTTCATGTATTTCATCTACCTTCATACGTATATAGTGTTATCCGGATGTTTCAAAAGTAGATCAGGTATTGCAATCTCTGTCTTTGCTTTTCTGCTGCCTCACCTTCGCCTTGGTGTCTCTTCCTCCTCCTCCCGGTGCCAGCTGGGCATCCGCTGCCCTCTCCCCCTCTTCTGGATGCTGGCGTAGCCACCTACTGTAGTTTGCTGGCCACGTGCATGCGCGTGAGAAGTGGAGGGGACGCGAGCAGGGACTCCCCACGTGCAGTCGGGCGGGTCGAGCGGCGCATGACGCAGGTGCGCGGGGGGAGACAAAGGGCAGGCGCGGGCGTCCAGACACTAGCACCATAGAAATTTTAGACGAATTCTGCTAAAATTGAACCTTGTGGAATTTTTCCTTTGTGCAACTTTCTGATCGGATTCATGTGTTTTCTGTGCTGTATTCAAACTTTTAATATTGCAGGTTTCTGTATTTTGAATGTATGGGATTCGACATATTTATTTTTCGTATTCGTTTGTTTCCAGAACCTGTGTTGTAAAGTGGCCCTAAGTTAGGGAGTGAGGCACACTGTTTAGTATTTCCGTTTCAACTCTATGGAAGAAGTGGCATGCTTGATTTGTTATCCTACGTACTTACAACTTACCAGAAGGTCAACCCTGAAGTTCTGAACATACTATATACCATACTAGAGTTCTGTAATGTTCTCCAACTTCTCTTCCATGATTTAACAGTAGGCTAATTGTAATCCTGTAGCACTGCAAATATATATTGTCTATGCAGCAATCATCAAGGTACAGATTTTTATATACTTTCCCCCTTTTTTGTTGGAACAACTTAATAGAAAACTGGCATTATAACCTATGAATGGTGTTAGAAACGATAGGCAATATAAACGACGGAGAATAGTAGATCAAACATAGGAGACACGAGATTTTTAACGTGGAAAACCCTCCCAAGGAAGAAGGGAAAAACCAAAGACACTAGCCAGCAAATCTTCACTATATCGGGTGAGGTTATAAACGTCAGGGATTTACAACTTTTCTTATCCCAAGACGACGGCTTACAGGAGGTATATATAGAGATGGAAAACCCTAATAGGCGACGATCTAAGCCTCCCGGCGATGGGCCTCGTTTCGCTTCGGCAGAAGTTAGCCTTTATCTTGTACATAACTGAATTTGATCACAATTCGACAAATGGAGCCTCCACCAGAGGAACAACGGTGCATGCATGCTCTGACTCTCTGATATGCTTAAATAGTATATGCTCCGAAAGAAACATCCAGCCAAGAACTGAAAGTCCCAAACGACCCTAGCTTCTGACTTGATGATTAGAAAAAACATTGCTACTAAGGATGAAAGCGGCCGGGTTCAGTTAAAAAGATTGCGCGCGGCCCACGCAGCCTCCACCAGGAATTGTTCAGCCTTTCCAGTTTCGTTGGGGGCCGCGAATCGGCATGGTTGGCGCGGTTGACTCTGGAATTGAAAACTCAAGCTGACGATCTGGCCTTCTCGGGATAGCTGACAGCTGGTGCTAATCTCTGCTGTCTGACGATCGATGCCGGGTTGACATGGGTGAGGGGATTAAAATGCAGGTACAGTTCAGGTTGATATCATTTTCAGAATTGTCAAGGAGGATGAGACAAGATAATTGGATGTTTTTATAGTTGGGGACCATGCTGCCTTGGAAGTCATCTGCTGCTGAAGAATGCATTGCCCCTGCCCCCCTGATCGTTACTACATGACGTGCCTCCCTCCTTTGTCAAATCTGAATGACCTTGAATAAGCAGTAGACTATTTCAATTTTTCTTAGAAAAAAAATGCAGCAGACTGTTTCGTATATATTATCTTTACAGTAGACTATTGAAGTTTCATGCACCTAGGAATCCTCCTGTCCTGGACTCGTGGTTTAACCTCTGTTTCTTTCCTATAAGACCAGATGCAAAGAATTGCTCTGCTTATAAACAATAAATTGCACACTTCGAGCTCTCAGGATATACCACATCAGATTGACCAGTAAGCAAGTGACATGTGGTTTCAAAAACGGAACGTCTAACGTCCGGACGTCATTCCCGTCTGGCCCGCGCCTACTGCGTCTGCTTCACGTGGGGGCCCACGTCGCTCCATGTCCCACGCCCACACCGTGTCCTGAGTCTGCACTGTAACTGCAGCAGGTGGCTGCCGCAGATGGGTCCCATTACAACATATGCAACACCAAAGATTCACTTTTGCAACATCTACATGAAACACTTGCTATATACGTCTAGAACAATTGAAACACTTGGAACATACATTTGAAACACCAGGAAAACACGTTTGTAGCCATTGCAAAACATATGCAACATTTAGATAAAATACTTGCAACATATGTATAAAACAACTAAAACAATTGAAACATACGCTTGCAACATGCATGTATATGCAACACCAAATCTACTTTTGCAACATTCAGATGAAACACTTGCAACATACGTCTGAAAAAACAAAACATTTGGGATATACACTTGAAAACACCATTGCAACATGTGCAACATCTCGATCTACTTTTGCAACATCGATAAAAAACACTTGCAACATACCTCTAAAACATATGAAACACTTAAAAATAGAAACCTGCAACATGCAGTTTAGCGCAACATTGCTGCTTGGGAGATTGGATCCTAATCGGCGTGTGGAGTTCTATCCCGGCCATAGTGGGTAGCACATGGGCGAGTTCTGCCCCGGCCACGGCGAACTGGTTAGGCGGGCGCGAGATATGCGTGGGCGGGCTCTGCCCGAGATGCCATGAGCTGCACACGAGCGAGCTCCACACCCGGGCGCAGCGAGCGGGGCAGGCAGAGGGGGAGGTCTTCCTGGCCACCGACCAGGCATCCGGCGTCCGTGGTGGAGGCGGCAGCGGTCTTCCTCACCACGGGCGAGCGGCATAGCGCAGCTAGTGGAGCCCGTGCGTACACGGCTAGCGGTGGCACTCGACGCTCGTGCATATGTAGATGGCGGCAGCGCTCGTGCAGATGCGGGCGCTAGTAGAGCTCGTGCGTACACGACCGAAGGGCGGGCGGTTTGGTGGAGCCGATGCGAATGGAGAAGACAAAATGTCGTTCTCTTTTCTTTTCTTTTATTCTTCGGAGAAACTATGTATGTCGATGAAAGGAGCAGGTTTGTGGACTGGTCTACAGCCTAGCTAGCCGCGTCTGGACTGACCGACGGGAACGGACGCTCGTGTTGGAGCATTAGCCTTTCAAAAAGCTGTCCAAAAGGTTTCCGTAAATATTAAAGGATTGATTTTGCAGCAGGTAACAGAACAATTAGAACATGGACGTGGCTCTCGAAAAAGAGAGAATGTGGGCTAGAGACCCCACTTCTTGAGGCTGCCTGGAATCCCAAGGCCCAACCCACTTCGGGAATATTGCTCCCAAGTGCCGTGAGCCTGGAGGAGCCTGCGGTGATGGATATGCCTTCAGTCCATTATAGTCGGCCGACTGGCCTGTCACTATGACCTCACCTTCCAACTTGAATTTTAATCTTGCACTCTAAATGCTAGTACACAAAATAATGAAGTTTTACTACAGGACCAAACAAAAAATCATAAGATTTCACTACTATAACAATCCAATTTATATACTATTGAACAATAAAACTTTAACGCTAGAAGATCTTAAAACGTACAGTAAGGAATAATAGTTTCTTTTCACAATTACTAGAAATAGTACAAAATATTCTCTCGTCCCTAAAATTAAGACACCATATAGGCAGATTAGTAGAGAGGTAAGATGACCTTGGTGAATTTAACGCATTTTGTGGAACTCCTTAGCTTTTAAAAAAAACAAAAATTATATACCTCAACTTACTATATTCTGTGGGGCAGCCCCAAACACCCTCGTAATCAAGGAATCCGGATGCGGGACATGGCTTGTTTTCTTCCGAGGCCCAGGGCAAGTAAAAAAAAGGAGGCCCCAAATTCAATAATAGTGCTTAAGTAAGTTTTAACGACAAAACTAATATAGTAAAGATCTTAGAAGAAAAAAATGTCTAAAGGAATTGTCTTTTGTTTTCAAAGCAAACTATGGTGGGAGAGATTACCTGCCTGGATAGTATTAATTCATCATTGACAGACTCGTTTTTAGAGAACTAAGGCAAAAAAAAAAAAACCTTGTCATCCGGTTAACTTTGGAAAACCAGACTAAAACCAATACAACTGCCCCCACACAAGGGCTAGATTGTGGCATATCCACAAATACACCAAAAAAGAGAGAAAGAAACAACTACAACACCATGGCATAGGAACTCTTCAACAATGCCTCTAAGGAGGTGGATGACGCCACAACATAACCATCCTCAGCCAAGCAGCAAGAGGTGACATCGCATGAGCTTGGCAAGGCTTTTGCCCAAGCCTTGTGCTGAGGGGTTGAACGGGCCAACCATGGAGAAGCGACAGCAAGAGGTTATGCAGTGACGCCTTCAAGAACAATATCCTCATCGCTAGTGTCCAGACTGATTTGAGCCGAGCTTTTGCCCAAAACCTTTGCTGGTGCTCCCATTAACCCACCCATGATGGAGGAAGGCACGCATCGGTGAGCATCCGCGCCTGGATGGGGGGTGCTAGTCGTCACCACACCGCACGGAGCCATTGTCTGACTCACGCCGCGACGTTGGGAGGCACGACCTGCTAGTGCCCGTGACTAAACAGAGGAGGAGGGTGTCGGCCGCCGCCACACCTCGCCACTACTACACAAATCTTTTCCAAGGCAGGCAAAAAAAGATTAATCGAGGCAGGCATCCCAAATGACTTGGCTCAAAGGTGACGGTTAATAGATCTTTATCAAGGCGGTTGAAATGCCCGCCTCGGTTAATCAATAAAAAAACAAAAAATCTAGCGAGCCCGTCGATGTGGCCCGCTGAGCCCATCGACGAGGCTCGCCAAGCCCATCGAAGCGTCACCGTCGCTCGTCGGATCCGCTTGCGCTGCCGCCGCTGCTTCTTAGATCTAGACAGTCGTGAGCACCCGCTGTCGCGCTGCCATGCGCACGGGTGGCAGCGAACCCCCACCATCGCCGGACCCGAATGTCCTTGCCGCCGCGCGCTGGGGCCGTGCTCCCGCCGTGTGGGCATGTGTCCCCCCAACGCAGATTCGCCGCCTGGGGGCAGATCGACCATCGGAGGCATAGATCCACCGCTAGGAGGGTACTGCGCGGCCCTCACTCGTTCGCCCGCCGCCATAGCTGCTCCTCGCCGTCGTAGCCGCTCCCATTCGCCGTGGTCTGCGCGTCGGATCCATCCAGGGGATGAGGGAGAGGGAGGATGCCGGGGCGCGCGACCCTCCACCTCCACGCCGCCGCATCACACCGAGGAGGTCCAGCGCCGCCGCAGCCTATCGTTGCCACCCCACACGCCGCCACCTTAGGGGTGGCCACCTTTGCGCCACCGCTACATGCTCCCTCGATGGAGAGAAGAGGGTGAGTTAGTGGGAGAGAGGAGGGTGAGTGAAGGAGAGAGAGAGAGAGGAGGATGGCGAGTGAGGGAGAGAGACAGAGGAGGCGTCAGGTGTGGGGAGAGAGGACGCGTCGGGTGTTTGTGCGGCTAGGAGAGGGATGGAGTTGGAGGGGGTGAAACCCTAGGTGTTGTTTATATATAAGCCCGATAGAGCATTAGAAATGGGCTTTTTTGTGGGCTTCGCTGTATATTTTCTAAGGCGGGCCTTATAAGTGGCCCGCCTCCGAAAATGGAGGCATTTTTTGCGGTTCTTTTGTAACCGCCTTGGTAAATTGATTTTGTGAGGCGGTTGACTGTGACTGCCTCGGTTAATCATAGGCATTAACCGAGGTGGTTTAAAAGTCTGCCCGCTTCCGAGGCCAATTTCAAAATGCCTCATAAAAGATTTTCTTGGACTCGCCCGCGAGGATAGGAGGCGCGCAACGGCAAGCGTCCGCACCTAGATGGAGGCGGGTGTCGGTCACCACCATGCCTCATTGAGCCATTCCCTGACTCACCCGCGATGGTGGGAGGCGCACACTAGCAAGCGTCTGTGCCTAGACGGAGGGGGTGTCGGTCGCCACCACACAGCACGGAGCCATTGTCGGACTCGCTAGCGATGGTGGGAGGTGCGCACCGATAGGCATCTGTGCATGGATGGAGGAGTGTGTCGGTCGCCGCCACATTGCGCACACTAGCAAGTGTGCATGCCTGGATAGAGGGTGGGTGCTGGTCGTTGCTACACCACATGGAACCACTATCGGACTCGCCCACGATGGTCGGAGGCGTACGCTAGCAGCCATTTGCACCTAGACGGCGGGTGCTGGCCGCCACCACACCACGCGGGGCCATTCCTAAACTCCCCCATGATGGTGGCCCCACTCTTGCGCCCGACACAACCACACACAGCCCCGACTACGTGGCCAAGGACACGCTCACGTGGTCCACCGTAGTTGTACATTGTCACACTCGTAGACCGCCAAAGCTCGCAACAATCAAGTCAGACGCATCGCTCCCACACTCGACGCACATGTGCGGATCCGCTCGTGACAACATGCGAACAGCCAGCGAAGAACTAGATCGAGACCGGAAGGGTTGGTTCTGAGCTCCACCAGCATCAGGCAGCAGCCACAACACCAAGTCATTGGATCGACGCATAAGAAGGTGGCCACTATGGTCACCAGTCGCTAGCCTAGCTACCATCCGCCGTCATGCCATGAGGCCGTTGCCACCTCTTCCTTGGCCGCCAGTGGTGCCCGACCACAGCTCCGTCCACCAGTCGGCTAGGGAGGCTCGTCTGCCATTGCCGTGAGCTGGTAGGTGCACAAGTCGTGGACCTGGTAGACGCATTCCGGAGCTGGCCAGTGTTGATATTTCTTAACGACTACTGGAGGATTCCGCAAGCACATAGAACTATCGCGTAGCACTTCGCTCGGTGAGTACCGAGTGTCAAATTTATATTTTCCCACAGGAAGGCGGAAGGCTAGAATTTATAATTGGACTAGGATTTGCTAAGGCAAGGCTAAGGTTGATCCTAGGTAGGTGAACGATAGTGAAGGGTGAATGTGAACTACCTAAACTAACTACTACTAACAAGCTAACCTAGAGATAGCTAGGTGGGAGAGCAAGCATTTTATCTTTCTAGTAATTAAGGGTAAACAAATGACTCAAAGAAATGTGATGGTACTCCAGGGCATAGCCCACCTACCAACTAGGAGAGTTAAATAGACAAGGTCTGCCATGAGCCCTACGATTTAATCACTAGACCTATCGTGGTAAAATACAGAGGATGAACAAGGCTGTTACCACTTGCCACCTACCACAATCTATCCGGATGCCTAGCCGTATCCATAGGTAATCTATAGCCTAAGCACCACACTTAATTTACAGGCTTACTACTTTGATCCGAGCTCCGATGAAATGAGATCAAAGCACCCTAACCAGACGATGGAACCGGTACTAACGAAAAACTACTAATTATAAGATAGCCTATGCTACTAATGCCAAACAACAAGCACCTAAGCTCACTAATGATGAACACTAATGACTAAGTACTTAGAGTAAAGCAAAGCAATAATACTAGAATAAAGTACTGAAATAAACACTAATGACTAAGTAGGGCATCGGGTGGCAGCAGTAGGGCGGCGGCCGGCCCTTGGATGCACCGGCTTTGCATCCAAGGGTGCCGGTTGCTCCTTCAAGGCGATTGTGAAGCTAACACGTAGTGAAACTTGGCAGGTAAGTCGGTTGGTAAGTCGGTGGAGAGCTCCCAAGTCTATGACAATGGGCTCATGAATCCACCGTGAACAAATCTTGTCCGTTGATCAAACCGACTTGAATGGAAGCTTGTGATTGTCTCTGGAGTAGCTCCCATGGATCAGTGACATGGCAGGGCCACTTGGGGCTGGGTGGTGCCCATGTGTGGTCGGTCGGCGGGCCCAAGTGGGCCCAAGGCCTCCTATCACGTCCACTTGTTTCCTTAGTCCATGTTTGTTACCTTTTTGGCCAAATTTTGCCATATTTCCTGCATACAAATAATTCTATAAGCACAAGTGGAACTAGGTGAATTATAAACAAAATTCTACACATGTGACGATTATTTACCTTACTTTTCTATACTTTTGGGTGAAATGTTAATGGTCAAAATGGGTGTCAGTGATCGTCAACAGCCAACAGATAGTCGTTCGCTGACCCTGAATGTCATGGAGCCCAGCAGAGGCCATAGGCACTCCCTGCGTCGGGGTAGGCTGACCACGGCCAGTAGTCGAGGAGGCAGATCAGGCCACTAGGGACCCAGATCAGGCCAGTTGGCTGCCGATCTAGGGGCGCACGACCCTCGAGACGCCTTAGGTCACCCGAACAACAACACTGCCCTAGGGAGCATGGATCCGGCGGGTCGCTGATGATCATTGCTAGAGAAGAGTGTGGAGGGGGTAGAGGAGGAGGAGCGATGGGTAGGGAGACGGAACCGGCCGTCGGAACTTGTCGGAGATGAGGAGAAGGAGGGGGTATGTGCCGCCCGCTGCCACACCTGCTCAAGCGACAATGAGGTTAGAGATGGAGGGGTGGTGTGTGGATGATTGTTAGGTTTAGTCCCACATCTATAATTGATGGTGGGGGAGCACAACATATAAGGCATAGGCAGTCCTAACCTATAAGGCTAGTCTTTTGGATTGAGTTAGGCCCAAGGCCTTAGTATGTTGTAGGCTCTGATGGACCTAGGCCCGAGGGCCACTGACACATGGTGTAGTGAGTGTAGGGTCGAGATGACAGACTAAAGGGAGGGTGAATAGTCCTTTCTAAAATTAACCGCGTCGGCTAACCGAAACAAGTGTGGAATTAAAACTATCGGTCTAGCCAAGACTACACCCCTTTATTTATGTTCTCTAGCACCCTCCAAAGATACTAATTAAGCAACAAAGGTGTCGTGCTAGCTAGAGCTCACCTAACCAAATCTAGAAGCAAGGTCACACAAACCTATGCCACTAGTACTTCAAGCAACAAGGGAGCTCCTACACAAGCTAATAAGCAAAAGCACAAAGCCATCTAAGCTCACTAGCAATGCTCAATAACAAGGCAACCAATGCCAAATTAGAGAGCGCAATTACTTAGCTACACAAACTAAGTAATGTGACTAACAAGGTTACACAAACTAAATTAGCCACGCAAGGGAGCTACTTCTATGCTACACAAGCAAGAAGATAACTAGTAAGCTACACTAGCTAACTAATTATAAGAGCAACTACACAAGCACAATGTATATGAAAGTAGTTACAAGCTTGTGTAATCGAGGATGAAAACCAACAGGAAGAACAAGGTTGACACGGTAATTTTTCTCCCGAGGTTCACGTGCTTGCCAACACGCTAGTCCCTGTTGTGTCGACCACTCACTTGGTAGTTCGGCGGCTAATTGGCATCACCCGCCAAGCCCGCACATCGGGCACCGCAAGAACCTACCCCAAAAGTGAGGGTAGCTCAATGACACGCTCAACTAGAGTTGCTCTTCGCGGCTCCCGCGGGGCAAGCACAATGCCCCTCACAAAGCTCTTCTCCGGAGCACCGCACAAGCTTCTTGCGGGCTTCGACGGAGACCACCACCAAGCTGTCTAGGAGGTGGCAACCTTCAAGAGTAACAAGCACCACCGGCTTGCAACTTGATCACCTAGAGCCACTCGATGCAACCTCACGATGCAATCGCACTAGAATCACTCTCTCACACAATCGGATGATCACTATCAAGCATATGTGAGATCGAGGGCTCCCAAGCACTCTCAAGCATGGACACAAAGTCCCTCGAGGTGCTCAGCATCAGCCATGTCGGATGCCACCTTCTATTTATAGCCCCACGGCCTAAACTAGCCGTTACCCCTTCACTGGGCAAAACTCGGGACGACCGGACGCTTCGGTCGTATCGACCGGACGCAGGACCTCAGCGTCCGATCAACGGATGCTCGCCACGTGTTGCCTCCATTCAACCTCAGTCACTTGATCTCAATGGTCAAGTGATGACCGGACGCAGTAACCCCAGCGTCCGGTCGTTTCCAGTAAGGTACCAGTCACGACCGGACGCGTCCGATCGGTCACGATCGGACGGAGCATCAGTGTCCGGTCCTTCTCCAACTTCTCTGCATTGCCTATGTCATCGTATTCAACTTGACCGGACGCACCCTGCCAGCGTCTGGTCACTTTCAGCTCCAGCGTCTGTTCGAAGACCGACGCCTGCACGCTCTCTGCCGCCACTGATTGGACGCAGGACCCCAGCGTCCAGTCACCACTTGGCCAGCGTTCGGTCCACTCTGTGAGACCCTATCTTTTCTATATAGGGCACTGGTGGCACCGTCGGACTCCGCACTCTATGGGCGGACACTCCGTCGGTGGAGTTCCTAACCCTTCTCGCCTCTGTTTCATCGCCGAGTTGATCCACATCAACTCCAACTTCATCTCCTTTATAAATGTGCCAACACCACTAACTGTACACCATCATGTGTATGTGTGTTAGCATTTTCACAATCATTTTCCAAAGGATTAGCCACTCAACTTACCACACCACTCAATCCTAGCGACGATACAAAGTTAGATCACTCGAGTGGCACTAGATGACCGATATGCAAACAAGTTTGCCCCTCTTGATAGTATGGCCATCTATCCTAAACCCGGTCATCAACTTCTCTACACACCTATGACCGGTGAAATGAAATGCCCTAAGTTATACCTTTGCCTTGCGCATTCCATTCCATCTCCTCCAATGTCGATGCAACACATGCACCAACATGATCAACAATGATATGATCCACTTCATATCATCATGTGATCATATTGGTTCATCGATCTTGACTTCACTTGCTTTTCACCGTTGCCTTCGTCCATCGGCGTCAAGTCTTGCTCAAACTTCACCGACATGCGGTCCATCGCTCCAAAGCCTCCAACTTGCCCTTCACGCTTGCAACCGGTCCATCAAGCCAAGTCTTATCTTAATCTTCTCCACCTTGATCACATGACTCAATGTCATGCCGCATGTGCAATAAGCTCCTTCATCATCACATGTGTGAGCTTTGCAACATCTCCAAACCATTTTCACCTTCATGGCATATGTTGCTCACACATATGTACATGTGGACTAATCACCTGTGTATCTCACATAAACACAATTAGTCCACCTAGGATGTCACTCAATTACCAAAACCACACAAGGACCTTTCAGCGAGTTGGGTCGAATTTTGGTGTGCACTCTAACAAGTGGTATCGGAGCCAGGTTGGAAAAAACTTGGAAAATCTCAGGGTCACATGGTGACGGAGAAGTCTGTTAACATCTTGGAGGTCACACGAATTGTGTGTGATATGGAGCGTTGGACTCGAGGCTTGGATAACGTCTTCTGTAGATTGCACGGGGTTGTGTGATGTGAAGAGTTGGGTCTGATGTGTGACATGAGAGATTGTTAGGTTTAATCCCACATCAGTAATTGATGGTAGGAGAGCACAACATATAAGGCATGGGCAGTCCTCACCTATAAGGCTAGTCTTTTGGGTTGAGTTAGGTCCAAGGCCTTGGATGTTGTGGGCTTCGGTGGACCTAGGCCCAAGGGGCATGGGCTCGTGGTGTAGCGAGTCGGTCCGGTTTCCGTTATGCACTTCTAACAGAGATGGGCGATGCAGCAGCCTGCGACGCCCGCTCCAAGCCGCGTTGCCACCCCGGCCGCCAAGCGTGTCTCCCGCACGGAGGGGCTCATGACTGAGCTAGGCAAGGAGCCTCACCGCCGCCATCATAGGGAGCCGTGCGGGCCTCCCGGCCACTCCCTCTAGCAGCGGTGATGGAAAGGGAGGGATGGAGTAGCAGCGGCGGCGTCTAGGGTTTTACCGCCTGAGCCGCCCGTGCGGGAGGCGACACGGGCGTCTCTGTTTTCAGGAATTGTCTATGACATGTGCTTGCTTAAGCACACAACCCATTTTTTACTACACTAAAATGTTTCAGCTATATCTAGATGAAGCCGAAGGGGAACAAAGATGTTACATAATTGTATGAAAAATATAAAGAAACCAGAGTCTGTTATTAATTTTCCATGCATCATTAGGAAAAATCTTCATGCCGACGATTTTGAACTGAAAGCATGTTGAATGAATGGTCTCTCTTATTTCCTCGTCACGCTGCAGCAATATTTAGAACCACTAACACCACAAAAGGTAAACAACCATTACCAACAGCCACAGGGACAACCATTACCATTTCTTGGCAGTGTGGTGTTGTTGGTGCTCTGTTTCTCACCTTTTTACTTTTGTGACTCTGGATTCATGACCTATAATAATAATATGACTACCGTTACCGGCTCTTGCCATATATAATCTATGGTACGAAATTCAGGTGGGCCAAGATAATTCATCCCCGTGACCTTTCAAAAAAATATCTAGAACCACTGCCAAGGAATGGTCTCTGCTGGATAGAAGCTTTATACGCATTAGATCTGTTTTCCAAAGAACATCTATGGGATATAAGACATAATGTGGTTAGAAATCTATTAGGTGACACATTTTTTTTTGCATTTTATAATACGTACAGATATATCAGTTGCAGATACAGTCTGCAGTGACATATCCAGCATCATTATGAATTCCTCGTGAGGTACTGGTTATAGATGGAGCATTACTACCAGTTCTGAACAGTAGTATATGCCAGCAGTGAAGGCCGGTTCTCTAGCTGCCAGTTTTTTTTCCCCTTTTCTTTTTCCTTGATAAATTGGCTTACACAGTCGCACATCATCCACAAAGAGTCATTTTACACGCGCCCAAGTGGATTCAAATGGAACTGGAAATCTTCGATGAATATTTTACTTAATCAAAGATAAATATCACAGTAGTTATGCTTTGATCCATTTTATTTACTACCAGAGTATATATCTTGATTGTTGCCTCTGAACTCCATTAGCAATGACAGCCGTCTATCTACACGATGTCCTTGTATGGGAAAAAAACAGATAGGATTTGTTAACTTCTCAGCTCTTGCAAATTGTTGCTCAATACTATATATGAATGAATCTGAGAATTTACCAGATTAGGCAGCAGTCCAGCAGGCGAATTATCGCAGAGATCTTTCGACGTTTTATCTTGTCTACACCATGAGTTGCCTTCTCTGCAGGAGTCAGTAGATCAACGATGCAGTTCATGTCCCTATTCGGCACATCTCTCACCTTGTGGCAACAGACACTGACGTACGATGGCAGTATATAAGGGGATATCCAGGCTTGATGTACTCTTCGCAGTCCTTTAGGATGGCAGCCTTCTGTTCCGTCGTACAAGTACTACCAATCACTTTGTTTGGACAAACAACAGCAAACAGTAGGACGAGGAGAACTATGTTATCTTCCCCATGCATCTTAGAATAGTGCTATATGAGCGCTCTATATATACTCGATGTTCTGTCGGCAGTTCTAGCATACGTGCTCGAATTTATAGGGAAGGGGAAGATCCAAGGATTCCAAAGAGTTTAATGACTGCAATCCTCCATGTGTGATACAAGAAATATGGATATGCACATGTAGCTAGGGGCAAGATATGCTAACATTTATGGTTAACCTTTTTTTTCAAAAAAATGGGACCCCAAGCGTCAAATGAATAACGGTGCGGCCAGTGCCCGGACATCCGGATGCCCGCTCCTGCCCCGTATGATGCTGCCACTATTGCGCTACCTGCCCACCCCCACATGCGCGTACGCATGCTGTTGCGTGCCAGTGCCTGCTGCAGTGCATGCACGTGGGGACCAGCCACGCGCACTTTGCTTCCTACACGCGCTCCGGACCGCCTCCGCATGTGCTCGTTTCTCTATTAATGTTACAATATAAAGCAATTCTATAACATATCTATCTATCTATAAAGGAGGGAGGGAATTAAAAATATATTGCTTTCTACCTAACTTATATTGACAAGTGGACCCACGGCAGAGAACGACGGCGGGAACATACGAAACATAGTTGTTCCTCTCTTCCCGCGCCTTGCTCCCCTCGATTTTTTTCACCGACGATTCCATACCCGCCCGCACGTACCCACGACCACCCCTCTCCCCCGCGCATCTCCCGAATCGCCGCGACGCAGACGCCGCCTCGTCCTCTTGCCCATCGGCGAACTCGAGCGGGTGCCTGTCCTGGAGGCGCGCTCCCTTCTCTCCCACCTTCCGATCCTATATTCCTCCCGATCCCTAGTTCCCAAGACGAGACGATGGAAAAACTGTCGCCTCCGGCACACGCGCCCGCCCACCTCCCAGATCCGCGATGGGCAGACTCGGCGGCGACGCGGAGCCGCAGGGCGCGAGACGGCGGCGCGGTTCCTGTGCCCTCTCTCTCTCACACACCCTTCCTCTTCCCGTGCCGGCCTCCATCGACGGTGGCGCCGACGTCGTTGCGTTCCCGTGCGTTGCAGGCTTGCAGCGATGCGCCGGGACGTTGCAGATTGGCGAGGAGTTCGAGGCGACGGATCCAGATGAGGCTGCCGCAACCGTGAGGAGGTTCGCCGCGACGACGATTCCGGCGATATATACGATCACTGGATCCCTCAGCCCCGCGGAAATCCTCGCTCTGCTCTCGCCTTAAGCCTCGCGGAAAATGACGCGACGTTTCTGCGCCGGCGCACAACTCCGCCGCCGTGGTCGTGCGCGACATCCCTGCGCCGACGCAGCGGCCGCGCCGCCGCCGGAAGACCATCCACGGCCGGTGGCACTGCCTCTCCCGGCCCATTCCCGATCTACACGGCCGTCGCCCATCCCCGACCGGTGCCTGTCATTCTGAACTTCGAGGCCGAACGTCGGCAATGGCAACCAAACAGTAAAGCGGGAGGGAGGCGCTGGGAGGGGCTGTCCATGGCCACCTCATCATCATCGCTACAGGATCCGGCTGCTTACTCTGGTATGTGGCATGCGCATGCGTCATTACATAAAGGAATTGTTTACGATTAGTGGTTCCGTTGGCTCTGTTAATGTTAATTTGGTTTTCGCATCTTTATTGTTGCACACTTGTAGGGGAAGCCATGGCGTTGGCGGCGCTAATCTGTGGCATGCACTACCGGACTCAGGCTCTTTGTCGAGTGCCTGTGACACTCGGTAAATCCCCATATATACTCGGCAAAGCCTTTACCGAGTGTAACCCTCGGCAAAGATCACTCGGCAAAGCTGGTGACGGCAAAGGCCTATTTGCCGAGTGTCTTTTGTCGGGCACTCGACAAAGGCTTTGCCGAGTGCCCGTAAACCACTCGGCAAAGAAAAGTTGTCTGACGGCGCCAATTGACGGTGACGGGCACTTTGCCGAGCGCCTCACGGGGGGCACTCGGCAAAGCCCGCCTTCTTTGCCGAGTGTCAATCCGAGTACACTCAACAAAGGTGGCCGCTTTGCTGAGTGCCTAATTGGCGGCACTCGGCAAAGGCAGGGAGGCTTTGCCGAGTGTCTTACTTGTAGCACTCGGCAAAGGCAGCAAGGCTTTGCCGAGTGTCTTACTTGTGGCACTCGGCAAAGCCTCCCTTACTTGTGTCAGTTCGAAATTTCGGCAGCACCTCCCCTGCACGGTGAGGTGTCCAAAACCTACAACAAAACAACGGTACGATGACCGACAACCACATATGCATATTCACATATCATGGTGCATTTGTCTCAACATATAATTTGGATTCACATTCATATATCCATATCCACATTCACATTTAGATTTAAGGTAGAGAAACTCACAGGAGTGACAGCAGGATCATTTGGTGGAGTGAATATCATCCGGTGGTGGAACATAACCTGAGTGAGCTCCAAGACCTTGAATATACTGAAACATCTGCTCCATCCTCCGTCGATCCTCCTCAGCCCTCGCCTCAGCCTCCTCCCATCGCCTCCTCTCTTCCGCCACCTCGGCCTACAATATTTCACCCCAATGATACAATGCAAAGCAAAGGTATGTAAAAATCAATGAACGACGAATAAAACAGAAATAACCTTGAGTGCCTGCACCGTGTGCTGTGTACAGTCCGGCCGTGTGCGTATGGCCGGGCTCGAGCTCGTGCTCCTTGCTCGAATCTCGGAGAGAGACCTAGTACGGGCCGGGTTGATTGCGCCGTCGCCAATCCAGTACCGTCCGTGCCTCTTCCCTCCTCCCAACCTCATGACGACTTCTCCATCAAGGTCCTCGGAGGTGGGATCGTACTCTGGCCCATGGACCTCCCTTGCCATCGCTGTGTACTCAGTGAGGCGGGTGTGGACGGACGAGTTGTTGTACGCCTTGGGCGGGTCCTCTGGGTTGTAGTGGACGTCGGACGTCGCCTTGCCCTTATGGACCATTGCCCACGCCTCGAACTGGGAGACGGGCGCTCCACCATGTGACGCCGACTACGAAAGAAACAGCAGGATGATTAGAAATTTGCATAGTTGAGCTTTAGAATAAAGAAATGGATTCAGCGTACCCATTTAGTTGCGTAGGCCGGGAGGCAAAGGTTGCCTTGATGGTGTGGTGCACCAGGCATCATCAAACGCCGCTCCTGGCAAGCGTTGTGCGTCTCCCACAACTCAAGGCTGCACCACGTGTCCACCATTGCCTCCCAGCAGTCTTCGTGCCCAGTGCACCACCACGGAACCACCTACACGACATCAAGTATATGTAGATCAAATTATGCTTATTTAATCTTAGAAAAATCAGTATTAATCTTATATATTTACCTTCATGTATTGTTCCTTGGTCAGCGTCTCCTTTCTTGCCTCTTTTTTTGTGACCTTCCTAAACTCGAAGGTCGCGTTGTATGTCACGACGGCCTGGAGGCGCGCCTCGTAGTGCATGTCACCCACGAGTTTGTGACAAGCTTTTTTAGCCGCTGCCATCGCTGCCACCTCTCATCCCGGCTTGCATCTGAAGAAATCCTGTATGTAGATGCAATGTATCCTATCATTATTTAAAGAATGTCCAATGAATGTGAAAGGATCAAGATGCCCAAGAGGGGGGGTGAATTGGGCTAATTCTAAATTTTCTTGCAATAATTAAATCCTACGGATAGCCCAATTAACCTCTTGTGCCTAGAAAAAGTGTTTCTATCAAATCAACGCACAAAAGACTTGCAACCTATGTTCCAAACTTACTCTAGCATAGCAATTCTATGAATGTAAAGACAAGTATTGAATTGCTCAAAGTAAATACTTAAAGTAAATGCTCAAAGTAAATGGAGAGAGGAACGCGGCGATGTTTTGCCGAGGTATCGGAGAGTCGCCACTCTCCACTAGTCCTCGTTGGAGCACCCGTGCAAGGGTGTAGCTCCCCCTTGATTCGCGCAAGGATCAAGTGCTCTCTACGGATTGATTCTTCGACACTCCGTCGCGGCGAATCACCCAAAACCGCTCACAACTTGAGTTGGGTCATCCACAAGCTCTGCCGGGTGATCACCAAGCTCCCAATCACCACCAAGCCGTCTAGGTGATGGCGATCACCAAGAGTAACAAGCACGAACTCTCACTTGACCACGCGAAGCCTAATGAGAAGATGAATGCACACTTGTCTACTCTTGATTCACTAATGAGGTTTCACTCTTGGATTCTCAAATCACAAACACCTCACTAGGACCTTGCTCTTCTTGGCACTCACAAACGTGTTTCTCAGCTGTTGGAATGAGCAAAAGTAACTCCACTCACGAGTGGAGCGTCTATTTATAAGGTAGCCTGAAAAACGAACCGTGCGGGGTGACCGGACGCTCCGATCGTTTTGACCGGACGCTCTGGTCAGTTCAACCCACGCAACAGTTTTCACGTGATGACCGGACGCTGTCAGGGTCTGGTCAGTACTGACCGGACGCGTCCAGTCGCTCTTGGATGCTTACTATAAACGACCGGACGCTGGATACTCAGGGTCCGGTCAGTACTGACCGGACACGTCCGATCACTCTTTCTTAAGTCTGGACCCTTACTGGAGTCGACCGGACGCTGGCCCTCAGCGTCCGGTCACATTGACCTTCCAGCGTCCAGTCACACCAGACTTGTTCTTCATGGTCAAATGAACTGACCGGACCCTGCGGCCAGCGTCTGGTCGCACCGGAGCCAGCGTCCGGTCAATATTTGACCCTCCATTCACTTCCAACTTTCGAACATATGTGAATGAAGTTTGCTCCAAAGGATCTTAGGCATTCATAGGAGCTACCTAGAGCTAGTTTAACAAGTGTGCACCACACCTAACTCACTAGACTCAACTAGGTCAAGCTACCCATTCATACCCCCCTTCATAGTACGGCCAAAGGAAAAACAAAGTCCTAAACTACTCTAAGTGTCTCTCCAACTTCAATTGACACTTAGAACTAGTTATCCTTAACCTTGTCGTCCATCCTTTGAAAACCAAAACAATTTCCATCGTAGGGGCATGACAAACTAGATCGCCCAATCGATCTCCATTACCATGACCTAACTTAATTGCCTCTGCAAAACACACGTTAGTCACAGTAATCTTGTATTGTCATTAATCACCGAAATCCAACTAGGGGCCTAGATGCTTTCAATCTCCCCCTTTTTGGTGATTGATGACAATACCGCCTCGAGTATGTTATGGAGTGAGGTTTTTGAAGGGCTTGATTCATATAAGCTTTTGTCGGTAAGAACAACAGTGTTAGGCAAGCTTATATGACCCAAGCCAACACAATGTACTCAAAGAATATGAATTAAGCATGAGTACGAGTAACAAAGCTCATTTGCTTCGAAGGATAAACGCGGAAGCAAAAGCAAATGAGCATCACAAATGATATGACATAGAGATAATGCAAAGTAGAAATCACACATGTCAAATATCACAATCACGTAGATAGCACTATCACATATATATATAAAAGTATGCATGAAAGTAAACACACGAATGCATAAGTAATAGTGTATCACACAAATTAACCTCCAAATGTATATAATGAGCTAATACTATATAACTTGCTCCCCCTAAATGTAGCTCCCCCTGAGACTACATACTCGAACTCCCTCTCCCCCTTTGGCGTCAAACACCAAAACCTAGGGGTCGGTCGGCGGGGCTGTAGCGGACAAGCCGGGCGCTGAAGAACGTGGGGCAAGCTGGAACTGGTCACCATCATCATCTGACCCTGAGCTCTGAACTGACTGACCCTCTGTGGCAGGAAGTGTCGCTGAAGCGGTCTGGGTCTGAGCTGGGACTGGTGCTGCCTGTGAAGCTACGAGTATGTCTGTCATAGGATCTGACGAGGCGACAGACGAGGGGAGCCTCTGAGTAGTCACTACGACTGGAGCTGCTGTAGATGGACCAGCGGTATGCATATGAGGCGGAGTAGGCATGCCGGTCAACTCGCTGAAGGATGCTCCAAGACTCCTGGAGACTGACGTCTCAGGCACGAATAGCGAGGAAGACTGCTCTGGTGTGAAGCCCGTCTGAAGTGGAGTGAACTGCGGGGCTACCACGGGTGAGGCTAACCACTGGGACACCTGTACAAGAGGTGAAGCAAACTGAGTTGGAGGCTGTCCCTGACTCTGGAGCCCACTGGGCTGTACTGCTGGAGTCGTCGAAGTGGTAGGAGGCTGTGCAAGCTGGGGCGAAGGCTGTGGTAGTGGGACCCCAATGGCTGTCACTACATGCTGCATGAATCCCATGAGCTGCTGCTGCATAAGTAACTGCTGGTGCTGAAGGAGCTGCTGCTGCCGCTGGAACTCGTCCTGACGAGCCTGAAACTGTGCGAAGTTGGCAGCTGTCCCCTATGCCTGTCGTGTCTGATCCTGCTGCATTCGCTCAAGAATAGCAATGAGAGCGGGGTCTGTCTACGGAGCAGGTGGAGCAGAACTAGAGCTACCGGCCTCTGCATCGTGTCTGCGTGGCGGCATCTGAGGTATAGACTGGTAGTCATCGTCAGAGCTGTCACTATACTCGCTCACCTCCTGCTATGCCTCTAGCTCCTCCTCCTCAGTGGCTATAATCCCTCTGATGATCTCATCCTACTGAGCTGCGGACTCTGGTACGTCAGGACGACGGCTAGGCTGTCTGGGTGCCTGAGGAGTGGTGTGTCTGATCCTCTGTGATAGGTTGTAAGCTGGGAACTCTATGGTGGCACCTGTATACTCATCCATCATACCAGGGGGCTTATCAAGCACTACTCTGCGGATAAGAAACGTGATCCAGTGAGCATAGGGAAGCTGCCTGCGACCCTTGAATCCCTCAGCTATAGTATCCTCCATCTCTGAAAGAAGGAGGTCCCAGATATCAAATACTGTCTGCTGCATCAAGGCATTAAAAAGCCAGAGCTGTAAGCGAGTCAGGCCCTCTCTATATCCCAACCTAGGAAGTAGTGTCCTCCTGATAATGGCCTCTAGCACTCTCACTGTAGGAGTCAAGTCACTAGGGTTCCTGCTCGACCCCTCTCCAAAAGGCTCCTTGAAGCAATGTCGCACTAAATCTGTAGGAGGCACCAACCCTCCATGAGGACGCCTAGGAGGCTCCTGCTATCCATAACAGACCTCATGCATCTTGACAAGCTGCTCCTGTAGCCTCAGTATCTCTCTGACCCTGCCACTCGTCACTCTGTAGTCTTTGCCTCTGAAAGCAAAGTGAATAAACCTGTGATGTGGATCGATGAAGAGTGAAGCATAAAACTGACGAACCCAAGATGGTACATATATCCCCGTCCGTCCAATCAAATATGTCAGTCCTGGCAAATATGACAAGTATGGCCGAACGCTCTCTTCGGCTGCTGCCACAATAGACTCTATCTGACAGACTCTCTGAGATCTGAACACTGCCCCACTGTTGAGATAAGCATTGTAGAAATCCTCCTACAGTGGCGTGTAGAAACCCTCAGCTGCTCTCTCATCCCTCCTCGGAGGAAACCAAACCTCAAACTCAACAAAACGCAGCTGCTGAACCTGCCTGGCGGTAGCGGCCCTCAAGTCGAGGTGTACCACTGGAGGTGGACCCTGTGGTCTAGGTGGAGGACGTGATCCCCTCCGCTGTGTCGGCGGCCTCGGCGAGACTGGTACATGGGTCCGTCCAGAGCGGCGAAGCTGGGGTGTCGGCTCTGTCTCCTCGGCCTCCTGGGTCTACTGAGGCTCTGCTGGTGGGGGCTGCTGCTGTGCTGACGGACCCTCCTCAATGACAACCCGTCATCCTGCAAACGTGGCAGTCCCAGCTGGACTACCGTGACGACGCTCAACCTCCTCAATCGCAGCTCTGACTGCTGGTGAAACTGGCTGATCTGCAATGACAACTCCGCTGCAGGCACCACCTCTCTCAGCACGCTCTGCGGCCTCTACAACAGTTGCTGCTCTCGCTGTCTCTGCATCGGGATACTTCCGCTTCTTGGATGTCACCTGCTTGGTTGACTTGCCCTTAGATCCGGCTGGCTGGGGAGGCAGGGGCCTCCGATCATCATCACCTGGGCCACCACCAACGTTCTGGGTACGAGCCATCTGAACTGACAAGATGGTGAACTGCCGCTGATGAAGATCAACTGTCAAACTGCCGCTTTCGAGGCTTGGCCTCGATCCTTACTCGCGAGCTAGGCTCCGAGTTGACTGCCAACTGCCAGAAGAACCACAACGGAACCGACTCGCTGCATGATAGAATAGATGGATATACAAATAAATACCATATGTCTAATAGATGCGAAACCCTAATAGAGAAAGCAATGTAGATGCGAATTTGAATCGAATGGCTTTCTACCTGACGATCAGCGATCCAAGAAAAGACAAGATGTCACGCGGGGGATCCTCGGAACCGAGCTAGGGTTAGGGTAATCGAAGCACTGCAAGGAATTGGCTGTGGATCAGTGACAATGATGAAGTTCGGGTTGCAGCGCAAAAGATGAGTAGCCTGATGAATCGGAAAAGAAAGGCTTACCAAGGGTTAGGGCTAGATGACTCCGGCAGGAGGCAGAGCAGGGGCGCGAACAGGGCAACTCCGGTGAGCTATGGTAGAGCTAGCTGGACGGCGGCGCGGGCTGTGCTGGCGCGGTGGCGCCGGGAAGGCTCGGGCGCAGTGGCGCGGCGAGGCTGGAGCACGGCGGCGTGGGCGCGAGGTGGCCGGCGCGGTGTTGCAGTGGCTCGGCGAGGCAGTAGCACGGCAGCGCATGGCTGGCGAGCAGTGGAGGCGCAGGAGGCGGCGGCGCTGGCTAGGGCAAAGGCGGCACGACTTGGCGGTGGCTTGGGTTAGGGCACGGCGGGATGCAGAAAAAATGCGGTGGTACGGTTAAATAATCCCCCAAAACACGATAGAAAAGGAAACGGAGAAGGGAGTCCTGAAGCCGTGCGAGATCCACTGACCGGACGCTCCGGTGGTAGCAACCGGACGCTACCACCCAGCGTCCGGTCGATTCCAGAGAGGTCCAAATCCTCTGGAATCGGGACCGGACGTGTCCGGTGGTCCATGACCGGACGCAGGCAGGGTCCGGTCAGTACAACTTGGTCTTCCTTCGATCGACCGGACGCTGAACCCTTCCTGACCGGACGCACAGACGCAGCGTCCGGTCACTCCTTCACCAGCAGTTCACCTCCTGTGAACTGACCGGACACTGAACAGCAGCATCCGGTGCAGCGTCCGGTGCACCTTTTCCAGCAAATCTTCAAACATCCTTCATGCTGCCTGTTCCCAATCAAGTCCCAACTTGAATAAGATCCAAATAAACACCAATTGGGACTGATGTGAGTGACCTTTCTCAAACCCTCACATTTTTCAAAATATTTTGCCTTAGGCTATAATTCTTTTTAAGAAAATAGGCAACAAGAGGGCAAATGGAACAAAACGACAAAACAACATTCATGCATATGCAATACTCGTAAGTAAATCTAGTTGCTTGTCAAGATTGATCCAAGGTTAAGCTTCTTCACACGCTTTTGGGCGGTTATCTTAACCATGTTAGACAAGCCCTATATGCATTGCCACAAATTAAACATGTTGTATATTACAATGAATGCAAGGGACAACACAAGCTCAATTTTTAGTGAAGTTACTAAAATCAAGTACATTGAGCTCATTCCGCAATCTACAAAATGAAGCCTCATCTAGTGGTTTAGTGAAGATATCCGCTAATTGATCTTCGGATCTTACACCTTCTAGTGATATATCATTTTTAGCCACATGATCTCTTAGAAAGTGATGGCGGATATCTATATGCTTGGTGCGAGAGTGTTGAACCGGATTATTTGCAAGTTTTACCGCACTTTCATTGTCGCACAAAAGAGGTACTTTCTCTAGAACTACTCCATAGTCTAGCAAAGTTTGTTTCATGTATAATATTTGTGCACAACAAGCACCCGCGGCAATGTATTCCGCTTCGGCGGTGGACAAAGCCACACTATTTTGTTTCTTGGAGGACCAAGACACAAGTGATCTACCAAGCAAATGGCATCCTCCGGATGTGCTCTTTCTATCAACTTTGCATCCGGCGTAATCCGAATCGGAATAGCCAATTAATTCAAATAAAGCTCCTTTGGGATACCAAAGACCAATGCTTGGTGTGTGCTTAAGATACCTAAGGATTCTTTTTACGGCAATTAAATGTGTTTCCTTAGGACTAGCTTGAAATCTAGCACACATACACACACTAAACATGATGTCGGGCCTAGATGCGGTTAAGTATAACAAGCTACCAATCATAGAATGGTAGAGAGTTTGATCAACCGGGTTACCTCCCTCATCTAGGTCGAGATGTCCATTTGTAGGCATTGGTGTCTTGATTGGCTTACATTCATCCATCTTGAATCTCTTGAGAAGATCTTTTGTGTATTTCTTTTGAGAGATGAAGATGCCTTCTTTCATTTGCTTGACTTGAAAACCAAGAAAGAATGTAAGCTCACCAATCATTGACATCTCGAACTCCTTCGACATCAATTCACCAAATTCTTTGCATGAGTCTTCATTTGATGATCCAAAGATGATATCATCAACATATACTTGACAAATAAAGATATGCCCATCAAGCTTCTTGGTGAATAGTGTGGTGTCAACCTTCCCAATGGTGAAGCCCTTCTCAATGAGGAAGTCCCGAAGGCGCTCATACCAAGCTCTTGGGGCTTGCTTAAGCCCATATAATGCCTTGGACAACCTATAAACATGATTAGGATATCTAGGGTCTTCAAACCCAGGAGGTTGATCAACATAGACTAGTTCATTTATAAAGCCATTTAAAAATGTACTTTTCACATCCATTTGATATAGTTTCATTTCATGATGTGATGCATATGCAAGAAGGATACGGATGGCTTCTAATCTTGCAACCGGTGCAAAGGTCTCTCCAAAATCTAAACCTTCCACTTGAGAGAACCCCTTTGCAACTAGTCTTGCCTTGTTCCTCACAACAACACCTTGATCATCTTGCTTGTTGCGGAACACCCACTTCGTTCCAATGACTCTTGCACCTTTTGGTCGCTCTTCAAGAGTCCAAACTTCATTGCGAGTGAAGTTGTTCAACTCTTCATGCATGGCATTGATCCAATCTGGATCTTTAAGAGCTTCTTCTACCTTGGTAGGCTCATAGCAAGAGACAAAAGAGTGATGAGCAATAAATGAAGTAAGTTTTTGAGATCGAGTCATCACACCCTTTGATGGACTCCCTATGATGAGATCTTGTGGATGATCTTGTAGGAGAGGTGTGTTTCTTCTATTGACTACTTGAGGAGGAGGTTGTGGAGCATCAACATCTTGTGCTTGTACCACCATTTGCTCATGAGAGATATGAGTATCTTCATTTTCCACTCTCCCATCTTTTTCACCATCTTGTGGTACATTTGATGAAGAAGGTTGGTTAATGACTTGTACATCATCTTCATCATCTTTTGGCTTGATGTCTCCCACCGGAATATTCTTCATAGCCTCCCTCAATGGTTCATCACCTACATCATCAAGATTCTCATGTGCTCCTTGGGAGCCGTTAGATTCATCAAATTCCACATCATATGTTTCTTCAACCAAGCCGGTGGCATGATTAAATACTCTATATGCTTTGGACTTCAATGAGTAACCAACAAGAAAACCTATATCACAACGTCTTTGAAACTTCCCTAGGTGTTGCCGCTTTTTGTAGATGTAGCACTTGCAACCAAACACCCTAAAGAAGGAGACATCCGGCTTCTTCCCATTGAGCAACTCATACGGTGTCTTGACAAGGAACTTTTGAAGAAATAGGCGGTTGGATGCATAACATGCGGTGTTGATTGCTTCCGCCCATAGAGCTTCGGGGGTGTTGTACTCATCTAGCATTGTCCTTGCAAGGGTGATCAAAGTCCGATTCTTCCTCTCAACTACACCATTTTGTTGAGGAGTATAGGTTGCGGAGACTTCATGTTTGATTCCAACTTCATCACAATAGGATTCAATATTTGTGTTGTCAAACTCTTTGCCATTGTCACTTCTTATCTTCTTGAGCTTCACTTCAAATTCATTTTGAGCTCTCTTGGCAAACTTCTTGAAACAAGATGCAAGTTCAGATTTGTCATGAAGGAAGAACACCCATGTATACCTTGAATAGTCATCCACAATCACAAGACAATAGAGATTTCCTCCCAAACTCTTATATGTTGTTGGTCCAAATAAATCCATGTGTAGGAGTTCTAGCACTCTTGTGGTTGACATGAAAGCTTTGGTTGGATGAGTATTTGCAACTTGCTTGCCGGCTTGACATGCACTACAAAGCTTGTCCTTCTCAAACTTCACATCCTTCAACCCTCTCACCAAATCATTCTTCATAAGCTTCTTGAGTGAGCTCATCCCAACATGAGCAAGTCTTCTATGCCATAGCCACCCAAGTGTTGTTTTGGTGAATAGGCAAGTCTTCAAGTTTGCATCTTCGGAGGTGAAGTCAACTAGATATAAGTTGTTGTATCTAAATCCATTGAATATCACTTGCTTGTCATCTACTTTGGATACAACAACCTCCTTCTCGGTGAATAAGCATTAGAAACCAAGATCACACAATTGCCCAACAGATAGCAAGTTGAAACTCAATGAGGCAACATAGAGCACATTGGAAATGGAATGATCATTTGATATTGCCACTTTACCCAATCCTTTAACCTTGCCCTTTGAATTATCTCTAAATGTTATTTTCTCTTGTCCATCTACCTCTTCATCTAGTGAGGTGAACATACGAGGATCACCGGTCATATGTTGAGTGCAACCACTATCAATAACCCAATGACTTCCACCGGTCTTGTAGTTCACCTACACATAAGAGATTCAAGCTTTAGGGATCCAAACTTGTTGAGGGCCCTTTACCTTCTCAACAAGTGACTTAGCCACCCAAATCTTCTTAGGCCTACTCTTGTTGGGGGGTCCTAAGAACATGACTTTCATCTTTCCACTAGAATCTTTTCTAAGCATGTAGTGAGCATTGAAAGCAAAGGGTCTAGCATGCTTGGGCAAGGGTTGTGGTGGTGGAGTTTGACACTCATGAGCAAAGTGGCCTTCTTGTCCACACTCAAAACATCTCTTTGGCTTTAGCTTTGGCTTTGATTGTTGGTGTTGAGCTTGAGCCTTCTTCTTCTCTACACTTGCCATATATCCAATGCCACTTCTATCCATCTTCATGACGGTATTCATGAGTAGCTCACTTTGGAGATGCTTGCCTCTAGCAAACTTGCTCAATCCCACCTTGAGATGCTCTTTCTCCATCTTGAGCTTCTTGTTCTCTTCCTTGAGAATATCATTGTTCTTCTCTTCCTTGAGTTTCTTGTTTTCTTCTTTGAGCTTCTCATTCTCAAGGATCAACTCTTTGTCATGATCAAGAGTTTCTAGCACAATGGTGTTGTGACTTTTCATCTCTTCAAGATCTTTCATGAGCTTCCCATGGTCACTCTTGAGCTTGACATACTCATCATAGTCATTGCACTCAACCACTTGCTTGCCTTTGCTACTAGATCCATGCTCAATGCTCTCATCAATTAAATCATCACATGAGGTAGCTATATCAATCTTAACAACATGGTTAGTAGCAACATGTGGCTCATTTGGTAAGAATTCTTGTGCAATAACAAGGGTATCATAATTGATCTTTAGAGTTGTATATTCATCTTTTAGCTTGTTGTGACTAATGATAAGCTCATTGTGCACCCACTCAAGTTTATCATGTTTATCTTTAAGCTCTTTCTTAGAAGATTTGAGCTCCTTGAGTTTGGATGATATAGAGTCATTTGTTTCTTTGAGCTCATCATTAGCCTTTTCCAATGTATCACACTTAGCTAAGTGTGAATCATTTTTAGCATCAAGTTTTTCATTTGTAGCTCTACTCTTTCTAATGATCTTAGTGTATTTTCTTAATATTTTGACAAGATCATCATATGTGGGTGAATCATCATCGCTATCACTATCATCATCACTAGCTCGCTCATCATCACTACTATCATCACTCTTAGTTACCTTGTGTTCACCCTTGGCCATAAGGCATAGGTGTGTAGAGGATGATGGCGATGGTGGCGGTGAGGATGCAAGATCAATAGCAATAGCGGCCACCTTCTCATTGTCACTCTCATCATCGGATGATCCACTTGATGAATCAATGTCCGTGAGCCAATCATCGACAATATAGGCCTTGCCACTCTTCTTCTTCTTGTAGAAGTCTCTCTTTTTGCCATCTCTCTTCTTGTATGGCTTGTTCTTTTTCTTTTCATCTTCATCACTTGAATCATCTTTCTTGCCCTTGTTCTTGAACTTGTCTTTCTTGGGCTTTGTGCATTGATGAGCTAGGTGGCCAAGTTCGCCACAATTATAGCAATCCATCTCGGAGATTGGCTTTCTTCTTGAGCTAGTGAAGAACTTCTTCTTCTTGCCGTCAAACTTGATGCCACTCTTGTTTAGCTTCTTTAGCATCTTGGCGGTCTTCTTCACCATGAGAGCAAGACTTTCTTCATCATCTTCATCACTTGAGCTCTCATACTCAAGTCTTGCCTTGCCCTTATCTTGGCTAGCTTTGAATGCTAAGTCCTTCTCTTTCTTCTTTGTAGAGGATGAGCCATCTTGTGGCGTGATGTGCATGTACATCTCATGAGCATTGATCTTTCCCAAGATTTGTGTTGGTGTAGCAGCGGAAAGATCACCTTGATGTAGCACGGTCACAATGTGCCCATATTTGTCAATGGGGAGAACACTTAAGATCTTTCTCACAACGTCGGATGGTGACATTTGAGTAAGTCCAAGCCCATTGACTTCCTCTACAAGAACATTTAAACGAGAATACATTTCATTAGCACTTTCTTTGGGAAGCATCTCAAAAGAATTTAGCTTTTTAATCACAAGATGATAGCGTTCCTCACGCTCACTCTTGGTTCTCTCATGGAGCGCACAAACGTCCGACCATAGTGCATGGGCGTCTTTGTGGTTCCTTACACGATTGAACACATCTTTGCAAAGGCCACTAAAGATGGTGTTGCGAGCCTTTGCATTCCATTTTTCATAGTTTACTTCATCGCCTTGAAGTTGTGCGGCATTCTTAGGTGTTGGGAACCCTTGAGAGGTGGCTCTAAGAATTCCAACATCTAGAGCTTCTAGGTAAGCCTCCATGCGAATTTTCCAATATGGAAAATCATCCCCCTCGAAGATAGGAGGAGGTCCATCCCCGTGAGACATCTTGCTCTAAGCGGTTAGGCTTAAAAACGTGAGCACGAGGCTCTGATACCAATTGAAAGGATCAAGATGCCCAAGAGGGGGGTGAATTGGGCTAATTCTAAATTTTCTTGCAATAATCAAATCCTACGGATAGCCCAATTAACCCCTTGTGCCTAGAAAAAGTGTTTCTATCAAATCAACGCACAAAAGACTTGCAACCTATGTTCCAAACTTACTCTAGCATAGCAATTCTATGAATGTAAAGACAAGTATTGAATTGCTCAAAGTAAATACTTAAAGTAAATGCTCAAAGTAAATGGAGAGAGGAACGCGGCGATGTTTTGCCGAGGTATCGGAGAGTCGCCACTCTTCACTAGTCCTCGTTGGAGCACCCGCGCAAGGGTGTAGCTCCCCCTTGATCCGTGCAAGGATCAAGTGCTCTCTACGGGTTGATTCTTCGACACTCCGTCGCGGCGAATCACCCAAAACCGCTCACAACTTGAGTTGGGTCACCCACAAGCTCCGCCGGGTGATCACCAAGCTCCCAATCACCACCAAGCCGTCTAGGTGATGGCGATCACCAAGAGTAACAAGCACGAACTCTCACTTGACCACGCGAAGCCTAATGAGAAGATGGATGCACACTTGTCTACTCTTGATTCACTAATGAGGTTTCACTCTTGGATTCTCAAATCACAAACACCTCACTAGGACCTTGCTCTTCTTGGCACTCACAAACGTGTTTCTCAGCTGTTGGAATGAGCAAAAGTAACTCCACTCACGAGTGGAGCGTCTATTTATAAGGCAGCCTGAAAAACGAACCGTTATGAGCTTCTGCGGGGTGACCGGACGCTCCGATCGTTTTGACCGGACGCTCCGGTCAGTTCGACCCGCGCAACAGTTTTCACGTGATGACCGGACGCTGTCAGGGTCCAGTCAGTACTGACCGGACGCGTCCGGTCGCTCTTGGATGCTTACTGTAAATGACCGGACACTGGATACTCAGGGTCCGGTCAGTACTGACCGGACGCATCCGGTCACTCTTTCTTAAGTCTGGACCCTTACTGGAGTCGACCGGACGCTGGCCCTCAGCGTCCGGTCACATTGACCTTCCAGCGTCCGGTCACACCAGACTTGTTCTTCATGGTCAAATGAACTGACCGGACCCTGCGGCCAGCGTCCGGTCGCACCGGAGCCAGCGTCCGGTCAATATTTGACCCTCCATTCACTTCCAACTTTCGAACATATGTGAATGAAGTTTGCTCCAAAGGATCTTAGGCATTCATAGGAGCTACCTAGAGCTAGTTTTAACAAGTGTGCACCACACCTAACTCACTAGACTCAACTAGGTCAAGCTACCCGTTCATACCCCCCTTCATAGTACGGCCAAAGGAAAAACAAAGTCCTAAACTACTCTAAGTGTCTCTCCAACTTCAATTGACACTTAGAACTAGTTATCCTTAACCTTGTCGTCCATCCTTTGAAAACCGAAACGATTTCCATCGTAGGGGCATGACAAACTAGATCGCCCAATCGATCTCCATTACCATGACCTAACTTAATTGCCTCTGCAAAACACACGTTAGTCACAGTAATCTTGTATTGTCATTAATCACCGAAATCCAACTAGGGGCCTAGATGCTTTCAGAATGCGATGAATTGAGCAGTGTAGTGAGACGAAGACTTACCCATAGCTCCGTAATCACCTGCTCTGCCTTGTGGCCGTAGATCCTGCCATCCCGATCATATGCATCTGCGCAGATGGCGTAGTGGGCAAACGTCCAGGCCGGCTGCCGCACTCCAGCAAAGTCAACAAAGCCAGGGAAGTGTGTCTTGCACACAAGACCAAGAACGCCATTGGGATGGCGTCTGTGACCACCTGCACCCACAATCACGAAACCCTTGCCCAAGTGATCAAGAAAAAATATTAGTTTCAACATAACAAATGAGAAAATAGTGACAGCATGTAAAGTTACTTACTTTGAACCACCGGGTCGAACCATCGGGCGTCTCTCAAGAGGTATCGGTCACTTCGGGAGTTGCGAGGGACCTCGCTGATAGAGTTTAGTCGTGCCAGAGGAAGAGGAGCCCCATGCCGCCGCACCACAGGAAGAGGAACCCCCCGCCGCCTCCTCAGCCTCGTCCTCCTCGTCCTTGTCCTCCTCCTCCACCTCCTCCTCGTCCTCCACCGCCTCCTCGTGCTCCTCGGGCACCTCCTCCTCCTTCCTCTGTGGCGGAGGAGCCTGACGACCCCTGCGTTTCCTTGGCGGTGGCGGAGGAGCTACCTCCTCCACCCTCTTGTATTTCGACTTTACTTTCCTTAAACCCCTTAAGAGACCCGCGCCACCTGGCATCTTTGTTCAATCACCTGCAATTACAAAGAGATACAAAATAAATAAAACATAATTAGAAAGAGATGTAAAATAAATAAGACGTATTGCAAAATGAACAAAACATAATTAGAAGGTAACATAATATTACATGTCTTAGAAATAATCATCATGATCGGTATTAGCTAGATCATAAGTCTCATCACCACTATCATGCATGTCTACTTCCATGTTGATATCATGACCATTCGGAGGAGCAATGTTGTCAACACTATCGTTGCCTAATTCTAATCGCCGAATAAAACAGGGAGATGATGCCGAAACTCTGTCTCGGATCGGAGTAGACCATGAAAACTAACCCCATCTACGCATCCTCGGGCTGTCCAAAAAATGTGGACAATTCAAAACACATACGGTTATAGATATGCAAAGATCTGCATATTTCCAACCGTATCCCTTTCGAACGGAAGACACCTAACTTGGTTATGTGATCTACGAAATTGATACGGAAAGAGGTGTTATACCTTGGGTGGCGGTGGAGTCAGGCTAGCGGGGCCGTGGCGGGTCGCACAATTGCAGACGCCCTCTTTGCCGAGTGCTGGGGGCACTCGGCAAAGCCAGCCAAGCACTCGGCAAAGGCTTTGTCGAGTGCCGCACTCGGCAAAGGTCTCTCGGCAAAGATCTTATCGGCAAAAATTTCTTTGCCGAGTGTCAAAAATCGACACTCGGCAAAGCCTTTGCCGAGTGCCCGACACTCGGCAAAGTTGGAACAAAAAAAAACCCGAAAAAATAGGAATTTTTACCCAAAAAAATGGAAAATTTGTTTTAATTGGTGGAGGCCCCCACCGGTCAGCGTCCATCCATCTCCGGCTTTTTTCGCGTCAATTTCACGGCTACGCGGCCGACGGGATTCGAACCCGAGACCTCCCTCTGCGCACAAACCTCCTCTACCACTACACCACACTGTCACTTGTGTCTAGATTCCGTTTTAGTTCCTAATATATTATACTAAACCGAGTGTAAATTGTTTGTTTGAGGCCCTAAACGAATTCAAATAAAAAAGTTGTGAACTACAAAGTTTCATAACTTTTCGAGATCTACACTTTTAGTTTAGAAAGTTTTTCCATTCGAGGTCGTTTACAAAATTTGAATTTTAAAATTTGGAAATTCAAACGCAGTTTTGCATGACAAGATGTTTTCAAATCAAAAAGTTGCCAACTACAATGTTTCATAACTTTTGGAGATCTACAATTTTTATTTAGGAAGTTTTTCCATCCGAGGTCTTTTAAAAAATTCAAATTTTAAAATTTTCAAATTCAAACGTCGTTTTTGCATGACAAAATAATTTCAAATCAAAATGTTGCCAACTACAAAATTTCATAACTTCTCAAGATCTACAAAGTTTATTTTGGTCATTTGTTCATCCGACATAGTGGTAGTGACATTGTTCACAAATCATATATATCTCTCTTCTACTTTCATGAAACTAATAGGAGACATATATTTTATGAACAACGTTATTGTCGCTTTGTCAAATGAAGAAATGACCAAAATAAACTTTGTAGATCTTAAGAACATTTAGGGCCTCAAAAATTGATTCGAAAAACTAATTTGCCGAGGGCCAAAAAATGCACACGGCAAAATGCCTCTTTGCCGAGTGCCAAAACATAGGCACTCGGCAAAATATGGCTTTACCGAGTGCCAGAAAAAAGGCACTCGGCAAACTTAAAGTAAATTGCTTGTTTGAGGTCCTAAATGAATTTAAATCAAAAAGTGGTCAACTACAAAGTTTCATAACTTTTTGAGATCTACAATTTTCATTTAGTAAGTTTTTCCATCCGAGGTCGTTTGAAAAATTTGAATTTTAAATTTGAGAGATTCAAACGTAGTTTTGCATGATAAGATGATTTCAAATCAAAAAGTTGTCAACTACATAGTTTCATAACTTTTGGAGATCTACAATTTTCATTTAGGAAGTTTTTCCATCCGAGGTCGTTTGAAAAATTCAAATTTTAAAATTTTCAAATTCAAACGTCGTTTTTGCATGACAAGATGATTTCAAATCAAAATGTTGCCAACTACAAAATTTCATAACTTATCAAGATCTACAAAGTTTATTTTGGTCATTTGTTCATCCGACATAGTGGTAGTAACATTGTTCACAAATCTTATATATCTGTCTTCTACTTTCATGAAACTAATATGAGAGATGTAGATTTTATGAACAACGTTATTGTCGCGTTGTTAAATGAAGAAATGACCAAAATAAACTTTGTAGATCTTGAGAAGTTATACAACTTTGTAGTTGAAAAGTTTTTCATTTGAATTCATTTAGAGCCTCAAAAATTGCTTCGAAAAACTGATTTGCCGAGGGCCAAAAAAAATGCACACGGCAAAAAGCCTGTTTGCCGAGTGCCAAAACAAAGGCACTCGGCAAAATACATCTTTGCCGAGTGCCAGAAAAAAACACTCGGCAAAGACGTATTTTGCCGTGTGCTAAAAAATAGCACTCGGCAAAATACATCTTTGCCGAGTGCCAGAAAAAAAAACACTCGGCAAAGACGTATTTTGCCGTGTGTTTTTGTTTGCCGAGTGTATTTTATTTGACACTCGGCAAACACGGTCTTTGCCGAGTGCCCGATAAAATACACTCGGCAAAGACTCCGGCACTCGGCAAATCGTCGGTTTCCCGTAGTGTCGGTGCAGTGGCGAGGCAACGCGGTGCAGGCAGACCCGCAGTGGCGAGGAATACGATGGGCTCGGCTCCAACGGGCTCTTCTCTGCAAAAAAAGAACATACGGGTTTAATAAAATCCTACTGTATAATGCTTGCACGGAGTCTAATAGTTACCAGCAGCAACATGCACAGTAACATTCCTGTTTCATCACATAAGCATCACAGTAACCTTTTGGGAACTAAACGCAGCCTAAAGAAGATGGGGGGCTCAGAATCTACAACCTGGCAACCCGAAACGCATGCCTCCTCATCAAGCTGCTCCACCGTCTACACCATCCAGACTCTTCCGCTTGCGTCCTTGGAAGGAGATGTGGCCGGCAATCACTGGGGAGCCCTCCGTGATATTCTTCAGGCATACAGATGCATCACCAAAGTTACAGTGGGTGATGGTCGCTCCACCTCCTTCTGGTGGGACGCCTGGTCTGAGGGCACCCCCTTGGCCGAACGCTTCCCATGCCTACTCAGCCATTGCACCAACATGGAAGCCTCAGTTCACTTGGTCCCAAGACTATCACTGCAGGCCGCACAGGAGAAAATTGATGCCGACAGCCTCATTGCCTCCATCTCCCTCCGTCAACAGCAGGATGAACGCAATAGCTTCTTTGCTGCTGTTGGAAATCGCCTGGATACTGGGCAGCTCTACAGGGCCTCCACACAATCAGGTGAACGGTGTCAGTCCTATGAGTTCGTGTGGAAGAATTACGCTCCAGCCGGAAATATAGCAATATAAATAGATTATTCAGTTTTTGTGTTTGATGAATTTCATAGGGTTGGATGCCATTGTGCTACAATGCTTTGACTCATCGTCAGTTCGTTCACAATCACGATTACTTTGATAGGCTCGCCCATAGCAGGCCGCAGCCCGGAATCAATCAATTCTGCTACCACGAAATCCGACTCTTCATTTCAGGAGGGCTTGGATTTGTGGGCCTGAAAGAAGACACATGGCAGGAGAAATAGATGAATCAGAGTGGTTGCTGCATTACAATTGCAGTTGGTTGCAGTTAGGTAGGTGAGAAGGAGAGCTAAACCAGCAGCAGAGGGAGACAGATTTATAGAGGAAACTTTGCAACTAGTCAGTCAGTCAGTCACTTAGAAGAAAACAAGGAGGGTGCTTTAAGCAAGTGAAAGGGGAATTTGTTGGTTTGCTAATTAGAAGGGAGGTTCTGTCAGGTGAGGTCAGGTAGTAGCTATCATCATCCATGAGGATTTTCAAACTTAAAAAGAGGGGGACAGCCATCATCCATCATAGTCTGTATCTGGAGCTTGGTGTACTGAACTCTGAAAATTCTTTTTGCAGTTCATCTATGTTTAGGGATTGATAAGTGTTGTTTGGTTTCTTCTATACTAGTAGAGCTACCTTTTAGCCAATAATTAATTATATATGATTTTTCTCTTGTTCTTTTCTCCTGCCTTGTTGCCTCCATCTATACCAAAGCTGCGAGCATCAAAACTGAGAACCTATCCTTTTCAAGCTCGTCATCACTTGGTTGTGGGCTTGTGGCTCAAAAATGCGTTCTGTGACTTTGGGGGAGCTCCTGCAACGGCAAGACAACTAACAAGCAACATGGACTGGACTATATATTTTTTAGCATGAACTGGTGAACACTGCAGTGCAAGGAATGAGCCTGGGAGGAATGGTGAATATCGATTATTGTACCAATTAAGGAATGCTAAAAAATTATTGTACCAAGGAATGAGCCTGGGACCATCCTAAGAATTCTAGATATTGATAACAAGAGATCGCGAGCGCCATCACTTAGTTAGAATGCTGCAATCTGTCTCAAACCCATAAGTCTACTCCCAACCAAGAACCACAAAACAAATCCTCTCTCAAAGGGAAGGCGCAAGCTTTTCATGTTCTTGCACCCAAGAAAAAAGCTTTCAAGAGATATGGTCCTGTTTGTAGATCAAGCATAAAGACCTCTTCTCACTAAAGCCTTGGAAAAAAATTACCCATGTATCCAAGCTGTGGCCTGTTGTGTTGAACAAATAGGTTCTAATATCTCAAATAGACCATGTTGCTTGCCACCAATTTCTGCAATATGTTGCCTCCACCTAGTGTCGTATGGTACTACAGTCACTTGTTCTTGAAATAAGTTGAGAGAAATCTCCTCAGATTCTACCATATATAGAAACTAAATCAGTTTAGTTTTACAAACCATCATTCCAGGAAATGCTATTACCGAGCGAACACCTTTATAGACAACAAATGACAAAAGGAAAATCCCTGAGCATCTTCCTCATGTCCACCTCCCCTTTCTCCTAATTCCTCTTTCTAATCAGCCCAGAATCCATCTAACACCAAGAACTTTGAAATTGATTCGTACCTTTTTTTTTTTTGAAGAAAAAATTGATTCATACTACTAGGCTGCTGACCTCAAAGTGATTGGAGAGATGTATACAGTAAGGATGCAATATGTACTACACTGCTGTATGTAAGCAACATGAATGGAGGTAGCCCAGAAAACAACATGGACAGAATTCTTAGGAATGATCTATTGGTGAATTATTTTTTAGCATGAACTGGTGATCACTGTAGAGCATACTCTTATCTATATACTACACAGTAGATCTGGAGGTAGTTCCTAAACTAATTTGGTAGACTGGAAAATTGCACCGTCAATAAGTTTTTATTCACCTGCTTATCGGTAAGAGAGGGAGGAGGCAGAGAGGGGGGGTTACCTGAGAAGTGTCTCCTCAGTTCGTCATCCATGTGGGAAGCATCCCTTGCTTCGTGGTGGTCGCCTGGCCTCCGTCGTGGTGGTCTTGTGATCCTCTCCTGGTACCATACGCCGGGGGGCAGCCGCGGGAGCCTGCGTCGTCGGCGCACGGGGACGGGCGCCGGGTGCGGGCGAGACGAGTCCAGGTGGCGGGCCGCCGGCGGGAGCGGCCGGCGTGGGCGGGCGGGCGCGCGCGGGGCGGCGCGCAGGTGAAGCGTTGCGGGCGGGGTGGCGTGCGGGGCGGTGCCGGTGGAGGCGACTTCGGGGCCGCGGCCGGCGGGCGAGCGCGCCGGGCGGGAGCACGGCGGGCGGGCACGAGCGGGGCAGCGCGGGAGAAGGCGCGGCGGCGCGAGGATGACGGGCAGGGCGGGGGGGCGGCGCTGGCAGCGGCGGTGAGGGAGCGATGGGACGGGAGTGTGCGTTCGTGCGTGAGTGAGTTTCGGCCGTGCCAGTTAAGTCTTGGGTCAGGCCTTTGCCGAGTGTCCGTGATCCGACACTCGGCAAAGTCGGGATTTTTTAAAAAAACATTAAAAATCTTTGCCGAGAGTGAAGCCTATCAGGCACTCGGCAAAGACTATACTTTGCCGAGTGCTAACCCTAGGACACTCGCAAAGATATTTTTTAAAAAAACTTTTGTATTTCCTTTCCCTTTTCCTTAACCATTTTTTTCCAAATTTGTTCCAATACACTTTGAAAATACCTTGTCAAATTCACTCAACAATGCAAATTTGATGCTTCAGCGAAAAATAGACCATGATTTCATGTAGTTATAGCTCAAATTCCATTTATATAATTGCAATTAAAAATTAATAATTATCAAATGGATCCAAAAAATCACTAAAATTTAACATGACACGATCTTTGATGTCTATTGGCTATACAAAAAGTTTCAGAATCAAACCACAACTCGACCGTTACTTTCACTCCAAATCTTACCAAATCATTCTCAACAATCATGAAACTTCTTCGGAGATGTTTCGGTTTGTAAGCAATGTACGTGACAACTTATGCTACAACTTCTCAATTTTTTACCACAGCCTCCACATATGATATCATGACATCTTATCAAATTTCATGATTTTCGAACTTCCTTTGCTTTTTATAGAATTTAAAAACCATTCAACCACACGCTCGGGGTCATGTTTCCGAAATAAGATGTTCGAAACCCCTTATAATCTTATAGGTAAGGCCTCAAACTGGGTTGAATAACATGAATATCAATTTTATACTCATTTTTTCCAAATATTTGAATCACTTGCAGTTCAAATTTAACTTAATTCAAAAAATTGCTTGAAATGCAATTAATTAGTTAAATATAGCAAATAAATTCAAAAATACACCAAACTTAAGCATGGAGTACCACATGTGGTATGTGGAGAGGTGAAAAATTTTGAAGTGCAGGAGTCAAAAAAAATTATACTTTGCCGAGTGTCTGCTTTTGACACTCGGCAAAGAGTCTCTTTGCCGAGTGTTACATTTGTACACTCGGCAAAGAGCTGGCGACGGCAGGCTGGTTTAACAGCGGGCCAAAATTTGCCGAGTGTGAGACGTTGACACTTGGCAAAGAAAGTCTTTGCCGAGTGGCATATCTGAGCACTCGGCAAAGAGGACGTCTTTGTCGAGTGCTGATTCTGAGCACTCAGCAAAGATAAGCTTTGCCGAGGGTCGTGTCGTTGTCGAGTGTTTGAGTTTGGGCACTCGGCAAAGACAGCCTTTGCCGAGTGCCCGAGATAAAAAAAAAACTCAGCAAAGATCTTGGCACTCGGCAAAGCTTGCGATTCCGGTAGTGACGGGGCAAAGGAAGGCCTTGCAGGTGCTAGACCCCGTGGCCGCATCACTGCATACATCGATCAAACTGCAGCGAGTCCTATCTGACTAACTCACTCACTACCGGATTCAGCTTCTTTGCCAAGTGCCTCAGGCACTCGGCAAAGGGCGCTCGGTAAATAGTTTATCGGCAAAGACCTCTTTGCCGAGTGCACTTTATCGGGCACTCGGCAAAGCCTTTGTCGAGTGCTAATCTGACACTCGACAAAGAAAAGTCGCCGTGACGACGAGCGCCACCGTGATGGTGGCTTTGCCGAGTGTCAAGGTCAAGCACTCGGCAAAAGTCGCCGCTTTGTCGAGCGTCGTTGACTCAGACACTCGGCAAATGTGGCTACTGTGCCGAGTGCCATCGGCAAAACACTCGACAAATGTAGCCTATTTGCCGAGTGTCCTACGATGTTTGCCGAGTGCCTAGCCCGTGGCACTCGGCAAATCTGTGATGTTTGCCGAGTGCAATGGCCTTTGCACTCGGCAAAGCATGATCTTAGGTAGACACTTTGCCGAGTGTCATGGCCATTGCACTCGGCAAAGTGACTGAAAACATCTTTTTTATTTGTTTTTTTACATCCCATCCAAACAAACAGAAGATATATATAACAAACATCACCAACATCACATATATATCATCAACCGCACATATATATCACCAACACCACATATATATATCACAAACGTCACATATATATCACAAACGTCACATGTCTCACAATATATCACAAATAAGTTCACAAGTAATCAAAGTGCTCCATCATCTACAACCACAATTACAAATAGAAGTACCATTAACAACCACAAGTATCATCATCAAGATGGCCAATGAGACTGATTTGGTGAAGGATTCGCTGAAGCATGAGGATCGTTCGATGCCGTCGATTGATTCTACACAAAGGAGAAGAGATTGCATGTGCGAGACAAGATAAATATATACCATACATGAATAAAACTTTCATACTCCACTAGGTTTGACCGTAAGCATGAACATACAAACTAAAACATTTATACTCACAGGAGTAGAATAGTGAGGAGGTGGAGGTGGAGCGAATAGCGAAGGTGGCGGAACTACACCCGTAGCGGTGACAAGACTTTGCATGTACTGAAGAATCTCCGCCATCCTCCGCTGCTCGGCCTCCTGCTCGGCCTCCACCCTCTCCATCTTTACCTGCATCTGCTCCCGTATCCTCCTCTCTTGTTCCAGCTGGGCCTACAATATATTCACCCCAATGTTACAATAATGCAAAGAAAATGTATCAAAAAACAATGAACGATGAATAAACCAGGAATAACCTCGAGTGCCTCCACCCGGTGGTATGAAGTGTCCTGCCGAGGTCGTATGGCTGGGCTCATGCTCGTGCTGCTTGCTCGAATCTGGAAGAGACTGGGAGTAGCGGTCGACTGGGTTACGTGATCTACGACCATGATACGGAAAGAGGGGTTATACCTAGGGTGGCGGTGGAGTCAGGCTAGCGGGGCCGTGGCGGGTCGGTGCAGTGGCGAGGCGATGCAGTGCAGGCAGACCCGCAACGGCGAGGAAGGCGATCGGGGTCGCCAAGGTACTCCGGCTCCGCTCCGACGGGCTCTTCTCTGCAAAAAAAGAAACATAAAACTGTCAATACAAAATTTCGGCAGCACCTTCCCTGCACGGTGAGGTTTCCAAAACCTGCAAGAAAACCAACGGCACGATGGTCGACATGCACATATATATGAACGACATGATGGCCGACATACACAAGATTATATCCAACCACATATATAACAATGTCACAACCACTCCTACGACTACCACCACTGCTACTCTACCACTACTACTACCGCAACTACAAGTAATACGACGACGACGACGGTAGAGCATACCTAGTGGGCATCGTAGGGCGGCGGTGGTGAAGGGGCCAGGGTGCCGGTGCACAAGGCGACGGTTGGGGAAGCGCCGGGGACGTGGCAACGGTGGCCGGGGCGCCTCCTCCTCCTCCTCCTCCTCCTCCTTCTTGCTCCTTCCTCCTTCCTCCTCTCCTCCTCTCCTCCTCCTCCTCTCTTTCTCCTCCTCCGGCGGCGCGGCGCGGGCGGCGGCGCTGACGCGGTCAGCTGCCTGCGTGCGTGTGTGCGGTGTGTTTGGGCCGGCGGGGTTAAATCCCCCTTTGCCGAGTGCCCCCGATCTGGCACTCGGCAAAGTATTTTTTTAATTTTTTTTAATTCTCTGTCGAGTGCCACCTGGCCTGGCACTCGGCAAAGAGAGTTTTTTTTAATAAAAAATTCTTTGCCGAGTGCCCTTGATCTAGCACTCGGCAAAGTATCTTTTTAATTTTTTTAAATTCTTTGTCGAGTGCTAGGCCGAGTGGCACTCGGCAAAGAGGGTTTTTTTTAAATTTTTAAAATTCGTTGCCGAGTGCCAGCCGTCCTGGCACTCGGCAAAGAGACTTCTTTGTCGTGCACCAAACGCAGACACTCGGCAAGCCGTTTTTATTATTTTTTTCTTTCTGTCCCCAAACTTTTTCTGTAGTCCTCATAAAATATCTGGTACTCCATGTTCCAATGTGGCACATTACTCGGACTTTTTCTATATTTCTTTAATTTATTTCATTTAATTGAATTTTCTTGGATAATTCAAATTATAACTGCTAGTCATTGGAATAATGAAAAAAATAAATGGGAAAATAATATTCATGTTATTTAGTATAATGTGAGGCTGTATCCAAGAACAGACCACCAATTTCGAACATCTTGTTCACGAAACATGACCACGAACTTGTGGTCGATTTGTTTTTAAATTCTATAAAAAGCAAACGAAGATCGAAAATCTTGAAACTTGTCGAGATGTCACGATATCATATTTGGAGGTTGTGATAAAAAATTGAGGAGGTTTCGCGCAAGTTTGTCATGTACGATGCTTACCACCTCGTCGGCCTCTTCACAAAATCATGAAACTTCTTCGGAGATTCTTCGGTTTGCAAGCATCGTACATGACAACTTGCGCGAAACCTCCTCAATTTTTTATCACAGCCCCCAAATATGATATCGTGACATCTCGACAAGTTTCAAGATTTTTGATCTTCATTTGCTTTTTATAGAATTTAAAAACAAATCGACCACAAGTTCGTGGTCATGTTTCATGAACAAGATGTTCGAAATTGGTGGTCTGTTCCTGGATACAGCCTCACATTATACTAAATAACATGAATATCATTTTCCCATTTATTTTTTTTTCATTATTCGAATGACTAGCAGTTATAATTTGAATTATCCAAGAAAATTCAATTAAATGAAATAAATTAAAGAAATATAGAAAAAGTCCGATAAATGTGCCACATTGGAACATGGAGTACCAGGTATTGTATGAGGACTGCAGAAAAAGTTTGGAGGTCAAAAGTAAAAAAAAAATATGGTTTGTCGAGTGTCAAAAAATGACACTCGGCAAATCACTGCTTTGGCGAGTGTCAGGAGAAGACACTCGGCAAAGGGTTAACGGCGGCGGCTCTTTGCCGAGTGTTCTGGTTTGCCGAGTGTCCGACACTCGGCAAATCTGGTCTTTGCCGAGTGTTATTGTTTGCCGAGTGCTCTCTTTGCCGAGTGCCGGTTTTTTGCCGAGTGCTTTCTCTCTGGCACTCGGCAAATAGCCTCTTTGCCGAGCGCCCGATAAAAAGCACTCGGCAAAGTCTGGGACACTCAGCAGAGAAGTCGTCTCCGGTAGTGACTGTTTGTTTCTGTTTTCACTTGCTGCAAGGCAACAACCGCTTATGAAAATGTCGAGAAGCTACTTATTAAATTGGCTCTGACCCCTTTTTAGTTGTGTAGAGATTTTGGAGGTGGGGATTGCAATTTCCTGTGGTAATTTCGGATCTGCTTTTCTATCACATTCATTCAATATATAAATGTGTGTCAGCCATGGAACATTGGCTACCATTCGGTATCTAATTTTTTGGCCATGTAAATTAGTTTCATAGTTTTAGTCTTCATTCAAGGTTTGCACATGTTCTATTTAAAGCTCAACGGAATGAAAAGAAAACCACAAATTGTTTGTTTGTTTGTGTCAATAAATCACTATTAAGTAGATAATTATTTTGTCAACTAAAGTATTAAGTTACACTTTTTCTAATGGACATTAGGTGATTAACATAAATGTCAAAGTCGAGAATGACCTTTTCTGTTAGTAGCAGCAAGGTTTTACATTTCCCTATCATGAACGTCTAAGAAGCGATGATATAATTTATGAAAAGAATGATACATATGTGTCATGTACTGCCTTGTTTAGCTGCTATACAATGTTGCCTAACACAACCAGTGACAATATATCACTAAAATAAATGTTTATAAATAAAAACTTTAAACATCCTATATTATATTATTTTTTCCTATAAAAATAAAACTTTATCTATTACAACCATGAACACGTGCGTGTCGCAGTGCCTGTCCACTAGTGTCTAAACCAGGTGAAACATTTGAAACATACGATTGCAACATAAATGTATACCCACTGCAAGATATGCAATATCCAGATAAACGATATACATCCGAAACATATGAAATATTTTAAAAGACTTGCAACATAGTCCTTCTATCCCTTTATCAGAGTCGTTTTAGCTTATGATAAGGTACCGCACAAAATTAAATGAATATGGACAGAGGGAGGGTATAGGTACATGACAGAAGCTGTGAACGTGGACAGAGGTACCGGCTGCCATAGCGACACATAAAGCGGGACAGAGGGAGTATGTGTATAGTCACTGAAACATATGCAACATCCAGATAAAGCACTTACAACATAATTCTGAAACAGAAGGGTTGTGGTGGCGTGGTGCATGTCGTGGCCGTGACGGGTTAGCGCGGATTGGTGCGTGGCGGTGGATGGCCGCAACGGCGAAGTGGAGTGGTTTGGGGCGGCGTTGCACGGGGCAAGATGGGGGGCGCAGGCGGTGGTAGAGTGAGGCAACCGAGCGCAGGATGGGGGCACACGTGCAGGGATAGCTGTGGAGGCGAGACAGAGTGGGACGAGCGGGAGATTTTTTATTTTTTTTTTGAGGGCGAGAGCGTGTCTGGAGTGAAACACGCGACGTCCGGATGGGTGGACGGCCGTGGCCAAGCACTACCGAATGAATAAGTGATGAGCCTATGACATTCCCTTCTAGGTAATTTCTTCCTCCTGTTTATTAGGCCTTGAAATCTGTTTGTAACTAAGCTTATATAATTTGCAAAGTATGTAGTGGAAACCACCTATATTAGGTGGAAACATAGAAACCAATTCAAAATACGTATCTTGGTCATTCAAAAAATTTAAAACTTGACATATCCATAGTGCATACAAATATGGGCAGATTAGGCTGAGACGTTGCAGCTCTCCCCTGGGATGCCGCCGATCCAAACATCGTTGATGCCATGCATGGACAAGATGGCCATACGCCTGTAGGGAAGGCGGCCGGCCTAACGGTAGTGGAAGTAGTTTGTCGGCAACGGTGATATGGTTGAGCGCGGGCAGCGAAGGACGATCGGATGGGAACAGCTAGCGGCAGGGGCAATTCCTCTCATATTCAGATTAGGGTAGGCGATGCCGGTGGGAGGTGGGCTGTGAGGACGACGGCGGAGGCGGATGGCAACGGTACAGTAGGAAAACGAAGAGTGTCGATGGAAGAGGAAGACGAAGTGCACTGTCTCCAATGAAAGACCAACCAAACCCAAAATGGTTCTCTTTTAGGTACTGTATCAGCCTCCAACAGAGTACCTATATACGAGACCCATTTCAGGTTGGAGACTCATTTGCAAAAATGGTTCTCTTTTAGGTCCTGTCGTTGGAGAAGATAAAAAATAGGTATTGAACATTTTGTCTATAGTGCTACCCAAACGTGAAATGGGTCTTGTATTTTAGGTGATGTTTTTAGAGATAGTCTCGTGACTCTCCCGTGTTAATAAGGGAGTTCGTGTGCTGATGCATTTCAATTTTTTTGTGGAATTGCAAGATCTATCTAAGTCATCTTATATCTCCTTTGAAATTCCTGTTCCCCATTGATCATACCCACGACCTATTTTCAGAACTAAGGAAAACCCCAACTAGCTTTACACAAAAAGCTCTTGGCGTCTGCTCGTCATGGCACTGATTGATACATAACATTTGTGATCACATTTGTACCACACTTCTATTCATCTCGTATATCTTTTCCTAAAATTTCTTCTTGTATATCAGCTTGTACATCAGTTCATCAGTGGAAGAGGTTGGCCAAAGGCAGCCCGAAGTTCTGGTACACACGGATCTCGCCGCCACGGCTCGCGGTCACCAACACCATCCCCCACGCATTGCCGCCCTCTGCGCCGCCGTGCCACCGCGCGGAGCACTGCGACTCACGACGGGACAGCTCCGGCCGCAGCAGCTGCCCGCCCCCACCGTGGTACGCCATCGGCCCGGACTTGGTCCCCCGCGGTACGCAGCCGCCGGCGCCGCCCACGACGTCGTCGCGGCGCGACGAGCTCTGCTGCTTCCTGGGCGTATCGCTCTTGCCGTTCCGGGACGCGTCGCACGGCGGGAAGGACGGCGGCGACCCGGGCCACGGCACGGCCACGGACACGTCGCGGCAGAAGAAGTACTCGTAGGAGCGGCTGGTGAGCCACGTCTTGGCCCTCACGCTGATGCTGGCGCCGCCGCCGCTGCCGCCCGTTCCGCCGCCGCCAACGCCGCTGACGCTGCCGGGGACACGGCGCCACACGTAGACGTTGGAGTCCTCGCTGGCGCACACCACGTAGCGGCCGTCGGCGGTGTAGGACGCCGAGATCTGGCTGCTGGTGTTCTTGAAGCCTGGCAGGAAGAAACACGGGTTCCCTTTTTGGGTTGCGGAGTTCGTGCATGGCGTCCTTGATGCGTGCAAGGGAAGGCTGGGGCGTGAGCTCGCCGCCATGGCCGCGTACCTTTGAATTTCTGGAGGACGCTGATGCCGTTGAACACCCGGATCTGCGAGTCCGCCGATGTCACCAAGATCTCTGACGGGTTCCCCGGCGCAAACTACACAACCAATGCAACTTTGTTTTTTTATAGATAATGGAACTATTACAGGTGAGCTCGTGGAATCAATCAAGTAACTGTAATGGACATACATGGAATCCTGTGATCTTTTTGGCCTGCGATCTGCGTTTCTTTGTTATGCTCATGTCGATTTGTGCCTCTTGGTTAAGCTTGCAATCTGACATGGAAATGATAGTTACTTGTCAGCAGTTCAGCACAGGACTGAATGAATCTGAATTCTGCACGCACCTGTTGTCTTGTAGAATCGGCAGCTCCCTTTGTGCGACCCAATAATCGCAGCCTAGAAAAGGCGAAAACTGTCAGCTATATATCAGTGACATGAACATTTTGGAATTTGCTTTTGTAGTTTGGTGAAATAATAAGTGAGTAACTGAGTATAATGCATAGGCAAGGCAACGCACTTGGCCGTCCGGGGTGTAGCACGCCGCGGTGACCATGTCGTTGAGGTCGCTCCAGTCGACGACCTGCCGGTCCGGCACGCTCCAGATGCGCACCTTGCAGTCCAGCGAGCCGCTGATGAAATAGCCATCGTCCACCGGGTTGAACTGCACGCAGGTAACTGCGGCGTTCATGGCGCGCACAATCAAGATCAGTCGCTATGCAAACACAACCTGGAAACAAGTGCAGGCTAGCAAACTCACCGTAGTCACTGTGCGGGAACACCCTCAGGCACGTCTTGGTGACCACGTCCCAGAGCCGCACCGTGTGGTCCATGGACGACGACAGCAGCTGCTGCAACCAACAATGGCGCCCACGGCACGCACGTCACGCTCTCTTTTTACGGAGCAGCAACAATCGCGGCGACAATGGCAGGCAGAGTGCAACGGCATGCAAACCTTGGACTTGGACCACGACAGGTCGAGCACGTCGTCTTGGTGGCCTTCCAAGGCGCACGACGGCTGCTCGGCGAGCGTGAACACGGACTCCGGAACGACGACGTGTTCCGGGAGCACGTCCTTGCTGCTCCTCCCCCTCCTCACTCTCCTGGACAACTGCGCCGCCAGCCCCGGCGCCGCCGCCGCCGACCTGCCGTCCGTGGATGCAGGCGGCGGCTGCGGAGGCAGGGAGGTGGAGAGCTCCTGCGCCACGGCGGACGAGGAGGCGTCCACGTTCAAGACCTCCCAGACGCGCACCACGCTGTCCTCGCCGCCGCTGGCGAGGAACCGGCCGTCGGGGCTGAACTTGATGCTCCATATCGAGCCCTCGTGCGCGCGCACCTCTTGCCGCATGTACAGCCCGGTCAGCTCCCTGCTGGACTTGCCGTAGTGGTGCACCTTGAGCCGCTCGGGCCCCGTGGCGGCCGACGACACGGCGGCGTGGGCCGACGCCGACTTGGACATGGTCACCGAAGGCGTCCGTGCCGTTCTGCTGCCGCCGCCGCCGCCGCCGTCGCCGTCCTGCTTCTCCTTGTCGGTTCTGAGCCCGGCGGCAGACGCGACGAGCTTGATGTTCCTGAGCCACCGCGTTCTCCTCTTCTCGACCGGTTTCTCGTCGCCCTTGGCAGCCCCGGCCACCGGCACCGGCTGGCTCTGACTGCGGCGCACGGGCTGCGTCACGAACGCCGTGTGGGTGATGAACCGCTGGAGCTCATCGATGTTCAGCGGCGCACTGCGCTGGGCATCGTTCAACTGGCCGTTCGCCACGATTTCCTTGCCGTTGCTCGGGTGCTTGAAGCCACCGCCCGTGTCGCCGGCAATGGCATTGCCAGTTCCTCCGTCCTTCGACGGCGCTGATGGTAACGGACACCGGGCAGCCGCGCGGAGAGCCTTGTGGACCGGCGAGCCTTGCAGCTTGTGCGGCAGCGAGCACACGCGGCGGAATGACGACTGCTTCCTCGCGGCGCCTCCGAGGACGGCGAGGCGGCTATCGGAGCGTGATCGGGTCAGGACAGCGTTGCGTTGGTGTTCCGCGATCTCGGGAAGGGCCGCGGCCACCACCGGCGCGGCGCTCGTTGTGCTCGGCGCGTCGGCAACGGCCGCGGGCGGCTGCTGTTGTCGCCGGGGCACGTAGCGGGGGATGTCAGGCGGAAGCCTCGCCCTCGCGTTCCGGCTCCGGAGGAGGTCCTTGCTGCTGGTGAGCCCCATTCCCTGGAGCAGCCGGCGGCGGCGCTCCTGGATGGACACGGGCTCCGGCGCCATCCACGTGCCGTAGTCATACCTGGACGTGTCCTCTTCCTCCTCCTCCACGTCCAGGTCCAGCTCCGCCTGCTCCTCGAGGAGGTGGTCACCGTCGGCGGTGGCGAAGGAGAAGCGGACGTCGTCACCGTCACCGTCGTCGTCGGAGGGAAATTCGACCCTGGCATCGTGCAAATGCAGCGTGTCGGGGGGTTGTTGCTCCTGATCAAGGCACTGAAAGAATGGCTCCTGGCCACCACCATGCTCTTCGTTGTCTTCTTCCTCCGAATCGGCATCGGCCCGGCGTCTGATCGTGCCATGGACGTGGTCCTTGTCGTCATGGCTGTTGGCAACGCCGGCAACATCCCCGTCGGTCTCTTGGCTCATGATTCGTGATGGTTCTTGCATGGTGGTGGCCAAAAAGGCCCAAAGCGAAACGAGTGGCCGACCGGTGAGCTCCCGGCCGCCCCACCCTTGCTCTGATGTTTACTAAACTTAGATGGATGATTTGTAAGCCTGCAGTGATCCTGTCCCATTGAAAGCCTTTAGCAGTAGTGATTTCTCGATTTGGAGGAACAAGTGCAGATTGCTTCAAAATTGATTGGCACAGTTTAAGAATTTTGTACTGCTCTCACCACAGATTTAGGGGCAACCGTATTAGGATAAACCTTATCGGCATGATAGTACTCATTCCATTTTGGATCTAATAATTAATATGTCATATACTAATTCCGTTCCAAATTATAAAGCATTTTGGCTTTTATCGATACATTGTCTTTACTGTGCAACTAGACATAGTATACATGTAAGTGCATAGCAAAACCTATCCATCTAGAAAAGCCAACATGTCTTATAACTTAAAATAGAGAGAGTATTGTCTTAATATTAAGCCAACAAAATAGAGACCCTTGTAGGCCAAGTCCAGAATTTTCGGCTCTGTAGTTGTTTCCCCGTATCTTGCGCGTTTGATCTTCGAATTGAGTGCATTGGATTCCCATTGATCTAAGAAATATATCTGGGTACTCTTTTGACCAGTTGGCTTGGGTATTTTAGATTTGTGAACTCGCTCCTTCTCAATAGGAGTTAGGTATTCTATTTTCGGTTCCTCGATTCGATGTGAGTGCTTCCCAGTCCGTTTGCTTTGTGGTGTCCTCAATTTTCTAGGAAACATTTACCCACTATTTTGGGTCGTGGACATCACGGTGTATGCTTCAAGTGTTTGGCGGTGATCTTGGGACAACGACCAATTATTTAGAAAAATAAATTGGAGGCTCCCGCCCATTCACGCCCCCCTTTAGTTGTCGTTTTCGGTCCTTCATGGGAGAGCGTGGGATATTTTTTAGGCCTTGTTTGGACATGCATGTAATCACCTCAATCCATGTGTGTTGAGGTGTCACCCCAACACATATGGATTAAGGTGAATACATGAACATGCAAACAAACCCTCAAGAGTTTTTTTCTTTGCGGAGTGATTTTTTTCTCTTTTTTATTGTCTCGCCCACTGCTTTTCTTGGACAAAATCCTTAGGGCACCCGCAATGGCCGGCTCATAAGCTAGTTTTAAGCAATTTTTCATATTTTAATAGTAGAGAGAGAAAAGCTAGCTCTTGATCAAGAGCTAGACTCGTACAAACATTCCAAGATCATGCGAGAGTTCCAAGTGAGCCTAATCATACTATGAGTCATTTCTAAAAGCTAACACTATTGGAGAGGTTGGCTTAGAACTACTAACTGGATTATACCATTGTGGGTGCCCTTAGCCTAGCGCAGGATTGGGTTTCAAGACGTTTTTCGCGTGCATGCTCGATCCATTCAGCTGCAGAACTTGGCAGCCTAAGTTTTTAGGTAATTTTCCTTTGTCTATAAAGATACCCGAGAAAGAAATATTCATACCGATAGAAAAAGTCATCTTTGTTCCTATTGGTTCGGTTATATTTGTGTCGGTTACCACGCACTGTCAGGACGATTTGTATTTTTTCTGTTGGTGGAGGCCGTACCGATAGGGAATTCCAGTTTCCAGCAGTGGTATCACTACTGGACGCAGGGTCTTTGCCGAGGGCCTGAAGCCCTCGGCAAAGGCTCTTCAGCCGTCGGCGAAGGATTTGCCGAGGGCAGCCCTCGGTGAAGAACCCTCGGGAAAAAAAACGTCGGCGAAGGACTCTTTGCCGAGGGCTTTTTATCGGGCACTCGGCAAAGTATTTGCCGAGGGCTAACGGCGGCCCTCGGCAAAGTAAAGTAGTCGTTAGTTCGCGGTTATTTTCCACGGCTTCTTTGCCGAGGGCTGACATACAGGCCCTCGGCAAAGAGCTTTTTTTTGGAATTTATTTGCCGAGAGCTATACCGCAGGGCCCTCGGCAAAGACCTATTTTCTTTTTTTTTCTCGGAATTTCTTTGCCGAGAGCTATATCGAAGGCCCTCGGCAAAGACCTACGTTTTTATTTTTGTCTCGGAATTTCTTTACCGAGGGCTGTGTTCAAAACCCTCGGCAAAGACCTACTTTTTAATTTTTCCTGGGAATTTCTTTGCCGAGGGCTATGGTTAAGGCCCTCGGCAAAGACCTGTTTTTAATTTTTCCTGGGAATTTCTTTGCCGAGGGCTATGGTCAAGGCCCTCGGCAAAGACCAGTGAAAATTTTCAACATTCCACCTGTTTCTTGCTTTCCATGCAGACAAAAAATACATATATATATATATTCAACAGCAGAAATATCCCACAATCATCACATATATCTCACAAATATCACATATATCTCACAGATATCACATAGATCATCACATGTATCATCACAAGTCCAAATTCAACAATTCCATAAGTCCACAATCTAACTCAAGTGTCAAGTCCACAAGTTCAAATCCGACTGAGGCTGGCCAACCTCTCCAACCGTCTGGCCTCTGCGTCACCAACCTTCCCAACCGTCTGGCCTCTGCGTCGAGGGTGGTGTAACGAAGCCTCCAGAATCAGGTGACGCACGAGGGGGGTTATTGGAACCCGCCGACTGAGGCTGCACAAACAATTATATGCTTATGTGAGATTGCAGTAATTATTCTAGGACTACAGTTTTAGTATTTAGACAGAAACCTATCAAATTTTTTATAGCTAGTGTTGTCTGGGTTTCTATGTCATACAAGCAAATCAGTAGCTAGTGTTCTCTGGGTTTCTATGTCACACAAGCGAACATGTGTATGGGGAAGACATCAATCCATAAGGATTGAATCCATCTGTTGCGAAGGCGACACGTACATTCCGAGCCTCAGCTGCTTTCTCAGGATGTCGATCATTAAAGTACTGCCATGCTTCAGCATCGGATGGATGAACCATCTTGTCTGGATTGTACCGCTTGCCATTCTTGTGCTATGTCATCTGTTTCGCAGTTTCCTCGGTCATGAAAAGTCGTTGGATCCTCGCTATGAAAGGAAGGTGACGTAAGACTCTCGCGGGGATCGTAAGCTGCACCTTTTGGCCATCATCAGATACTACCTCTAGGATTTGCCGAGTGCCCGAAATCAGGCCCTCGGCAAAGTCTTTTGCCCTCGGCAATGTTGCTGTTTCCAGTAGTGTATCTATGGGGAAAAAAAAACTAGAGTTTGGTGTAGGGTTATGTTTGTCGAGCTTAATGAGCCCATCGGCAGTCGATAGTAACATACAGTTGGTACACACCTGACAGCAGGTAACCACGCATGGCTGCCAATACACAAGATACTGAAAAATGAAAACCAGCAACGTCATCTTAAACAGATCGACGCAAGTCACGAAAGCAAATTAAATACAACAGGCACCTGAACCAATCGAAGCCCAAGCAAGACTACTTGGGATACGTACTTGCATGTTCAGACAATTTATTCTTGGGCCATCGTCGCAGCCAAACCACACAGGGCACGCACAGATGTTCGTTGGAGACGAGAGCCGGAAGAGATCTAGCGGCCAGCGAACAAACCAGCTGGTTTGCAGAGACAGATCGGGGGATAAGAAGGAAGGGGAAAGCAGCCAGGTGGGCAGGGATCGCCAAGTCTATTCTCTACTGCAGCAGCAGCATCGGCAGGGAGCACCGGCAGGGAGGCCGGTTTCCCAGGCACCTCGCGCCCCTCCTCCGCAAGCAGCCTCCGAGGCTGCGGCGACGCACTACTAGCCATTAGCAGCTGGCCCATGGTCAGCACCAGCAGCAGCATGATGACGGCGGCCGTCTTGACAGTAAAAGCAGCGGACGCCATGGCAGCTTGCAACTGACGTCGCTGATCGAACTGGAAACGATAAGTACTGGTTCTGCGCTAGCTATTTATGGAGGAGGCGTGGATGAGCATGCCACGCATGAAGTCAGACTAAACACAATGCTAGGTTTTATAAAGTGGGCATGATGAGTTTCTGCTGGGGTTGCTATCAGCTTGTATGGTCGGCCGGCCGGCAAACAGCGACAGGCCAACAATATACACCGAAAACTAGTGGCAGGAAACCAAATTATATGACCCATTTGATGTGTCCTTTCCTTCACGTTGGGCTTTAATTTAATCTCCTGAGCAATGTATACTATCCAGAAGAACTTTTCTTTGTAAGTCAAACAAAATGTTGTTTTAGCTCGGCATAGCGAAGATGACTCATATGTTTAATATAATCTATCTATGTATACTATATATATATATGCAAATGTTCATTGTTCCTTATGTTTTCTTCCCGCAAAATGGATTTGCTTGAACTTTCTAAGTCTAAACTCATGAAGTAATTGAGTTGCATAAAATGAGAACATATATGTTGGAATGTGATTACATACAGGACAACATAATGTTAGGTCCACCATATATTAGATAACTCATTTGCTGTGGTGGGCGGCAAAACCCTAAGCCAACTAGGGTTCAACCATTGAACCCGCAATGCATATATATATAAATAGGGAGGTGACATGCCTAGGTGCCTGACCACATTTTTTCCTAGCAGCAAACACACCAACCGTTCTATTAGGCAAGGCTTTAGGTGACTGTCGACCCACGTCCTTGTACTGTTGATGTAGATCTACATCGAGCTCTTCATCAACCAGGAGAAACAAGCTCCAAATCATATGAAAACTAATTTAAGTTTCTACATAACATCTCCACATCAACAGCTACTTCATCGTCGAGGCAAATCTGGCCACCATTTGTGACGTGGTTTGCACACAAGGAGAGGGGAGGAGGTAATGACGATTTTGATTGTGGATTTCTTGTTAAGAGTTGGAGTATGGACAAGGCTCAGCCATGGCGGCCCTGGTGCATTTGGAGTTTATGGGGAACTCAAATTACGGGAGGGGAAGAGACAGGACAAATGGTTGGAGTAGTTGATATGACAGCAGGCAACCTGCAAGCATGGCTGCAAATGGACAACATGCATGCTGTAAAAAGAAAACCAACAACGTGCCGTCGTCTTAACCAGATCGACGCAAGTGACGAAAGCAAATTAAATACGAACCAATCGAAGCAGCCCAAGGTAAGACTACTTGGGCTACGTACATGCATGTTCAGCCAGCCAATTTGTTCTTGGGCCATCGTCGCAGCCAACCACAACCACACAGGGCACTCACAGACGTTCGTTGGAGACTGAGAGCAGGAAGAGGTCCAGCGGCCAGCGAACAAACCTGCAGACTTAATTGGGCAGAAACAGCCGCCCCAAAGATCTTCAAAGCAGCTAGCTCAGTGTTCGGCTGGGATAAAATTTGACACTGTTTATGCTGGAAATTTGTGAAAGAAAAACACTGCTCCAGCTAGAAAAAAACAAGCCGAACTTGCTCAGCCGGGCAGCCAGGTCTATTCTCTACTACAGCAGCATCGGCAGGGAGCACCGCCAGAGAGTCCTGTTTCCCTGGCACCTCGCGCTCCTCCTCCGCAACCGCAAGCAACCGCCGTGGCTGCTGTGGCGACGCATTAGTCATTTCATGCCCCATGGTCAGCGTCAGCACCAGCATGATGACGGCGGCCTTCTTGACAATAGCAGCGGACGCCATCATCCAATTGATGTCGGAGACGATCGAACTCGAAACGACGAGTACTTGTGAGATGAGGTCTGAGAATTGAAGTGCCGACGAATGATGCATGGATGGCTACAAGGTTCTGCTCATAGGCAGATCTATGTAGTAAACTGTGGGTGCCCGCACCTACAAAATTTTAAAAAAATAGTGATAGCATCTAAATTTTCACCATATTACATTTATGATAAGAATCTACACACCCAGAAGGCAAGCGCACCCCCCTCGAATTTGCTCTAACTTTGCCACTAGTTCTGCTATTTATGAACTAGGCCTGGCCTGACCAGGTGGATGATGACACGCGAGCGTCGGGACCTAAAATCTATTCAGCGCGCGTGCGTCGGGAAACGTCGCAACGCTTGAGGGAGTGAGAGACATGTGGAACCAGCTGTTCATTCAAGCAACCGTGTTTTTCTCTCACATTAAATCAGCGAACAATACTTTTCAGCTTATCTTTTCAACGAAGCGACATTAGGCATTTATTGCTGCTACAAGCAATAGACTGTAAACATTATGAAGCTCCTAGAGGCACCTCTAGCACCGCCGCCTACAGCAGTTGAAGAACAATGCAAGAACAACAGATTCAGGAGCTTTGGTTGCCGCTGCGGCAACAGCAATGAGTGTGGAGCCAGGAGCCGGAAGACGAGATGCACGGCGCCTATCCTGGTCGTGCTCACCGTCGGTGTTAGGGAAGAAGACGGTGTCTGGGGGTCTGGGAGAGCTCGCATGGTAGCTGGGGCGGCCGCCCCACCCCGCCGCTAGGGTGGCTCTATCACTGACGGAGGTATCGTCTCCACTCTTACCGGCGTGTCTCATCTTCCGTTTTTTCATCATAATACGAGGCTGATCTGGCATGCATGTTCGGCATCAAAAAAAATAGGCCTCCAACCACCACATGGCTACAAAGGCCCATCTCGGATACATATTTTAAGCAACCTTTTTCTATTTCATTTTTCTCCTTTTAAAAATCATTTTTCTTTTCTTATTTATTTTATTCTAATTATTTTATGTGGTATTTTGTTTATATATATAATATATATAAGTAGAATATATAGTGCTTGTCTTTGGGCCCGTTGGGCGAGGCCAGCCCACCTATTTCGATACCCAGCCCAGAGAGCTCACGTCGTTCACGGGAGCAAAATCGGGGCGGAGGCCGGAAGGATGGAAGTGACGAAGGGGGAAGGCGGCGCCGGCGTGCCAGAAGAACGCAGGGAGAACGGAGGAGGATTCGATTGGTCCGGATTCTTCAAGGTAAGCACGTACTCCTGCTTGTTGATCAACACAGGTCCCTTATGCCCTTTTATCTGTAGTTCGAGGACGAAAGAAAATCGAAAAATCTGTCCAGAATTGCCTCGCCGAGTGCCGTCATCCGAAGATTCATCCTGTTCCTTTATTATCTGGCGGGAAGTTGTGGCGTTGGGGATTCGTTAGTTTTCGCGCATCTATAGGTGTTTCCAACTCAGCACTTGGGGACTGGGGTCGTCCGTTGTGGCCCGGAGCGGCACGGCGGCGGAGGGGCATGCCTCTGTGAGGATGTGCATCGAGAAAGTTAACGGTGCCGGCTCTGGATGCCCAAACCCAGTGGGCGTTGTCATGAATCGGTCACTGCACGGCTCTGTAAATGAGTGAGTGGGCAGATAATTCAGAGTATCCGAACCACCACAGCCGCTACTCTTCACTGTTACCGCCTGCCGCGATGGCTGTAACAGGTGTGATGCTCGGTGCTCCTGCTACCCATGCCTGTTGCTGTTGCAATCAGCTCCCTCTAGTTTTGTCCTTCCACCAGAACCACCAGCTGCAATGTCACTTCATTCGAGCTCTGCATGCTTCGTGTTAACTTTGGTAGGATTCCTCCGATTGCTGTTTTGGTTAACTTGGCTTTGTTGAGTTCAGTAATGTGCAGCTCAGGTGAACCGTACCTGCTGCAGCCAGTTTGTAGCTTGTATGTCATTCAAGAAAATTTGGTTGATTGATATGGTTCTAGAAGAGCCAGAAAATGCTTACAAAGTTCTCAAAATTATGAGAAGTTCAGCTATATAAAATAGTTCGAAGCTGCTGTGATAAAAATCTTTACATCTTCTGTGCTAGTGTTAACTGCTGCGATAGCCAAATTTCAAGAACTTGCAGTTACACAGGATAATGTTAGGAGTTACACAGGATAACGTTAGGAGACTTTGCTGCACAATATTCCTAACTTCTAGCAAAATTTGCATTTATTGTCTTCTCTGCTTTACTGCTTTGTTCACATTTCAGTTAATAAGTCCAGCGGCATGTGGTGGTAAATCAATTACTTAAGGACATTTGTTAGGGAGAACATGTGAGTCCATGTGGTCATAGCTTACAAGGGTTGGGTTCATGGTAGCATAAGGCAACATCAGATGCAGCATGTATCAGCATGTAGTGAGGTAGATGGTGTCAGAAAGCTTGTGAGAAATGTGGCAACAGGGTTAGGGGCAGACTGAGTTTTGTTACTCATGGGATTGTGGAAGCCCAAGTATTTGTGTGTGCATGACTTGTATCACTATTTAATCCAATTGCGAATTTGCTACATGTCATCTGGTTGAAGCTGCAAATAGCGCCCAGTTTCAATCAGAGGCAGAGCCTTATTCAGGCCAAAGTGGGCCATCCCCCCCCCCCCCCCCCCCCCCCCCCCCCCCCTGCTGCTTGGTTCAAGCTCTCCCACTGGTCTGGTTCCAATGCTTTTGTTTTATAAGCTCCTCAACCATTATACTGATAATGCACATACCATCAATCCTTCTGAAAGTTTCCGTGGGACTCTTTTTGTTACAGTAATATCACTATAGTGCTAGCGATAGAATTAATGATAAGTAATATTCTCCTTTATGATAATTATGGCAAATGCAACTATAATGTTCCAAATTTCATAACTAACATTTTAAATTTCTGTGGTTGTTTTTCAGAATCCTTACATATTGCTACAAATCGTCTTATACGTCTATCTGTTTTACACAAAATTACCTGGCCTTGATGAGGTGGGTCCACTGCTGGTTTGGCTCCTGCTTCTTTTGCCAATGTGCGTGTTGAATCTGCTGGGAACCCATAAGCTGAAGGAATTAGCTGATAAACATAAACGTGACAAGCAGACTTAGTAATTTTAGTTTAGTTTTCACACTCTAAGCTTGTTTTTATGTGTAAGTGTGGTGTTGTAACACTAGCTATTATGCACTTATCGATAAAATATTTAGTTTTTTTTTCTTCTCTTTAACTAGTAGTATATGCTGACATATTTGGCATTTGATGAGAATTTTGTGGTGCACTATTGTGGATATGTGCTAAGGGCCCTGTTGAAAGAAGTGTGTGATCAGCGAAGCCCGAGACTTACAAAGAAGAAAAGCACAATGGAATAGCGTGGGATACTGTTAGTGAAACTGTGAACATGTCTTTGCAAAAACCAAAACCATATGTTGTATTCAGGAGAGATGGCACTCAGTGTGTTTGTGTCACCCTGACTAGATGAGACCTGTGTTTGGAGCAGATAGGCCTGACTCCTGAGATATGTGAGGGTTAAATGCATCATAGCCCAACACTATTTCCATAAATGAATTAATGTTAGCTTTCAGATGATGTTTAATCTCAAATTCTCAAGAATATATTGCATGTAACTACAGTGTGACAGAAGCCTGGGTCATCTGTTTCACAGGAAACCTGATTCTTTATTGGTTGGAAGCTAAGAAAAGAATCAGAAGATGTAATGAAAACATGCAATTAAATTTGTGCAAATATCAATGCTGGAAATATATTCTTTGTTGAGGGAGCAGTATTGTATCTGTTGCGGAGCAATATTTGTGCAAACTACAATGTGGCTGAGGGAGCAGCAGACTATTCACTTGCGGAGCTTCTTTGTTGTGCACCAATCAGTGTTTATGCTTTGCCGTGTTAATACTCAAAATCAGTATTGTATCTGTTGTAGCGATGTAGGTTCAAATTTGTATGCTAACTAGGTCCCATGTTCCTTGGAACGGGTGCCATTGCTCATTAAACATCAGATCCATGTTGGCAACCATGTACGGCAATACAAAGTTCCCACTACGCCAGATTCTCACACTAGGAACGGGGGCATTTTTACTGTAGGGGCGGCTGGGGTTAGAGGCGCCCCTACAGTGGGCGTCCTCGGGCCCAGCAGCCCAGCCACCCCTATAGATGACACTGTAGGGGCGGCTGGTAACCTGAGCCGCCCCTACAGTTGGGGTTGATCTGTAGGGGCGGCTCAATCACCAGCCGCCCCTGCAGTGCCCATTTGTAGGGGCGGCTGCCACCAGCTACTCCTGCTGTTCGACTGTAGGGGCAGCTGAATCACCAGCCATCCCTACTGATGGCGCACGAATAAATAGCAGACACCTCTTTCTTCCACCTCGGGACACACTCTTCTACAAAAAAAAGGTTGGGAGGCCTTAGGCTCCTAAAAATTGCTCTACTAAGGGGGGAGGTTTTGATCTCAAATCCTTTGGTGGAGAGGCTCTAAAAGGTAAGGAAATGCTTCTCCAACTCTTTATTTGAAGTTTAATTCGTTGGTTAGTGAGTAATTTGATTTTTGGTTTTCTCTCTCTTCCATGGAGCTTGAGCTAGTTATGAGTGAAATTGGACCATAATTTTCACTATACTAGGGTAAATTAGGTAGGGAAGTAAGATTGCACCCTTTGTTAGTACATCTTTGTTGATTTTAGTATAGTATTAGTGAAGTTTGGTGCATGTGTCATGAAACCCTATATCTAGATCTAGGATTTTGTTTTTTTTTCTTTTTCAATTTTTTTATGTGACTAGGGTTTGCATGTAGGTGAATGTGTAAGATTTTAATTGTTGTTAATGTGTAAAATATCCTCTACCATGGCTACTAATTATCATTTAATATTTATTTTGATTCCTTTCTATAATGTGTGTTTTTAATTAGTTATGGATAAATATGCCATTAATTAATTATCCGCACTGATGACATGGTGGGATGATGAGCGCAAGGTGGATGATGATACGATCGCACACCCGGCCGATTGTAGCCAGTGGCAAGCGTTCGATGCCAGGTACAAAGCAGAATTCAGTGATGACCCACGGAATGTACGGTTCGGACTTGGAGGTTCCCAATGCCATTGATGCGATGCACGTGCAGAAGAATGTCTTTGAGAGTCTCATGGCTATCTTGATGGACACGGGCAAGTCAAAGGATGGTCTCAGATTACGGAAAGACATGGTGCAGCTGAACGTGATGCGGGAGCTTTGGCCGGTACAGCAGGATAATGGCAAGTACAGTCTTCCCGCGGCTAGCTTCTTGCATGAAATGTGGTCCTACGAGCGGTTCATGTCAGTTCTAAGCCGATACGTGCATAACCGAACACACCCAGAGGGCTCCATGATAGAGGGTTACAATTCCGAAGAAGTCATCGAGTGCTGCCAAGAGTGGCTAAAAGTACAGAGAGGGATTGGTAATCCCGATTCTCGTCACAAACTTTTGTAAGAAGATCGAGGCTGTGGAAAAGAACCTGCCCAAAGATGTATTGCCATGGGAACGAAAAGGTGTCAAGGGGAAAGTTGTCACGGTGGGCTAGCTAGTTTATGTAAGTGTGTCAGTGTTCGTAAGACTACATTCATGTATGTGTGTGAGACTACATTCATGTATATGTGTGTGAGACTACATTCATGTATGTGAGACTACATTTATGTATGTGTGTTTGAAACTACATTTATGTGTGTGTGTTTGAGACTACATTCACGTATGTTTGTGTGAACAATGTGTACTAAGAATTTATCAAATTATGAAATTACCAAAATAAAATTTGTAGATCTCCATGAGTTATTCAACTTTGGTATTCATTACTTTTTCAGTTGAAATGATTTGGGGTCTAAATTATGGTTTCAACTTGTCTTTTTTCAAATTTCAAAATTTGAAAGGTTCAAATTTAGTCAAATGACAAGATAACCAAAATAAAAGTTGTAGATCTTGATGAGTTGAACAACTTTTGTATTCATCACTTTTACATCTGAAATCATTTAGGGTTTTAAAATTTGGTTTGAACTTGTCAAATTTCAAATTTTAAAATGTGTAAAACATTGTCACATCCAAGTTTGATCAAACTTAAATGCGGAAGCATGATTTTAAAAATTTTTAGGAAAAAAAAACATCACATTTGGAGTTAGTACGAGGGAGAACAACTAGTTATAAAATTTACCCACAGATTAAAAAGAGAAATCACACTGTTCTGGATGATCCATGATCATAGTGAACAGTGTGATTTCTTTTTTTAATCTGTGGGTCAACTTTGTAACTAGTTTTTCTTCCTCATACTAACTCCAAATCTGATGATTTTTTTTCCTAAAATTTTCTAAAATCATTCTCTATCAATTTATTTTATTGGTTTTGTCAATATACACATATGAAAAGTTTGAGCAATTTAAATTTTGAATTTCAAAAAAATACAACTTCAGACAAGATTTTGGTACCCCAAATAATTTCAGCTGAAAAAGTGATAAATACCAAATTTGAATAACTCGTGAAGATCTACACCTTTTGTATTGATCAGAGGCTTACGCCTTTATACAATTACATCACGGTCAGATAATTAACGAAGCTAGCTACATTCAAGGAGAGCCTTAGGACGTGTGAACGTGCACCGAACGTGCACGAAAACTTCTCGCTCACACTGTCGCTAACAATTATGAGGCTCAGAAAAGGGTGTCATCGTGTGGATTACAGTGCGTGTCATCGTGTGGTACCTTTTGTTCTGGTGCAGCAGGAATCCTATCCAGTGCACTGGGCAACATGGCGACCTGCATCATCTGTTTCTAAACATAGCGTAGTCTTCATCGGCATCTCGAGGGCGCGCTGCATCTTAAGGAGGGGGGATTGTCACAAATAGGCTATATGCTGTGCTTTTGATATTGGACTACACTAATTTATTGGGCCTGTAAGCAGGCATGTGTGCCGCAAGGGTGTGTTGCTGGGCTTTAGCCCGTTTCATTGATTGTTTTCCACTATTAAACTTAGCTGTGTGGGTGGTTGGGTTGACAGCTAAGCAGAACTAAAACTAAGTTTTCCTTCCTCCTCTCGTGCTCTCTTGCTACCGAGGCGGTGCCGCCGTGCTCCATCGCCACGTGTGTTTGCCGGCAGCCACTCCTATCTTACCGGCAGGCAGGGCGGCTTGCAGGGGCAGCCCGCCAGGTTCAACGCCGGCATGGCCGTCGTGCCCTATGGTGGCTATGGGATGCTGCCATGGCGTACAACCGTACCGCCCTATTCGCTTGAACTTATCAATTTGGTTTATCAGTCATGGTACAGTATTTTTCTCTCATAATAAATAAGCATCAACTGCCTTATCAGCCGCAGAAATTATTAGCTGAACAGATGGCTGCTGTTTGGTTGCTGCCTGACAGCTCTACACCCAACCAGGCAAAGATCTAATAATCTCCAGACAAATAAAATTCAATGTCTGAAAATCCTTTTTTCAGTCCTCCAAGCAAATAGCTACAGTGGACCTCTTATCGATTCTGAATGCATTTGTAGTCTAAGCAATATTTATAATAGCACGTTAATTTGGTGATTTTTTTGAGGAAAATTTTAATATGCTGAGATAAAAATCTCCGTTGGAGGTCCATCTCGTTTTTTTTTTTGCGATTGAGGTCCATGTCGTTTGTGTTGGATTTGTAGCTGTGGAGAAGGAATCATCATATGGAATCTTTAGTCTCTCCCGTCAGCTACTGTTCCACCTACAGTGAGCACGGTTCAGCCCTCCCACCAGTGCACTCAGTCCACGCACGCAGGCCCAGGCCCAGACCCAGCCACCCCACCAGATCCTTCGCGTTCTTTCTCAAGGAAAAAACCGAAAACCCCGAAAAAAACAAAACCTCCTCCCAGTCCAGTCGCTGCTCCCCTCGTGCCCTCCGCTCGCGTCCGTCCACGCCTCCGCCTGATTCCTGCCTTCGCCGCCGGTGCCCGCGATCCCGCTCCTCGATTCACGGGTTTTCTCCGTCGCCGTCGCCCGCAACCCAGCTCGCCAATTCGTCGCTCCATGTCCTTCTCCTCCTCCACGACTCACCTCTAGGCCCTAGCCCAACGTCGTCGCCGCCCCTAATCGAAGATCCTCGTGGATGGCGCCGGCGTCCACGTGGCCGCCGGCGACGCCGCTGCCAAGGTCCCACCCACCTCCCGCTGCCCGCTGCCGCTTCTTCGTCGCCCAAACCCTAGGCGCGGTACTGACCCCTCACGTGCGCAGCTGCTGGAGGTCGACAACATGAAGCGCCCGCTCAAGGAAGGTCGCCAAGGAGATGCAAGGTTGGGGCACGACCGGCCCCGGGTGAAAGCGCTTCCCTCATCTTCATCTCTGCCCAAGCCTGGTCCTCGCCAGGGTCGAGGTTTGTGTCTCCTTCTTCTCAGTCTGACAGTACATAGGCATAGGCACAAAGCGGCAGTGGCCTGTGTCAGCAAATGGAATTTGTGTTCATATGCTGCATTTTGTTCAAGCAATTTGTGATGCACACTCTACATTCTGATATGTCTCTTCATCTTCTTTCTAGGCGCAGCTAGAGATTGGAATTTCGAGTGTAACTGAACCAATAACTTCTCTTTTTGTTACCTTTAATTTAGTAATTCCGAGTTTCCAACCATTCTTCACAATGCTGACCGGTTTTATTTCTATTAAATAGTACTTTTATTACCTTTCTCAGGTACGAAAATTATTTTTTTACAATTCACAAAGCAATCGTTCCATAATCATTGCAGCATATTATTTTATTACTTTCTTGGTGTTGGCACCATTTGATCAATTTTTTGTGTTCCTGAATGCTCTAATGCAGGATAGGCCGAGAAATCACTTGGACTTGCACAACCGCTTAGATTCTAAAGGTCAGAGGGAGGGGGATGTCTTTTAAAATAGAATGAGCGAATACATATTTATTGGACAAATATTTATAGGAATAATCCGTGATTTAACATTCCACTTGCAGACTATTCGATCTTCAGTTCTTCGCAAGCATCGTTTGTCCTCACATACTTATAGAAATCATGGACATATCTCATTGCTTACTTTTGTAGTTGTGTACTTGGTTCTATATACATGGTGCAGGGTCAGTGAGCTTCGGGTTGTACAACTTCTGGATGGCCTATGTGATAAGATGCAAGATTGTACCTTAAAAAAGGTAGGAAATAAGATTTATAATTGTTTTAGAACTGATATACTAGTGATGCTGCATCCCTTTTCTATGTTCCAAGCATTATAAACATGCCATAAAAATGAACCGGTTTTCACTTTTTAGAGTACTTTGAATATGCTCGGCATTTCGCCACCTAATTTTTTTTGTATGCAGTTGGAATAAAAAAGGATGGGCTAAAGTAACGGACTGGAATAGCTTTCCAACTGGTAATTTTTACCAACTTTATTGCTAATGTTTATTCTTCTGATGGTCTGTTACTGTATTGAAACTGAGAGGCCGAAGTGCAATGTCAATCCATAGTTTCTTAACTATGCTAATCCAATCTGCCTGCTTAATCTTCTCTTACATGCATCGTACAAGAAAAATGCAGCCACCAGGTTTAGAACTCTGTCCTACATGCATCATACAAGAAAAATGCAGCCACCAGGTTTAGAACTATGTCTTATGGTAAATCACAATACTGAATGCTTTCCAAGCAAAGAACAAGCACTGCCTTTGGGTTTGCTTTGCTCCACTGTAATAAAACATTTATCTCTGTATAAGGACTGTTTCTAAATATGTAACGTTTAAAAAATTGACTGATAGAATAGGCAGCATATATTGTTTCAAAGTTGATATGCCTTTGTACATGTGTAATTCTTAAGGGACATGCATTCCCTAATACAATGTAGCTGCAGGTAATACATCTGAAGGAAACCATTGCCTTCATTTCCTTCACATAATGTCCCTATTGTTTTATAACATATACATGCTGTCCTTTTCTTCTGGTGCCAGGGCCTATTTTGCTAAACATCATTTCCACAATAGCCGATGATGTGTGCTATTTCAAAATGATAAATGCCTTTTTTGGTTATGAGGCTGATGGATAGCCCTCGCTTACGTTATTCTGAACATTGCAATTGACTCTGATTCATCTATTGCCTTCATTAACAGGTATGGAGGTCTTTGGTCTACCTTTCAAAGGGAATAAAATTGTTTAGTTCTGCATTTCAGATGTTTGAGCATGTGAATTCACTGCAAAAGCCGGTTGCCACAAGCTTGGGTGTTCTGATGCAACACTCACTGTGCCTTGGCAGAAGTGAGATGATAGAGAACTCAAGGTTAGTGCCTTGCTCATGCATTGGTCAGCCTAAGAGCGCACTATCAATTTAAATTCATCACTGTTAATTGCAAATCCAAATTTAATGAACCTTGGTGCCTTTTGTGCAACAAAAATTGCGAATTACGGCTAGCCTAAAATTATGTGCTTTTAAGTTAACTCTACTTTTAATTACATAGCTAGGATGTCTGTGCTTTTAGATTGCCCTTGAATATTTGATACGATAGGTATTATTCCTATCCTAGGATAGTTATTTGCTTTCCGGCTTTATTGAAACAGACTTGACTTGGTACATGTCGGTCATAATATAACTACTACTAAATGGACTATGCCGTTGATGACAATGTGGACTTGTGGTATGGTTTGGATCAGACTTTGGAATGGTTTGGACTTTGTTTTGCATGTGGACTTGTGGATTTCTTAATGGACTATGTTATAATGATGGACTTCATAATGGACTTCATAATGGACTATGTTGTAATGATGGACTTTTGTGAATTATGACTTGTGATGATGTTCTAAATAATGGTCTTGTGTTTGTGGATGTATATATGTATATTTGTGGCGGTTAGATTCGAATTTGAATTATATATATATGTGGTCAGATTTGAATTTGAATTTTTTTTTGCTGGAAAATCCACTGTAGGGGTGGTTCTTGATTGAACCGCCCTTACAAATACACACAGCAGAGGCGGCTGGTGATACAACCTCCCTTACAGAAGTCCACTACAGGGGCGGCTGATATAACCAGCCACCCCTACAGAGGGCACTGTAGGGGGATATTACCAGCCACCCCTACAGAGGGCACTGTAGGGGCGGCTGAAAACACCAGCCGCCCCTACAGAGGCAGCCTATGTAGGAACACCCTGGGAAGGACGGCTGGCGCAGCCGCCCCTACAGTTAACTTCTGTAGTAGTGTTCCATTTCATGCAGGGAGTTATTAATTTCAGTGTATCAGTGATGCTTTGAAGTTATGGGTGGAATTGAGACTGCAGAACTAGTTGAAACGAATAGGAATGGAGATAGGCGTTCTAATTCGTTATACTAATGTTTTTTATTCTTTGGTCAAAGGGCTGCCTTGGTACAGACCGAAGGGGTTCAACAGTTAATTTACAAATTGCTGCCTTTTTTTTGTCTATACCAATATGCAGCCAAGTGCAGTAGTGTAGACTTAGTGATTTAATTATGGATGTGTGCTAGCTATCTACTAGAACTGGAGAAGTAGATTGGGAATTAGAGAATTGGGGGATTGGAATTTATAGTCAGGTCTGTATGGCTGGGGTTTTGTCTTAATAGTTGCTAAGCTTCTCCCACTCCGCTTAGGTTCTGTTGGTGCTGAAGTACATTAGTGTTTGTGTAATCACTAACTTGAGAACAGCACCAGATGACATTCACTCTAGATTCTACCATTCAGCAGATATTACTTTACTGGTGCTTCCTTGCTAGTTGCTACACACTAGTAACTAGTCCTTGTACTCAGGTAAACAAAAACAGCACCAATATCCAGTCAGGGCAGGCAATCTCTACTTGACTTTTTTTTTCAGAAAAAATTGTTTGCGACACCTCATCTTTGCAGATGTTTGGCTCCAGAAGGTTCCTCTATTTGCCCAGACGCAGGAATAGAGAACTATTTAGGTGATAAAATGTTAATTAATGAATGGTAAACGGTCGTCAACGATCTGTCTATTTATTGGTTATAAACTAAATCGGATAAAAGCGGTATTTTATCTTTGTTCGCATCTCAGATAAAACATACTACCTATGTTACAAAGTATAAGTCGTTTTGACTTTTCTAAATACATAGATATCTACTTTGTTAGATGCGTAACTGTGGGGGTACGACACCGGATACCCACGGCAGATTACATGGGCTGCGCTCCCAGGGGCGGTCCAGCTCACAAGACAAAGACCTACGGTGCACGGCACTGCTCAGCGTGCACCGTAAGACATCAAGGGCGATATTCTGGAGACACTATGAGATCTGTTAGGATACGTTCGATCCCATGATTCATGTAATCTGTTATTACTTTCCGGTTATCTCCTAAATCTAACCGACTTGTAACACTGCCCCCAAGACTATATAAGACGGGCAGGGACCCCCTCAAAATACACACAAGATCATACGAAGCCAATACAATCCAACAGACCGCAGGAGTAGGGTATTATGTCGTACTGATGGCCCGAACCTGTCTAACTCTTGTGTCTCTGTTGCTTTCTTGTTCTCGATTACACGCATATATGCCGATCAATCTACCTTCGTGGGATACCTCTCGGAGGACTGCCGACGATATTCTATCGACAGTTGGCGCGCCAGGTAGGGGTGTGCATGCTGTTTCCATGTAGAAAAAGATGGTATGTTTTGCAGGCTCTTCGTCCTTCCCACAGCTCCGCCGGATCTTTACGGTCGGATCAATCTCCTGGGTCATCAACGCTAACGGAGACGGAGAAATCATCAAGCTGGTGCAGATCAATTCTGCACCAACCACTCCAACACCTGCGACTGCAGATCCGATCTCGGAACTGCCTCCGAGGTCGTCTTCACTAACAATTCGCCATCCGCTCCCCCGCTACCCGAGGAAGCGGATCGACAATGACGATCTGATCGCATCCATCGATCAGGTTGGCTAGAAGCTTGCCGACTGCCTCTCCGTCGCAGGATCGGCTCTGACCACTCTGGTTCAACACCGACCACCCTCCGATTCAGATCCATTGGAGGCCGATCAGGAAACTCCAGGGGTTACGGCCCTACCCTTTGGGCTCACCAGCATCGCTGCCTCCTACAAAGATGTCCTAAGGGGCAAATTCACTGACCAGGTGGGAGACATCTATCCTCTCGCTGACCAAATCGCTGACCAGCTCTCGCCGACTGTCAATATGTTGCACATCAGCCAATTCTCCGAAGCGTCCCTCCACACCATCCTGGAGGAGAATCCAGACTCCGAGTCACAGGGCTCCACGAAGACTGTCGCCGAAACCACCGCCGTCCAATCTCCTTTCCTACCCTTCCGACGAGGTGGGATTTTCTAGCCTCCAACAACACTGTGGAGTATGATCATGTCTCCACGGACTCCGTATAGCCGTCGAGCTCGACGTCAAATGCCTCATGGTATACGGAGACTCCGCCCTGGTCATCAACTAGGTCAAGAAAGATTGGTCCTGTTCCAGTGAGAAGATGGACGCGTACCGCGCCGAGATTAGGAAACTAAAAGGGAAGTTCTACGGTATCGAGTACCACCACGTGGTACGAGATCAAAATCAGCTCGCCGACCACCTATCTAAGATAAGCTCTTCTCGTGCCGTGATTTCGCCTAGGGTCTTCGTTCAAGACCTTTTTACGCTGTTTATTAAGGAAGAGAAGGAAGTTCAAGAAATCCCTCCCCCACCGAGCAGCTGGTACTTGCGGTGCCTTCGCCGGTTGTAGATTCGAGGGAAAGTTCGTCAAGTATCTCACCAGCGTCGACGTACCCGCTGACAGACCAAAACTGAATGTCTAATCCGTCGTAGCAAGCATTACGTGCTGGTAGACAGGAACTTGATGAGGGAAAATGCCAAGGAAGGGATACTGTAGAAATGCATCACCCAAGAAGAGGGAGTGAAACTACTTCTTGAAATTCACTCTAGATCCTGTGGCAATCACGCGGTCTCGAGAAAGCTGGTCGGCAAAGCTTTCCAAGCTGTTTTTTATTGGCCCACGGCCATCGCCGACGCAGAAGACCTCGTCCTATGTTGTGAAGGATGTCAATTTTTCACCAAGCAAATACACGTGCCGACGTAGGAATTGCAAACCATCCCAGTTTCTTGGCCTTTTGCATGCCGGGGACTGGACATGATTGGGCCTTTCAAGCCTATGCTAGGCGGTTTTCGGTACGTATACGTCGCCATTGACAAGTTCTCTAAGTGGATCGAATACAAGCCGCTTGTTTTGGCCACTACAAAGAAAACAGCGGAGCTCTTCGAAGATATCATCCATAGATTCGGTCTTCCGAACAGCATTATCACCGACCTCGAAACTACATTCACTGGTCATCATTTTTAGGACTTCTACGAAGACCGATGCATCTCCATCAAATACGTCTCTGTTGCCCATCCTAAAGCCAACGGCCAGGTCGAACGGGCGAACGATATGATTCTCGATGCCCTCAAAAAGAGACTATACCAGAACGAGGAAAAGCATCCGGGCAGATGGCTCAAAAAGCTCCTAGCTGTAGTCTAGGGACTGCGCACTCAAGCTAGTGGCAACACCGGTGTGTCTCCATATTTTTTATATGTGATCTCCATAAATGCTCCGCCACGTTTCTCCATACTAAAATATCTCTAAGATATTTTGCCAACCATTGAGCAGCACACGTTCTGCTCTGTGTTCTTTGGAGAAAACCCTGTCTCCGATCCCTCCCTACACGTGCTACGGGCTCTGTGCTCTGCGTTATGGGTGGTCGGCTGTGGTTCCTCGGTCACGTCCGTTCCTCCTACACGTGCACGAGCTCCGCGCTCGACATTATGGAATACGGGCTAGCCAAGGCCAAGAGCCCAATAATGAACTAACTGCTCGGACGCTACTTATACCAAGTATAATTGCGTTAGGGTTAACAATAGATCTATTTTTCGCCGAAAGTGATAGCAAGACGCATAAACATGCATACAACGTCTACTTGCAATATTTATACAAATACATAAATGTTTGTTTACGCCCTTGCGCATTTAACTTTCCTCTCTAGCTATTACATATAGGTTTCCCTCTACTCAGGTCATTGAGCTTGGCCCTCATCGTCTTCAGTAGCTGGGCCGTCACCTTCTTTACGCGGTCGGAGCCGACGCGCATCGCTGTAATGGTCTCCTATGCCTTCTTAGCAGAGTTCTTCGCCCCCAACGGCTCCCTATACTCCGCTGGCACAACAGCGAGGATAGCTTCCAACGCTGACATGTCGTCTTCTTCATTGTCGGTGCCCTTGTCAATGGCATTACAGAGCCGTCAGGCTCTGAGCTTGACCTTCATGGTCACCGCCCACTCGTCATAGTTGATGTGATTCAGCGTCGGCCAACTAGTGTCGCTGACCTTCCACACCGTCTAGTCGTGGCTGGGCAGCTACAGCAGCGCCACATCTGTCGTCCATCTCCAAACTGTCCATCATCGCCAGCGGTTAGTCCCGCGACGGCGCTTGTATGACTTTGATACCACTTGTTGGCCCTGGGATCTCCCGCACGGGTGAGCCGACCGCTCACCGGCGTTGCCGACCACACACTATGGCTAGAGGTAGAAAAAGGGAGGAAGAACAGAGCGCGCACACACACAGCACAAGCACCAGCGTTGGCCAGAGCTCTGCAGAGGAGATGGCAAAACTGAACTCTCTCTCTTTACTGAGTTACAGTGGAAAACTATATATATATAACTCAACCCATCTAATCTTAGTACACCGATATGTCAGGCTGCCATACTGCTACAATGACTAAATGTGACAGCAGGGCTGACTTTGACGTCCGCCCCTGCTGTGGCTACAGTGTGGTAGGAAAGCCTTTCGGCACTTGCACCTGTCGTGGCTAAAGTGTAGCAGCAGGGGAGCTCTTTCGACACCTATCCTTACCACACGTACAGAGGAGAGCAGCAGATTACTTTATAAGGACGTAGTTCTGCCTTCTGTTAGAACGCTACTCAACTAACGAATTAAATTCAAAAACAGTAAGGATGCATGCAGGCATCATACGTGTCATTTGAGCTGGCTAATTAGAAGAAAAAAGGGGCATGTCTACGAATCGCAAAGCCCAATCGCACGGCTGCTACACGTACACGATTATTTTCGCCCTCCCGAGGGCCGAGGCGCTCCAGCCCGTCTCGCAGGGACCGTTCCGCTTGCTTGGATGGAGGACGCCGGTGTGCAGAGCAAGGATGACGCCAGCCGCAGTAAGTAGCAGCACTGGGTGAACGGCCGTGTGCGCGGGCGGCCAGGCAGGGCGCGGCCGCGCGGTGGGGCGGGGCGCTCGCGCTGCCGTGTCGAGGACAGCCCGCGCGCGTCCGCGGGTGGCGGCGAGGTTCAGGCGTCGGGGCTGGAGCGGTCTCGGGGGAGCCATACGCGGCCGGCGGCGAGGTCGCGACGGAAACAGACGCGAGGTCCGCCGCAACAGTTTTCATGCTCTCCATGTCCATGTCCGCCTCTGTTGGCGCGGCGCCATGCGGCAGCAGCAAGTTCGTCGTACACGTTCATGCCAGTGGCGGATGCACGATGCGGGATAAGGGGGGGCTAAAACAATGGAGATGTTGATTTGCATGAAGATTTAATGGTGAAATCAAGCTTTTGCTACAGTGATTAGGCTTGAAATCAAGACATTAGGGGGGGCTGGAGCCCCCCAGCCCCCCTTTGGATCCGCCACTGGTTCATGCAGATGTCATTTTGCGTGCCCATGTCAATGTCAGCCGGACTCTCTCCGGCGTGCTCTCAAACTCGCTGTGAATTCAAGAACGAATGAACACAAAAACTTTTTTTTTGTGCCAAGCGCGAACTCGTGTCAGCGGTTTTCTGATTAAGGTGCTCCTACATATACACATGAGCTTCTAACTGCCAAAAGAGAAAAAGAAGGAGCGGCTGAGCTAACCTCAGCTCTCCGCCATGCACGCCATGCTCGTCATGGCCCCGATCTGTGCGCGCCATCCCACACACCAGAGCACAACGCGCACGCTGCGGCAGGCAACGCCACGACACGTCCAAAACGCCACGACGTGGCCCCATTACAACGACGCGCTCGGGAGGATATGATTGTCCAGGCCGAGCTCAACGCTAACTGAATGCGAAAGCAAAAAAAAACTGAACTGAACGCAGGATTACATTGACGCTTACATTTCACCCCCTAATCCTGACGTTCCTTGCTAATCTCGACGACGCCAAGCTTATCACGGAGTTCACAGAACCGTTCTCGTGCCAGCGGCTTCGTCAGAATGTCAGCGATCTGCTCTTCAGTGCGGACGTGTTCAATGTCCAGTTTCCCGTCTCCAACACACTCCCGAATGAAATGGAACCTCACATCAATATGTTTACTGCGTTCATGGAAGACAGGATTCTTACTGAGGGCAATAGCCGATTGGCTGTCCATCTTGAGAATGAAGGTTGTGCGCTCCTCGCTCTTCAACTCGGCAAGCAGCTGCGACAGCCAAACACCTTGGCAGGCCGCTGTCGTCCCTGCTATATACTCAGCTTCGCAAGAGGACAAAGCGACGACCTTCTGCTTCTGTGACTGCCAAGTCACTGGACAGGAGTCGTAGAAGAACAAGACGCCAGTGGTGCTCTTCCTTGTATCAATGTCGCCGCCCAAGTCAGCGTCACTGTAACCCAACAGCTTCAGCTCCTGGCCACCGTGCTTGTAGTGGCAGCCATAATCAAGTGTCCCTGCAATGTACCGCAAGATACGCTTCACCGCGTTGAGGTGCTCAACGGTGGGGTGCTCCATGAAGCGGCTGACGTAGCCGACGGCGAAGGAGATATCCGGCCTTGTGTGCACCAAGTAACGCAGGCAGCCAACCAGGCCCCTGTACTCAGTCGCATCTACCGGCGCCGCTGTACTCGTCTTTGACAGCTTCAGGCGATGCTCCATCGGAGTGTGGCACGCATTGCAGCTCTCCATGCCAGCGCGCTCCAGGATCTTGCGCACATAAGCTGATTGTAGCAGCTTGATCCCATCGCGCCCCTGCTGCACCTCAATTCCCAGGTAAAAACAGAGCAAGCCAAGGTCACTCATTTTAAACCTGGAAGACATCTGCTGCTTGAATTTGGCGATCTCGTTGGCGTCGTTCCCGGTGATAATGAGGTCATCGACGTAGACCCCCACCAACAGCCGGGATGCTCCCTTGCCGCGGGCGTACACGGCGTGCACCGACGTGCTGTGGCTGAAGCCGAGTGCCACCAGCGTCTCGTGGAGTTTGGCGTTCCACGCGCGCGGTGCTTGACGGAGACCGTAGAGCGCCTTGTCCAAGCGCAGCACCTTGTTCTCGTGCTCGACGACGGTGAAGCCGGGAGGCTGCCTGACGTAGACCTCTTCAACCAGCTCCCCGTTCAGGAACGCGGACTTTACGTCCATATGGTGCACCGGCCACCCCTCCTGGGCAGCTAGCGCAAGGAGCAGCCGGACGGACTCGATGCGGGCGACGGGCGCAAAGACCTCGTCGAAGTCCACCCCGGGCTGTTGCACATATCCCTTCGCCACGAGACGGGCCTTGTGTTTGACGACATCACCGGCAGCATCCTTTTTCACCTTGTAAACCCACTTCAAGCCTATGGGTCGATGCCCAGGCGGAAGGGGCACTAGGCGCCAGGTCTTGTTGCTTTCGATGGACTCCATCTCCTCCATCATGGCTCGGCGCCAGCACGCGTGCTTCTCAGCCTCTGCATAAGAAGCGGGCTCCTCCTCTATCTGCAAATGGAGCTCTGCAGCTACCTGGCGCTCGACATAGGCCGGTGGAGATGCAGCCCCGATGACATTGTCAATGGTGCGATACCTGGGCTCGGCGTCGTCGGCATCGGCGTCCAAGTACTCCTCTGCATCCGGTGGAGGAGACACGAACTCTGGGGCTGGCGGTGGAGGCTCCAGTGGCGCTGGTGTGCTTGGCGTAGCGGGCGTCGGTGCTGGAGAGCGCCCCGCAGGTGTATTGGAGCCGGGGATCGGTGTCCAAGTGCCTGGGGCCGGGTCGACGGTGTACTGCTCGTCTCCTAGCTCCAGCGTGTGCTGCTCGATGGCGAAATCCGCTGCAGCACCTAAGTCCTCGCTCTCCCAGGTCCAGGTTGCGGGCTCGTTGAAGACGGCATCCCGCGACGCCACGGCGCGCCGCGACGCCGGGTTGTAGAAGCTCCACGCCTTGGCGCCGGGTTCGTAGCCGATGAAGACGACAGGCGTCCCACGATCGTCGAGCTTCTTCAGGTTCGGCCTCGTCTCCTTGATGAACGCCACGCAGCCGAACGTGCGGAGGTGGTGGACGTCGGGCCTGCGACCATGCCAGGCTTCGTACGGCGTCATGCCATCGACAGCCTTGGTGGGCGCCCGGTTCAGAATGTACACTGCGGTGGCGACTTCTTCTCCCCAGAACGTCGCCGGCATGTCGTGAGGTTTCAGCAGACTTCGCGCCATGGTCACCACCGTCTGATTCCTCCGTTCGACCACGCCGTTTTGCTGAGGTGTGTACGGCGCGGTGTGTTGTCGTTCGACGCCGCGGTCGGCGCAGTAAGACTCGAACTCGACGGAGGTGAACTCCGCGCCGTTGTCGGTCCTGAGTACGCGCAGGTGCCACCCAGTCTCCACCTCGATGCGCGCTTGGAACTTCTTGACCGCTGCGAGCGTATCGCTCTTGGCGGCGAGCAGCGCCACCCACATGTACCTGCTTCGGTCATCCACCAACAGTAGGAAATACAGCTTACCACCCGGGGTTGCCGGCGTGATAGGGCCGCACAGGTCACTGTGGACCAGGTCTAGCAGCCCCTTCGCCCGCCGCTTCGCCTACGATGGGAACGGGCTCCGCTTGAGCTTGGTGGTGACGCAGTCGGTGCAGAGTTGATGAACGTTCTTGACGTGGGGAAGCCCCCGCACCATGCCCCACTCCTCGAGCTTGCGCAGGGTATCAAAGTGCAGGTGGCCATAGCGTTCATGCCACAGCCACGCACTGTCGTTGGCGCGCGCAGATAGGCAGAGTGGCCGCGCGATCTTCACCCGAAGGAGGTACAGGCGGTTTGCTGAGCGCTTCACCCGAGCGATCAGCCGCCCCTTTTCGTCGCGGATTCGGAGGACGCCATGCTTGGCGTGGACGTCACAGCCGCCCTCATCGAGCTGGCCGAGGCTAACGATATTAGTGGTGAGCCTCGGAATGAAGTACACCCCCGTGAGCGGGAGGTGCTCGCCGGTCTTCCCCCCGAATAGGACGGTGCCTGCCCCCTCGATTTCGACCTCCGAGCCATCACCGAACCGGACGGAGCCGCGGATCCCCGAATCGATGTTGACGAAGGCGTCGCGGGAGCCAGACATATGGTTCTTGGCCCCGCTGTCGAGGTACCAGAGGGTGTCGTCACGGTCGGAGGCGCCATCAAGCTGGGCGAAGACCTTGCCCTCCACAATCCGGAGAGGGCGGCGCTCGGGTGGCGACGGAGTGGCGACGGCGGCGCGTGGTGGGGAAGACCAGTTGGGGACGAGTGTGGCGTAGGCCATCAGCAGAGTGGGCTCGGTGTCCTCTTCAGCCTGTGCGACGTGGGCCTCCGCCTTGGGCTTGTTGCGGCAATCCTTGGCCCAGTGGCCGTATTTGCCGCAGCGCTTGCACTGGTCGGCCCTGGTGGCCCTGCCGGAGTTGGGCTCGGCCTGCTTCCCGTCGTGCGAGGCGGAGCTGCCGCCCTCACCTTTGCCGCGCCCACGGCCTTGCCCGCGGCCGCCACGCTTCTTGCCGCCAGAGCTCGACGTTGCGCCGCGCCCGGCACTGTCTTGGTCACGGCGAGCCCTGCGGCGCGCCTCCCAATCTTCCTCAGTGAGAAGGAGACGCCTCATGGCGTCCGTCACTGTCTGCGGCTTGGCGCGGTCCTCGAAGACGTGAAGGCGCCCGATCACATCTTCAATTGAGATAGCGTTGAGGTCACTGAACATCTCGATGGAAACGGTGGCCTGGGTCAGCTTCTCCGGCACCACCTGCAGCATTTTTTTCACTACCTCAGGCTCGGTGATGTTGTCGCCGAGGGTGCGCAGATTGGTGGTGAGCGTGGTGATCCGGACGCCGAAGTCGCTGACGCTTTCGCCTTCCTTGAACGAGAGATTGCCGAAGTCGCGGCAGAGCTGCTGCGCGCTGGCGTCGCGCGCGCGCTCGTCGCCGATCCGGAGGATCCTGACGGCGTCCCATGCCTCCTTCATGGTACGGCGGATGGCGAGGGAGTTCCAGAGTTCGGACAGGACGGAGCGCAGCAACCCCGCCATCGCCTGTCGATCATCATGGTACTCCTCCTCGTCCGCGTCATCGTCGATGCCGTTGACGACGACGTCCCAGACGCGCAGCGTCTGGAAGTTCACCTCCATGACCAACGCCCACTCAGGGTAGTTGGTACGCGTGAGCATCGGCGCTCGACAATGCGCTCTATGACGCGCGACCCATGCCGGGTGTGAGAGCGGCGACTGTTGGAGCGGCCACGGCGGCGACGTGGTGGCGAGCGCGACGGAGGCTCCTTCTTCCCGCCGGAGCCGTCGCCCTTGTCCGTCTTCCTCTTGGACGGAGAGTCGGACATGGCGGCGGCGTGATCTCGGCTCTGATGCCAAATGTCAGCCGGACTCTCTCCAGCGTTCTCTCAAACTCGCTGTGAATTCAAGAACGAATGAACACAAGAACTTTTTTTTTGTGCCAAGCACGAACTCGTGTCAGCGGTTTTCTGATTAAGGTGCTCCTACATATACACATGAGCTTCTAACTGCCAAAAGAGAAAAAGAAGGGGCGGCTGAGCTAACCTCAGCTCTCCGCCATGCACGCCATGCTCGTCATGGCCCCGATCTGTGTGCGCCATCCCACACACCAGAGCACAACGCGCACGCTGCGGCAGGCAACGCCACGACGCGTCCAAAACGCCACGACGTGGCCCCATTACAACGACGGAGGATATGATTGTCCAGGCCGAGCTCAACGCTAACTGAATGCGAAAGCAAAAAAACTGAACTGAACGCAGGATTACATTGACGCTTACAGTCAATATGGTCCCCGGCGGCGAGCGCGTCACCTCCGGCCGCTTCCACGTCGGCGGGCGGCACTGACGTCGCCAAGGGCTCGGACTCCATCTCCCTCCACCTCCGGCTCTATGCCACTGGCAACGGCAGCTGCCGCGTGCGGGCGCACTCCAAGTTCAGTCCCACAGTTTTCATGCGCTCCATGTCCATGTCCGCCTCCGGTGGCGCGGCGCCATGCGGCAGCAGCAAGTTCGTCGTGCACGTTCATGCAGATGTCATTTTGCGTGCTCATGTCAATATGGTCCCCGGCGGCGAGCGCGTCACCTCCGGCCGCTTCCACGTCGGCGGGCGGCACTGACGTCGCCAAGGGCTCGGACTCCATCTCCCTCCACCTCCGGCTCTATGGCGTCGGCAAAGGACGGATGCTACGACCATGGGCGGGTACGATCTCGTAGGCACGACGACGCCGCTGCGGCCCAGGAGGCGGGAACCGATCTTGACTCCGGCGCCAACAAGGCATGCACATGGCTCGCGTACGGGTTTCCTTCCTTCGTCAAACTAGGCATGCACAAGATACAGGGTTCTGTACGTGAACTCCCTCTGCACATGCTAGCTTGCATCTTTTCTTCGTACGTGTACACGTACAAAATTTCTTTTTCCCCCCTTTGCTAGCACAAATGATCTACGGCTAATAAACCAACTAGCTTATAATCCTTGTATATTAGCAATGAGGGTCAGTGGCACTAGAGGAATGCTGAACTTTTGCATGATGTTCAGACACGAGGGTATTTTAGACTTTTCTCACCGCGGTTTGATACTGTTAGAGGTAAAAGTAGACAGAATGGCTTTGGCGACAAAAAAATTTAGGTGAGTGACACCTAGATGCGCTGAAACTTTTTAGTGGCTTAAAGGTAAGGACCATCTTTTTTAATTAATGGTATACAGGTAAAACCCTCTTTTTTAATAGAGTTAATATAGCATTTTCTCTTTTAGGTAAATATTGTCTTGTTGATTATAGCTATCCTAAGAGAGAGAGAGAGAGAGAGAGAGAGAGTTACCTAGCTTCATATACAAATTAAAGGAGAGACATGCCATGTACTGGAATTTCAACGATGCCGTAGTCCTACCTTTATTAAAATGGACATGTATAACTTCTTCTAGTGATCCCTTCACAATGTGATAGAGCGATCATTCGGTGTTTCGAAGATGAAATGGGTGATATTATGGAACCTCCCAAGTTATCCTATTAATAAGCAAAGAAAAATAACCATTGCATGCATTGATCTCCATAATTTCATTGAAGATAGTGCATTAAGCTAGAGATAGAGATTTGATAATTGTCATCAATATGAAAATTACATGACCGAGGCATCTTCATCCCAGGAGATGTTGGCAATGAAGTAGGATATGAAACTCCTGACATGGATTTGTTTCGTGATAGTATTGCTAATGCTTTGTTTGCTATGACGAAGTAGTTTTGATGTATTATTTGTAAGGGCAAAATTATGATAACACAATGTATCTTATCAGGCCAGTTTTTTTTATGAAGAAATAAGGACATAATAAGTAGGGCAAATAATGATCTAAAATGGATAAAAGTAATAACTAGATATACAAAGATGGGGGTACTATGAACAACGCGCAACTAGAGACAACTATCCAGCCCTCCGACAATTCAGGACGCTAAACAACCCTAGATATTTACAATCTCAGCTATTGCAATCCTGTTTTTATTTAAAATATATAATCGGCAAGCTGCTTTTCACGGTCCAAAGTGAAAACAAACAGGGCTAATTGTTTAGGTCAAATCTTTCCTGACTCTACATTTTTCATTTTTCTTTTTTAAAATGTAAACTAGCAGGACCTGCTGTTTATTAAAAAGAATAGGGGAAGTAACAAGGCCTAGGCCAAAGGAGAATAACCAACAAACTGCACTACATAACTACAAGGAGGAGAAGAAAACACATATCAAACATTACATTTGTTCCTACAGTGCACTAGGTGCGGGCCGTAAAGCAAGCACTTAGATAAATACAAAGTCATAATAAGTTGACTTGTGAATAAATATTAAAGTTGCTTCACTGGGGAAAAAATATCTTGATTATATAGAAGCCCCCGAATTTCCTTCAGCTACTTGATAGATCTTTAATAAGCTTCATCTCACTTCAATTGACCAGATACCTGTTGGCCTGCAGTCAAAAAACG